>NW_025813485.1:12000642-12617102 GCF_021976095.1 Xenia sp. Carnegie-2017 | reverse complement strand
TTTGAACACAATATGATTTTACTTCATACGCTAGTATCTCCAACACTAATTTCTGTACAATCACTTTCTTTATCGAGGACATTAGCCTCGATTTTATACGTGTCTTTCTTCAAACACGCGGTAAAATAGTTAATCAGGTATCTTTGATTGAGGCGATCAATTAAATGTTTTTTTTTCCCTTGGAAAATGTTAATTCAATCGCAGGAATGAAAAAAATAGCAAGAAAAAACGAGGCTCATGCTAATGATAAAGGAAGTCATTGTTTAGGACCCAGTAAAAGTCCTTGAAATTTTAGGATGTGAAGAAATGTGCATTTCGACCGAAAATGAGTTGATCAAACTCACAACTGAAAAATGCTGTGTTCCTAATAATCTTGTTGTTCTGCATAGTAAACACGCACTGGAAAGATCTCCAAATCAAAATATCATTCTTTATTAGCCAGCTGAAGATACTGATACTTTAGTTATTTTGATAAGAAAATGTTATAAGGAGAAAGACCAATGTGTCAAACGAGAAAAGATTTGAAGATTTTTGAATGTAATCCAAAACTCAGCATAGCCTTTCAACTGGTAAGAGTTAACTGGAATCAAACACATTATAGACTTGCCCTTCTAGAAAAATGTGTATCTTACTTGTTACCATAAGAAGAGCGTCATTGTTACCATAAAGAATCAGTATACATAGATAATTATCTCCAATTGCTACACACCCTTCCCACTCCACTCCACAGTTCATCTGTGTTGCAGTTTCCCACATTAGCGTCTAAGCTATGGCGTCATAAAATCAACCATAGGTAGCTTAGCTTGATGTTTCAACGTATGGGTGGGTGGATGCCAAAATATAACTCAAAACAATGTAATACTGATAACGAGGAAAACTAAATTGCTTCAAGTTAAATTTGTGAATTGTAAAATGCTTTTTATGATGCTTCTACTTAAATAAATTACAATTTACAACATAGTAACTTTGAGTAAGCGTTCTTAATTACCATTATTTAAATGACACTGTTATTTTGGGCAACCAATATGCATGGGTATTTTTAAGATTAATTGTTTATAGCACTGTGACATTGATGTGGTCAACAAATATATTTAAAAGTGGATCAGTGGAATAAAGCATGCTGTATTTGTTGTAGAAAATTAGCTTATTAATGATGCAACTACGTATAAAGAAACTCCCCTTTGGCTACAAACTCACCCCCAGATCCCCGTTTATCATGACGATTCCATACACTAGAGCCAATACCAATACCTACCAGAAAATATGCATTTTATTTTCTCTCGCCGCAGGTGGTACTTACCTCAACCACATTCTGGTCTACATGCTTCCTTTATTGTCTTTGTTTGGGATTCTGTAATCGCTTATGCTTTTGTTTATTTCCGTCGTGTGAACCATGTTAAAGACAATAGAGGGAACTGCTAATTTGTATATGTCCTTTCCTACTTATCTCGCTGAATGATATTAATAGACAACAAAAAGTATAAACTTATGATTTTAGGAAATATATAACGATAGCGGAGTTAAATACCGTTACACAAACATATAATTGAGAAATTGAGAAAAACATGTTACCGAAAAAAATCAAAAAAAATCTTGCGCTCCATCATGTGAAGACGCCTTCTTTAAAAGTGGGCAAGATTTAGGCACTTCATGTCAGTACTTAACTGCAGTAGAAGCTAAAGTGGAAATGTTCACTGCTATAACTGACGTTAATATAGCATTAATGATGTCTGATAAAAATATCCAATCAACAAAAAAAGCAACTAATGAAGCAATAACTTAATTCATGAACGTTTTTACAATAAACTACTGCATGCTCTTAGGTTTTACTTTATTTGCTTTTTATTTTATGAATTATTCATTAATTTGATCATTGTGTTTTTATTACAATGCAGTAATGAAGTTTCTAATCCAAGTAAATAGAGTGAGAAGTAATTATACCCTCATAACATCATTAATAAAAACTGGTGACGAAATCAAAATTTATTAATTAAATAGGATTAATGCATCACTCGAAAATAACTGCTTGGTTTTCGCTTGATTTATTAAATTTAATAGTAGATACTGTATATGTCGGTATTCGTCAGTCATAACATAATGCACGTAGTCGTTGTGAAAACGAGATGAAACAATCACTAGTTCATGTTATAATTGAAACAATTAATTGTAAATGAATATGCTTTCATTTCTAATTGACACAGTAAATTGTAATCAAACACCCATTTACACCTTTTCATAGCTCATAAAACCAATGATAGTATGTGAAGAAATTGAGAAGAAAATAAACATCGTTGCCACTCCTAAGATCGTCAAAAAAGTGTTAATGAATTCATACAGTGCATGGTCTTTTGGAAAAGGTGCAAAAAAGTATAGGAAATGAATGTTTCGATTGTTTTGGCGAAACCTTATATAAGTCACTGGAAAATAGCTTGAACACATGGTTTTTACACATTTGATGAGTATGCTAAGAATATTGTTTTTGATACTAATTCAAAAACAAACTTTAAAACGCTTGAAACTTCATCCAATACAAAGAACATTTTTGATTCACAAATGCAAGAAGTGCCTTAAATGGCACAATATGTGAGAGCTACATATGAACAATTGAACATTGCAGCTTGATCTGAATGTAAAAGGATGTCAACGGGATACGATGATGCAATTTCTAATAATACACAAAATTCAGCAGCAACACTAAACAAAATAAGATTTATCAAGGTAACAAGGGCAAAAAGGCTTAGTTTGACGAGACGAAATGTGAGATAACACATTGACAGATACTGTTGATAAGATTTTCCGCCCATACCATTAACGAATACAAGAAGCATGCTATCAGTACAATCCGAATTTCTACTTGAGTTAATGCTCTCGAATGACGTACAGGCTTCTAAAAAAATCTATTGGTACAAGTTCATGCTTTCTTTATGTGCAGTATCGCCAAGTTTGATTACTCTTCTAAAATAGAGATTATATTAGTCTACAAAATTCAAAGTACAACATTTGCTGTTCACGATTTCTATCTATCATGAAAAGAAAATTACTGTCGAACACAGAGTGATAGACAATGCCTTACTTGAGTAGTTGTATAGTTTACAATTCTCAAAAAAATTGAAATAGGAAACGTGCATTTCTCCTTAATACGTATAGTATACCGACTGGCAGTTCGGAGTAAGTTATTAGCAATTATTAAGTTTGCTAACCCACAAGTTTAAGAATGTTATGAGGCGAATGCATTTCAATCTATTAGCAAAAATTTAAGGCACGACAAAATTGATTAAAAACGTAAATTGGAGTGTAGCACAATTGTTAACTGAAAAGTTATAAGCGAGCAATTTTGGGTGCTCAGTGACGATTAACATTTGCAAATATCCAGTGTGCACGCTTTATTCAGTACTTGCATACAAAAAATGAAGAACTCATCTGTACCGATAAAAGCAATTATGCCATATGCCCTTCACGCTAAACATTAACTTCAGAGACAGATCCCATCTTTTTTCTTCGACCTCCACCTTTCACATTTATTGACGCTTTTACATAGGTAACTACATTCCTTGGCTACAGCCTAAATTCTAGATACTTCAAGGAATAATGCAAAGTTTTATAAAAATTGGTTAGAAGAATAAGCACTTACTAAAAACAAGTACAAAGGGCAAATTTTCATCTAAAATCCACCTCCCCCCCCAAAACCTGAAGACAGAAAAAGACTGCGTCTGAAAAGCACACGGAGGACTATAGTTACGTGTTCGTCGATCAAACCACAGATGTCACCCTTCACCCCTCTCCGTCCACCTGGTGAAATAAGTCAAGTTACTACCGCCAATAAAACAGTTCACGGTGTCATTGTTGTGGGGCACACGGATGCGACAAAAACAGTAAAACAGAAAGGCACATTTTTTGAATATTCTTAGGTTCTTCAATGTTCCATATGTATGATTCTTGAATGTTCCCAGAACATATATTTTTAAAAATGTACAGAATGATCATTTATGTGTCAGTGTGAGATTTTTTCCGTAATTGTATGCTTCTTTACCAGCGCCGAAAGAAAATTCGTAAGCCATGTAATTTTACATGAATTAGAGAAACCACTTGCTATATATGCAGTGTCCACATGAATCGCGGATCATTTATGTGCTTAAAATAAAAAAGAATCGGCGAAGCAGGAACAGTATTAACTGTACAAACCACTGGTACAAACAGTACACACTTTCTACTTCACTATACATCAGTTACCATGGTAACTAATTACCATAGCAACATGACGTAAAACTAAGATGGCTGCTAACCAAAGCCATCAAAATACAAGTTACTTCCGACTTTATCCCACAGTAGCGATAAAGATTATCTGAAAATTGGGCCTACAGGCAGAAGAGAAATAGAAAAAATTGATCGTGTTGAACGTGGACGAGTTTTTAAATTTCAATGCGATTCTGAAGTCAACAGAAAGAAGTTTCAAAGAAGAATAGACGAGGAAAATCAGGTAAACATTAATTTTTTTGGGGGACAAAAAAGAATAGCGCAATATTTTCGTAGTCTAGCATTGTTCTTTATGATAAAAGGAAACTAGTTGTATGACTGTAGCACTCGTGAAACTTTATGATCTTTCATATTTTACTTAGGCTATATTACGTCGCCTTGAATCAGTGAAGCCAACAAAGACTTTGAATCGAGAATATCTTCTACGAAATCAAACACCTAAAGTTCAAAAACTACGATCAACAAAATCGTTCCATTGCATTCCGCATCTCAAGAAGCATGACTCCAAGGCTTGAAAGGAAACTAAATTACTACTGAAGGAAGTTATAAGGCAAGTCAGAGTACATTTAAATTTTTCAGCACTTGTAGTATTTTGAATTTGTAATGTGCAGTTATGTTGAGTTGTAGCTATTTTGAGTTTGTATTCTGACTTACTCTGCACCTGCAATTGGTTAAGAAAAAAGTATTTGTTATCTTTCAATCTGGGTTTTCTTATTTATATGCTTGATGTAAGGTTCGATTAAATTATTTTGATTATTTTTTCCTCCTTTACAACTAACTGTTATCAACATTTCTACTTCACTGAATCCTCAAACCTGTAATTAACATTGTTAGTTTGCATCAACAATGTTCATTAAAAATGAAAATGATCAAAAACACAATTTAAAGCTATTTGAACAAATTTTAGTACATAGTCAATTCATTAAGCCTAAGTATATAGTCAAACCATTAAATATAGTAAAATCATAAGTAATTATATAAATTGCACAAGTACAGTTAAATCATTGAGTAAAGTCATGAATCATCGCGCTTAAATTCATCGTTGTACTCTAATTTTAAAATACAAAGTCTTCCTTTAAGTTTTCCTCATGGTTATCGTTCAACAGTTCATCGTATGTTGGGTCATGGCGGTGCATTTTTCTACGTATGGTGGTGATGGCCATGAAAACCAAACGTACCACCAATGATGATATCCCTAATACAAACAAAAGAATAGATATTCCAGGTATGAAACCTAACATTATCATCTCGATGATATCAAGTGTTGAAATTATCCATCCGTAACTATCATCTTCTATGGAAAATCTGAAAATTGATTTGCACATATTAATGATAGCCATTACTGCAAGACTTAGTAGAGAAATGGTTTCTGCTTTGTTGGCACGAGGGTTTTGGAACGGTTTCACACATTTATGATGTAATAACGCCAGCACACAGATGATTGCCATGCACATGAGTGATAAAACAACTAAGTAATGTCAAGAGAAAACGTCGTGCAATAAGAACGCTCTGCCAATAGACAACACCTGACTTTCCCTCTTTAGGCTTGCGAAATGGAGCGAGAAAGATGGATTTCAGCGTATCTGTATACTCAGTAGTGTTTACTGTCCTGTTTACAGGACTTCGATAAATACTACACCTTTGCAAGAGATACTGCATAGACCAAAAAATGAGAAAAGGAAATGGTACAACACAAGCGAGAAAGAATTGCTTTGTTGAAATCATTCCATTGTGCAATTTCACGGCAAACCAGGGTAACACCAGAATGAAGGGAAATAATACAACAACGTCAAATGCAAAGAACAGAATCTGCCACCATTTGAAGCATAATATGTTACCATCATAAAACCAACGATAGTCAGAGTTTATGGGAACGCAATGAATTAGTGCAAGACTAACGTTGGCAATTTTTATATATCCTAGGAGAATGGTTTGCATTGTTGCCCCCAGGTATTGTTTAAATTTTGGAGTGTATGCACGAAAGATCTTACTTATGAAAAAGTGAAGACTGTAGATAAAGTATATGGCCAGTAAAGTTCCAAATACAGGTGCAACATCAAACAAATGTTTTCCAGTTGCTGTGAGACCAGGTATTGGACATACACCTTCGAAATGAACTCCCTGAAAATTGAAAAATCTCTGAACAGGATTAATTATTTTTGTTTTCAAAAGGTGCTTTATGTTTGTATCTGTTTGCAGTAAGTAAGAAATCTGATAGAAATAAAAAATAATTTTAAGAAATCCTACGGAATCAATCTTTTCGTTTTCAATTTCTTCAGTGGAGAGAACAAACGGAGAATCGCTTCTCTGCATCTCTGTTGACCGTAATGATCTTCTGGTGTTCTCGCTCAGGTGTTTAGTTTTTTTTCTTTCATTTTTGAACCACAATATCTGTTTTACTAGAAAAGTGACAATCGGTGGTTGAAATATAAAAAACAAAGCCATGCTGAACGCCAATACGATATACACAATCCAAAACGAATAATGAAAACAGTTTTTTGTCAATTTACAATTTGTTGAGAATACAGTTTCACTGTAACCGGGAGAGCAATGACCGCAAATCCAACCTTTACGCTTTCTTTGGCACATGTTGTAGCTGTCGTGTTTTGGGTTTGTAAAGCCTTCACGACAATAACCATCAGGACATCTGATAAATTTTAAAGATGGCTTATTTTTCTTGCTCAAATATCCCCAGAAGTTTGGCTTTGATTTGATGGTTGTAAAGCAGTCGGCTCCATTTGGACAAGGTAGACAAGAAAATGAATGAACTGGTCTCAATCCTAATGTGTGACCCTGCTGTAAGCTATACGTGCCTTCATCACATTGTTTACATACAAAGCGAAGTTTAGTGACGTGGTATGTACAAGAACTATTTATCCATTTGTTATAAGAGAGATTCAACATTTCCATCTTTGATCCAACTGGGCAACGCAACATTGTAAAATTATCAAAATCCACTATCCCGCCATTTGCAATCAAGACCAAAGGATTATATGACTGTATTTCTTGTAATGCGGTAGTATTGTGTAAAATGAACGGTCCTTCGCTGTGCGGTCCATCATAGTTAATATGACCATGTGCAAAATTGTTAACAAAGTGACAATTATTGAAATATATTATTCCGTTTTTCATGGAGACTGCACCACCATTTTGGGCAATATTTTCAATAAACTTCGTGTTCCTTATCGTTACAGAATTGTTGTAATCCCATAAGCGCACAGTATCTTGTTTACATTGAGGATTTTTCAAATTATTACCTTCAGTAATTATCGCCATGCCACCACCCATGTTATAATTTGCTTCATTGTATTTAAATACTGACTCATCGACATGAATCGTACTTCCATTGTTGATTTCTAGATACATTGCCCCTCAATCAATACTTGTGTTATTTTTAAAGGTTGTGTTGAATATGTTTATCGTTGAATTGGAAATTAAGAAGTAGAATGCTCCACCTTGAAGAATCGCATTGTTTGATTTAAAAACTGAATGCTTGCACAAAAATTCGCCATTAAAACTCTGTAAATATATGGCACCTCCAGAATTCCCACGATTTTTCTCGAAAATGCTTCTTTCTATTGAAATTGAAAACGACACTAAAGTCTGTATTCCTTCATTTTGAATACAAATCCCACCTCCTCCTGCTTGTCCATAGGATGAAGAATTATGAGAAAAAGAGACATTATTCATAAGAATCATTGTTCTTGTTCTTGCCACCAACCAAGGCGCTATTTCCAGTAAATTTTGTGTGATTGGCTAACAATGTAACTGAGTAGTTTAAAAATATAATAATTGAAATGGCGCCTCCGTGGCCTTTTTCTGCAAGATTGTACTCAAATATTGAACACGAGAGCTCCAAGTAAACGGCTGATGATGCCAACGAGAACACACCTCCATCATATCCAGCTTTATTTTCCGTAAAATTTGAGTTATTTCCACTTAAAAATAAATAACTATTTTTTTTAATACTTTCAACATATATGCATCCACCCGCATCTGTTACACGGTTCTTGTGAAACAATGATTTATCGATGTGTATTTTTGCATATAAAAGGTTGTCGGAGGATACAACCCCACCACAATATGCATTATTTAAAATGAATGTAGAGTTGTGAATCCAGATTTTAAACTTTTGTGGCAGCCACAGAACTCCTCCAAAACTACCTGTATTAGATATAAAATTTGAACTGAGTATCTTTATCTTTACAGTTACAGACATATTTGCAACTTTGCTTGTCGATATATACATCACACCACGATCGCCACCAGTTTTCAAGTTTGTAAAATTAGAATTTTCAATATGTACACTAACATTCCTTGCGTGAACATAGAGAAATCCACCATGAAACATCGATCGTCCATTACTTATCACGCAGTTGTTCATTACCAACTGCATCATTTCACTTTCTATATAAAATGTCCCTCCATGATTTTTGTCAACTCTATAATCATCTACTTGTGTGTCAGTAATAAGGATTTCTGTTCTTGTTGAGCTGATTGAAAAAAGTCGCTGTTTGTTCCTTTTTACTTGCGTGTCTGCTATCACAATGGACGTCGTTTCAGTATTTAAAACAAAGAGGCTGTGAGTAAACGTGTTGGTCATGTCTTGCAATCCATTATCTACTAAATTGCTTTTCTCCATTACAGTAAGTTTTAAGTGATTAGTACTTACGTATATCATTCCCATTGAACGAACATAGTTATTAACAAAACTAGTATTTTTTACGTGCAACTCTACAGCATGTTTTCCAAAGTTATCTATGCTTAAAACACTCCAAGGAGGCGATATGAAAATTGGAATCCATCTAATGCCATTTCCTATGAATTGTGAATTTTTAAATATAATGCTGCTCCTTAGAATGTTTATATCCTTTGAGCACATCTTCACTGAAATACATGCTTCATTTGCTTCGAATTGGGCATTTTGAAAAATCAAACTTGTCAGGTTCCGATTATATACTGTAAAATTCACTGCAAGTTTTTAGTTTTGTAAAACACGCACTGAGTAAAAATGGCAGACGAATCCACTGAATGTACTTGTGTATTTTCAAAGAAGATTCTGATAAAACCAATGATCATTGGAGAGGCATTTTCTCTGCCGTCTATAAACCAGTTAAAACCACTTTTGCATGAAATACGACAAAGTGACGGACCGTCACTAACAAATGTCAAATTCTTCGTGACGTAAATACCTTGGTGTCTTCTTTGGAATGATTTACAATCATATGGAGATATTTGTGTGTTCTTAGGATCGATAAGAATTTTTGATGCGTTACCTGCTACTAAAACACCATGTGATATAGAGTAGCACGGGATATAATAGGATCCACATGACGCAGTATCATGACCTCTTGCCCTTGACACATATATTTGACGCGGAAGTGAGTTTGAAGTCTACATTCAAAGAAAATACTCACTTCAGTGTATGCAATGATTTAAATTATGTCGAAAACAATAATCCAATCTAATTGTTTCCAAATAAATCTTCAGAAAGTCAATAACTGGAAAATTAGACTTGTAAAGTTTTCTTGTATATATGCATGACAATAGAGGTAAAGATGAGTCAAATAACTTAGATTTTTTACCGCTAAAGTTCATCTCCAATATAGATATTGAGTTCACTTTCAATCACGCCTGCCCCATTAATCGTATTAACAACAAGCACATTTTTTTTATAATCAATAAAAGTAACAAACACACTTACTAAAACGTTCCAGTACAAGATATCCCAAAAAGATTTTGAACAATACCATGTATATCATTTTCTACAGGCGAAGTCGTAGATTATTATTGGAGGTGAAGACTACGCATGCGAGAAAGTAATCTGACTTGTGACTTTGGCAAGCTCCGCTTCAAGCTTTGCACAGCGGTCTTTGTCGGCCGATCATATAAAATTAAGTAAAAATCAAGTCGAAACAAAATTGTAATTGTTGTATATTCTCTGTAACAGCGTCAGTAACAGATGGAAACACATCACAAGCCACAATTGGCGATAAAATTATTTGCTAGCCGACTACACATACAATCCCGACGAAATAATTTATTCTCCGAAACAGAACAAAGTTTCGAGAACGAGGTTGATCAGTTCTCGGTATATCTATTCATTCTATTGCTACCATTTGGAAAAATTAATTATTTCCAGAATGATTGTATAGCATCATTCATAAGAAAAAAAATAGTTCAATCGTATAATCTATGCACACGGTGATAAATTTCACGGGAACAAAGTTTAAAATGTTGACCCAGCTACTCTTCTGCGTGCCATCACTTTCAATTGAGAGCATAATAATCAAATTGAAACTGAAAATATTAAATTGAAATTGAAAAATATATGACATCATGGAAGGAATTTGAAGAAATAGGATAAATTCTGAGAAATTTATCATGCATGCAAATTTAGAATTATTTAACGGTTTGATTTTTCTAATTTTTAAGCTAAACTTTATAAAAATCTGCATTCATAGGAATCCGGCCCTTTTTTATACAATAACAGCTTTGAGTTGTGCCAGTGTATCAGTAGCCACAAAGTGAAAATATGTATAATTCAAGTGGAAACACTGTAAACACAGTCAACTACGACTTTAAATTCAAAGTCCGCCCGCAAAGTTCTCCTCATTTCTTCGAAGATATCACTCATACATTTCTAAAACTTTAAAAGACAAGAATGTATCATGCAAGCAAACAATTTGATATTTATCAGACTCAAAGAGAGGTGGATCAATTGAAGATTGAATCGAAAATCGTACGTAAAAATGTCAGTGAATGTGTCACAGATTTGATACAATACGCAGAGCAAAATGCTTTGGACGATCCGTTGTTGAACAAGTTACCAGCAAATGAAAATCCATTCCGTGAAAGAAACCGTGGATGTCTACTTTTCTGATGTTGTGATGCAATCAAGTGCCCGAGAACTGTTAATTCTTCAAATATTCTTTGTTCCAACATATATTCTGACATTGATTGGCTATTCTTTGCAATTGACTGGTCCTTCACAAGGCGTTAACTAAATTTCGTAATATATCATGTTTCATTATATATATATATATACATATATGCGTACAATGTATGGTACACGAGTTGCTTGGAATATTTTGTAAAGAAAATTTAATTTAAGTTTGTATATGTGTACAACATAGCGTTTTATGTGATGCGAACATTCAGTGTGTGTGCTTGCAATTAATTTTGGGAAATTGATATGATTGAACAATAATTATTAAAGTGTTTCTCGCAAACATTTTTCACTTCGGTGGTTTAATTAACACTTTATTGCAGACAAAAATTAAGTTTCACATTTAATTGAAAAGATAGCAAGTATGAAAGAATTACGAAGCTAAACATCAGTAATTTTCAGACTCTTCTCATTTTGAGATTATTTAATTTCTTGTCTTGGCTGAAATGAATAATTAACAATGACCACTACCGGATCCGGAAATAAGTGCACTTCCTTTTACCTGCGCACGCACCATTTCACTTACAAGGGCTTCCTTTTACGACGAGGACAAAAATCCGTAGGAATAGGCTAAATCAAATCTGTTGTTCTCGTTGTATTTCTTCATTTCATCCAGCCAAACATTTGACTTGTATAACGAGAATTTTCCGTAGAAATATATGTCAATACATCAATGATCTGTTGAGCAGTATGAGCTATAAGCCAGACGACAGGCACGAACGGGATGTTCACCCTTCACGAATTGCAACATGTACAAGCGTTACCTTGGACAAAGATAAATACGAAAAAAACTTGATACGGAGTAGTCAAGCAACAGGTAAGGCTATATACAATGCGTCTGATCATGATAGAACAGACGACTTCGTGTTTTATGTTAACATATCTGTTCACTTTCCACCCTTGATAATGTCTATTGGTACGAACAAATTTTCCACTATGTTATGTAAATATAAACATATGTATAGGCGCCTGCGAGCCTCGTGTTGTGTTTTGATGGCCGAAATATATTGCAAGAATTCCCTTCAGTATAAATTTTATAAACCAGAATGCGGTCAATACGAAATATCAAAATTGGCCGGTTGTATTTCAATTGTGAATTATAAATAATGTATCCAAGTTTTGCTGATTTGGCGGGGGAATTTTCGTTTTGGAATGACGATGTCAAAAGTAGGATATTCATGTCAGAAATAAAGAATAGAGCGTATATGATTGAGATTCATGTCAAAATGAAAATGTTTAGTCATTGTAGAATTTCAACAACTTCATGTTCCAGTATAACTGAAGGAAAAAACCATTGAAATTATTGTATTTTATTTGTTCACGTTGTAATGTCAGGATCGATTGTGACAATGCAAACATGGTACTTTTGGAAAGGCCTTTTTTTCCTTGATATTTTACTAAGGGCTAGGATTATATTATTCAGTTTAGAAATTTCATATGAATACTAGCATAAAGTTAACTATCATCAATCCTCATTGATCGCAAAATTGGGAAATATGTCAAAGAGCATGGAAGAATCCCTTCATCTATGATGAAATGCCCCCAGAGATGGGGAATTTTTGCCATTCTGTTGACAACCAAGCACTTGAATTGTAAAATTTCACTCACTAGTATATTTATATTGTCAACCTATAATTTTATTGCCATTACAGTAAATATTCTTTTTATTTCAGATGCTATGGCGATGTATGATTTCAAGGTATAATGCATTTTTATGTATATCTATATACAAAGATGCATGTCTGTGCTATCAAAATGAAGCTGAGACATTTTCTAGTATATTGACTTTAGTCTAAAAGCTCATCTGCATGTTTTCCTTGAAGAATTCGCAAAGTCGACCTATTGCTCCTGCATCATTAAACCCATCTGGTGCTTTTCTACCACATACTTTTGGTGTGGGCATTTATTCTTCAATGCCACCAGTAATGATGCATAATACCCCTGGCACTGTTCCAGCATTCTTACCTTTTCAACGACATATGCCTACATTGGCTGTATCTGGAGCTGCAGCTGCTGTTCATATCTCATCAAGACCATCACTGGCAACACCAAGTAGGCCTGCTGTGGTTGCCCATCATATGAAACCAGCTGGTTTGCCAGGTCCGTTACATGCAATACCTGGTATCACTTTGCCGGTTCGTCCTGCATCTAAGCTCTTCAGCAAACCAGGTCACCATCTCCGAAACTGTTGTCTGACTCTTCAACTGTTGAAGTTGTGAAAGGTTTGTTAAATTGAATCCTATGTTTTGTTGAAATTACAACGTGCATACATCCACATCTTGTGTGTGTGTTGAGGGAATTGAACCTAATTTAATCGCTTTCTTTTGAAGAGAATGTTTTGCTGGGTTAGCCATCTGGTATGTATTGTGATACACAATCCAGTGTTGTATTATGTTTTTCAATGTGTGAATCACCAACTTCCCAAGAACTATTATTTTTGTGAAACCAGTGGCATAGCTAGCCTGCAAGATGGCATTGTTTATTTCTTTACTGTATTTCCTTGTTTGAGCGTTGTGGTGCATTTAAATTTTTAGAACTTGAGATGTGGTACTCAATCAGTGGCAATGCTCTTTAATGATATTCACTTTCAATAGTGTGTAATGACAAGAATATTTGAAACAACAAATAAACCTTTTCATAATGTTTTTACCAGAAAACGAAATTTCTGTTTATTTAAGATTTGTGTTAGCGTTTTCAATGATTTTGTTGGTAACTCGATTAATAATGCATTGGGTAATGATTAGTGTGGCGCTTATTTGATAGTGGTGTTCCTTAAAAAATGTTGAAAATGTTGTGCTCAAATGAGTAAATACAGTAGTCTATTGTTTTTCCAGTGAGTGAAAACTAAAACATTTTTATAGTGACTGGAAAGCTGGCGATATGAATGAGTCAAACTGATTTATATTAACATCAATTTACACAGCAGGTGATATCAAATCACAAGCAGCACCAACTGAAGCTCATTCCGTTGTGGAAACTCGTCCAGCAGGGGGGGAACGTCCAACTTACAATCCACATCATGTTTTGGGCTCTTCAAATTCAAAAACCTCTTCGACTGTGGGCCTTGGCAAGAGCACGTCCAGTATAACAGCATCATCTATTAATACACCTGGCTTTATAAAGCATCCAATGTCAACAACAGCCCATATCCCATCTTCAAGGTATTTTATTATGACATGCTACGTTTAGCAGAGGCTATTTTTTGAAAGAAAGCCTTTGTAATGGACAATGGCTAAGGGCATTCCAAGTTTTTAGCAAAATTATTACTGGTATTCATTTCCTAAGCAAATTCATTTGTAGTTTTTAGTGAATGAACACAAAAAAGTTTGCATAGCAGTGTACGTAGCAAGTGTAGCAAATTGAGGTGGACTTTACCTCGGTGTCAGCCATGTAATCTTATTACATTGTATCTTGTTTAATATGAGCTTATTTTTATTTTTCTCAACTCTCAATATTTGATATTCAGTCACAGATAATAATTACCAAATTGTGCATCCAAAGAAGGCATTATACGCATGTCTCTGTCATTAGAAAATGTTCCATTGTTTTACTTGTCTTTGTTATTGCATAGATAATTTTCTCATTGTTTTACTTGTCTTTGTTTGTGCATAGATAATGTTACTATTGTACTCATGACATGTTTTGGTAAACTTGATCAGAGTGAATTATTTGTCTTGTATACTGGAAAGTTTTCTTTTTCAAGCACAATTGGTGGTCCTATTCCGTCAGTCTCATCGAATTTTAATGTTCCAAAAGTGATTGCTAATGTTGGTCCAACAGGAATGGGTGAGAGTACACATAATATGAAAACAATACTACATAGATATTAAAATTTGTACTTTTTGCAGCTGGTTTTCATAAAATGATTCTTTTGATGCAGTACATAGGTATCGTCTTTTTTACAGGTCAACTTTACTCTCAACCGTCCTCTGTTTCATTCACCACCAGATCTCCGCAGGTACGTATAATCACTCGCACTTAATACCCCTGCGAAATTCAACGTGTTTTCATTGACGTACATTTTCACTGCAGTTACAAGATCATACGCGGCTTTTGAAACCAACTAGTGCAACGTCGACTGCTTCGTTTGCTGCTCACGTTACTCCTAGTGCGTCTGTTATATCATCCCCAGCAGGTGAGACATTCAAATTATACTTACTGAAAAGTTATAGTTAAAATGATAGTACTTAATCACGGATAAAACTTCAGGAAGTCTTTCCTATATTTAAATATATTATCGAGTCAAATTCATATTCAAAAAAAAAATTGAGATCGCCAACACTGGAAAAAAATCACATTTAAAGTGTTGTAAAATTGTTGCAGCAATCTTGTTGCAGTGGAACCATTAAAATGTATTGTTAGGTTGAAATCTTATGTAGCTGTGCTACCTGCATATGCCTCAAGCTACTGTAATTGTAAACCTTATGCACCCTTGAGAAAAGTATGGAATTGACATTTCCCCATGATATTTTGCAATAAATTTACAGAATTTTTGAGTAATTGAATTTGAACAGAATTTTTGAGTAATTGAGTTAGAATGAATACGAATAAAGAATGAGCTTCCTGCCCAGCTAGATCGCACTACGGCTTTTTGCCGCCCAGACCTTCTTTCGTACGTAACTGCAAACTTTTTTCGGCTGTCCAAAAAAAAACCCTAAATACGTACACCTGCAGGTATGCTGTTAGTGATGTGGTTCTTTTATTTTTAGTAGCTAGTATTTCCAATTCAAGAATAGATGCAAACAGGTATGCGAATTGTGAGTGCTTGGAATGAGTTCGCCAAAATATGATAAGTGTTTATGTATTTTTCTTTCTATTTTACAGACAATTTCCTGTTCCCCTGCCGAGGATGCCGTCATTTTTTGACGGGCACACAGGTATATCATAGGACACGCATTGTTTTCTCGTTAAACTGATCATGACTATGGGCATGGTAGGCATTTAATAGTTTGGGAAATACATTGATTTCCTTTTTGAGGAATTTTTTGCGCTGCCTTACTCATCTTGCAGCATTTCAAAATTTTCTTATTTTAAATGAAATTATTTGAAATTTTCAATTTTCTTAGTTGACATATTGTAGATGAAAATCAGGTTGAATAAAAAGATTTTACTTTAACTTAATTGTACGTTCTCTTTCAAACGTCTCTTCTATTGAGAAACTAACGTTATTCTTAATATTGCATGTGTGGAATTATTTCATATTCAAAATGATCTATTTCACGTTCTGTGTTAATGGCGCTGTGATAAAATGGTGTAATTTATTGTTTTTAGTTTCCTTACCACCGACCGGCAAGCCTTATATTGCACCCATCGAATCTGTTGTTCGTAAACCAACGAGCATTGCCCAAATACATTCCACCGGTCACGTGACCACAGGAATAAATTCTGTTCAGTTAAAAGTGTCTCACAATTCGCCAGTTTCCGTTGCTGTTGTAAACATGGGTAGGTGTCCTATCTGCATCGATATTGTACAAAGGCGGTAGTGATAGGTCGAGATATCACTCGAATTGTTTATAAATACCTATGATTGTATACATTATATGAATATATCTGTATAGTGTGCTATTTTGTGTGACGAAAACCTAACGAAAAAATATCGATAATCATTTTGGCAAGATAGTTTAAACTTTGAATTGTAATTTTAAATGGATTTATACTACCATATCTTTGTTATATGGTCGGCCATATTGTTTTTATTTTTATGAACAAAAACTTGTATTAGTAGATCAGCCTTTAAAACTCTACAGTTGTTGCTTCCCCATTTCTAATATTTTGATCCTATTATGTTTCTTGCAAATGTACGTGCAAATTTGTGTTTACATACATGAACTATGCGGTCTTAACCGAAGACAGTCAAGCGATTCATTTTGATCAGCAAATTGGTTTTGTTACCGTTTGGTGTAAATTTTCTGAATTTTATTTATGTATGATAATATATTGCTCCTAGTTGCGTTCTTAAATCTGCATATTAAGAAATTAACTAATCCGATCTCTTAGATAATTTTTGATATCCATCTTTAAGGTGTCCAGTTAACGAAGTCGGAAGCTGAAAGTAAAAATCATCAAACCAAGTCCTCACTTCCAAACTCCACGTGTATTTTTAGCGTTCAAAATATGTTATCCAATACACAATCGTCTTCTTCCAACTCTTCCTCGTCCAACATCGTCACTTCACTATCGCCAAGGCCGAGTATATTAAGAAAAAGACCCGATACGTTAGTATTTTGAAGTTACGTATACACTCAACTAGATGAGAAGGAAAAGACATTGAAAAATACTATATTATATTATACTATACGTACTATACGTGCTATACTTTATTATACAATACCATGCTGTTCTGCTCTGCTCTGCTCTGCCCTGCTCTGCACTACTCTGCTCTGCTCTGCTCTACTCTACTATGTTCTTCTCTACTCTGCTCTGCTTTGCTCCACTCCACTCCACTCTACTCTACTCTGCTCTGCTCTACTATTTACTAAGATATATATTCTATATACCAAGTAATTTTTTTAACATTTTACAGTTTGAGAAAACCCATAAGTCAGCCGTCGTTTGACGATTCCCAAATTACGACCACGAATGATCTCACTGGAAATATTAGAGCAGATGGTTTGCAATCCAACTCACTTACCATTCAAAATTCTCCAAAAAGGTGTGTTGTTCATTCTAGTTACGTAGATTGTTGTGGATGTCTAGAAAACTTGATGTTTGTAGATGTAGATTGTCCAGGTTAGGCAAATCTAAAAGGACTGTTGGTGTGAACGATACTCTTGCGTTCAAACCGTCCACCTTGTCTAGAAACCTCGTTCAGAACACTGTTTGATGATTTATGTGGTTTAATGTCAATGCCTTCGTTGTCTTTGATGCTCAATAAGAATTGTATGTATTAGCCATCACTTTATAAATGTTGTTTTCCCTCTATTTTTCCTTTATGAGTCTGCTTATCCTAATTGCTAGCCGCGACATTGATCTCAATATATAGTGCTTTCGAGATTTTAAATAACCCCACGTCATTTGCTTGACATTTGTTGATGTTGTTAAAAAGACATTGCTACGTAGAGTAGCTTCTAACTAAACAGTCTTAATTACTAAATTACATATATCTTAAGTGATTTATATACTCCACCACCACCTGCCACACTGGGCTCCCAGAAGTGATCGAGAAAACATTTTCAGGTTTTTTCGTTCTTCAGTCGGTGGAAAATAATACTTTTTTCAAAACGTCATGCTTATTTGAAGTTTTTTTTGATGAACTATGTATAATTGGTATCGACATTTTTGTCTCATTTAGTGAAAATGTAATTACCACTTTGGAAGGAAATACAAAGGCAGTTGAAAACGGTTCAAGTCATCCATCAATATTATCGCCAGCAAAAATCAAACGAGAATTCTCATCTCCGTTGTCAGCCCAACATGTAGTTGCGCCTGCAGTCAACACCATCTCATTGTCATCGGTCTCTCACGACGCGGGTGCGTCGCCCAGGAAGAAACCACGAAAGCAAAATGTGTAAGTCAAAATGCCAAAGCTTTGTAATTTTAGTAGTTGTGACATCTTTTGCGCAAAACCAATCAAATGAATAGTTATAACGTTTAAAATGAAAGCTTGACGTGCGCCCGGCAAGATGCTCAACACAAAAACTATTTCAATGAAGAGAGTTTTGTTTTCCAGCGTCGCGACAGAAGATAAGTTCGGCAGCTTGCCCCTCAAGTGTCAGACATACACGAGATAAAGAGCGTTGTGAATGTGAAAATCGACGAGGAGGAAGGTACGAATGAGTCCATTGCTACTTTACGTTTATCTCGTGAAAAATTATGTCTATGATCGGAAATGAAAATACAACACAACAACATCCTGTGACGTCATAATGAGGGAATTATTATGTATGTTCTCGTGTACGTCTGTAGAAGCAAACATTTCATATTGGCATAAACACAACATCCTTTGCATTGGGCCAAGTATGTCTTAATAGAATGATGATGCAACAGACACGACACTTTGGTTGATACTTGGGTTCTCTACATGGAAATTGCAGAAATATCCCTGCCATTCTGCGTTCATCCTTGCTAGTATTCGACTTGTATACTATCGTAATTTCTTCGATGCTATTTTATTTATTCATTTGTGCAGAAGAAGAGTTAAAGTTCTTGCGTCTGAGAAGGGGCTCTGTCTCAATTTACGGTGGTTACAAAGTAAACAACAAAGCGGCGCATAATCATTTTGAAAGATACTCAGATGTCAAACCAAAAGGTATCACGTGACATATGTCAAAGATTGCTTCTACATAGTCATCGAAAAGAAGTTGATGTTTCATATATTCCGTTGGAGTACAAATTTTGTTGTAATAGAGCAACAGTCTAAGATTATAGAATCACCGGGCTCTAGACAGTTGCTGCTTATTTATACCAGAGCTCCCTGTTTATTTGTGACTTCCCTTCTCCTTGTTATAGGCTAAGGGGCTGATTACATGATCCCGGCTAACCGAGATTCAGCAAGGCGTGAAAGGATTTTGAGGCATTAAAAATGTCAAAACTTGAAGCCCAAAAATTTCAACTCGGCTACCCGGGATTCAGTCAAGCGTTAAATGATTTTGGCGAATGGAAACGATTCAATACTTATCATCAGATAAATCTTCTCGAGCAATTTTACAATATTCCGATTTAATAACTTCTCAAAACATTTCAAATTAAAACAACCAATTTGGCCCAATTTGAGAATTACATCAGGAATGATTTGTGGCGCTTAAAAAACAGTTGTAATTTTTAACTCTCGGAACCGCACCTCCAACCTCTGCTGGATTGATGAGACACAAGCTGGCTTGATGAGACACACATGGAGGAGTGACGACCACACGAAACTACTACTACTATTTTTAACCTTGAAGTTTTGCCTCCTTTAAATCCCTCAAAATCATTTCACACCTCACTGAACCCCGGCTAGCCGGGATCATGTAAACAGCCCTTAAGATTAACGTGAATATTACTGGTGACCCTTCGTCACATTGAGACTATACCCACTACATTTGTTTTCGTTCAATGATTCTAATGTAATGTACTCCATTATCTTAACATTTGCTAGATGAAAGGAAGGCCTCGTTGCAGGAAATAGCAAACGAACGAAGTATTAGAGAAAGGGCCACCGGATGGAAAATTCATCATGTTGCTGCTCAATTGGATGAATTAGTAAGTCATCCACGAAATTCCCTGTCGTAAAATTTTCATCATTCAGTAAAGGCTAAAAAACATTGGACATTGATGACTTTAGAAGGGCTACTAAAGGTTTAGCTTTGTACTAGTTTTATGACCGCATGTTAAAAGCTCAATCACGCCCACACTCACAGAGGGAGGCTTTAAAAGTATCTCATAAAGTAACTCGTCATTTTCACTTAACTGGTTGCTTCATTTGAAATGCTGTACCGAAAATCTTGCCGCATTGTCGGAGAAATGACTTTGCCATTGATTAGAGAGAGCGCGATTTTTAAGTCGTACTCAGTGAGTGTGAGTGAGTTTTAATATACGAGCGTTAGCCATGCGTTATGTTCGTTTTATGTCGTACTCAGTGAGTGTGAGTGAGCTTTTAGGATACGGGCGTTAGTCATGCGTAGTGGTCGTTTTATGTCGTACTCAGTGATTGTGAGTGAGCTTTTAGGATACGGGCTTTAGTCATAATGGTCCTTTTGATCTTGCCTCTGCAGGGAATATGTTGATCAGTGTTAACCTTTACCATGGCATAACAGTGATCAATGTATATTTGCGTGTTTTTATCATATAAAATATGTTTGCAGACTTTTTCAAAAGTGGAAAATGCCCTGAAATAATACTATTGCAATAATTGATGGCCATGTTTGTTTTTTCGCAGTCGAAGGATTGTTACGTGATCGCGTTCATTCGTCATCTTATGTTCGATATAATTATTTGACTTTTTCTGCTTTATTTATGATTTACTTCGAATATCAAACTTGAATTCATATCTGACACGAAAAGAAATATACATTTCATGCAATGATTATATGTCTTGCGTTCATTTGTTGTTTCAGAAAAGTTGCGAAGAAGAAGTGCTTTTGAAAATGTGCGAGTTTCGAGAACGTTTGCCAAAATATAAATCTGATCATAAAAGATACGAAGACATGGTCATGCTTCACGAATTACTTTTAGTAAGTTTGCTCATCAAGACTACGTTTACACTACTCCGGATGGGTCTGAAAACGGCGCGAAAAAGTAACAGAACCGGGTTGTTTTCATAATGCACCGGAGCGGACTGTTTGAAAACATCACTTTTACCGGAGGGACAAGACCACACTTTCTAAACGTGGTCGAACAAAAACGGAGCGCTACGCATTGTCGTGTAAACAGCTAACCGTTAATATTTCGTTGCACTTTGGATAACAGTTTTCTTTAATTCTTTTGGAAAGCTTTTAATGACTAGTTTCGTTGTACTTATTAAAAATCAACGTTTTTCATGACTTGTGTCAAGAAATATAAACGTCTAGTAATTTGCAAATAAGAAACGGCGCCATCTTTCACAAATAACTAACGAATTTTGACAGCAAGAAACATTACGTGTAAACACACGCCAAACTGCAGCGGAATTTAAACGGATCCGTGTAAACGCAGTCAAATTCTGCCGTCACTTTTTCGTTCCGCGTAGTGTAAACGTAGTCTAAATGAAATGTAGTATTTTGTTCGTAGTTCTCTCATATTGAATTTTGGTATTTGCAACAATTTCAACCCTAACCCCAACCTTTAGGAAAGACTCAGCACATTATCGTCTCGGAGGTGAACTATACGAATTTAACTGCGTTAACCAGATAATAATCGGTGCATGTTTAAATATCAGCAATGATTGTCTTGAAAATTGGCTTTTTTATTAATTTTTGAGATTTGATCTCTCCCCCTCTCTCTTTTCTCTCCCTTTTCTACTTCTCTTCCTCCTCTCTTTCTCCTCTCTTCTTCTCCCTCTTCTAGATAAGAATTTCACTTCCTATCCTCAACACATCAACCGTTCCCACCATAGTAAGAATAATAAATGAATATGTTTTTGCTTGCAACAGGGCAATATACAGAGAAGTCAACTTGTTATCGAACAATTGGGTGAAACGAAAAAAACTACGGTAAAGGTATATTGATCTTTCATACTTTTGCAATAAATTATGGATTGATCAATTTATGTTGTAATGTCAACAAGTAGTCTTTATCTGTTTCTGTACCTTTCATATTCCATTTTTATATTTTCTAGATACTCGACCATCAACAAGGCATTATGGATATTATTAAAAGAACATTAAACGCCACGTGAAGAAAAAAAGTTAACATTTATCACGTGATGTTATTGTTCATATTTATTCTTCACAACTATCTTATAAATATATATGCGTAATTTAATACATTCGTGAAATGCTTAACCTTAGAGGAATATTTGTACTTTGTTAGAACGAATTTTCAATTAATGTCTATCATTATGTTTACCTTCATGTCTACCTTTTATGTCTATCTTTATGTCTACCTTTGTGTCTACCTTTGTGTCTACCTTTATGTCTACCTTTATGTCTACCTTTGTGTTCACCTTCTACAATGAAATTTTTCAAAAAATATTAATTTTTTCAGAAACTAATTACGTGTACATTTTGAATTACGAAAAGGAGTTTTTTCACTCATTAACAATGTATGGCATCATTGTTGACAAAATTTTTGAATCTCCGGTATTGAGGACATAACGTATGTGGACAACGGGAAAATCGCTGGTGAGAAGGAAATTGAACTACATCCGGAAGAAGTACAAGATGTTTGAGAATGGACAAATGAAGATGACAAAGTCCTTGGATGAAGGGTTAGTTCAAATTTGTTTTGAAAAATAAATAGCAATTGTTAAAACTCATCATTAATGACGTTAGGAATGATCACTAATTTTCAATGAAGTGTTTCATACAAGTAGCAAAGGGTATTTTTAGGCTTAAGTCTATCATTGAATGCATGGTATCTTAAAGCAAAAAAGAGTATCGTGAAAAAGATAAATCGTATTACAAGATGTCAAGCTTTCTTAAATTCTTTTACAAACAGTATAATGTATATAAAAAATCCCCACTTCCATGTTGAAATTCATAGTCTGTCTGCTTAAATTTACGTAGTCTCCACTTGATGTGTAAGGACCAATAATAATGGAGGTAATATATTGCTATATATCACGTGGTCTGGAAATTATGAAGGTTTAATTATGTTTTAATTTTGTTTGCGTCATGAAGAAAATTGATTTTACTCAGCTAACAATAATTTTGCTGTGGAAGTTTTAAAATTTATTATTGTATGGTTTTGCGTTTGATAAAATATTGTTCTTACTTGCAAGGTACTTACTTGCAATAAAGGCCATGACTGTATTTCATTTTAGAAGTATGGACCGACAAAATGAACACAGGTTAACTTGGTTTGAAAGAAAAGAAATGCACGACAAAATTAATTAGTGTAATCATGTAATCCATTACAAAGTAATTTATTAATTTTTTAAATCGACTAATGTAATCGTGTAAACGATTACAGTGCAATTAAGTAAAAAATTTGTTATTTCAAACCAGACAAACTTCTTTTTTCTCTTACTAAAAAACTCGCAGGCTTTCTTATTATTCCTTACTCAACATTCCTCTTAGTTCATCTTGACATTACTTAATCTAAACACAACTTAATCTTCAACCTACTTGCTCATCCCTAAAATAGTCTGTGACCGTTCTTACTGACCCATCGAGGAAATGAACTTACCATCACAATGTTACTACACTGTGCACTTGACCACTCAAGAGTTATTGAATACTATCAATTTCTTACACGACCTAATAATCAATTACATTGTAATCGATTACACGATTACATTAAACGATTTAAACATTTTCAAATGTCGTTCATGTCGTCTTGTAAAATAACGACTTTCAAATGTAGTTCATGTCGTTTTCTATGTGAAAAATATATTTTCAAATGTCGCTCATGTTGTCTTCTATGAGAAAAACACATTTTCGAGTGTCGTATATGTCGTCTTCTATGTGAAAAATACTTTTTCAATGTCTTATACTTTATTTGTTCAAGTTGAGCCATTTCTTTCAGTGCCTCAAAATCATTAAAGATCTGCTCATAAATTGTGTTGTGCGTCATGTGTATAGTTTTTGTGCTGTACGTGACTGGACGCAACACTGATTGTAAGGCACAATTTGAATAACGATTCAGACAGGTAAATCTATTGAATTTAATAACATTTGGTTCACGTTTAAAAGGAGTCTGAGTTGCGCACTAAATTGGTCTTAGTGTGTGCAAGTTGGTGCAAGTACGTTATGACCGCCAACCTGGACGATTTTGACAAAGATTTTCCTCTCGTACTAAGAAAATGTCATCCAATACAACGAATATTTTATTGTTCTGTCATTCTCAGGGAAGTGCTAGCACACCTTCTAAAATTTGGCTAAATCAAAAGAACTACAGTTTTCAAGATATCTCTTATACCATGAACTTATGTGATAGATTATGTATAAATAATTAACAACAAAGCCTTTAAAAGTACCGCTGAATTCAGATTTATGTATTAATGGAGCAACAGCAAGTGCAATGGCTGAAATATTTCGAATTAGAAATACACGAGAAGAAAGAAAAAAATTGAATGGTGATTTCAACATTACTTGAAAAGGATGATTTTGGAGATGAAGCAGCTTTGATCAAGCTGAAATATTTACCGATATTTACGAGAGACCACATGTAGAACGACTATTATGTCAAGTTTGGAAGTGATTCTCAACAATACTCCATTTTACACTGCAAGCTGTCAGTGCGTAGTTACAACGACGTCCACCAAGAAAGCTATTTGTCAGTGGTTATACCGCACCATATTTAGGCATATGAAAGGCAGGCTGTTTAATTCATACATTTTTAATGATTTTCACACAAAAAATACAATTTACACATTTTTAAATTACCACTTAAAGACTACAATTCACGCAAAGAATATAATTTACATATTTTTTTTCACATTTTCACGTAAAGAAAATGGGTGAACTATAGTCTTTGGCATAAAAAAGTACGAAAATGCGTGAATTATAGTCTCCATAAAAATGTGCGAAATTGTAATTGATTACAAATTAGTAATTTATATGATTACAGTGTAACATTATAATCGATTACATGGTTATCGTGTATTCGATTATATATATTATCAATTTTTTCATATACTTTGGCATAAAATGTGTGAAAATACATGAACTTAAGTCTTTGGCATGAAAATGTGTGAAAACGCATCAACTATACTTTCTGGCATGAAAATGTGTGAAATGCTTGAACTATAGTCTCTGGCATGAAAATGCGTGAACTATAGTGTTTGGCATGAAAATGCGTGAACTATAGTCTTTGGCATGAAAATTTGTGAAAATGCATGAACTAAAGTCTTTGGCATGGAAATGCGTGAACTATAGTCTTTAAGATGAAAATGTGTGAAAAGGCATAGACTATAGTCTCTGGCATGAAAATGCTTGAAGTATAGTCCTTGGTATGAAAATGCGTGAACTATAGTCTTTGGCATGAAAATGCGTTAACTATAGTCTTTGGTATGAAATTGTGTAAAAAAGCATGAACTATAGTCTTTGGCATGCAAATGTGTGAAAACGCATGAACTATAGTCTCTGGCATGAAAATTCGTTAACTATATAGTCTTTGGCATGAAAATGTGTGAAAATGCATGAACTTTAGAAAATGCATGAACTTAAATGAAAATGTGTGAAAATGAATGAACTATAGTCTGAAAATGGCATGAAAATTAACTATGTAAAATGGCATGAATTGTAATGCAAAACTAAAGTCTTGAAATGTATCTACCTTTATGTCTATGCCTTTATGTCTACTTTTGTGTCTACCTTTGTGTCTATCTTTATGTCTACCTTTGTGTCTATCTTTGTCTACCTTTGTGACTATCTTTATGTCTACCTTTATGTTTACCTTTATGTTCACTTTAATGTCTATATTTATGTCTACCTTTGTGTCTATCTTTGTGTCTACCTTTGTCTATATATATGTCTACTTTTGTGTCTATCTTTGTGTCTACCTTTATATCTACCTTTATGTTTACCTTTATATTCACCTTAATGTCTATATTTATGTCTACCTTTGTGTCTATCTTTGTGTCTACCTTTATGTCTATATATGTGTCTACTTTTGTGTCTATCTTTGTGTCTACCTTTATGTCTACCTTTATGTTTGCCTTTATGTTCACCTTAATGTCTATATTTATGTCTACCTTTGTGTCTATCTTTGTGTGTACCTCCTCAATATTGAATACATTCCTACATCCCTGTCTAGTCGGTACTAATTATATATATGCTGTAGCTTACCAGAACCAGTTTCGTTGTTCATTTCAAAACCTGGTATATTGAAAATCGTGGCAACAATAAAAAACAGTGAGAAGTATAGAACTTTGAAAATCGGTAGAATTAAGAAATGAAACAATCGAAATCTATAATATATGGTTTCCTGTATTGATTTATACGATATTGATTTATTCTATACGAATTCTTCTTTCACCATTTAATTTAGCACTGATATTCCGATGGCAACAATAAATTTATCCAGTGTATGATAAAATTGAATAATTTATTTATTCTATATAATAACTTTATTCTATGTAAACTGAGTGTAGAATTAACTAATACCACAGAATAATGATTATACAGAAGGGTCAATCAAACCCGTCCTCATGTGGGCCATTATTTCAGCCAGATTATTAGGATTTCTCACTTGTTTCCAAGCAGTAAAATTACATGACGTCAATACTTAATAATGATTCCAGTATACTTTGACTTAAGAAATGACTTCGGATCATTTTAAAGGTTTGGAAAAAGTCAAAAACCCTAATCATCTGACTGGAATAATGGCGGCCACCATGCGCGGCAGGACAAGCGCTAGGCCAAAAACGTCAAAGCTTCCGACACGAGTGACTCTTCTGTATATTCTTATTCTGTGCTAATACATTACATACACAATTACTAAGCTAAGTCGGACTAAAAATAATGTAAACACACTCTCTTGAACATGGTGCTTTATGATATTTTTCATTAATGAACTCATAAGTAGGTAAAAATAAGCCAAAGTGACAGTTTCAATTTATAAATATTTTTTAAAAATTCCCACAATGTCATTATTACATAAATTATTTAAATTGAAAAACACTGAACCCCGACTAAAGATCATCACGATAAGCCTCCAATATATCTCACTATCGCAGATATGAAAAAATAAAGACGATTTTTTCTTTTTTTTCATACTTTCTTCGTAAACGCTTTTTCATATGTTGCATGCAACTTTCTGGCTAAAGCCAACAGCTTATGGCTACACCGATGTTTGGCTTAGAACATTATTTTCAAGTTGACGGCTGGTGCCCGTGTTCCCTGTTACATTATTATCAGAAGTCACAGCTCCCTGATCCTGGTGTGGAACCCAAAAAGATGGCGTCTGATCCGAGGGAACATTTGTAACGACGTTGATTTTATGAAGTTTATTTGGCTCACAATTTTCAGCATTTCTTTGGTTCAGCGGTTTAGAGTTACGATCACAACCATCCACCGTTCGCAAACGGTAACTAATTTCATCTGATTCGCCGAATTGGGAGTTGTCTACCGACTCGTATCCTTTATCGCTGTTGTTTGGGGAATCGTCAAAAGATTCATTAGTGTTCGAGCCTTTATCACTCAAGCTGTCATGCTTGGAATTTCTCTGACATAGTAAAGATTCTCGGCTCGGTGGTGGTTCAGATTCATACACCATCACGATATTCCTGGAAATGTGGGAAAGGTCCTTTTTAACTGTACGCATTTCATCAGAACCACTTGAGAAAGAAGACTCATGTCGGTTCTTCGGAAAGCCGTGATCTCCACATTCTTTATCTTCCCCTTTCACTAAAATGTGCATCTTCAAATCGCGATCATTTGATTGTTTATCACAATGGTTTTCAGTGAAGTTCAACTCGTCGGTATGCGAAAGCATGACACTTTTTTCATCATTCGAAATATCTTTCTTTCTTGACGTGTAGGAACTGGAACTAGTGCCCCTCTTCTCATCTATTTGCGAGCTGCTGCAAGGAAAGAATCCCCGAAACGACTTTGGACTTTTTACTGTGCGAACCTGAATGTTGGGTTTGCGTGTCACTGGTGTGCTTGGCACACTTGAAGGTCGAGAGAAAGACGCAGGCAACTCTCGGGTTGCAACAACAGATACAACCTGTTTGGTACCTTTCTTGGTAGGGGATAATGTAAAGAGTATAGGCGTCACCCTTTTGGATTCATCTTCATCTTCCACAGGATTCATAGTGTTTGCTAAAGGAGAATAAACACACGTCACTGAATTACCTTTAACATCTTTATCAGATCTATCATTAATCTCATCTTGTCCGTACAATAGTGGTCTTTCCCTTTCGATAAAGCAACTTTGTGTTTCGATGAAGATGGTTTGCTAAATCCGTTGTTAGACGCAACAGGTACAGTTGATGATTTTCCTTTCGTCAGAGGACTGACTTCGTCAAAATTTTCCTCATCACTGGTGTCAATAAAACTAGCTTGCGGTGCTATCGTGTAGAGATCTTGAACATCTGTTGAATTCGATGTCTTAACGTCTGAGTCGGTGCTTTTTGAGGATTCTTCATTCTCAATAATACATTTATCTTGCTTAGTACTCATCTTCTCAATGGTAACGTCACCAACATCCTCACTATAAAAATAACACCAATAACAAATGTCTTCGATGATAAATTATGATAAATTATGATAATAAATTATGATTATAAATTATGATTGCATATATTAAAACTTGGATACGCTTCTGTGCAAGCAATATAACACAATTGTAGTAAGCCAACTTCCATATATAATTCCGAGGAAATGCAATAAATCACTTGAGCTATACGGTCTTCATTTGAAGTGACTTTTATGTTGATCAAATATTCGCTAAACTTTTTCGTAAATTCGCCACAATTATTCATTTTAACAAGTAAAAAAGCTAAACCCACTCCTGTTATCTTTTCATCGATCTCTAAATCCGACAGTTAAAACATTGGCCATTCAACTAAGAAACTTAATAAACTAACCAATCAGTTTATTTCCCTTTTGCTGACATTAAAACTATTTCGGAATTTAACTACAGACACAAATGCTTACGTTTCCGGAAGGCTGTTAAAGCTGGAGCCAGGATCCACGATAATCTTCGGTATAGGTTGATTATTCACAGCATCTTTCTTCTCGTTTGTCCTTTTCTCATCACGGCCGTATTTTTTCCCATTTGCTCGCGAATTTCCACAAGGTAGATTTCCCATTTTGTGATAGGTATCTAAAATCATAACAAGAACTTATTAACAAAATTAGCCCCCAATATTTTGTTATCGAAAAAACTTCATTTCTTTCTGATTGCACATTAACTTGCTAGCTATATATAGCTGTGTCAGGAGATTTCATTTTTTGTAGATATTTTGAGGAAAACATTTGTTTTCATTGCAAACAAAAACAAAAACTATCGCGGGCCTTGTATCAGCAATCTGTACAGATAAGTAGCACATGTAAAACGCGGCTTGTTTTTCTCAAAAAACTGCATACAATAGCTTCTGGCAAATATGAGCACAGCGGTCAACTGTTTACAAATGCCCCAATCTTGAAACAATGATCGCACATCGAGACTTGAGAGGTTGTCTGGCTGTGCCCGAATATAGGAAGTTTCAAAATAGCCAACGGTTTCTTAATTTGGCATACACGAAACACTAAATAATTTTATAGATGATTATCTTATCGTCACTGTTATGAGACTTTGAACATGCGTACAAAGTTTGACCGCAGAGTTATACGTTAATATGCGTGGGGTCGTCCACGTTTTCTATAGCGCTCTAAAATAACTCTAAAATGTATTTCTACAAACTAGTCACTTTTCACACAATGTGCAGCATCTACATTAAAAAGTCGCTGCTCAAAGACTTTTTTTGCGAGATAATGCATCATTATGGCAGAGCACAATAATCACAGTCCTTGAGAAGGATAATAAAACAGCTTTTGTGGGCAAGATAGAAGGCGTGAATTTTTACACCACTAAATGATTTGACCAAATCAATTTTTAAAGTTTCTCGCCGCGCAGTTTATAGCTACTATCACTATCATTGATGAAGCAAAACAATGAATATTTCAATACTATTTTCGTGAAATAAAAAATGTTGAACACAAATGGTAAACAAACAGCTAGTTATGTTTAGCTAAATATTTTTTTAAAGGTCGCATTTAGACGCAGTATAATATAAAAAATGCAAAGTTAAAACATTTTCGAAGAAATAGAGTGAAAAAACGACAAAATGGATAAAAAACAATCCTCACCATTAGAAGTCTTTCTCTCGCAATGTTTCTGTCCACTTGGCCAAGATGATGACGGTTTTCTAGAAAAAAACGAGAACAATTTTTTGTGAAAACAAAGAACATGAAATTTGAACCATATATGTAATCAGTTATGTATTTTATATGCTCATATCAAGAAGCACACTCTTTTGAATATTCAGTTCGGCCATATTTATTCATTAATTTTGTTTGACGTACGACAAACTTCATCATTCAATCAAATAATATCGACAAACGAAGTGCATCCACAAATGACATATGGCACGATGTTTGTCAAATCAGACTAATGGACGTACGTTAATCTCACTGATTATTGTCAGAAATAAATCCGTTTATACTTTTCTTTACGATAAGCTACAAGTCAAACGTACGGACTTCTATCTTCTTCTACAAGCTCTGTATACACCTTTATAGTAATTTAAGAGCTTGATTGTTTTTCATAAGGTTTGAACGAAGGTGTCATCATTTCATTTGAATGTAATCAACAAGTGTAAATAGTCTCAAACAAGATGTGACGTTATAACATTGGCGAGTTATGCTTCGTAAACGTGTTGATGAATTTAGTGGACGATATCTTGGGTCGCCAATGTTTACAAACCGTCGTCGTGCTATCTTTTAGACTGTAATTAAGATAGCAGGCACGAGGCATAATGCAGAGTGGCAAAAGAAAATACATATAAAATTATATGATTCTCATTTTTTTTCCCGAATATAAATCCTTCCTAATACCCTCCCCCTTTTACTTTGTAGTTCAAATGACAACATAATGCATATGTATAATGCATATTTATATCTCACGGAATAGAATTAATCGATGCGTTTATGAATTTAAGAATCAACACGTTAGACATGACCAATGTGTCCTAGCTTTAGAGCTATACTACTCAAAATTTACATATATCGATGTAAATACTCATGTTGCTCTTGGAACTTTTCAAAGTAACCCTCCCCTCTTCCACAATTTGCCACTGCGCCTTAGTTCAAGAGTTGCCATTAAACATAATATTGTGAAAAATAAGAAGGCACATTGCGCAAATTGAATCTTATGCTCAATATTCATCATGTTTGAGCATTTGTTTAGAGTGTGTATTTCACACGGTAGCAGCGCGCTTGGTTTATGACTATGTAATTGGTTGCGTCTGGCAAAAGGACTGAAGTTGTATGTTTGCATATATTATAAAACATCTACAAACTATTGGAAGAAATCCAACACATGACTGCAACTCTCTTTTACTGAGGCCGAGGAAGTAATTGATTTGCTCGCCACCGACATATCTTAATTTGCGATCAACGAGTTCAACAATAGGCATAAGTGAATCATCACATTTTCAATCAAAATCAATTCTTAGCGTCGGAAGTTCGACAAAACGAACAACCATTGTTATATAGATTGAAATTAATTGCAAACACTGCGTGTTTGCAGCTGCACGACATTATAAACTAACACGCATGCTCACAAGGTTTTGGCCAGCAATTATATGCAAATAAACGGAATAACCAATCATGATTGAGAATACTTAAAGTGATCATTTATCATATATTACATATTATAAATGGATGCAAACGAGTAATACACTTGGTAAATATATAAACATAATTTATATGTTTAGAAACTACAGTAATCATCGTTATTGTAAAAAATCGGTAAAAAAATAAAAAATAGTAAATTTCTTTAAAGCGATATATATATATATACAAAGTGTATAACAATGTGCACTCCCGGCTATCACCATAGTAAAATGGTGACTCCTGCACCTGTCACCAAATGGGCCACAGGATGTACAGTTTATGTAACATATGTTATATATATATATATATATATATTACATATTACATATTATAATATAGTAGAGTAGGAATTTCTGTAAATTGAGCTTTCGGCTCGGTGCTTTGAGCCATCTTTAAGTCACAAAATTCACTTACAAAGATTTCTGAGACTGATTAGTTGTTCAGTGGATTAAGATAAAGAAATCTTCTAATCATTAATTCTGCCTGTACATCCAAGCATACATACAAATATACACAATATATACAATTTATATAAAAAACAAAACCGAAACTTCTATATTGCTAAACCTAAATTAACACATTGCCAATAATATCTTCAACACATATAGATAACATCTTCGACGTCATCTACGGCACTTTGAACAATTAAGTGAAGCAGCTGAACTCGGGCATATCGTTTCTATAATTCACATAAACGGGATGCATCGACAATAAACATCTACGAGAAACACTGCATTAACACCAAAAGCATATGTACAAAAATAATTTACAGCAGCTTAAGCGTCAAATAAGATATCTTACATGTTGGGTGCAATGTCTAGAAAATGGCAATTCTGCAAATTGGAACGATATTTTTGGCATTTACACCATTTCAATGAGGTTAATTTAAACATAAAGATATACATAACGTCATATATAAAGGCGTTTATGCGAGCAGCAATGACTAATATTTTTCTACTAGTACATAGAAATTGCATTTAGATTTAACTCAAATTTTTCTGTTTTCATTCTATCTAGGAAATATGACAAATGATTATACTCCAAAATAAATTAGATGTAGCTAATTAGGGCAAAATGATTTATCGGCGAAAACTAACGCAAATGATAGCTAGAGCAGTTCATGACTTTCCAAAATATTTTCAAACACAAATGAAGCACAGTTCTGCAAATCACTGTCCAAAAAGTATAGCACACATAGCTTAGAACAGACGCACTGTATCGTGTTCCACAACTTTATGTTATGGAACACGATGTTAATTTTTTCATACAGCTAGATCGAGCTACATTTGACATGAAACCTACCTATGACTACATAGAAACTGAATAAACAAATGAATACAAATAAATTGAATGTACTCGATTAAGTCACTTACTTATAGCAGATGAATTATATGCATGTTACTTCGCCTATCCGTGCTTATACAATGATAATTCTGTTTCAAAAATGGCCGGATCATCAGAAACACACCAGTCTTAAGTCTGCCAACTTTGATAAAGAAATGACGCTATTTCCGTACGAACCAGACAAAGTGCTCGAAAGATTTCAACTAATTACAAATGTTAGTGTCCAACAGCGAAATCGAGAAGCGAACGTAGCGTGAAGTCATGATGAAATGAGTAAACTGAGAAAATTTCATGAATAATTGATTTTCGACAAACTCACAGCTGCTGTCGAGTTGCACAAGATGTTCACAGATTTATGTTTATGGCAGCAAAATAACTTTTATGCTCTACCAGAAGAACGCCTGAATGGCATGAACATAACTGTTGTATGTATATTTCTTGCTGTCTTTAGACCAAAACACATTATAACCATAGCGGCCCTTGCGATGAAATTTTCTAATGTAATCATGTACCTCATGAGGGACATATACATTGCAAATCTTCCCTTAGGAAAGTTTGTTAAAGGTTTAATTAAAATAAAATCTCTATTCGACCTGTGAGTGTATACAAGTTTATACGCCGTCTTCAAAACAGACAAAGTAATTTTTCTTTGTTCATGCAGTTACAATATAAAATATGAAATGTTCACATGATCATTAAATGTGAATTCGTCCACTTCATAATTCACAATGTTGTACAGATAATGAGTAATCCGACACAATCATGCAAAAAGTCATTAAAAATACTGAATATTTAGTCAGGTTTTATGGGAACATGTTAGACGATTATGCATGTTTTTGAAAAAAAATATGTAGCTTAGTGTGAGTCACTGAAGGTAAATATTACAGTATTTCTTCGATTTAAAGTTGCGTGTTAAGGGCTACATGATTTGCTATGAATACAAATTCGACGCACAAAATTGAAAAGACGGAAAACATGCACACCAAAACTTGACATAGTGAAACGTATTGCTTAATTGTAGAATTGCTTCACGACTGAAACCACAAAACGCAAAATTCGCTAGCCACAAATTGCCAACAGGATGAGTAATTGTCAATTGTGCATTTATGAATCTTTATGAGTTTTTTCTCTTTTCGAATAGACTTAGCTATAAGATGTGGAATCAGTTTAGAAGGAGCAGTAAAATTTTTTATTAGCTACAAAGCTAACTTAAGTTTATTTGGACTGTGGTGTTTTAAAAACTCTTTGGTTCTAGCGAACAAATAATTTGATGCTCTCGAGTTGAAAAGTCTTCTAGATTTGCAAAGCCTGTACAAACACAGTAAACAACTTTTATTTTTTAATTTACATACAGACTGAGGATTATTTATACCACTATCACATACAGAAGACAAAATAACTAACATATGACATACTATACAGAAGATCCCACAATCCTCTGAAATTTTCGTTGTTTTCAGTGTCAAGTATTATTTGTTAAATCGCAACACATGTGAGGTAGAGGTTGCATACAACATCAAACAGCATAACAGCAGCAAAAGCAAAAGCAAAAAAGGATAAAAGAAAGCACTCACGCTTCGCAAGATTGCGATGTCTGTTGTGTCGCTCGATGACGCATAATCCACGCACGAAACAATTGCCAATCGCCAAAATTCATCTTCATAACATCTTTCAACTCCTGGATGTCACATTCAAGCAATACTTGACCGTTTATGTTGTTTTCACGTATAATCGTTTGATAAGTATGAACCAAGGAAATACTAATGCCATGAATTTGGGAAAGCTAAAATCCAAAATTAATCGATAAGTAACTATGAACCATGGAAATACTAATGCCGTGGATTTGGGAAAGCTAAAATCCAAAATTAATCGATAAGTAACGATGAACCATAGAAATATTAATGCCGTGGATTTGGAAAAGTTAAAATCCAAAATCAATCGATAAGTAACGATGAACCATGGAAATATTAATGCCGTGGATTTGGAAAAGTTAAAATCCAAAATCAATCGATAAGTAACGATGAACCATGGAAATATTAATGTTGTGGATTTGGAAAAGTTAAAATCCAAAATTAATCGATAAGTAACTATGAAACATGGAAATACCAATGTCGTGGATTTGGAAAAGTTCAAATCCAAAATCAATGTTTAAAGGATAATGCAAAAGTTGCTCGAATATGGTTATACAAACCCTGGAGTACAAAATTTTGGGTAGTTGTGGATAAAGGTGGGATGAACAAGTTCATGCAATGGCGGATCTAGAGCGAGTCAAAATAAACTGTACACAACCTCATTCAAAATACTTTTCTAACAAAGGTGTTGCTTTGAAATTTGTAAAGAATATTTACGACTGAAATATTCTCAATAGGATTCGCTCTATAAAGTTGTTAAAATGCAAGCATATTTTCAGTGATGTATTCTGACCTAGCCTGGATCAGCTACTAAACTTTTTAATGTTTAGGAAACAATAAATGGGAGTATTTGATGATGACGAATTAAGCAGAATATGAATAAAAATTTTTGGACTCGTAACGACATAACGTATTTCGGAAGTTCCATAAAATTTTACCTTCATACAAACGCCTTCTTCACTTAGTGACGTCATATTCACTGAGTCCCACGATTCCTTGATTAATGAAAGACAAATACAATTGGCTGTTAAAAATCAAATGCAATTGGCTATTAAAAGACAAATACAATTGGCTGTAAAAAGACAAATACAATTGGCTTTTAAAAAACAAATAAAATTGGCTGTTAAAATTTGACTGTAAAAAGACAAAATTGACTGTAAAAAGACAAATGCAATTGGCTTTTAAAAGACAAATACAATTAGCTGTTAAATTTCAAATAGAATTGGCTGTAAAAAGACAAATACAATCAGCTGTGAAAAGACAAATACAATTGGCTGTTAAAAGACAAATGCAATTGGCTGTTAAGAAACAAAGACAATTGACTGTAAAAAGACAAATACAATTGGCTGTTAAATAACAAATGCAATTGGCTGTTGAGAAGCAAAGACAATTGACTGTAAAAAGACAAATACAATTGGCTGTTAAAAGACAAATGCAATTGGCTGTTGAGAAGCAAAGAGAATTGACTGTAAAAAGACAAACGCACATGCTGTCATTGGCTGCAACGTCATTCTTAGTATGACTGCCAAAAATAATCAAAATTTCATCAAACTTTCATCAAATAATCAAATTTTATCAACACAATTTATTCATCAATCAGATAAATTAATGTTTTTATCATGCATGGAAAACATGCTTATCTTTACAAGTGCACCTGCATCATGCATACAAAGATAACAGTTTCGATAGACTAAACTATCCACAACATAAATATAGTGAAAATACGTACCCAGTCAACACCATCGTCTACAATGACGCTCTTGTTTACCGTTAACTTTTGCTTCTGTCGTAGACCTTGTGATAGCTGGTTCCTTATAGCCGGATCAAGATTCACTGTTCCCGGGAGAAAATTCCTCGCTTCTTCAACCCTCAACACTGGGTAATGATTACCAAGGTAAGCTTCGAAATAAACAGGATCGTTATCTATTGCATATTCGTATCCTATAGAAATTGGCATCCAAGCTTGAGTTGTCGTAAACAATGTCTTTAATGGTAAATTGTCTGGTAATACGTTAAATTCTTCTAAAATCAACACAAGCCAAGAGACCCTGTGTGGCCAAGCATCCACCAGGCTGACCCAAGTTGCTAAAGCGTTCCATTGAAAACCAATGCCTTTCGCACGTAGTAATCGCCCACTTAACGAAGTTGTATGTAGTAATCGTTGTATCCCAAGGGGGGTAAGCGTCTCATTGTTTGCCAGAACATGTGTCAAATCAGGCGTCTCTTCGTATCTCTCAAAACTGACATCAATAAAGCTTCTACTTAAACGACAGCCAGCTGCACCATTGTCGTCAATAGTTAATATGGTACTATGTGGGAAGCCATTCGACTCTGAAAAGCGGTTACCCTTTCGATGCTCATGCGCATGCTGCGTCGACAGTTCCAAAACTTCACCCTCCCATTCTAAGTCGAAGCCACTTGTTCTCCTTTGTCGGAGGAGCAATTGCTCGACAGATACCAACAATGCGTCAGGTAGGTTTACAGTAAAGTTTGTTTTAGGTTCAGGTAGGAAAACCGGAATATGAACAATGTTCCGAAGATAATCTAACGCAGTAATGTGCGAATCCTGCAATACATCGCTGAAATTTTGTTCGATGGCCCGTATCATGACGCGAGGATCCATAGCGATCATGCAGACGAATGGAGCGTCGGCGTCTGTGAAAAGCAAGTTCATAGAGTCCACAAGATGTATTACCTTCTGTTGCTCAGAAATATCGAGTCCATCAAGTGATAGAATAATTCGAGTTTGAACATTTCTAAAGCTATCCAGCGCCAGCACGATTTCTGTAAGCAGCTCAACTTCCTGCTTTAGCGCATGGATGAAGCCTTCCTCCTTAAGGCCCAATTGAGTGGCAACAATAGATACGCGACGTTTAGGCGAGAAGAGCAGCGAATAAATGACGGAGCAAAACGTCGTTATGTGTACAACCAAAAATATACCTACGATGCACGCGCCTGCGATTTGTAGACCAGCAACAAGGGAGCCATGTTTCCATCCATCCAGACTGTACAAAATAACACTGATCGCACCACATATAACAACGAAGCAAAATATCACTAACTTTGGCACGCAACAACAACATTTCTTAAACTGTGGTCGCATATACTTAAGGCCCACATACTCGACTGCTGCTGGCCGAAGTACACGGTAAAGTCTTGAAGGAACTCGGCCGAAAGTCCTTTCTAACACGTCGTTCAATGCTTCAATCATATTGACAAGCGCTGTTGCTTCGTTAATGTTTCTTGTTAGTTTGCTAAAATCTACGAATGCATAACGTACGGGTTGGGAGGAACGAAAAAACGTTATCGTGGGGGGTTGGAAGAAAATGATCAAGTATAATAAATAAAAATAATTCGAAAATCTATAAAAGAACTGGCCAATCCACGAGGTATCACCTCTTTCGTACAATCTAGTGTCCCACACGAGAACCAACGAGAAGGCAGCCACACAAACAATAAATAAAATGCTTCCGACGCCGACGCCGACAGTCCAATGAAATAGGGCACAAAATAGAACACCAATCAAACCACAGAAAAACAAACACGATAATATTCCAAATGTTGTGAAGTGCAGCTTGGTACGATGTGTTTCTTGAGTTATTGCTTGTATTTCCTCTGCAAAAAGTACATTGCTATGGTTACGAGATCCGAATTTAAATCAACCACACATATCGGATTATACACTGCAATGATCGTTTCTTACAAAATGCGCAGAAGAGAGATTCTACTTCAACTAATGTATTGAAATATCTGTTAAATTTATTTCCTATGAGCAAGTTTTTATTTATCTCAAGTGTACTCTTTATACCAGTGGCGTTGACAATGCAGGGGAATGGGGCAAGCAAGGTTTAGCATTCCCAATTGGCTGAAGTACTACACTTATAAAAACAAAAAATCCAGGAAGAAATTAGAAGTGGGAGGCAAGGGGCGATAACTAGTTGACTACATCTCATCTCACCCCAGAAACAATAAATTAACTGGGAAATTATTTTTGGAAACTCAATTCCTTCCAGAGGATTGCATGTCACCGGATAAATCACGTCCATGTAAAATGCCACCGCTAAAGCTACACCACCGCTACAGACTAACAGAGTAAATATCAAATAAAGTGAATACATCATATGAAAGCTGATATTATGTATTGCTATAAGTCATTCAGGAAAATTAACTTACGTTGAAGTTTTTTAAAAAAGTAATTTTTGTTGTTGCCCCATTTTGAGTATACACCAACGGTAAGAGGTAGCTCTAGGCACGGTTCACTAAGCAACTCAGCCAATGATGTAGCGTACGCATTATGACCAAGTAATTCCCCTGTTAAGTGTCTGTCGTCATCAACCATACCTTAATAAGAGATACATAATTTGTTGATTACGGACACCAGGAGGAGGGAGGTTGAAATTACTACGCACGATTGCCACATAAATTCATTTAGCCTTCGTTGACCGAACATCAATTAACAGTAAAACTTTTATTCAACAACCGTTAAAGTTCAATTGCAATTGTTGAAATAATTGGGGTGGGGTAGTGGGTATTTATTCATGTATTCAGTTGTGCTCGACAGATTTCATAGTTCTTAGTTCTTACTACAATCATACCTAAAAAAGGCTTCAAAACGCTCTTTTTATGATGCTGATCAATTTTGTATGGCGTCTCCCCAGCTCTGTTCGTCTGATAAAGCAATCGGGCACTTCGGGGATCTTTAAGAATTATCTCAGCAATTCGACGATATCGATTGCGAACTGCAATATGCAAGGCTGTATCTCCCTTCTGTGGATATGAAACGCGCAAAAATGTCAAGCGAAGTATGCAGATTTCGTATATAACTTACAGCTTTCGGCAATGGTTTTTGAAAGGCTTAAACCCTATTCACACGACATAAACTAACCCAGGTTAATTTTTTTATAGGGTGAAAAAGTACTAACCAAGGTTCAACCTTGGTTAAACTCAACCTACCACTTGAGATGGGTTCAACCCAGGTTAAACCAGGAACACCAGGGTTAAACCCGGGATAGTTCATGTCGTGTGAATGGAAAGGTGATTAGAAGCCTATATAGTATATAGAGCAATAAACCACACCCCTGGGTAAAAAAATAAATCAACAAGGATAAAAAATGTTTGAAAGAAGTCAGTCACAGTTATATTACTCTAAAATTACATGCTATGTCTCAAAGTTGCCACGCAGGAATGCAACAAACAAACACGTACCGTATGCGGTAGGAAAAGATTAATTTTTGAGGACAAATAAAAAAACTGACTAATTTTTAAAGAAGATCACAAATTATTCAAAAACTGACAAGAGCTTGTTCTCCCACCCAATTGGCTGTGAAAACATACATTACTTACTAATAGCATACTTGCACGAGAAAATATACTGTATTCATAAAATGGCCGAAAATTGTAATACCATGCCATACAAAACGCTAAATAAGTCTCGTTTGCCATACACGAGAAAGCTCATTAACTGAATGACGTACTCTTACCTTATTGCTGACAAACAAGTCGGCGCTTTTTTCCAACAAAAGTGACGTGATCTCTACGTGGCGCTTATTTACAGCCAACAATAACGGAGTTTCGCCGTCCTAAATGATGAGTTACTGAGTTACTACTTAATGATGGTACTTGAACCCAGTTCTATGTTGACAAAGCAAGTCGTGTTTTTTAAAATGTGTCCATTTATCAACATGAACAATTCAATCATTACGTTGATACAGTTAACATGAAATTCGATTTAATGTCTTCGGAAATCCGAACATTGAAAGGTACAATCGTCTTAGAGTGCGCGATGTAGAACAATACGAAGAAGCTATACATAAACAAAGCGCCAAAGACTATCCTCAATAAAAAACAGAACTGATGTTTAAAAGGCAACCCACTTCAGTTGAACAATTAAATGAATAGGACCCTTGATAAGACCCTTGATAAGACAACAAAGCAACAACGGCAATTATTAATTTCCCAAACAATTCAAAGAAAAATCTAACGGAAGTGTATGGGAAACAAGACGTGACATGCTCACCATGCACTACGCCATGTACCGGCACGCAATTGACGCAAACTCGCCTCAATATCTTCTAAATGTATAATGATGCTGATGAAGACGTTTCTACTCATGCTGACAAGACAAAGGTACATTCAGTTAGAAAACATACAGATTACATTGTATGGCAAACCTTTCGTTTAGATTCCGTAAAAGCATCGTGGTCTAAAAGTTCTTTAACAACATCAACGTTATTTTCTTCAACAGCGTACCACAATGCAGTCTTTCCGCTCTATAATGTCAATTCAAAATGAAAAGGATGATACGTCGTATTTACTCTAGAAACACACATTTCATTTCAGAGCACAAAAAGTTAAAAATAAAAGGATATGGTGGAGAGATAAAACAGAAACAAAACAGCAAAGACAAGTTGTAAAAAACATAAGAGTCGTAAAGAACAATACATACAACATATAAATACAAATTAAACAACAGTATATCAAGCGAAAAATTTCACTTTACTACAGTGTTATCTCAAAGTGCCCTATAGTTCTATACTCGCTTACCATATCTCCTGCTTCAACATCGGCATAATTTTTCAACAATGATCGTACAATTTCTACATTTCCATCTTTACATGCAGTGACCAAGACCGGCATTCCATCCTATAAGATATCACGCGGTTACAAGCATAAATATTGTATGACTGATGCATTGTATAAGGGGGGTTTCTAGTTATTGTCTTGCATGATTTGCATGCCTAATGTGCTGAAAAGTGAAAACTGTCGTATGCTTAACTCTAAACATTTCCCCAATTCATGTCATACTCAAGAATTGGAATATTTTGAAACACATGAAAAAATGAATATCAATTGAACAGAGAAACACTCTAGATGATTATATGCGCGTATGTCTATAGGAGTGACACGTGTTTTAAGCAAATCTTATTAATATTTATGTTCTATGACCCTTAAGACCCTTAAGACTGGTGACCTCTCCCTTTATCCCTTTACCGTATCTAGGATGTTAAACATGTGACCAGCTCGTACCTTAGCATTAGCTCGGCTGGTAGACATATGACTAACCTGATCCCTTCAACTTGTCCCGGATTATAGACGTGTGACCAGCCTCCCCCTTACATTATCTTGATGGTAGACATCTGACCAGTCCCCACCCCCAACCTTATCTCAAATGATAGACATGTGACCAGTCTCCCCCTTCCTGTATCTCGTTGGTATTCATGTGACCAGTCCACACCCCTAACCTTATCTCGAATGATAGACATGTGACCAGCCTGCCCCTTACCTTATTTCCATGGTAGACATGTGACCAGTCCCCCACCCCTAACCTTACGTATCTCCAATGTTAGACATGTGACCAGCCTTTCCCCTCCTCACCTTATCTCGTATGTTAATGTAGGCCCCATGAATGGCGAGTTTTTGAACTATCTCAGTATGCCCGTATTTCACGGCCAAAATCAATGCGGAATTTTTTTCCTAAACCACAGAAAAACCAACATAAGCGTTGCATTTTATAACTATAACACAAAAAATAAATTATTAACGGTCGCACATGATCCAGAAAGTTCACATCAGCGCCACGATCGAGTAACAAAGCCACGACTTGTTCAAAACCTTCTTTGGCAGCCATTATTAAAGGCGTCCAACCGTTCTAAAAAGTCAGAGAGACCAATGAACAAGAGGGTACAAATTAGAAACATCAATAAACAACACAAATGCAGAGGAGCAGGTGTGAACGCTCAATGAAAAGAGTAACGATGCCCACAAACATCAAAACATACTTCAAGTTCATCACTCACGTTTCCAGGTTTATTAATGTCGGCTTGCTTATCGAGAAGTGCTTTAATAACACCAACATGGCCTTTACGCGCCGCCCACACCAGAGCTGACGTTCCGTACTGAAGAAAAAACCCAAAGTATATAATACCGAGAAGTGAGGTACGAACTTCATGTACAACAAGAGATATCTTAGCAAACTCCTATATTTACATGCATGGGAAACAATCTAATTCATTGATTTAAGAAGCTGTGAGTTTTCAAACAATCAAAGTTATACGTGTGTAATTTTTCTATTTACGAATTACGAAAGAACTTCGAACATACCTTATCGCACGAGTTAGGGTTGGCACCAGCTTCAAGAAACTCCTCAACGACCGTTTGGTGTCCACGACCGGAAGCCCATATGACAGGATTCATACCATGCTGAAAGAGAATAATCATATATAAATGTACGTAGTAACACTCTCTTCTTTATGTCAATATTTAACGCAGGTATCTCTATCTTCGACATTTTTAAGATATAGAAAGAGAGAGAACGTCTACGGGTTTAATTTGTTAATAAACAATGAAAAATCAACTAAGACCATCCAAGGCAAGACAGACAAATACGTCATTCACAGTTTATCGATGGAAATAATAGAATCCGACTTGACAAGGGTGATGTCACGAAAAACTACAAAAATTACCAGTATTCCAAATAAAATTCCAAAATTTATTTTTAAACGCCGAGCACTATGTATAAGATTTAAGTTTTATACTAAATGTTTGGAAAACTAACTTGTATTGAATATTACATACATACGAAACTTTTAACTGAGCGAAATTTGATTGTTATCTATGTGGTAGCACCGCCATAATTTATAAATGTTCGGCAAATCCTTATGTGAACATACGTATATAGGAGAATAACAATATCCTTTCGCTAATACTTTAATGGAAGCGACAGGAACGTAGTACACATCAATGGTATATCCAACTATAATTCTGTCAAAGTTTTGATATCATTGCTACCAATATAGACATACATAACAACATAAATTGTAAAACGCCTCGTCAATAAGACACTATGATGAACCATTTCATTGAAACCAAAACATAAGTGATGAGAAAAAAACAAACACAAAAAAGCACATACTTTGACAATTAAGTTAGAATTGACGTCTTTGCGAGCACACATTCCCGTCACAATTGCATAGTATCCTCTCATTCAGCAAGCGCAATTTCATCGAACAAAGTTTGATTCCCTTAGCCGGTAAACGACATAACAAGTTGTTTGAACTGCATCGAACATATTGGCGCAGATCATGTTGAGACAAAATTTTAAGGTGTTATCTCGTATGGCCCAGAACTGACTAATGGTCACTTCGATCAATTCTTTCATCACATTCACAATGACGCATGCGTAGAGACAAAATTTTAAGGTGTTATCTCGTACGGCCCAGAGCTGACTAATGATTACTTCGATCAATTCTTTCATCACATTCACAATGACGCATGCGTAGAGACAAAATTTTAAGGTGTTATCTCGTACGGCCCAGAGCTGACTAATGATTACTTCGATCAATTCTTTCATCACATTCACTATGACGCATGCGTAGCTTTTCTGTGAATTTGAAAACTCATCCAGAACGTCGGCATGTGTGGTTAAAAACGTGTAAGTTCCAGAAAGAAATACGAATGTTTTGCTAGCTCTCAAGAATGTCGAAATATTTACAGTATAAGATTATTAATTTGCATTTAAAGACGCATTTTAGATGAATGCCAAAACCAAAGCCGAGTGGGTACAGACGAAAAATGGCGAAACAGAAAAACGGAATATTCACAAATTTTTTTCACTTCATATTTTGCAAACTGGAAAGCTAATTTGCATCCGTATGCGCTCGAATCCTCATAAAGGCTGTTTTGGCAGTTTCAACTACTTTCTACTCACAAATTCTGGACGACCCTCACGTGATTACGCAAAAGTAAAAGACTTTTCAGTAAGTTTGATAAAAAATGGGTGAAAACATTCGCAATATACAATTAAAGGATGAAAATTCGAACTCTTATAATAACGAATTCGAACAAAAAATTAATGTACACTATAATTGAAGATGACGATGACAAAAAACACGTCAGGGAATTGTTATTTTAGCAGTACCAAACTATCAACACAACATCAAATTTTGACGTGATGACGTTTCTGTTCAACAAACAAAATCGAGCCATCACCAATTTGGAACAGTGCACTAGGATATGAATATTATTCCACCTCTTTTCAATTAAATCTAGCTCTCCTGATGAAGAAGTCATCTGCTTTTGCATATACTTCCAACTACACTTCACTAACATTTCGTTGAAATACCAATGATCTATTGATCACCAAATTTAATGACTGAATTTTTGAGGTGTCGTATGCAACACCACGGTAACATAAAAAGGAAAATTGTAGAGTGGATAGTGATCGTATCTTACATCTGGTTTTTACATAAAAAAACAGGATATCTTTCAATTGATCCTCGAAAAGACGCATCGTTGCTAAGGTGAAGCGAGAAGATTGCGCGCGAGCGAGTTTTAACTGTTGATTTCTTGGCAAGAAATCAACAGCCCGAGAAATCAACAGTAAACGACAATATCCTCGTAGTGTTGCTTCCAAACATAAGAGTCAACGAGGAAAATACGCAAAATAATCGATGTATAATATAAGAGGATGTGAGATGGATGTTTTCCGAATGTGCAACATAAACTTCAACTGGCATTTTTTTTAACATACCGAAGTGGTACAAATGTGGGGTTGGCATTCACCAATTCAGACAATCCCAAGATAGATTTAAGAAAAAAATTAAAAAATTATATTCACCGGTCCAGATTCGTTTGGGTCTCCACCCCATTGCAGCAATCTTTTTACAACAGGTAAATGACCTCTGTATGCTGCCCACGTGACTGGTCCCCAACCATTCTGGTAGAAAGCAACGTTAATGAGAACGATCATAATTTATTACTGCGTGTAGATACGATATGGTTATGAAGCAGACAGAAAACGTGTGATGATATCACTAATAAAAGCTCTTGCAGCCAAAAATTCTTTACCTTATCTGTTAAAGTTAGATCAGCACCATTTTTATAAAGTTCAACCGCGCACTGTTCGTGATTTTCTTTCACTGCAGCAATTAATGCTGTGGTTTCATCCTAAGAAATGTAACATGATGATAAAAGCTTGCTTTTCCTAATGTTTTCCGGCTAATTTCGGGCTATGCTTTTAAGAGAGAGAAAGAGAAAGACAGGAAAAAGATCGATCCAAAAATTTAATACTCTATTTAAAATTAGAAGCTTTATAAGATGAGCGAAAAAATTAGCCTTTTCCCACGCATAATCCTTGTGAGAACATCGTTTTCAGCAGAACCGTAGATAGAACGTCAATTGGGGGGGGGGGTGAATGTTCATGTATTCAGTTGTGCCCAACTAATTAGTTTTGAAAGCTAATTCTCATTCTACATTCTACAGAACGCAGTCGGGCACAACTGTACACCTGAATAACTCCCAACCCCAAATGAACGTTCTACCAAGCTAAGACCCTGCAAATCACTGTGGAACACCCCGTTTACATTTCTCGATCATTGGCTGGTTGAAAACAGTGTGCATGTTTCAAAACGGGCTGTCCAATGGCAAAAAAGTAATGGACTAAATGATTCTAGTTTTTTTTTTGAAACTGCAAGAATCAAATTTTCAGGCATATACATCAATGCTGAGTAATTTTACAACGAAATTTGGAAAAAAGTATGTACATCATTCTGGCTTCATAGCATTTGAATACAAAGTAAAAAAAACCTTGTCAGTTTCGTTGACATCTTTGGAATTTTTTTTCAGTAATTCACGAAGGCTGTTTACGCACCCTTTTTGTGCGGCAACGATTAAAAGCGTCTGTGCTTCCTAGAAAAATGCATTGATGAGCGACAACCGTTTTCCTCATAAATATGCTAAACTGTGACACATGTTGACTCTCTGTGGCACATAATAAAATTTGACTGTAAATTTTTCGGTGAGTGGGACATTTAGATGGTGGGAATTGCAATTGTGACTTGTAGATAGTGGAATTGTAATTGTGACTTCTAGATGGTGGGAATTGTAACTGTGACTTCTAAGTAATGGAGACTGTTAAGTTGTAAGTGGGTGAGACATTTAGAGGTGGGGACTGTAAAGTTTTGAGTGGGACTTTTTTAGGTGGTGGTACTGTAAAGTTTTTAGATGGGTGGGACTGTAATGTTTTAGGTGGGTGGGACTGTAATGTTTTAGGTGGGTGGAACTGTAAAGTTTTAGGTGGATGGGACTGTAATGTTTTAGGTGGATGGGACTGTAATGTTTTAGGTGGGTGGGACTGTAATGTTTTAGGTGGGTGGGACTGTAATTTTAGGTGGGTGGGCTGTAATGTTTTAGGTGGGTGGGACTGTAATGTTTTAGGTGGGTGGGACTGTAAAGTTTTAGGTGGGTGGGACTGTAATGTTTTAGATGGGTGGGACAATAAAGTTAAGGTGGATGGTACTGTAAAGTTTTAGGTGGGTGGGACAGTAAAATTTAAGACGGATGGTACTGTAAAGTTTTAGGTGGTAGGGACTGTAAAGTTTTAGGTGGGTGAGACTTTTTTAGGTCGTGGGACTGTAAAGATTTAGGTGATGGGACTTTCTTAGGTGGTGAGACTACAATGTTTTAGGAGGTGGGGACTTGACTAGCAACGTCAATTTTTTCCTAGCAATCTTAATTTTTGACAATTTCCCCATAAAAATTTCTTACCTCATCACGAGCTTCAATCAAATGAGGCTTTTCCTCCAATTTGTAGTTCAATAAGTTTACATCATCATTTTCAACACAGTCGAATACTTGAACAGCCGAAATAGAGTGCGTCAATCGCATCGACATCGACTAAAAAAAGATAAATGAAGAAATTTAGCTGCAAGACATGAGCTTGCATTACTTAAATATGAAATTTAATAAGCAAACAGTATTTCATATTTATCTTTGATTATATCTTTACGTTGCATGAGCCCCCGGTAAATTTCATTATGTTTGAGTACAAGGCACGAATTATTTCCGGACAATACAAAAAAAAACAAACAAATCATTTCCTGCTAAGTTCATTCGAAAAAAAGAAACGTAATAGGTGTAGCAAAATCAATTGTGGAAAATAAGAACGTTCAAAACTCCCTTGAAGAAGAGCGTTCACTCTAAACATTGAAAAATATTGCTTTTATTTTTTCCAATTTTAGAGGAAACGTTAGGTAGGTGATGAAATGATGATAGGTGACGACAAAGATTTATATATACATAGACATATAGATAAAGCAAATGGTAAAGATAGTACAAGCTTGCAAAAAGTTGTTCACGATGGACTATTCAATCAGATGAAAGAGAAACAGTTTAGGTAGGCAACTCTCGTTAATTCTTTTAAATATTAATGTATGAAAACATATGAACATAAAAGGAAACATAATTTAAAACGATGAATGCAGTTCCTTCTTTGAAAGTTTGCTCGCTTTGTCGATAGACAAACACAAGTTTTTCACCGGTCACAATAGTTCATAGTTGCCTTCTTTCCAAACTTCTGTCTCTTTAGAACTTGTCGCAACTGTTGATTTGTGAGAACGAGTGGATCAGCTGTTGATACGCTAGGGTAAATGGGCCAGCTGCTGACCAGCTGCTGATATATGTGGGCAATTGAACCAGCTGTTCATTTATGAAATCAAAGCGAATTGTTATTGGCCGTAGCACAGACAGCGATTTGTTCGAATTGATCTCCATAGCATGGTGGATGCCAATGCATATATATAAAATTTGCATTGCTTTTCCGATAAGTGTTTACATAAGCAAATTTCAACCAAGGATAGGCTTTTTTTTAAGAATTTCTTTTTTATGAAAAGAAACACTTTTTTGTGCAGTTTATCTAAATACACCGACATTGCATAAAAAATTAAGCAAATTGTGAGGATATTACGAAATTGACTATTCGGTTATCTTATTCAGTTTACCGGTACAGACGAAATAAATTACTACAGAGTTGTAACATATACTTGATGGAGGGCTCCATCTTATAATTGCTGCAAAGCTTTTATGTATGACTGTGTAGGATGGCTGGAAAACGAGCGATGGTGAAAGATTGAATAATGATACCTCAATGGAAAGTATAGAAACAACAAACCAGAATATCGGTCTTTCCAGAACCGGGAAATTCAACTTTGGAACCCACCAACCAAGAAGCTTCGCTTTTTCCAAGTGGACATTTTAACGCACGAAGCATATGCATAGAGCAAGAATCAATAACTGCATCCATTAATCGACTTGGCAACTTTTACAATTTAAATCAATTGGCTTCATCCATGAACCATCTGCATATGGTAGACTGCAAGGGCACGCTCAAATTACCAACGACGTTGTGACCTTGACTGTGAAATCCGATCATGACATAATACATAATACTCGCTTTCAATGCCTTATTCCCCCGGCAAAGTTACTTCCATAAAAATCATATATGCAACGTTACACTAGATCATAACAGTATAATTCTTTAACTCATAAAATATTGGCATCGACCGACGACGATATAAGTTCACGAAATCCGACACAATAGACAATCCTGTGGAAGATATGTGTAAGGATGTCAATGAAATGATATCCTGCCTTCAAGATGCCAAGTTTGCACAAATACCCTTTCGCAGGTGATGAAGTTCGACAACTTTGTAACCTTATCTCAAAAACAAAACGAACTTTATTTTCAATTTTTCAAAAGGAGAGTCTCGTCGACTGAAATGCAGGTCAAGTAAAAAGACAACAGCCAACAAAAGAAAAATGGCGTCAGGTCAAAGAAAAAGAAGCAGCGAACCACTTCACGAACATCTCACAAACGTTCTCACGTGTAAGACGATCACAAATCTTCAAGAAGATAAAAACAATCCCAGTCTCGCCCGCTGTGATTAATGTTTTTATTGGAAGTCAGACCACGCCATTGATGGATATCATGAAAAACATAACATTTCAATAATCGTACCAAGGTGACCACAACCCGTGCAGCGATAATTAACATGCTTGAGTTAGCAATAATATGCCGAGTAGAGTAACCATTCTGCAATTATAGTCCTGCTATTTAAACTCCACGACATTAAGACAATGTTTATTTTCGAGAAACCTTCTGTTATAGCAGGGTGCAAAGACAGACATACTTACGTAGTAGATCGTAAATAACTAACTGTGTTCGCTGCTGGCCATGCCGAGTGAGATGTCCTCCAGCTGACATAATGAGGAGTGTGTATGGAAGGGGGCCATAATAACACGAAGTTAAACGACGTCAACCAAAATCGGAGTTTGAATCAATATACTCATGAGCTCAAACAATTACGTTATTGCGCTATGTTGTTGATATCTCGTAGCAATCCCGCAGCCGTGGGCGTGCAGTGTAAAATGTGTAAAGTTTTACATTTCGTTAACTTATCAACTTATCTTGAACGGCTAGGATTTAACTCCCCCTTTTTTATATATTTGATATCAAATTTATGATGTCTGCTGAACAAACGTTCTTAATTTATAAATAACAGGGTCTTCAGAACTAAGACCGAGGACAAAATAATTATCGATGTTAAAAGTAAAGCGGCGACCGGCAACGATGACACATTGATGAGCTTAATCATATCACGGCGTAGCTTGAGTAGAAAGGGGTAAGATCGAGTGGAAATGGTGGGTGGGTTGACGGTGGTAATAGTGGTGCAACATCTGTGGTTATACTGACAGACACGTGACCGCAGTCCGTTTTATTGATGAAATATAGATTTTATCATCAGTTTTATGGTATATTCCAACATTGCATGGAGCGGTGTACACCACACTATTTACTGAATGATACAGAAAAAGTTCGACGGAAGATACGACCCTTTAAGGGAATCATCATAAACAAAAAGTTGTCCAAAAATTAAATAATTGATTAGAATCTAGCATGGAGGTGTAATCACGCTTCTATCAAAAATTCTTTGTGATCATGTCACACAACTATCTCTGAAAATATTTCTCCACCTCAATCATCACTTTCTTGTTCTTCAATCTTATTATTTCATCATTCGATCCTTGTGGAGATACATACGGACATAATTCCCCTTGACAACGTGTACTTTTGAATGAAACCTTGGTCTTTGATCCGTGCTTCACAAAATCATGGTACATGCACACATCAAATCACAGGTAAGGTCTTCCAACTTCAGCTCGACACATCTGCGGTCGTTAATTGCTATTTTGTACAGCAATTAGTCACTTCTAATAGTATTCAGCTTATCTTTATTGAGATATTTCTTATTCAATCCGGCAAGGTCATGGTAAAGGCAACATACACAAGTGCTAAGCGGCAATCATTGTCAGTCAGTCTAAGTGTCATTCTCCAGAAATTGAAAAAAAATTGATCGGATCTGTTAACACAATGGGCTAATATACATAATAAAACGTGACTTATTGTGAGAGAAGATACAATGGAGTTAAATAAACTGTGTGAATCCTTTAATAATGAACTGTTGTGAAGCTGGAAGATGTACAACAACGGGTGATAACTTAATAAACCCAGATAATAAAGCAAGTGCATGACGAGTTCTGCATTTCATCGATGCATCGATTCAAGTGCATGACGAGTTCTGCATTTCCTCTGCTTGCAGACAAGCAGTTAATGAAATGTAAATAAAATCCTACAGAGGTTCATACACCCTAATGTAGGGCGATCATGAGTTAAAAAATGCCCAATATATGAGGTTTTGAGATTCCCAGGTCATTCGGCTACAGTTATAAAATATATACGTGGCCGCCACACAACAGGAGCTCGAGGTTTAGAAAAGTATATGTTATTCTCGTTATGATTTTACATAACGATAAAATAAAACAAAACATGTAGCTGCGAAAGAAGATTCGTGACCAAGTGGCTAATTGGTTCATAGGCATGATAATTGTTGGTGCAAGCTGACATAAATACATGAAGAATTCTCATTCTCTAACTAATAGTCTAATATATACATTATATAATATATGACACACAACGTCGACCAATTGTCATTCAGGTACGTATTTACAAGTCAACAAACCTGGGTGTCTGTGGAAGCAATTGCCAGAAATTGACAAGATCTTGTTATATTTTCAAAAGAGCAAGTAAGAGCAAATATAACATGAACGCTATGTATACCATCACAAAAATAATCTCAAATACAAAACCGAAGAGGAAACCGAATTTTAATGACACCCACAACCGATGACACGTGAAACGGGCGTGCTTCGTGAATGTCACAACATTCGCCACGAAATTCGAATTCAACATAGATTACGAGGTTCCAAGGTTTGCAAACGTCTTTTTTACGATTTTCATTCAAAAGATCTTGGATACCCTGTTTGATACAACCATGATCCATATTTTGATTTCTACGATAGTTTTTGACTTCAAAAATGATGGCCAACAATAAAAGTGGAGACTATTTTGTGCGATTTCTCATTCTTATTGTCTTCAGTCAGCTTTGGTAACAATATCGTAGCTTCATAAAAAGTATGGTCGGTGTTATTCATGCTTGCTTGAAACCATTTGGTAACGCAAACACATTTACCATCTGAAAGGTGAGGGACCGGCAATCGAGTTCTGTGGAGCAATCCATAACATTTTACTTATATTTGACGTTAATCAATGAAAGTTGAAAGTGAGAACTTTTACGATGATCAAAATCAATTAAACAGTGACCCAGAGTGGCAATTTTTACAGCCGTGCATGTTTATAGAAAAATTGTTGGCTATTTTTTCTACTGACGTTGTTTCATGGTAAATTGTACTGTATATATGGGCAGCATTGACCATTGATGGTACGCAAAACAGGACTGGTTTATACCACAACTAAATCATCAAATGCTTGCTTTCTTTGGAATATTCAAGATGAAATCCAAACAAAACTAGTAAAAATTTTTTTAGAATATTTCATTTTCCTGTATCTCGTGGAATATAAGCGATATGTAAAATAAAAGAATGTTCTTCATATGACGAGTTCATCCTGGTTAATAGAGATAAAGGAATATCCTTTAGATCACGTACTCGTTCTTGTTATTAACTTAGTAAAAATACAAGGAAGTTTTTGAAATGATAGTTCGTTCTGCTGAGCAGAAAGATAAACCAAAAACAGGTAGACAAACATTTAACTCGTTGCAAAAAGAAAAGTTGCACGTTGTCGAGAGCAAATGCCATTAGTGGAGTCTTTCTATCTCATCTGCAATTGTATTGTATGCTTACCTACACAGACTTAAATATTACTAGTTTGATTTATCGGTCTTACGATGAAAACAAAAGATAAAACATTTACGTCACATTGTCGTGTTCAAAGTTGTACTTGGGCCAAAGTCAGATTTAACATGTTAATGTTCATTCCTTAAACATAACTGATTAGTTCATGTACAGTGTTTCTCAAAACTTAGGGGATCATGCTTTTGGATAAGAGTCAGTGATAAGTCAGATTTTCAGAGTTAATTGTTGGAGCCATTGTTGGAGCCCACACATTTACGGAGCAACAGTGAAGTAAAAAAATTGGTTGAAACTGCAAAACCATTGATAAAGAAGGCGGGGACAAATCCCAATTTGGCTAATGCTCCAAAGAGGATCAACTAGGTAAGCTATTCACCTCAAACGAGCAGCTTGTGATAATCCAAAGGTGTTACAGATCAAGTTGTCTATTAAAGGAAACATCAAGAGTGCGAACACTAGTGTGACGATTGGAAAGATCGCAAGGAGAGTTGGGATATTTAACAACATATTCGATACTTCTGATTTCTGATATATAAAAGTCATATTCAAAGTATGAATTCTTACTGCACTCAACAAATTTCTTGAAGGTAAATACTTTATGTATTACTACCATAGGAAACTGTTTGACTATGCTGAACTTAAAGACTGACTGGAATTTCACGCATGACGGTGTGAGTGTCTCGATGACGATGTTCTCCGCTGCGTCACAGTCGTTTCGTGTTTCCATGTAAAATTTAATGCGTTTGAAAAACAAAGCAAACTACCTTATATTCACCATCCTTCACTCAAACTATGATAATCTATACAGTAATTACGTTTCACAATTAGCTATATTCCACCTTCATAATAACTCTTAACATATTAGTCCAAGTATATCTACGAGAAAATACATTCCACACTTTCAAAAGGCAATGTGCCAAATCATATCACACCACATTGGAGAGATTTATTTGTCAGCAGGTACGCAATTACGCGCATAACATCAAACAATAAGCTAAGATAAATATTTGTCATTGCGACATTTCAATCCAAAAAGTTGTTTACAGGAAAGAAAACCTAACATCCAAATTTAATCAATTAAAAGATTAATGTTAAAGATACAAAGCACGAAAGCTGAAAGACTCTTGGAAAAGATCAATAAAAACGTCTTTATAGCTAAATTGACGAAATATGGAAGGACGCCATATTTTTGTACTGCGTCAAGAATTGCAAACATTTTCAGCAATGCCCTATATGGGAACGATACATGGTTCCTCTTCACATAACAATCAATAAATTTGCCCATTTCTGATGTCCGTCTGTTCATAGATTGTGGCATCCAATTTCAGCTTGTATTTCGTGATTTCCAGGCAGGGAATTCGCTTTTTAAAATGTGTCAATTTGAAAGTTTTGCGCGTGACTTTCTTGTGAGAGAACGCAGCGTGCTAAACTGTTTCAAATTTGCATACTGACAAAAACAAACCTCGAATGTCGAAAGTAAAATCAATACTTTAGAACTTTCCAATCCGATTTTCCGATAGCTAGGCAAAAGCATTGCCTTCCAAAAACATTGAGCAATACGAAGAATATCACTTTCAGTTCGATGTCTGGTAATTGTTCATCCATACGTCGTAAGGATGTGAATTCTTACCATTCTCGCATGTTTTGAATCATTTAAATTTGGCTCCAAATCTACCTCATACTTTGCAAGCCAATTTAAACATTCGTTGAAATTTTAAAAAGACCTTTTAAAAATACAAACTCCTCGTTTTTAGCAATAAAACGGTGAGCTATTACGAAAATATTGGCTTTAAGTTATAAGAACGCCAAATTGATACATGCCAGCGCGATTCGTTTTCAATGAATACGAGTTTTGAGACACTTCAAATTGCTAACGTATGAGCACTGTAATATGATACGCTTGCAAGAGACTTTCGTATAATTCGTAATCTATCAGAAAGTTGATGATGTCTACGAAATTCATAAATCTTTCGTGTAATTGAAATAGCGACTTTAATCACAAATTATCAACATCAACGGAAAATTTTCACTTACTTTTTCATCAGGTAAACAGCATTCATGGATAGGTCAGTCGGTCACTTTTGCTTCTCGAGAGACAAATGCTACAACAGTCCGTGTTTACAGAGAAATTGTTTGCTATTTTTTAGCACTGACGTTGTTTCAGGCTAAATTGTGCTATAATGGGAAGCATTGACTATGTCTTTCAACCGACCGGATAAAGACCCTTTATAACTCCATATGACTCTGCCTCACTATGTCACAACTGCAAATGCCATGGAAACGCAAACTAAAAACATCATGCGAAAGGAAAGCAGAAAGATGAACCACGCAATATGTATCATAACCTTTGTTGGATACAAAATTGAGACATGTAAGTAAGTTGACAACAAAACAACAACATGTAACTTGTTGTTTGAATCTCAATCTGTGTGTGCAAAACTCACTGTAAGCTTATTGATCTAATTTGAATGTTACGTAGATTATAAGTATTAGTATGGAGCAAAACTGGATTTTTGAGACATGGTAATACGGAACATAATGACTGAATGAGTAGCCTTTAATCACCCAGTTATAAAGTTGTGCTTGATTCAATGATTATGCTCAGGAAATACAAATGTTATTAAACCAAAATGTCCTCCTTATCAGGCAAAATCATTTAACAAGCATTTTCTTAAACATTACAAATAGAAATTTGATAAACTATCAAAATGCAATGTATGCATAGATGGTATTGATTAGTGCAGTGTTACGTTTAAAAATGCATTTCGCTCACTGTACTTACATTAAAGGTTATCCTCCAGCTAGGCAATAAATATACTTAATTTGCAACATTCTAATTTGGAAATTGAGTGAGATGATATAATCTTAGGCTGCTAGCCCATTTCTTTAGCTTGATTTTAGCTCCTAATTATTGAGATTAGACTTGTTAGAATAATTATAATGGTAAGTAAATTGTGTATTATGTATAACTCAATCACATATAAAACAGTCATTGAAAGAAATATTGGTTATAATTTAATTGCACCATTTTCTGGAAAGCAGGTTCTTTCATGTAATGGGCTGAGATCACACATTTCGCACAAATACTGATTCCTTCTGGCAGAATTGATCAGATATAATAACCATTGCTATTTGCTGGTCTGATATATTTTTTAAAATTGTGTTTTTTACTGGTTTTTCTCCGCCTTCAGTGGCATAGCAAGCTTGATAATTGGGGGGGGGGACATATTCATATACTCATGTTCTGCCATATAAGTGTTTTTTGAAATCAGTTGTTGTCTATACAGATTAAAACATGCATATATGAATAGGTGCCCTAAAATTAATGAGTTTCCCACGTCACTCATTTTTGGACGTTTTTGCAGGAACTAAAGTCTCAGAAACTTATAAATGTTTGTGGAATACACACATAATGAATTAATTGAAAAAATCGTGAAAAAAATACAACAAAAAGAACAAATACGCAGAGTTTTAAAGCTAACCAGCCGTATGCGTCATTAAAGTGAAAAAGAACGCAGCAATGACGTATTTTTACTGATGGAAATTAGAAAGAACACTTTATGAATTATGTGCTAGTTGTACGCTCAAAGAAAGAATTTTACTTACTTTGTTTCTGTCACAATTACAATAAAAAAACTTTCAAGTATCATTGTTTTTTTCTTCACTGGATAATTTTCTTTTCGATTCCAAATTTCCAACTGTAAAAATAGTGTTGAAACTTGAAAAACGTATAACTCTTCCGGCATTTCTTCTTTTTCAAAACGAGGATTGATTGTTTTATGAAAAAGTTGTGTTTTTCATTGAAATTCGGCGTCAACCTAACAAAAACACAGTGTTTTGCTTTAATTGCTTATCCATGTAACTTTGCTGGTGAAAACTTACTGCTCAATTACTTCATGAAAGCACATCATAAAAACCGTACAAGACTCCCCCCCTTTATTTATAGTCATATATACGTGTATAGATAGCCAATGATACTGCCTATGATACACTACAAAATAAACTTTGCCTGGACAACTATCAATAATGATATTTTGCTTTCAAAAATTCTTTGAAAAGCGATGCTCCAAGTCACCGACAAAAAACTAGATTTTGTCCGCACCTTCATGTTTAGTCACGACACCCCACATAAACCATGCCAAAATTCGGTTTGATTTGTGTTACATAGGTCGACCATGTAAGGATTACCCTAAACGTATACTGTACAGTACAAGGGCTAAATAATGGCAAAATCAGAGTACAAGACTCTCTTACTCAGACCATCCATGAAGCCAAATTCAATAATAAAACATGGTTCCTTTGATCAAAGTATACGAACGTGGTCTCCTGATGTCAATATGCTTGTATCATCATCGCGTTGGCTCGAGGTCAGTCCATACACAAAGTAACTATAGATTTTTGGTATAATTTATGGGATAGTGTATGGTCACGCATTGAATTCTTTCCCTTTTTGGAACATTAATTAGCTATACATATATCTATTCTTGGAAAAGAAATGAAAGTATTTATTACCGCTCTGATATTTTGTTTCTGAAAATTCGATAACTACCCGTAGATGTTCGGACTTCGAAATTACAAGCTGGAAATGAAACAGATTTTATCAAAAATTGGATTCAAACAAAGTGAGGGTAGGTACATAACGGTATGCAAGAAATGAGTTTAACGAAATGATTTTACTACGTCACGTGTAAGTGTCATTCCACGTCATAGCTGCCATGTTGGAGGAGCAAGTTACGCATAAAGTTTCTATAACGCCAGTATGGCTGCTGCCTCCTCCAATGTTATTTGATCCCTTAATGCGCAATGAGTGAAAAAACGCTCTATTTTCACTAATGCTGCCAAATGCTTACAACTAAGTTTGATCAGGGTGCTTTTCCTCATTCGTGGTTAAAGTTTATCAATGCTAATCCTTTGCATGCTAACTTCTACAGATTACGTGAAGTCTCTTCAAAGACTTGTTTCAGCAAGTTATTCAAAAGGATTGTTTCCACAGTACGCATGTGAGGACGGAACAAAGTACAATGCAAGTATTGTCAAGGATTATATCACAGCGTTTGCACATTGCCTTCAGTTGATCATATTTTAAAGTTTGTCTCGTGAAATTTCTCATAAAACGAGTATAGCCTACGCTCTGTTATGTACAAGATGAATTTTTGTATACGCAACTGTTTTTGATTACCAGGTGATGCTGAATTTAGCCCTATCTTTTTCATTTTATTTTTTTTATTCAACATTTTTATTTAAACAGTGGCCTCAACATTTTTATGTAAAAATTCACGAACATAGTTCATAGTTCATTTTAACCAGTTTTCTTTTAATACAAAATTAAAGCATAACAGCTGGCTCATGTTGAATTTATATATTTCTTTAAACTATGATGTTTTAACTCTAAGTTTTTGATTACGTCTTCAATAAAATAATGCTACAATTCTTGCCTCTAATTTTTTGAAAGAACGACTTTTTACTTTTCTTATCTTATCGATCGCATTTCTCCACAAGCAATCCATCAATTGTCACCATTAGCACAGCCATGCAGCCTGTGCATTTACTCACGTTTATAAATACTGTATCATTAGCAATATTTTTCATTTCATAAGAAATATATACTGTTTTTACAGACAGTAAAAACTCGAATATTTGCATATGTAGCAGAGGTGAAAATTGATTCGCGGTAGAGATTTTGTCATCGTCTGCATTTAGTTCGTTTCTCTCCTGTCCAAACAAATTCAAAGACTGAGATAGTACTTCATTTTGCCTCTCGTTCTCAAAATACAACTCATTCCAAAAACAAAAGGAAATGAGTAATGATAGCGTTTGAACATGCATTGCAACACCAAAACATGCCGGCCGGCTTCGCTACTCTTGTGAAGTTATTGAACTTTTCAAAATCTCGAAATTTCTTGAAAAAGAATTAAATTTAGCTTAAACTAAGAGTAAACTTTTCTTCTATTTTAGTTGTTAGATTCCTCCGACAAACTGAAAGAAGTAGATACACAATTGCAAAGAGTTTTGGAGTTTTATCATGAACGACTAAAATGGTTAACAACATCGAGGTTGGTAACAGAAATGTTCAAACATTTTCTGCTTGCTTTTATTTTGCAATTCAATCTCTTGTTCTTATACACGTTTTCAATCAGATATTTCAATCAGATATATCAAAGTCAATGTGGTGTTTTTTCAGCCGTCTCATGTTTGGTGTGATAGAAGAACGGACCGTCACCATAGTTCTTGACTTTCACACTTCGACTGAAGTCGATCGAGATGTTGTCAAATATTCTCTATTCAGTTTGGTTAAAGAACAACTAATTCATTTGAAGCGGTTTAATTTCATTAGGTAAGCGTTAGATGACCGTTTTGAAAAGTAGGGGGTTGTGGTGCAGGTTGTAGCGATAGTAGGCCTAACCCCGTCATGAAACAAATTGGAGGACACCCTCCAACTAGTATTCGTGCCCTTGTAGATAGCTGCAGGGCACAACTATCCTCTCTTATTCTGCACTGTTTTATTTCCCATACGTATTCTTTTTATATATTTTTTGTCATTTTCAAACTGCTATTTTAAAACTGTTGTGTAGCTGTGCACAATTCCCTATAAAATGGCAACGAGCATCAGTTGAAGTGTCTCTCGAAAGCATCGAGAAAATATTGGATTGGATTTACGACATTCCATGTAACCAAAGTCACGATGAGCAATGTGTCATAGACGCTTTGGTTGAAGCTTCTGAAGACGAGGTACGCAGAGTATAGTAGCAGAGTATTTAAAACAATATATATCGTTGCGTATTTTCTTATTTTTTTTTGTATGTGAAAATAACAATCAAAACTTGCTTTTTTGTAAAGGTCGAGGCAATTCTCCTTTGCACTGATGGTACATGCTTTGAAGAAATAGACGAAAACTTTAGAAAGAATGTATGTATATGTCAAATATGTAATCTGCATTTGTTAAGACATGCGATTTATGTCAAGTTGTTAACTCGTTGCTAACCTTGGGTTGAAGTAGCTAGTCACTTTTCAAACACATATATTAAGTTTTCTATGTCCGAATTCATTTGTTCTTTTAGGTAAAGGATCTTTCCATTCCCGTACATATCATTGCTATGAATTGTAAATTACCATCAGCCTTGCACGAGTTGAGAGAGACAGCAATTTACTGTCAAGGCAGGTATGAAAAAAACTAATAAATATCATTTCATGGAGTAAGATATCCTCCAAATTAGATTATTTTGCATTTTAATCATATCTCTATAAATCATTTCTAGATTTCATAAGTTTAAGTTTTCAACATCCGATCACAGTAGTGCCCCCATGAACGAACGACAACGTGGACCAGAAAGCATGACCATCGTTGATCACAGTAAAATGCAGGCCAAACTTGAAGTTGGAAAACAGGTCGATGTCATTGAAATGAAAAAGGAACTCGGTAAAACTCGCGAAAATTTAGCTACAGTGAGAAGAATACAACAATATCTCAGTCAGCAGCGTGCATTAAAAAGTAGGATGCGTATTTATCTCGACTTTTTTAACTTCAATGAATTTTTACCATAATTTTACTGTTAATTAATTTAACTTTAATGTGCATACAAATGGTAACCTCGACGCCTCATTTCTTCGACTCATTCGTAACGTAGTTTTTGATACGTAGCATTTGCATTGTTAAAACTAAATATACATAAATGGCTTCAATGGTATAAACAAATCGAGGTGTTTCTAAATCTATAAAGACTTTAATTCTGCTTGATTGCATAATTGCTTTTAATTTAAATGGGAATTTAAGGTTCTTCTGCTGAGCAAGAAGAGAAAGCTAAACAAAATAAGGAAAAGATTCCGTGCGAGACGTACATGGGTTCCAAGGAATGGTTAAAGGTAGTGTTTTTAAAGTTTTCATCAAAATATTTTTCTGCCACAAGTGCTTATTATGGACTGATGGATTCTTTCGGTGTTTATTTCTTTTTATTTGAATTCACAATTACATGTATATATCTCTTACAAGATAACAAGTGGTGTGTATGTTAGTATCTAATCGTTCTGGTACTGACAAGAACAACTGAATATTCTGTACCTAAATGCTTCTAGAAACACAGTTTGGATGCGAAAAAGCTCGGATTTTACGACGTTTTAAAAAACATGGCCTTTAAGCACTGCGACGGTGTTATTGACGTGCCTAATCACCATGGTGATGGTGTCATTTCTCCACCCGTTTCGAAGTTAGTCCATGCTAAATATTGCGAAAAGTTTGCTCATGTCAGGTAATGGTAATCATGATTTTAGTTTTTTTTGCAGCATCTTTCATACAGCGTCAAATCAATATTCTCGATGTTGTTTTTTTTTACCTAAGATACGCCATCATACTTCCATATTTTTGTTCTCCTTTAGATGGAAGGATGGAGAGATTCGTCACGTTCATGTCACTTCTGAAGTATACGAAAACTACAAGCGTAGAATAAGTGCTGTGCTCGACTCGTATTACAAAAGGTTTGAGAATTTAATCTACACTCATTTAAAAAATATTACAGAGTAGCATTGGTACGTATGCATAAAACTTTAGGTAACCACGTAATATATTCCGATGGTTTGTTTGATTTTGCTTTGATTCTTTCAGAATCCAATGGCTTCGAAGGGGTAGTCGTGAATTGTTTGGAACGATAATTGAAGATCAGGTAAATTGTACAAGATTATGGCTACGTGTTATCTCTAAGCAAAGGTGAATGTTGAAGTCATACTCTTTTTTGGTTGAACTATAAAAAAATTGACGACTCATTGCTATGAAAGAAAAATCCAAAGTTAGTTTGCTTTATTTTCTTCACATTCTTTACGTTGATATATGCAAGCTGTTTTAAAGGTAAAGCTAAGGAACTTAAATTGTCCACTTGAAATGGAGGCCGGAGAAGATGAATACTATAGAAGATGTTTATCCTCTACCAAAACATCGAAGATACAATAATCCTCCTTTTCGCTGTTAATGTCAACTTCAGAATTGCATCTTTAATGACTTTGCTGTATCAATTGTGCTTTAGGCACATGTGAAATTTTCGATGATGATATGATGTTTAGTCTTCATTATTTAAACTGTATATTCGAGTAAGAATCACTCTAATTGGGAAATTAAAGCATAAAAATAAGAGCAAAGCTTATTGTGTTGTATAATTCATCGCACTGATGTGTATACCATACTACTTTCTATCTACACATCTAGGTGACTATTTTGATCGATACATCGGCATCAATGAGATCGCGTCTTTCTTTGGTTAAAGAGAAACTACATCAACTTCTTCAGGTATGGCATTGAAAATCCTCTACCGAAGCCTTTAGTTATTGTGACATACGTATGCATGAAAAAACCCCGTGATTATTATAATTTGTTGAACTCAGAATTTACAATGTGGGAGAGAAGTGGACTCCTGCGTATGAGGTTTTCCTGGAAAAATATTTTGTGTCCCTTGTATTCATACAGAGATTCGTGCTCATCTGTAACTTCCGATATTTTTGTCACCATCAATTGATGCCATTTTTACCAATATTTCAAAATACATACAAGAATTTTTATTTTTATATTTAGGAACAAATCAAGCACAAACGAAAGTTCAATCTGATTCATTTTGACTCGAGTGCGATAGGATGGCGAAGTCGTATTGTTGATTGCACAGAACAGGTGACATTTTGAAGTTGATTGCTTTTGCATGTGCATGTAAGAATGTGTTGATACGATCCACAGGTTCGTCTTTTTGCAATTTGTATGGAGTAAATACCCATTAAGTATATAAATTGAAACAATTTGTAGTATAATGAACTTTTTGCCAGGATTTACCTTGTCCTTAATCGTCATTGTTTGTTAGCTACAATGAAATGCTGATGCCTTGGGATATTTCAGTGAATATTAGCGGGTGTCCGTGTGTCCATTTTTCAAACAGCGGGGGTGTCTTATATTAGGAAAACACCCGTAAAATTTGCTGATTTTTTAAAGTAATAATTGGTGTTTTCCAGCTGGTCCTTCTGCTTTGTGCATTAGACATTGATGCAATTTGCAGGGCATTAGTTTGTACAGAACAACGACAGAAACATTTTGGAAAATATTTGTGATCATTTATAGAATGTAAAAAAAGCTGTGTGAGTTAATCCATGATATTCCTAACCGTTGTACCATGAAAGATGGATTTCGCGTATAGTATAAAAAACAAGGTTTTGATTAATATATATTGGTGAGAAATTGTTGTTAAAATAGGAAAAAATATTGTTTATCAGAGAGAACGTAATCAAAAAATTTGGACACCCTTTTCAAAAACTTCCCGAGCCCCTGCCATAAGGTGAAAGTTAATACATACAGTGTCTCAAATTATTTGTTGCGACTGAAAAATGGTCAACTTGTTTCATCAGAGCATAAGCGACGCATGGCTGTGGGTGAAAGGTTTGAAAGTTGGTGGTAGCACGAACACGTTGGCAGCCTTGAAATTGGCGTTAGCTGATGAACTGTGCGAGGCTATTTATTTATTAACCGATGGCAGACCTGATCAAGTAAGGCAATGCAATGAGAAGATCTTTTTGTTACAATCTAATGATAAATTGTACTCATACGGTAAAGGCTATATTGACATTGCAATTTTAAAAAAAATCTTGGAATGAAACTTTGCTTTTCTTTTTGTATCAAATTCACCGTTCCCATAATCTTTCCATTTCATGTTGATCCCGTTGTTGCAGAAATCAGCACAATGGCTATATATTTGCAATTAAACACATTTCAATTTTTTTAGCCAACAAGCACCATCTTAGCCCAGATTCATTTGCGAGACCCAATTCCAATTCATACTATATCTTTCAATTGTTCTGATGAAACAGCAAATGAGTTCTTACGTAAACTATCGGAGCAAACTCGTGCGAGGTAAGCTTTACCGATGGTTGATTTTTTTTATGTGGTTCTTATTATTATAGATACATTCCTGATCATTCTTGGCTGTTTCTTGCTCCCATTTTGAGTACATTGATCTTTTATAGATTCCATTACTTTTCTGAGGACGAGGATGCTGAAGATTGTGTCAAAACATACGAGGTGCTGTGCATATAAATTCTATTTTACCTCTGGCTTTCTTTAACGTTTGTAAATCAAAACGTGATTTTCGTCCATGTCATTTACTCGTCTATTTATATATTGTGCAGAGTGAAGATATTCGTCTGATCAAAGATGAAATCGATAAAGGAAGTCGAGATCTTGAGCGACTAACAAGACTACGGGAATGGTGTGCAAAGCTTGATTGGGTTAGCAACAATGTGAAAGAGAACATGAGCCCACCTAATTTGACTAGGTATTTCTTTTTGTGATTCGATGTGCTTCGATTTTTGGACAAGATTTACTATCTCGTAGATCTAAGATGCTTTCAATTAAGATCATATCATTTATTTACGATCGTCTTTATTACAGTCTTACCAAGAAACAATCCAGTACGCTACCATTATTGAAATCGAATGAGCGTCCTTCAAAGCCACGTGTGGTAGGGAGGATAAATAAGACGAAAACTCTGAAAAAAGTTGAAAATAGCGTAAGTAGTTCTGAGAATGTTAACCTTTCGTCATCTGAGGAAGATATAGATGACAAGAAGATTGAAAAGAATCACGTGGATGATGATGACTTGAGTATCAGGCAAGCATCATATACTAATGATGAGGAAGAAACAAAAAAATCTGCGAAGGAAATTGATGACGATAGGGTGAAAGCACAGATTACGAAATCTACGGAAGAAGTTGATGACGACAACAAAAAAAAGAAGATGCATAAAAAACGTAAGGATTTACATAAAAATGTTTTACTTGCGGTATAAACTTTCTTTCCTTCTTACCTGTGACTTAAACACTGATTTTCAGATAATTCCCTGTGACTCAAACACTGATTTTCAGATAATTCCCTGAACGTAGCTTCTTATTAACATCTTTATAAATTGCTACCCAGGCTTCGTACAATAAGTTTCCCGTGTAACCATGTTCATTGAAATACCGTTAAAAATTGCATTGATGCGAAGAAATATATCGTTGTGATTACGTGAACCGGTGATGTATCCAGCATGCAAGTTTTAACATCGCTATGTAAATTACAGAACAGTACCAATGCTCATTTCTATAGAAATCTATTGTTGACTATAAGTGAGATGAGCAAAAATTGAACAGCAGGACTGAATAAGTGGGCTGTAACATCACTGATCACCATTATACACCCGGGCATTATTCATCATTTCACAAACCAAGCCTAAAATCGAAGTCTGCTACAGTTGTAGTACACACCTCGCATTTTTTAAATTTCAGTCAAAGTCAAGCAGAAGAAGGATACGAGAAGGAAAGTCATTCCGTAAGTAAAATTCAACCAAGAGCCACGAATTGCATGCAGGCAATGAAAATTTTACGTTTTTACCATCATGCACATGCAAATAATTAATTTTTGTTTGTTGTCCTTATCTTTCAGGCATTCCTGCATTAAAGATAACCTACCTACAGTTGATAAAACAAATACAAGAGCCAACACAGATTCTAGCATTAATGTAAGCTGTTTTCTTCGGTTCGTCGGAAAAAATTTTGACATTTTTACCTTGGAAGGAAACGAGTTGTATCAACTTTTTTTAGAAACCAAAAAAGCCGACAGACCAGCCAAAAACGCCATGGGTTAGAAATCATCGAGTGTTAGCAAGAAATAATGTAGACGGCTTCTATTATCCAGGAATACTTCGAGTCAACATTAATCCTCGCTACGGTGATGTGTCTTTTAATGGTATGGAGAGTCAGGTTGTTTCGCTTCGTCATATCATACCGAACGAAGGATCTCGTCCTTGTCCTACATTAAAGGTGCTTTCGTATATTTATTGTATACATGGCTGAAATGTATGTAGGTTGATGGTGCATGCATGGTAGTCGCTTGAAAACGATTATGTTGATTAATGCTTTTTTAACTTCTATATACAAATGTGATCAGTTAATTCAACATTATATTTACAGCCGCATACTCTACAGTTTTTCTATTCCATTAGTTTACCAATACAATATTTAACTAGTAAAAACAGTCACTGTGGCCAAACTGTGATGAGGATATCATAACCCTCCAAGGAACACGTTTATATTATCTAGAATTGGGTTATACACTTAAGCTGCTCTATATTCAATTTTGTTTGTATACCCCTACATTGGCATATCTGCTCTTTTTGCGACTGCCTGTATAACTGTTTAAATTCTTAAATGTTCTTTAATTTCTTTTGTTAATAGTATACTAGTACACACATATTTGTCCTTGTAATGACTGGCAATAACTGTATCTTACACACTTAAAGTGTTCTTTAATTTCCTTTGTAAATTCAACACTAGTACACACATATACATCCGCTCTTATAATGACGATCTGTATTTTATATACCTATGTACTGTACCTCAATTTTCTATGTCAACCCCGCCGAAATGTTTTCCTTGTTGCTGTTCAACAGGCTTGAATGACATTGTAACTGTTGCTACTTTTAAGTAAATTTAATGATATTTTGTATTTGTTGTCATACTGTTAGATTGGCGATTATGTTCTCGTAAAGTTGGTTAGAAGTGGTCGTCCATCATGTTATGTTCCAGGTGTTGTGTACGTTGTACCACTGCGGCAATCCAAAGAAACTAAGTATTACACGATTATTCACTACAACCGCTTCAAGGTAGTGCGCTTTGTGATTTACTTTCCGAATTTTTACCGAAATAAACATCGTCAAGCAATCATATTCTTTATAGCTCAGTTCAAGAGGGTTAATTTTACATTTCACCAAGAATAAGATCGATTCAAAATTGCTGTTGATCTTTTTGCATTTTTATTGTGTCTTAAATATAGACTACAGCACTCCGTAAAGATATTGTAAAGATCTCCCAATCTCGATACGCCTTTTCATGTCGCTACATTAAGGATTGCGAAGTGACTGCTAATGAAAGGTAATCATGAATTTGACATTTATTCCTGACTGCTGTTTCATAAATTATGGGTGGTTAAATATTACATATACAGTATATGCCTGTTTTTTGCTAGAATTTTTCTTCTTTACCAATCGTGCAGAACCACATTATGTGTCAAATTTCATATTCGTGCCAATGCATTGTATTACCCGAAGCTGATGCACTGATCTTTTTTAAAAATTTCTAAATTGAAAATTGCAAATCTTATTTGCTCCAGTGGAAAATACCCGGCAAATTGATCATTTTTTTTCTTCTATTATTTAGCTCATCAATTCCTATCTTTAGTACAACACACGACGGTGTTGATGGTGATCAAGAGCAACACGATCAAGATGAAAGCAGCAACAGAAGTAGAAGTCCTGCTATAAACAGCAGCATCAGTGAAGATGGTAAACAAACCAATTCAGAAAGAATGGACAATGATAATGATTCCAAAAACAAGGCACTAAATTCACGTCATGATTCTGGCTATGACGATCTAACAACAATACGACAGCAGCTGTTTGACACTCATAAGCTGCAATTGAAGTCAATCGAGGAACAACAGAAACGCTTCGAAGAACTTCAACGCGAAATAAAAGTTACGATGGATGAACAGACCAAGTTGCAGGAAAATTTAAAGGGGCACTATGACAAAATAAAGAACAGAAATATTGACGACACTTCTGTTAATAGTGATGTTATTGATGACGAAGTAAGTAAATACAAAAAACTTTTCGACGAAAAACAAGCGGAGATTATGAATGATTTGAAAAAGCACAATAAACTGCTCGAGCAGTTGGTACATCCCCCGGACCAAGTATCAAAAAATCAAACTGAAAATAGCTCTAATGCAGAGAAATTGAAAAAGAAGAAACATTCTAGAGAAAAAAAGATGGCAAAAGGTGACAGAACGAAAGTCGTAATTGGTGAAAATGTTCTTATTGATTTCGTATTTATCATTCGTATAAAACTGATAACTAATGAAAAAATTGCTAAACTTTCATGAAATGTATAATCTATAGAAGTATAATCTAATTGTAGGTGGCCACTAAAGCTATGTTTTATTTCGTTAAAATTATTGAAGGAAAATCCAACTCATCAAACGATAGCACCAGTTCCAATAACCGGTCTTCTTCAGACGAGGATAATAAAAAGTCTGCGATTTCACAACCGGCAGAAAAAAATCTTTCAAAGCCACAAGATGATGGGATGCCGTCGAAAATCAAGTTTTCTATTCAATCCGACGCTTGTCTTTGGACTAAGGGACCTCACGGTTTACTTATTTGTGAGTTCATTTTATGTTCATATTGCATGAATTTCCTTGCATTCCTTTGAAATCTGTTTATTTGAACTGATTTAAATTAAAAGCTTTTTAATGATGATGCGTTTGTACATGACACGAATTCCGTCTCTCTGAGATAAATTTGAGGTAAATGCACTTTAGCGTGTAATTGGTTGACAGATAACTCGTAGTCAACCTGGACCATCATGCAATGTGCTTTTTCTAAGCACGTCTTAATAATAACACGATGCCCTACATGCTATGAGAAACTCATGCACAACAATGCACAACGCCTGCGACAAGATAAGTGAAATACTCTGGTGCGAATTACAATACACTATAGAGATGCGGCTGGTAACGAGTTTTGTTTAATCAACTCTTTCTGAAAAAATACGCCGCGCCAAAAGGGTTGATTTCAGTTCTTCACGTGTGCACTAGATTGGCAGTTCACAATTTAGCTCATATGCAAAGTCCGGGGAGCAATTGTGGTAAAACCTCTTTTCCTTTACCCCTCTCTGTCAAAAATCTTGCTCAAGCTTTTATAGCATTTGATTTGCATTCAAATTTTGTTTTTTATAATGTTTTTCTAATATGGATATAATTTATTAATACCTTTATTAATACTGTTGATGCAGCTCGTGCACCATTGGAAAAAGATCCTGCTGTTGCAAAAAGACGTGTCCCTCTTACTTTACAAAAGGGCGAAGAGGTTTTGGCACGATGGTCTGATGATGGCTGGTACTATAGAGGTGTGTATATTTGCACAAATGCCTGCATGAAAATTTGTGGAAATTTTTGTACAGTTTTGAAGTATTCATTTATTTAGGAACTGTGCACGAGGACAAAGGAGGCAACTACCTTGTCGAAGATAGTGTTGGAAACATGGAAGAAATATCCAGGGAGGATATAATCACTGACGATGATGACTCGCCTAATTCATTGAAAGTGCGTTCTTTCCCTCGTGTTCTAAAAGCTCCGTCACACTCACTCATTCACACTCACCAAGTGAGGCTTTGAAATTGCGTCATAATTATTAGAAGACAGCATTTTCATTCCACCGATTGCTTGATGTATACTGTTCGAACTAAAATCTTGACATCGATGGAGAAATGACCTTCCCATTTATTGATTGATGGGAGTGCGATTTCTATGTCACACTAAATGAGTGAGAGTGTGAGTTAGCTTTTAGTATACAGGCGTATGTATGTAACAAATAATTTTCTGCACACACACCATGGACATTAAAGCCATGCACGTACATTTGGCGATTTCTTGTATTTTACATACTTTTGATTTCTATTCGATTTCGTTGCATCCCATTGTATCTTATTCTGCCCTTCTTTTTTCAAACCCGTTCCTTCATTTCCAAAGTCAATGATACATGTCAATTTCTTTATTGAAAACAAGGGGTTCCTTCATTTAGGTGAACGATGCCGTCATCGCCCTACACCCAAGTTTCTCATTCAGCTATGCACCAGGTCAGGGTTGATACATTGCTATAAATTCTACCTTAATTTTATTGCTTGGCATTCATGAAATCATTCGAGTTAAGGAAAATGCATTTCACTTTCTTGCAGTATGTCATGATTTGTTTTGAATGATAATTGAAGAACTTGTTTCCTCTGTTTCCTAGGTATTATAGTGGATGTAAAAGATCAACTTCTCTACAATGTTCGCTTCTACGACGGTCGCGAAAATATCATACCGCGCGAAGAGTTGTACCTTATAGCTCCAGAAAAATTCTCCTTCGATGTTGATTATATTGTGCGTCGTGAGGAGAGCCTAGTAGGCAAGGCTGTTGTTGCTAGGAACGATGGCGATGGTTTATTTTACTTGGGTAAGCTTTGCGAAACTCATCGAGATATTTTTATGCATCTGCAGTGTTTTCTTTTGATGATATAATCAACTTTCAATCGACTCATGCATGCATTCGTAATGATATAATCAACTTTTAATTGAGTCATGCATTCATTCGTAACGATATAATCAACTTTCAATCGACTCATGCATGCATTCGTAATGATATAATCAACTTTCAATCGACTCATGCATGCATTCGTAATGATATAATCGACTTTCAATCGACTGATGCATGCATTCGTAATGATATAATCGACTTTCAATCGACTCATGCATGCATTCGTAAAGATATAATCAAATAATCAACTTTCAATCGACTCATGCATGCATTCGTATAGCTCTCTTGCAAAACAAATTTTATCGGTCTGAAATATCACCATTGGTAAAGTGCACATGAGGTAAAAGGGGATAACAAACGGAAAAGCAAAAGCAATTGATTACTCGTGAATAAATCCCTTTGGTTTGCTAGCTGCTGTAAAACTGAACAATCTTAATTTACGGCACTTAGTTCCACCGTGAAAATCAGTTCTCAAAAGACAAAAGCAAAGTTTTGTAATTTCTCGTGTTTGTTTAGGAAATGTTTGTTCTCGTGTTGGAAATGGTCGACAATATGTCGTTCAGTGGCCTGACTGGAGTTCTCAGGTTCAGGTGCGCGTCCTTCGTATTAGCCTATGTTATAACCATGTGATGACCTATATATATGGATCTGTAATGTGTTGAACTTGGATCCTTACAAACATGATGTTTTTGATGACTTTCGCATTCCACGCAATTTATCCCTTCGTTTTTTGCAGAGTTCGTCCATGATTTTTGGCGCTCATACCAAACGACATCAGTTAGCAGAGGGAGATAAAGTTTTAGCTTTGAATGATACCGGTTGGTACAAATACCAACATTTTTGTGGTGACATAAGTAGATTCTTTCAATATAAATAGTGAAATTCATGTTAATTTTCGTTTGTTTTTTAAGCAAAAGGATTATACAAGCCTGGAATAATTACTGGTGGTACAGAGAAAAGTTTGACTGTGAAATTTACCGGTCAAGAAAAGTATGACTTTTGTTGAGTTTGTATTTTCATCAGTTTCGATGAAAATCACCGCTAGTTTTACTTTATAATGTTTATAGAACTTTCCAGGTGGATCCACTACAATGTTTCTGGCTTTCAAATGACTACTATGAAAGAGCAGAGGATTACATAGCTCAGTTGCACTGATTCCTCGAAGATGACAATCCCAGAAGGTGACACATGCATCTCACTGTTTACAGCTCACGTATAGAAGCTGAACCATTATAATCATACACCTACGTAGTTGCAACCTCGCATAGATCGTACAATAGGATTAAATCATTCAAACTCAGTCAAATGCAAAAAATAGCTAGGTACCCATTTTTATGTTTAGCTTTCGCAGCCTTACAGATATTTGTGAGTTAGGACCGCATGTATTCACGCAATTATATTAAGGTATATGTAAAGTATTATTGTGTTAATGTGTCTTGTACGTATTAGTTTTTTCCTTTGTTTCAATATTCTTGTCTTTCTTATTCTTTTGTGACGTGCATGTGCGCTTATAGAGACAAAAATTTGATTTTCTTCAATTTCATAACTAAATTGCACTGTTACGTCAGTAGCAAATACATGATGAAACAGGTATATGCTATTTTACCATGCTGACAGTGTGATTTCCTTGTTGTAACTAACTCTGGCCGTGCTTATTGGGTGAGAGCAAACCGCAAAATTGTGATACATTCAATACTCAAAATGTATTCATCAGCATTTGTCTTTGAGGAGGGGAAAATCCATTCAGAAGGAGAAAATACAGAGTAAATGAAAAGAGCAAAATATCCAAAACTCCTTAATTTTCAAAGGAAATTCCATATATTGTTCTATTTATCTGTTTTCACCAAAAAGATTCACGAAAAATTGAGATAAATAAAGGCCATCCCGTGGCGTAAATGACAACAGTAATCATATAAAAAGAAAGTAAATTGAAACTATAGTCAGATTTATAATTGCTATCCATTATTTTCTGAAACAATACATTCAGTTTTTTCACAATTCCGAGAAATCATTGATTTTACAAGAAGTTATTGATTAGGATTAAGACAGTTGCAACTGGGTAAATTACTCCTAGAACGTGAACAAGATCAATAGAGGATTTTTGAGCTTTAGCTGGCACTTTTTTATTTTCCTTGAGTTTTCTAATCTTCGTGCTCGTCGTAATTTTATGTTTTCGTGATTTTTTGATTTTTGTACTTCTGCATGATTTCAATGTTTCCCATTCCGTTTATATAAAGTAAGTATACAATACTAAACGTTTAATTTTAAAAAATAGTTCTCTTTCCAATGGTATGTATTCAAAATATGTTACATTAGGTAGGACGTTGCTTCAAAAAGGTATTACTTGCTTTTGTGGCATAGAACCTGACAAAAGAGATAAAAATGTATCTATTAACATAGTGCATATATTGGCGTGAAGAGGTTTTTTGTAAAAGGAAATATGGTTGATCAATCAGGTGATCTGATAATTATTTCTCGGTAAACTACATTCACAGATTTTATAGCAAGTTGGTCGTGGCACAGCAAGACATTTTTTACAACTACAGCAGAAGGAATGCTTTCTAAAATTAGCAATTTTATATTGTCTTAAAGATATTTTGTGTAATGAACAACTTTAAAAAGATCTTGGGAACAACAAACTGACTCAATTCAATTTAAGAAGTTATTGCATTATTTTGAATGGTTGTTAAAATGTAACCAGAAAACTGTTGGGTAGAAATTTCGTAACTGTTCTCATTTTCATGTCATGCAGTAATTAGCTAGGCAGTGTAAATTCATTTTCAGTGAAAATTTTAAAAAAGATAACGCTTACCATAGCCAATAAAAGTAGTGCTGTGACGCATACAAACACAATCATATAAACGTAATTGTCTTCGTCTACTACACGTGTCGAACTCGTACTTGCGAGACAAACTTTGTTGACATCAACTACTTTTCCTTTGAGAAATCCATTGGTTAAATTCGACAAAATTAGATACGCTTCTATGACATTTGCATTGTTCTTCTCACGAGACAGTACCACGTGCTTTGCAACGACTTCCCTCTTGCATGCTAAATCTTCTATGATCACGTCATGGAAACCCGGTAGTTCCCGGTAAGCCACTATAAGACTTTCTCGAACATTCTTCGCTAATTCGATATAATCTGAGCTTGTTTTAACGGTGTAGTTTGTGTTGAACGTTTCATTTAAGTTCAACCTCAGCATCACCGTTGCATTGAACCCAGATGCTAAATCGTACGGAATTGTGAGCTTTTGCGAACTTGAGGAATCAAAAATTGGCATTGCTGAAGAGGGAAGAATTTTTATTGTTGAAGATGTCGTGACTATTTGTGCTGTGCGGGTGATGAAGATTGTTGCAGCCAATGTTGTGGCTGACACTAGAAGTGCAAAGTAAAAAACACCTAAAATCATCCACTGCTTGGCTTTCTACACGGCAAAGAGTAAACAATTTCTTTTGGTTTCAGCGCCATATTTAATTTAGACCACAATATTGAATCTTCAGGGGTGGTAATGGCGACCTCAAAAATCTGAATTTAACTGTTCAAGGCAGTGCTGTGGATGTGGGGGGGGGACGCTTGGGGGAGGAGCCCCACTTCTACCTTTGAAATGGGTATTTTTCATAATTTCATTGCTTCAGCTTCGTCAAGGGAGCCCCCCATCTGATAAATTTAGTTCTACAGCACTGGTACGAGGTTTGAATACTTTTACTCAGAATAACGTGACTTAACATGTTGAACTTCGAATTCGAAAGGCAGTGGGGTCACATGATCCTTGAGAAAAGTGCCAGTGAACTCAATAATAATTGGAAGGCTAACTAAGTTAGTTATGAGTTCACTTCAGAGTTCACTGATTTGCGCAGGCAATCTCTTTGACTGAATCTCCGTTGTGCATACTTTTCGTAAATGTATATTTAAGGATACTTACCTGATAGAGGAGTTGGCTGAAATTTGTTGCAGATTTCTGTCTTATTGAACAATGAGTTAGACAATGAACTACAAAATAAATGAAAATGTGAAAAATACGAAGTGATTTTTGTAAAGCATCGATTATCCAATAACATGATAAAAATCTGTTAAGAGTGCAATAGTTGTATAACTAGCTATTTATTGTTTGAATATTTTTGGAATTAGTTAAAACGTGTGTAACTAGTTGCGGGTTCTTGTTAGGGCCTGATTTGCTTGTGATGTGTCAGCTGGAGTTCAATCATTCAACGAGATGTCAAATGTTTTTGAGAAAACAAACGAAGAAGAGAGAGACAGAAGACGAAGAAGAGAGACGGTGATTTAAACATTCACCATCAGAGTAACTTGAACATTTTTGCCATAATCTTAACATAAAAATGAATGACAACAGCTAACTTGCGTCAATTGAAAAATATCAGGCAAGCCGTTTGGCTAACTAAACGGGCATTTTAGATTTTTTCTTACCACGACAACGTATTTTTGCATGATTCTCTTGTCACGTTATGCTCTGAGCAAGATGGTACAAATCCAGCGCATTGCAATTCTTTGTTCTTATCCAAACATTCAACCGTCATGTTCCCGATCGAGTTGGCTTCCAGTTTCTCTTTTGCAGAAATTGATTTGTGAAGAAACTCCGTGATGTTTGCCGCTGCAATCTAAAAGGTGAACTAAATTTTATGGTCTTTTATTCATGGATCATTTTTCAGTGCAAATTTTATTCCATATTCTTCATTATATTGGCACTACATGCTTGAAGTTTCTGACATATACACAGAATCACGTCATTTCGTGATATGCACCTCACGTAGTAGCTATAGCTGTATATTTACTTAGAAAGTGATTATAAGCACTTAAAAATAATGTCGGTTCTCACTGAAGGCATGGAAAAGGCAATCGTGAACCAAAGTATACACTAATATCACGATATTTCACTTCAATCAGTTTTCCTTCTTTCTCTGAAAGAAATTCGTTCACATCCATGAATTCACAAACACATATCGTCAATACACGATCGCTGCAATTTTTAAATTTAGAAGAAACCTAAAATTTTAAATTTACATAACATCTGATCTGTGAAAATAAGTTTGTGAAATACTGATGAGAGTATGTATTACCCTAAGCGTCATATTATTTGGACAATAAGCATTGGCCGAAACATTTAGTGTGACACACGCAGCTACAGCTACATCAGAAAAGCCGTCGATTTGCGAACAAAACATGCTACCATACACTTTTTCAACTACTTTAGGACAACTACTTTGAATTGCCATGCACTGTTGTTCCTCTTTATGATTCAATGTTGTGGAATTCAGATGGGTATTGTTGCATGGCTTCACGGCAAACAAACACATCGAATATCGTACGGCTGAAATACATTCGTAGTTGGTCGTCAGTTCCTCCACGGCTTTTATTGTAGAATTAATAATTTCCAATGTTCTGTTATCACCAGTTGTGGTGGTATTGTTGCTGACGTTTAATAACGCAGCGCAGCTTCGTGGTACGTTAACGCATACGTTTGCTTTGACATTCGTCAACACTTTGATTGTGAAACATAGAACGAAAAATGACTTCAAAACGCTTCGTAAAATCATTGGTATCGTTCTCTCGGTTGATCCTAAAAGAAATTAAAAGACTCTGCGCCCAATTCGTGTGAACTAACTTTGATTATTTCAAACATATCGCTACACGTCATTAAATGATTCTATCTTCTCATCTCGGTGCATATTTTTAAAAGAATGTTATTTTATGCAAATTTGAAAGTGGAATTTAATTTCAAGTATGCAATTTAACGCATTATTTCATTCAAGTAGAGTCATTACCATTTTTATTTTTTTATTTGACTATTATATGCCTATTGCTTTTTCATTTCTTGCAATCTGATTGGTTGTATATACAGTTGCAGCAGAGAGCAGCTTTTTACAATGTCGTAGTGTGGTTTTTGCGAAAATTTCGGAATTAGCTGCATCCTTGTTTTTGAATTGACTTGAATTTATGTAAGTTGTTAAAGGAAAACCGACGGTATTGATCATCATAGCGGGAGTGAGTTTCACAATTCAAACAAACATAAATGGGAAGATATGCAGTAACATATATACCAAATGTAACTACATAACAACGTGCTCCCCTGTTAACCACAGTGGTGACTAGTGTTTGGGAAAAAGATGTGCACAAGATAGCTAATAAATAATACATCGAATTCAATGCGTAATGCTGGAAAGTTAGACTTTATCCTCTAAGCTTCTCATAGTTTTGATTCTTCTAAAATCAGCGTATTCTTCTACAGATTTTCAAGAACAAAACAGATTTTTGTGATTTTGGTAAAGAATGGGATTTGACAGAAGTTACACGTAGAAGTTCAATTCTCAGCCACTCCATAACCTACGTGAGTCGAATTCTTCATACAGCCTTGCAGATGTCCTTTGCTCTTAATGTTCATCTAGTGTGCTCTATGAATTATGCTGTAGGAATCTTGGGGAACACTCCACCATTGAAAAGTTGGGTGCGACTTAACCATCCTTCTCAGTGTTCTATACACTCGACCATTGATATACAGCATTAGACGATTATTTAATAAAGTTTCGTCCTCAGACATAATTACAGACCAGGGGCCGGTTGCACGAAGCCTGGATAGCGTTATCCGTTGGATAGCGAAAATTTTCAAACTTGTAAAAAAGGTGTTTATATTTTTCTTACGACAAAGAAATTTTGTAATCTTCGAAACAATATTTTATTTTAGTGATTGCACAGCTCATATCGTATACTTTTCTCCTAGAAGAGATTTTATGAACGTTCAGAAAAATTTGCTATCCAGTGAATAACGCTATCCATGCTTCGTGCAACCGGACTGAACAAGGAATCGCTTAGATTACACTTTCAACGTGAATCAACTGATCTTTCCATATTTGCACTTGTTGTTAGTTGTTTTTGATGTTCTTCTTACTGGGCTTTCTTTTCTTGGAGATAGGCAAACATCTCAATCTTACCCAGAGTAAACTGAAGATCTTAAAAATCGTTTTACTTTGGGTAGAGACTCAAGAAAATTTGTCGGATTCCTGGCGTATTTGGTGATCTTTCTTTGTGTCTTATTTTTACACTTTATATTAATATCTCTCGTCAAGATTTGGCAAGTGGCATGCATAAATTGATAAAATTTAAACGTCCTTAGTCAGTTTTCCAAGAAATCATTTTCTGAAGTCAATTTTCTGAAAAAGAAAATGTTGTTTCTGATGTGCATTTTTTTGGAAAAGTATTAAGTATACGTACATGAAGTATTTGTTCACGTCAAGGTAACAAACATACTTTAAAAATGGCGGAAAACTTTAATTTCCAGTACGTAGCCGATCGCAAGTTTCCTGCATTTTCATCCAACGTTTTAAAGGAGCTGCTTACTAAATGGTAAAAAGACTTTGCAGCAATTGAAAAGCTAGATCAATTTTCTCGTAATTTGTTGTTGAGCTTATTATTTGTCGTTTAATTTGTCGTTTAATTTGTCGTTTAATTTGAACGGCTGATAGTATAATCTGATAGATAGTGATAGCCTCAAAAATGGAATAAAATCTATTTATCTAAATTATTTTTGAGGTTAAAAACTTACATTTTGAATCCAGCCAGATTTATGAGATGTAGTTTGTCATGTATGTAGAAAGGACAACCTTGAGCTCAAAAATTGAATTCACAAGTTGTGTGAAAGATTTTTTAAAGTAAATGGTTTGAACCCGGGAGTATCGTTACATGTTTGTAAATGTAGATCGTCCTAAATCACACTTCACAACTAAAAATATTTCACTTCACACTAATTCACAATGACAATACACATTTCCTGTACACACAATACAATGAACCAGATAACAAATACGGCTAACCTGACGTTTACTCCTCATTTGACTCTGAAGATGACTACCGCTAAGGTTGTCGAAACATCAGTCAACAACAACAAAAACAGTCCTTCTCAGGACCAAACCAACCTGGACGATCTACAATTACAAACATGTAAAGATTTTTTGCTACTCGCTTTTGTCATATCCACCGCTAACTTGACACAACAAGCGAAATCATCAGGTTTTAGGACAAGTGTGAAACATTTTTTATTTTTGTTTTATATAAATGGTTTTATTTTTGTGATCTTATGTATTACTGCAACACCTCACTGCAGAAAATTGATGGATCTTGACTAATAAGTGCATTATGTTTTTACTGTCTGCTTGAAATTGTTTGCAAACAAAACATTAGTGATGTCATTGCTAGTGTCCCCCCAAATTATATCAGCATGATCATATCACTCTAATGGAGCAACCCAAAATTTTGTTGATCTTGGAATAAAGTCGTCCGAAAACTTAGCTGAAATTATGGAAATTCTTTAATCCATTTATAATACAATCAGCAAAATACTTCGAAGCAATTGATTGATTTCAGTTACTTGATAAAATTTGCTTTAAAATTGCACTTACTACATCAATGTGTTTGTAGTTGTTACAAAGGGTGTTTATCTCAGAGAATCATGTCATGATTTTGTAATGTTTTTTATAAATTGCCTGCTGACTCTTTACTTGGGCACGCAATATCTACCAAAAGAACTGGCGAGGGTGTGTGTGTAAGGGGGATTATACATTCTGCAACAGAATTTTGAAGTATCTTTATTTGATTCAAGTGTTTGCAATATTTGCTCAACTAATTTTTGGCCTCAATTCATTTTGTGGACAGACATTTTGTTTATATTTCACAAAAGCTTAGGGGTGTTGCATGTTACCCTTCAAACTCAAACATCCCTAGTGTGTACCCTGGGCACAGTTATTGAATCGTTACAGTATTGAGTTGAAGCTACATGTTTGTAATGCAATGATTGAGATGGGATGCCTTGTAGACTAATTGTTGTAGTTTTAATATTCAAGAATGGAACATTTCAATATTTCATGTGCCATCATACTTCTCAAAATAGATCTATATCACCTTCATTCATGTGTAAATGAGATGGGCGTTTTGTCTTAAATGGTAGCCGTCTCCTGTCTTGAACTATTAATGGAATTTTTTCTAGGGGAATGTATGATCATATGAAACTACAGATGTTTACCTTTGACAAGCACTTTCAACAATATAAAAAAAATGATTTTGTTATGGTAAGTAAACTATGTAGCATTTTTATTGTAAAAATTGTCAGCAATTTCAATTAAATTAAACTTATGCAGCTCTGTTGGGCATAGCACAACTTTTTGGTAAAATTCATCCTTTGGTTCTGCTATCAATTTTGTTCAAATTGAACGTATCCATAGATGTAAATGTTTCATCTACCTATTTAGGATTTTCTCACAGATCCATGCGTTCAAGCCAATCTTCAGGTAAATTATTCAAGAATTTTTAAGACAAACTTTTATAAGACAAACTTTTTTGTTTTGGTTTTAAGTTTAAATTTGTCCCCAAATGATTTCAGACCGCACTAACCATCTTTCACGGACAATTTTTAGATATAAGTAATGAAACTATTCAGCAAATCTTTCTAAAAGGTTGCAATTCAAATTTAAGACGCAGCAAAGGTGTATAGTTTGATTACATTGTTTGAGAGAATAATCAAAGAAAACATTTATAAAGTAAAACTGTCCGTACGATATTTCCCTCTGGTCGAAATTCTATCTCATTGTATCTTTACGAAACGAGCGTTTTCTCCTAACGGCGCGGAATCATCTTCTTCTAGCTCCAAAAAGTTAACGAAGATGAAATTTTCGACGCATCAAATACATTGTCAATGTTCTTAAAATCGATTTAAGTATCTCAAGAAGTTATTGCCGTGACCTTGAGATAGATTTCCGTGTCTTGTTGTATACATACAGCACAGATTTTTAGTTTACAAAATGATACACCAGCATGTTTCATTGTTTTTTACAATATATGTATATAGGTTTTTTCCAAAAGTGGATCGTCGGCTTCTATAGGTAAGATTGTCGTACGTTTTAGCTGTCGCCTAATTAGGGAGTTCAATAATATCACTGAATATTTAGCAGTTTATGGTGGCCGTCTGCTATTATGAAACATATGATTCTAGTAGTTATATTTTAATTTAATAACTGTTACACCCAATTCGGTATGATTAAAGAAAAAGCTCGCAGCCGATTTTTATGTTACTCATTAATTATTAGCTCACAGAACGGGTTTTCAGCAAATGGAAAGAAAAATTCTTTTTTAGCTGGGTAGCCCATTTATCAACTGGTCTCCATAGGGGCCCTGCATACAAACTATATTAAATGTACATATTGAAAAACTGTAATGGAAAAATTGTATAAGATAGAAGAATTTACATCATAATCTAAATAGTAAGCTCGTATAGGTCTTACAAATAATTGCATTATGTTTTTCTCGTTCAGGAGCGTTGAATATTGATAAAGTTTTGTCGATCCTGTTCCTTGCTCTGTGTTGAATATGGAGTTTTTCAATAAACTCTTTAGGCAAGGTAGATGAGCAAAATATGTTGAAAAGAAGAGAAGTGCCATTGAATTGGACATTTTACTTAAGTCAATCGTATATACATATAAATAACAAGAAAGGCTATGTTCCTTCTGTATTTTTTATTCCGTGTTTCTTTACATTTACATGCGCCTTCCTCTGAACTGGATCTAAATATATCCAGGCACACATCCTTATTTAACGAATGAAAGAAATGAGAGTTTGTATGTGGGGGGAAGGGTAGGATATACTCATAAAAAGTCGATGGATGCAAGATCTTTGCTTCAGGTTTGGTTCGTGATTCTGGAATGATCTATAAATGTTTTGATGAATACATCGAAGGATTTTTGATATCAGACGAGCTACGCAAGGTACTCAATAGTACTCATTCATTTTCTCATCAATAAAACAATATAAAAAGGCCTACAAGAAAAATGTCGAGGAAAATGTTGCGATTACTAAAAATACTAAAAAACGGATACTAAAAAACGAATACTAAAAAACGGATGCTAAAAAACGGATGCTAAAAAACGAATACTAAGAAACGGATCATATGAACACATTTAAAGTAAGTTTCTGACAGTCGGATCCAACAATTTGAAAAATTAGAGGAATCGAAACAATCGGATCTGTCAAATTGGATCGTGTGAACGGGCCTTATGCAGTTAGTTTTTATTTTCGAACAATTAGCCAAATGTTGTAATCACTTGTAAAAAGTGTAGACTGTGAAGACAAGACGTCAGTTAATTGCAGTATTTGATTCACTGTAGATGCATCTGACGGATGAATCTGATCATTATGATGTGTTTTCTGATACTGAGAAAAGCGAGTTTATATTCAGAATATTCGCTCATTTATGTCTTGGTGGAGATGTCTGCCAAGTAAGTGGGTATTCTCTGCAGTTTAGCTATGTTTGCTCTGTTTCAACCTGGTATTCATTACTTTGCTCTCAGTTTGAGGATGATGTGAATCCGTATCTCGAGTCGGCGAAAGCAATATATAAAGATCTCATAAGGTACGTTGTATGTGTGTGTCAAAGACAACAAAATTCCAACTGTTTATGCTTGTTTGTCAAACAAGAGAACGAAAACTTCGCACATTCTTTTTCTGTGGTTGGTCCGCGCCGTATAAGTCACGCTTAAACCATCTACGTCTTTCACAATGGTTTTAGTCATTGTTTCTCAACTATAAGACTCAACTTTTTGTTTTTTTACGATCGTACAGCGTCTCCAAGGATTCAAGGACTAAAGAAATAAAAACGCGATCACATGTTTTTAAAATATCTGCATGGGTACGTATAAGCTGTATTTGTATATGTATATTTTAGATAGCTTGTTTCTTGCATATTTTCTTGTGGGAAGATATGTGCATATAGTAAAAGAATGTGTTTTCCATGAGCATACTTGTCATATTTCCAACTTGTCATTTTCCTTACTTCAAGAGATATTGTAAAGATTTTGCCCTGAGAGGCCATTAACCTCAAAAGGGCCTGTGAAGCATGAGCCATGTGGCAGAGAGCCCAGAAATACCCTTCCCCATACAAATTTTAAAAACTGCAATTTCGTAAATGCTATTTTATGCATTTGTAGAGTAGTTTAACAATAACGCAACAGACATGTTGTGAAATAAGCATCGAGGAATGTGTCATCCGCAAAATATTTGAAATACCAACTACAAGGGGGGGGGTGTAATTTTGTTTCAGTGCTAGGCCAATAAGAGGGCCGGGGTGGCCAAATACCCCCCCCCTCAAGTATAAATGTTATAACTTACCTATATAACTTACAGAACGGTAACGAGGAAATGATTTATCCGCATGGAAAGAAACATTCACAGTCCTTTTCTTATCTTGTCGTGGATCCTTTGAAACGAAACGTGTTCGTATGGTATCATCAGTGGCTTGGTATTGCTTGGTGACGCTCCTGTCATTTTCGTTGAAGCAACGCGCGCTTGTATTGCGTCGGTTTTTTGTCGCCCACTTCATTGGCTGGTATAAAGAACTAATGAAACTTTGCTTTTGTGAACTCCGTCATGGAATGCGCTTATGAATTTTTCGGCTTATTCATGATTTCATTGCGGGCAGGTCTTCGTCAATGAGGCAAGGTACGATCATTGTGACCTACGATAAGTATGTGGAACTTTACCTATATCCAAGGATCAAAATGCATACATAACTACGTACATACTGAAAAATTCGTGTACATATATTTAACAATCAATGTTCTTCTCCCAACCAATTGTAACGAAGAATTACTTTAAACGCTACCCGCAATTTGAGCAGGTATTCGATATCTGCATATCATAAAGGTTAGCTGTATAAATGATTTTGAAGCTTTACGCTTGATCTGTACACCGAGTATAAGCAGTCTCGAATCATTTTGGCTCTCTTTTCGCAAAAAACAACAGAAAAATACAATGAACTCTGAAGAACGTTACTCGCGAAAACAAGGTAAAATGTGATTAGATGATTAAACATACTCAACATGATACTTGGCTTTGTCTGGTTCATCATCGATGAATTATGTCACCGCTTATTGGGTGGAGTAAAGAGATAATGTAATTGTCAACCTCCATTGTAAGTTTTGTCGCAAAGGAATCTGTGATGAGATTGGTATCTAGCTGAATAAAATGCCCTAATTTATGGTAGTATGCTTTATACATACGCAGATCGCAAGTGATCTTTACTCGTAGTTTTTATTTGGTCTCATTATTTCCTTGTTATAAAGTGTGCTGTCGTTAATAATCACCGTGTTTTCACGGTATGTTTTTAATGCGTAGCGTATAAGAGAAAAGAGCAAAAACATAAATATGGCGGAGTTTGCTTGGGGTTACACGGCATGTTCAATGTATAGTTGCCGTCAGATTTAACTTTGTTATTATAATATTGAGTTCATTGGATCGTGGCTATCAAACTGATCTATGCGTTTCTGCAGCATTGACGTTTGATTTGTATTTTAAATAAGAGGAATTGAGCACCTTTCTAAACAACAAAGCACTTTGAAAAACATGATTAAATTTAATCATAATGGACAGTCCCTGCTTACGAAGGACGTTTAGCATACACGAGTGGCTTAGAACTACCTGTTAGTAGACGTTAAAATCTGTGGGTGTGCGAGCAGCTGGTCTTATAGTGTTTCATCGCTCATGCGGCCGTTATATGATAATACACTTAATCAACCATCTGTACGTTTTTGAAAAATCTTCTTTGGACTACAAAGTAGAATAAAAATGTTATCGCTTTTGTCCATCTTTAATTTTTTTTCAAGATCATATATACACGATATTTAACTGTCTTTAATTTAAAATACCTTTGAAAATAGAATGATGGGTAGGTAAACTTTTTATTATGTAAGAAACTAGTTCTATAGTTGGTAAACAAACACCATGCGAAAACTTATTTCCGGAATTGTTTCTTCTTATAGCAGAATAGTTGAATCAGCCATCAGCTGCATATATATAGCATAAATTATGTTAAACATGACATGAGACTTATATCAAGTCAACGTTTGCCCTTATCAAGCCGCCAATGCTGCCGTTCTTTATGAAACTAAGGCTTGACAAATTTTCTATCATGAATTAATTCTTGAAGACAAGTTAGTTTTTTGACCGATCTTTTAATAACTAAAGACTGTCAAATGACAAAGCTTCACGGATCTATGACGAACTAAAGTTCATTTCATTGAACGAAACAATCATTTGATTTCAGGTACCTGCGTCAATCTATGGATGACTCATAAATTTTTGAACACTTCTTAGTCATTTTTGATGTTTATTTTGGTTATACTATGCAAAACGACGTACGCTGCGTGAACGCAACAAACTTTCAAAGTTTTGGCCTGTTTTGAAAATTGTGCAAAAACTTGACAATTGCACAGCTATGTGCTTTAAGGCGCTTTATTTTACTTAAAAATAGTCATCTCCTGACCCCAAACGTCCGAATTGGGAAATAAATACCATATATATATATAGTACGACCCATAGGCCAAAGGCGGTATAACATTTTTTAGCCAGAGTAACTATGTATTATATCTTTTTACGGACTTATAAAATTTATGTTACATACTTTTTATTTACAACTAACATATTTTTTCTACGTGCGCCAATGTAGATAGCTATAGCTATATTATTTATAATGTGTGTTTGATTTTTCAGAGCTCACTAGTAGGTCCCAGAGCTCGTGCATGGTGTGTGGGGATCGATCATCCGGGAAACATTACGGTGTGCTATCATGTGACGGTTGTCGCGGGTTTTTCAAGAGAAGCGTTCGACGAAATCTTCAATACAGTTGCAAGAATATTGGTGAATGTGTCATTGATGTGAGCAGGCGCAATCAATGCCAATCATGTCGGCTGAAGAAATGTTATGAAGTTAACATGAACCCAGATGGTTGGTTGATGATTAAACAATTACTTTTCACTTGAGGGGTGGGGGTCGGAAAAGTGTTAGTATGCAGGCTTTATTATTGTTCAAAGCCTTAACGTCTAGTTATTTTCAGTTAACTATGAAATTTCTTTTTTGAAAATATTCTTTGAAACTTTTAAGTTTTAATGTGCTCGTCCTGATAAATTGAAATAAACACAACATAAAAAGATATTCTGCCCCCTCTCCCCGAGATGTATATATATAATCTCTAAATGAATGAATCTCTCATAATTAAACACAGCACCGTATTTTACTGACTGCCCTGTAAAGAATGGGGTAGCTCGTGCTTTAAAAAAGGAGGCATCTTGTCTGAATTCAAAGATACCCAATTTTAAAATTAATATTAACAAGAAGTATCATCAGTTCCGTTCACCGTTTGGTAATAGTAGCATTATTTATTGGTAATTATCATTATGTAAAACAGTTATAAAGATTGCTCACATCGAATCAAAACAGCTTAATCGCAATTGACTTTAAGAGACTAGCTTGGATCCATTTGTGTGCTACTTAAAATAATTTGCCTAGGGGAATGTGTGATGACAAATCGTTGCCTGTGAAGAATAACACCATTTATTCTATGGTTTTGTTAGCTGTACAACATGAACGAGCTCCCAGGTCTATATTGCACGCCAAGAAATTAGCGGCCAAAAGAAAATGTAATTCACGGAAAGGCAGCAAGGCTGCAAAACTAGTGAAGCATGAGACAAGTTCTGGATCCGACTCACCCTACTCGTCCGCAGTATCGGAAAACCAATGGAACGGGTTAGAGAGCAGAACTGACACAGTTTTCACAGATTTTGACTCTGGCTTTAAGAAAAATGGCGACAATGGTTTTTTCTTTGATTACAACTACCCAAACGCATATCTTAAGATCTCTCAAAATAGCGCCAACAGCAAGGAGATCCTCGTGAACAGACTCACTGAGCAGTCATTACAAAGTGCGAATGGACATCATAGCTCGACTGTTGTACAATTCAAAATGGTGTCAATGGCGAGAGCTCGTCTCTCTATGATTACCAAAAGAACCATTACCAATTGAATGTAAATCAACTTGCCGTGCCACACGATGACACCAACGCAAATCGTCACTTCCGAAAAGGAGGAACACGTGAAAAGGAGGCCGAGAATGATAACAACAATATGACGAAGAATCGTGCTGACAGAAAATATGCTACTGATGTTAAAGAGCATAGAACATTTCAAGAACCATTCTCATGTACCTCCATGAACCGTTGTCTTTATGACTCTTCAATTCAGTTGCTCTACATGTCAGTTACCTGGGCACGGAATGTTCAGTTGTTCGCCGATCTGCCTTTTTGTGATCAAGCTATTCTACTTGAGGAATCTTGGACTGAATTGTTCATACTGAATGTCGTTCATCATCGTTTGCCTGTCGATAACACCACACTGTTATCATCGAGCGAGTTGCCATCACAAGCAGTTCCACCAACAAGAGAATTGCTTACAGATATGAGAACGATGCAAAATGTTGTAGCTCGTTTTCATCAACTTCAGATGGACGATGTTGAATATGCATGCCTCAAGGCCTTGGTTCTTTTCAAGTCAGGTAAACTTTCATGCTTCTTTATTGAAAATCAACAGCAGGGCTTTTATTACATCGTTTCACGAGTTGATGAGTCGTTGCTTTGAATATTTCATTGCTAACAGTTACTAAATCATAGCTATTGTGAAGCTTCACTTCAATCTTTTAGAACTTCGCGGACTAAGAGCCCCGAATGAAATCGAAAAATTGCAAGATCAAGCCCAGATAATCCTTGGCGAACATTGCCAAAGAAATGTCGAAACTCGTCATATCGCTCGCTTCGGAAAGCTTCTTCTTTCTTTGCCATTGCTTCGTTCTGTCAACACAAAAATGGTGGAAAAAGTCTTTTTTAAAAAATCTTATGAAGTCGTTTCCGTTGGAAAAATCCTCTGTGAGATGTTCAAAGCGTGTTGACTGTGTTGCATGTTCTTGCATTGGGATGGAGATTTCTCCATGAAAAAGTGAAGATTTTCGTTAAACAAGCTAACTTGCAAAAACAAGTTGATGTTATATCCGATTAGAATTACTTGTGAGTTTACCGAACCGCGGATTTTGTGAAAAAAGCCGTTACACAATTATTTATAGGCGACTTCCTACTTTTTTTATGTATTTAAATTTCAAATATAAAAGTAAATGCTATACAGTGGACAAAACATTGTTGGCTCTGATCCTCCCATAATCTGCTCAAGCACAATTTCTAAGTACAAAACTCAAATTTAATTAATTAAATGCCAACAAAAGCGAAATCCATGTTATTTGTTCATCGTATTTTCAAAACGTGAAAATAGGAACATTCAAGAATGTTTTCCGTAACAGGACGGCCTTGTTTGATTTCTTACCTAAAAGAGGACAGTTGTTTTACAACTACATTTAATTTAATATGTATAGCATGAAGTTAAAATTGAGAAGAAATGTCATTCTATTTTATTGCGATCAATTAGAGATCCTAACCCTTTTCTTCTGTATCGATGACAATGAGCATTTTTTCTCAAAAATGCTTCGGCTGTTAGATTGTTAGATTGGAAGTGTGACAATAGGAAAGTCTGTTTTCCTTAGAAAATATACCACAGCGATTAATGCATGTTACCCAATAAATCTCTTACCATGTACATAATGGGGGGCATACCCCCCGTGTTTACTTTTACCACTGGAGTCAAATTCCTAAAATTCAAAAATGGCAGAAAAGTATTTCCACGCACTCCCCCTGCTCCGCGTTTCCCGCAATATTTATAAGCAAAGTCAGCCCGATTTTCACATTTACAATTTTCTCCATTGTCTTTCCAGAGAAGGAACTTAAAAAGATTTGTATAGTTATTTCTTTGAAACATTAATTTTACTAATTGTTTCCCCCGCGAATGAACGCCAATAGATATGTGCTGCAGGAATAAAAACGGATTCTAGCTCGCCACCTGCGCCTTCTTTTACGGCTATTTAATAAAAATTAGTGTTTCCGGGGGGAGTAGATCATGTAATGTGTAAACACAACAGTCAACAACGATGACGCGTCGCGAAAATGACAAGCGCAAGGCTACCATGACATCTGTACGTGATGTGAACAAACGGGAATACAAGTCTTTAAATTGCTGCGTCTAAAGTTATCTTGCATGGATGATAAGTAAGTGAATTCAGTAAACCTTGGTGAATGCAATATTTATAATTCAAAGAATCATGTGATAGAGCGACAAATGCGATCTTCAATAATGTTCACGTTTGTTTACTAATATCTTTCTTTTTATCAATGTCAATCAATGGATGTAGTATTTAGCCTTTTATAAGTGCTTTTTTTATGTTTGAGGTAACACGACCCTATTTTTGTTTTAAAAAGATGCCCAGGATGTATAGTGACAAAGTATAAACACAAACTGTCTCAGAAATTGAAAAGTGGTGTCGGCTCATATACATATGTAGCTTTTCAAAGCCTTTCATCCTTTGTATTCGTTTGGCGCCGTTTTGAATTTCTACTTTTTTATTTATCTGGAAATTCCGCTTATGACAAACTTTTTATCGGCAATGGAAACATGAAAGTACCTGCACGATGAATTAGCGTTGTATTAAAGTTATGTGAAGTGGAATGTTGAGCTCATTAGTTAGTTTATGAGAGCTTATTTTGTTAATTGTGTGATGAATATTACAGAATACAGTGATACAAAGATGGCCAACAGCAATTTGGCTAGGTTATGATTAGGGTGAGGCTTGCAGGTAGTATGTGGCAGGGTATTCTATAATTACTTCCTTGTGTGTATGACATCTGTATATGTGTATATCTTGATACACTAAGCTCCTTCAGTTCTGAGGATGAAGGTTAGTTTTGGTAGTGAATAACATTTTAACATCCTTTCTTTTAGTCATATTTAGAGTCAGCATTTGAGCGAGCACACAATGTAATGAACGCAATACTTTCTCACTTTATTTTAAATTCCTTTTCACGAATGGAATTGAATATCTTTTAAACAGCAATTTTTTTCAATAATTTAACCATCGTACTGTATTTGATGAAGCAAATGATGAAACAACTGATGTATGCTACATGAGATAGTGAATTTTTTTTTGTGAGTGTGTTTTTTTTGTCGTACCCATTTTTGATACATCATTGTCATTTGTAAGGTTGGCAATTTAATAAATTATGACCACCGAAAAGATAATTTTATTTACTATATGAATTTCATTAATCATACCTATAGACAAAAGCTACAAAGTGCTGTAGCACTTCAAGAAAGCCAAACTTCATCAATAAAATCCACCAGCAGTCTATCAAAAGATGAAGATGCTGAAACAGACACTACTGAACAAGAAGATCGTGGCAAAGAGTTCCTCAAGGCATATTTCTCCTCTGACTCATCAGAAAGTTCCGCATTAACAGCCTCACTCCTAGCTCAAGTTAGTGCAGATGATCCATCAGTTGCAGCTTCACTTGGTTTACTCTATGACTATTATGTCCACGAATCTGCTAGATCACCCACTTCACCCACTTCTGAAAAGTGAGTGAAGACGATGAACATTTCACCAACTGGCTTTGCCATTGGGAAAAAGAAAATTTAATTATTAACTCAATTACATTTGTGCTACATGTGTTTGTTTGGCTACATTACTTTATCTTTTTCAGTGATAGCACTGGAAGTGTCACGTTAGCTGATGTTCTGACTCCAACTGAGGTGATTAAACTATTTCGTAAGAATATTTTGCTCATTGCTTTGATCAAGTGATGTCGTAAAATTATTTAGTTATTCAACATGTACATTTGTAACAATTTTCCTATTGGCTCACGTCACCATTGTTAAATCAAACATCTTTCTACTTTAGGCTCATGTTACCATAGTTAAGTATGTCTGTACTGTAGGCTTACTGTACCATAGTTCAATCAAACATCTCTGTACTGCAGGCTCACATTACATAGTTAAACATGCCGTACTGTAGGCTTGCATTACCATAGTTAAATCAAACATGTATGTACTGTAAGCTCATGTTACCATAATTCAATCAAACATGTCTGTATTGTAGGCTCATGTTACCCTAGTTCAATCATCTCTGTACTGTTGGCTCATGTTGCCCTAGTTCAATCAAACATATCTGTACTGTAGGCTCATGTTACCCTTGCTCAATCAAATACGTCTGTACTGTAGGCTCACGTTACTGTTGTTCAATCAAACATCTCTGAATTAAAGCGGCGCAGTGATAGCGAACCTCCAAGGTAAATTCAAGAAAAACGTATCTTGTTTCTTATATTGCATTTCCAAAAGCTCACTTAGGTTATTCCATCAAGACTTTCTGAATTTTTTATCAAAGAAGAAAATGATGTACATTGTAGCTATATAATTTATGTAAAGTCCAATAGTTCTTGACAACAGAATATTTTGTAATATTATTTCTACGTTTATGATTGTCACCCCTCATCAAATAAACATTGGTATTCTATTATCATGAATTTATGTAAGTGAATGGTAATTGTGGAAAGGAGGGAGACTGTCCCTCCATCTGTAGGGAACTGAGACGATTTGAATTACGTAATCATATAGTTAATCATGATTAGTATACAATCACGTGAGTAAGGGGTATTTAGAGACTATATTTAATAGAGATGGGTAGTAATTTCGAGTATTAAGTCGAGTACACATATCTGTATGTGAAACCGTGAGTGATAAAATATATGAAACTTGTGAGTGTGTTGGCCATGAACTTACCTTCTATAGCGTTCCCAACACCATCCTAAGGAGTCTATCATCACGATTTATATAAGTTAATAGTAGCTAATTTTGGGAAGGAGGAAGACCGTCCCATACTAAGGCGTTTGTTATCGTTTATTAGACGAAGTACGAGTAGACAGAGTCAAACAAGATCATCTACGTCCGCCTCTGTTGAGGTATGCAACAATTATTATTTCTAAATATTTACTATGAACACAACACGATTTTAGATTTCTCGAAATCCAATATAATGTCTGCAAGAGCTGTTTGGTTCCGGAAAATTTTTCTCGGTTTGCTTCGGTTTCGGTTCTTTTTTTTAAAAAAAACTGCCAACTCAATTATGAATATGATGATAAGGCGTGGTGAAGTTGCACAAATCCCTTAACTAACGTGTGCTTGTTTTGCATGTGTTTCCCTGATCTTTCATATTACTTTGTGCTGCGCTTATTGTAATGTTTCGAAGGAAATAAAACTGGATAAGGACCTTGGAAAAAACGTTGTGTTCCCTGATCTTTGATATTACTTTTTACTGCGCTTATTGTAATGTTTCGAAGGAAATAAAACTGGATAAGGACCTTGGAAAAAACGTTGTGTTCCCTGATCTTTGATATTACTTTTTACTGCGCTTATTGTAATGTTTCGAAGGAAATAAAACTGGATAAGGACCTTGGAAAAAACGTTGTGTTCTCTGATCTTTGATATTACTTTTTACTGCACTTAGTGCAATGTTTCGAAGGAAATGAAACTGGATAAGGGTCTTGGAAAAAACGTTGTGAAAAATAACGATTTTTTAACTTTCCTAAGTACATATCAAAAGTCTACAGTTCCAATTGAAAAGAACAGTGTGTTTACAGCGGGAGGATATTTTGATGCATTTAATAAACTTTTCATACATCTTTGCAGGCGTTACGATATCAATCGTGAAGCAACAAACTAGGTAATGTGGAAAAATGGAGAGAACATTATGTACTACGACGATACATGTAGTTAACATTTTTTAATGTACACTATACATAATGGCGATATAGTTCACATTTTTTAATGTATACATAATAGTGTACATATAGTGTACATTTTAATGTACACTATACATAATGGTGATATAGTTTACATTTTTTAACACGACGATACATATAGTTTACATCTTTTAACAAGACGATACATACTGTATAGTGTACATTTTTTAGCATGAAGATACATATGTAAACAATTTTTAACACGACGATACATATTTTTTACATTTTTTAACACGACGATACATACTGTATAGTGTACATATTTTAGCATGACGATACATATGGCAAACAATTTTGAACACGACGATACATATTTTTAACACGACGATACATATAGTTTACATCTTTTAACAAGACGATACATACTGTATAGTGTACATTTTTTAGCATGAAGATACATATGGTAAACAATTTTTAACACGACGATACATATAGTGTACTTCATGATATACCACGAGTATACATTCAATGTACGTTATACGCAACATTAATACATATTACCACAATTGTACACGATGCGCCACAATTTTTCATCATGCATTTAAGGTTTAAGTGCGGCTGTGCATGTTTATTAATAACCTTTTCTCTATTTTTTATTGTTGTATTGGTTATGATTCATATAAGGATGAAGTTTTGAAAGTAATTATATAAGTTTCCTAAATTCTTACGTATAGCCCGTCAGATTGTCGTAAAAAAAGTGAAGCTCAATCATCGACAGTCGGTAGCTCTGTATCTCCGGCTTCCTCAACAGAAATATCCCCTTTAGTTCGTAGACACGAGGTGCGTGTAAATTCATTTTTATTTTTCGTTATTCGTACCAACCTCAACTTATCAATATTTATAAAAAACGTCACTCAATTGACGGGACCTTTGCGATCTTATTTTATATTTGTCATGATCAATTTCCTCGTTCTCTGTGGAATACTCAATCATTTTTCCTTTGCGAATAGGGATTCAACTATACGTGTTATGTTCCCACCATGAAGCCACAGACGCTTTTTGCTGCGCAGGAAAAGTGAGTCCAATCTGAATCGTGACGTATTTGGTTCCTCAGGCCCATATATAGCCTTTAAAAATTGCTTTCTACTTTTATAGGTATTGTTTTACCTTAGAAGCTCCTCCTTCGATCATTCAGAGACGCGGAGAAGACTCTTTGACGTATCTAAACAAAGGTTCAGACTATACAGTTTCTTGTCAAATATTTTATTTTGGAGATTCAAAGGGTATTTCGAGCAAAAAAAATAGACCATTTCATTTTTAGTTTAAGAATGTTAGTCAGAAAGAGGTTTGACACGAGCAAATTATTAAATCGATGTTTACCTTTCTTCAGGACAGTTCTATTCCATTAACTTTGAAGCAAATGTATCCGAGTCATCTGGAGTTCAAAACACAAAAGTGAAGGTAGGCGATTCAAGTGGCTCACTGTACTCGTTGCTTTTGGTTTATAATTTGTTTTCTTATTTCACAGTCTATCTTGCATTTGGTTTTTCGCGATGAAAAAGATCCCAATGTCGAGATTCAACATTGGCGTTATTGGCACGCGCAACAAGCTAATCCACAGCAAAGAGCATTTGATATTGGTAAGCATCTGTGTACATATGTATTGATTTGTTTTCAATAACAACGGTTCCACGCTGGAATAAGAGTAGAAATGTCTAAGGCAATTCACGCCTGTTTCTTATCTATTAGATCGCAAGTCTTGTGCAAACATCGACGATCATGTAGATGACATTGCTTATAATGCGGCTGCGTTTTACTGGGATATGAACGTGAATGCCAAGGTAAAGTTTACCGTGTAAAAACACATGGTTTTTCCATGCAAATCAATCATTTATCTCTTTAACTGTGATTTTGACTGAGGCAATCAGTTTGATTAAAACAGTATGATAAAGTTCATACATATGCTTGAGATTTCAACATTACATCAAGATCTTATGAAAACATGCACTTTTCTACCTGTACTTACCGTATCCAGGGTTTTGCAAAATAGGTTTTAGCCACTCTTTTAAATTCAAAGTACCTTTATAACCTCTACATGAATTTCCATAGAAATAAACCTCACTATGTGATGAGCTTTTGCAATTGACTATTCGTAACGCTGGATTCATCAGTGTTGTGTTGTCTACAGTAGTTTATTTATTTGCAGATTGTTTTACGTATGAACTGCTTGAGCACTGATTTCTCTTCACAAAAAGGAGTGAAGGTATATTTGACCGTTAATTCTCGTGTAAATTTCTCCATGTCTAAATTTCTTACTAAATGCATCGATTTTTCTACTCTATACGCACAAAACTTTGTAAAATGATACAGTTGTAGACATGTTTCAGTGATGTTTGCAGAACTTATAATTTTACTGTTCCACAGGGCATTCCATTGCATCTTCAAATTGACACGTATGAAGATGTAGATGTGCCCGATGCTGAACCTGTCCATCGTGCTTTTTGTCAAATCAAAATATTCAGAGATAAGGTAAACCCGCTCGCAGGCGTAACCTGCCCGAATTTCGTCGTCCTGCTTTCTTTTTATATTTTTCTTCTAACTCTTAAGGGTGCAGAAAGAAAAAACAAGGATGAGTCACGAAGTGCTGAAAAGAGAATGCAGAAGTTAATGAAGCAAAGCAGTTCGTTAGTGGGTATGTTTGAGTTCTCGTTTTTTTATTCGAATGATTGGCTCAGTGATAGCTAGCTACGTAGAAAGAATGAGTCGTCACGGAATTGCATGTGATAAAAATCCGTGTACAATAAAATCTGCGATGTACTCTTACCTTACAAAGTTTGGTGATGAGCTATCTTGTCGTTTGTTTACTTCATTTTTCTATTGTCATTGGTGTTTCAAATAAATGTTTGTTTGACCCGCTTAAAAATGATGTCACTGCCCACTACATACATAGGTAATGTCTTTAAGTGTCTTTTTCTTTTAGTTATGTAAATTTTGAAAACATTTGCAATATATTTGATATTATAAAAATTTATCTTCATGGGTTTTTTGGGCCCAAAAGTTGGTGACCTCGCGCCGGATGTGACGTAAAAAGGAGAACGCTAGCATTAAAGATATAGCTTCATTGTACTTGTTTATGGTAAACAATAATAAGCCCTTGATATCCGAGCTCGAGGTCTTTACGGAGAAATAACGGACCGAGGTCTTTTTGTGCAGACCGAACCCGTACAGGGCGAGGTTTGTACAAAATGACAGAGGTCCGATATTTCTCAGTAAAGACCGAAAAAGCGACCTGTTATTAAAAGGTTTATTATATGGCATTATTTGACCTGAAACGAAGATTGCTTTCTTTCTCGTCCTAGCTGTTTTTAACTGGTTGGCTTTCACTTTCCTAGTTTTCGTCCGTAAAAAATATATCGTTTCAAATTGTATCGTCTAGATAGTTAAACTGTTTTCCAAATGTCTTTCCTTCGAATCACATTCGTAAATAGTTTTTTGTTTCGTTTATTTTGCGTTTTCCTTTTTGCATTACAAAGTTTCTTTACATTTGAATGTAAATTTATGCCTTTTGGACCGTGGTCGATTACGGGAAAATAATGGACTGGCAAAAATGTTTCTGAGCCAATCAAAGCGCGCCATTTACCCAGAAGTGACGCTTGCCATATAATAAAGCTGTTTTAACCAGTCTTCTTATAACCAGTCTTAAATTTTAGATATCGTTCGGTGTTTAGTTTGACTACGTCGTTTGAGCAAATAATCAAGGAAAACATTTAAAAAGTACAACTGTTTGGACGCTGTTTCCCACTGAAACTCTGTGGTGTATGTTCTTTACGGTGTATGTTCTTTACGAAATGAGCGTTTTCTTCTTTTTACGTCACTTCCTATGGGGTGCGGAGTCAACTGTTTTAGGCCCCAGAAGTTCACGAAGATAAAAAATTTCACTTATCAAATATATTGCAAATGATCTTAAAATCAATTTAATTATCTAAAGAAGTAGTTTCCCTGAGTCTGATGTAGGCGCTTTTGGTTACTTTGATTTTGACATTATTTATGGAAAGCCTTTTTTACTTGATATGCTAATTCGCCTGACGTTTTTGTTGTTTCTTTTAGATTCTGCGATTTCGCCATCGGTATTTCAAACACCATCTAAATTTACGAAGCTAACTCCTACGACACCTTTAGGACCTAAGCCAATTCTATTTAGTCCAAACGAAGTAAGCTCAATGCTCTTGACAATCAATACGTGTGAAATTTTCGGCTATGATATTCGTATGTGCAATTGATTTGCTGTTACTCTGTGTATTTCTCAATCTGTAGTGTTTCCATTTGAATGAAGCCGCAATTCAGAACGCCACTTTCCTGCATGCAGTAAAGTAAGTTAAAGAATAAGATTGAAGACATGGTGTCTGGGAAATGTATAAACTGCTTGAAAAAAGTAGATAGATAATTTTACATGAAGAACATCTTCATAGGAAAACGAGAACAAACGACGATTGAAGGCTTCTTTGGACATCGCTAATGTAAGTCATACATATTATCTTCATTTGTAAGATACATAGCTTTGGAAAGACTGGGACTCAGCGCATGGTTTGCTTCAAATTCACCGTTTTATTTACCTCTTAATGATGTAACCACAGGCTTTTAACACACGGAAGATCGTTTCTATTGAATTTAATGCAAGCACTTTTCGTTATTGATTGCACACATGCGCACACACTCAACTAGTGTGAGACTCGGTGTAAGAAACAGAATATTGTTCTATAGATAGATTTTTATTGGAATCTTCTGCTATCAATTTGAATGTATCCAGTTGGGTAGAGAAATTGTCTCTGTGTCCTGTATTCTCTCATGTCAGTGGAGAAGCTATTACGTTTAGTGCTTGGGAAAAAATCCCTGAAAATGACTTGGTTGTATAGCGCAGAATTTGATTTTTAATTTTGGTGTAAAGAGTTGATGGACGTTTTACCTTCAGAAATAATTGTTTACGTGCAACTCCGTGATCACACAGTGTCTTCATTGTATTTGGTTTCATTATAATTCAGGATGAGCTTGCTGATTTGGAGTTTATACCACGAAACAAAGCTCAAAGGGTACAAAGACCCCCTCAGCCAGGTACTTCTTTCTTCAACACCTGAATGGAATTGAAAGCACTTCTCGGTGAAGCAATATTTCGCAATAGTCAGGCGGTTTTCCTGACATAAAATACCTACCACGCAACATGTCAAGGAAACAAAATTATAGTATTAGTGAAATTGCGTGTACTTCGTATTTTATGTACACGATTTATGTTTTTATAGCTGTTACTATATACGTCAAAAAAGAAGAGGAGAAAGTTTACAATGCGCTAATGCTCGATTCCTTTGGTGTTGTTGACCTCCGTGAAGCAGTAAGTGTACACGAAGTATTTGCAATGTTTTGACATCATGTGATTGGAAGACTCGTGTGCGTGATATTTAGTAGTAAAGTAGGTTTTATATTGGGATAATAGTGTGTTTTCTAATACGTCAGCAAATCCATTGACTTCTACGTATAATAATTTAGAAGAATCGACCATCAAAATGCATCACTGTTATTTAACATGCAATAATGAGGGTTGCTAAAGATTTTCTCATACTTTCATCTTTATTCGTCTTATCTATTGCGCAGCACTTGTGTGTGTGATCATGGTGACGGTCTTTCACCTGGACTCATCCTTATCATATTTAATCTGGAAGATCTTCGAATGAAGCAATTATGAAAACTTAGTATTCTTCCATCCAATTTCAACTTAATTAGGCGGCACTTTATGTAGTCAACGACGTAAGGTATTTCCAGGATAGCGTATGTGCTGATGTGCTGATGGTAGAGCCGATAACCTAGTGTATTGTTTGGTGTAATCAAGTCAAATAGAAAACACGTCCATTTTTTTCAGGTAGCTCAGAAATATGATATTCCACCAGAGATGATAAAAGCGGTGTATAAGAAGACCAAGAAAGGGTAAGATACTACACGTTATCTATCTTTCGGCGCAGCGTTCTCCCTTGATTGTTTCCAAGCTTTGTCTTTTGTCCATCTGTCATATGTTTCGGTAAGTACTGCATTTGTTGGCTATTTGTATCAAATATGCATTTTATTAATTTTTTGTGCTGTCATCAATAAACTTAGCCAGTTATCTTTGGGAAGTGAAATTGATCCAACCTTAAGTTTCCCGTTCTCCTCGTTTAATTTGTTTCGAGATAAGTTTTTGACGGTTGTCATCTACCGACTGTTGTAGAATTTTAGTAAATATGGACGACAGAATGGTGGAGCAATTCGTCGACGAGGACGATTTTATCATCAAGATTGACTTTGACAACCAACTTGGGCATTTCGAACTTACTCTTTTTTATTAACATAAATTACGGTGACAATCATCTTCCATTTCCTTGGAACTAAATATTCTCACAGCATACCAAACTATATGTAGCAACGTAATATTTTCGAGCCTCGCGGCTTTTAAAAACCCAACGATTGACACTGGGTAAAAAAGTAAACATTTATTCTAAACATTTCGACAAGTATTGCATGTCATCATCTGATCTTGTTCTATGTAGCAAAGTAGCCAAGTTACCTTTTACGGAGTGTCAATCGTTTTTTGTTTTATGATTTTGGCCTCGCGGCTGTGTTTTACATTTATATGTTTTGTATAGCAGTAGCAAATGATTCTCGGCTGTGACGGCAAAAGTCTATAAAAGTGTGGATTTTTTTAAAATAAGAGTGCAAAATTATGTAATCACACGCAGTGTAAATTATTGTGAATGACTATTGTTGGAAATTGTGCAGTTTGTTTCGTTGATTTTCTGCTGTGTGCATGATGTGGATTGTTTTTGTTTTGTGAGTGTGTAAAGATCCGTAATGCCAGGATTTCTTATTTCGATTTTTGAATGTTTTTTTTTTTCAAATTGCACGGAAGCCATACTATTATCTTTCTTGGAATACTTTCTGCTAGAGTTCCTCAAAATTTTGCGTGGTCTTTCCAGTTGTGTTCTTGGATTCCAAGTTTCAATTCTCATTCAGCCATGGGAGATTGATCCATCGGTCATATATGTAGGAAAACGCGTCATTAAGCAATGGCTTTTAGTTCATTTTAAAGGAAAACGTTTTTTGTATTTACATGTGTGAATGTATGAACTTTAGAAAATGGGAGTTGGTTAAAGGTCAAATCTCAAATATAAGATGCCCATTTTGGGGGGTGTTTGTTTCTTTTATTGATTGCACATCATAAATATAAGTACTTTGCGCCGCCTAATATCGCTCCATGCAGTGGTTTCTAAAATGTGTCTTGGGATAATTTTCAAATATGTGATCAGTATATGATAAATTGCTATCAGAGCCTGGAGTAAGTTAGAGGGTAGAGCTAATAATTTTAGATTTCGAATCTCGGTATTTTTCGAGTCTCTGTCTTTTTGTACAAACCTCGCCCTACGGGTTCGGTCTGTACAAAAACACCTCAGTCCGTTATTTCTCCGTAAAGACCTCGCGCTCGGTCATAAAGGGCTTATTAATTTTGTTTCATGTATACTTCAATAAAGTTTGGAAATAATGGAAAAGTTTTAGGATATTGTGGAGCCGGTGTAGTTTGCTATGCGAAAAACTTTAAAATGCCAATGAGTGTACTTTTAGCCAAGGCAGTTCTATATTCCACAAAATATGCTTGTAAATCTGCTCTCACATTTACAAGGTTACATTACACACGCTGTGACGTACACGATTGCGCAACAAATGGCAATGCTTAGGTTGTCGTATCCTAATCGATTAATATGTCGGACAGATAAATTGAAAGATATGACTCACAGAATTCAATGGTACCTCAAATCACAAAGTAGTGTAAACTTTGAGCCTCGATGTTATGTTTATTACAATAGACAAATAAATTTGCATAAACTGCGAACTAATTATTTTGAATTGCATGCACGTGAAGTTAATTTCCACGTGGTATTTCCAGTGATACTTCGACTTGGATATATTCTCTTGGTCAATGTAATCAGTACGATTACCTCTGTATTTCACATGATTGAATTAGATTGCTTTTTTTACAAACTCTGTTAATATAGCAAACGCCGGCCCGACAAGATGCATTATACTGGTAGACATTTGCTGCTTTTGATGATTACTTCATGTTTTCATGCAGTGGGCAGCGCAGACTTAGACGTTGAAGTGGACGTGTTAAACCGATGTTTAGATGCTAAGCATCATAAAAAAACTCCTGAAATGGAACCCGGTGGACTCAAATATTGTTCGCCATGGAGCAAAAGATCGTGTTGTACCAACAAAACGTCTCAAAGTATCGAGAGAGACGGAATGTTAACGTTGTATAACATGAAATGGGATCACTGCAGTCGTAATGTTAGCAAAGCTTGTAGAGAGTGGTTCTTGAGGGATACATGTTTTTATGAATGTTCACCGAACATTGGTTTATACATTGTTGTAGACAAAAGATCTAAGGTCACTCGAAGGGAAAGGATAGTAGATGTGCCTTTATGTGCAAGCGACTGCGATGACTGGTATAATGCTTGCAAAGACGACTTCCTCTGCTCAGATAGTTTTTTGAAAAGTTGGATAAAGACAAAGAAGGGCGACCTGTGCGATAAAGAATGCAAGACATTTAAAGAGCATTTCAATAACGCCGAAAATTTTTGTAAAAATATTTTTGATGGGTCATTTGTGTACACCAAAGGTGTTCCAGGACAGGACTGTTTTAGAATGTGGCCAAATGTAGACAAGGATGGTCGTAATCCTAACGAACTGGTCGCAAGAATTTCTTTACATTCACCTAAGTGGTCAGCTTCCGTCAGCAAGAAGGTTGTCGATTACTTAGATCGATGTATTGCAACAAGCAACCATAAGAAGAAACCAGGGCCTGAGTATGACTCTAAAGAATGTGTTCCATGGAGAAGTCATGGATGCTGCAGTGCAAATACAACTTCTGCTATCAAGAAAGATGGAGCTTTGACATTGTTCAACAGAAAGTGGAACCATTGTGGTAATCTCTCGGATAAATGTCGAGAGTTTTTCATCAAGAATACATGCTTCTACTCTTGCTCCCCAAATCTGGCACCTTGGATTGTCAATGATCCAATGGGTGGTTTGACGAGAACAGAAAAATTTAAGAGCATACCACTTTGTTCTGATGATTGTGATGCCTGGTTTGATGCTTGCAAGAATGATATGACGTGTTCAAATGATTGGAGTGATACCTGGAAGTGGACTGATAACGACAAATGCGACAAACAAAAATGTACGTCTTTCAAAGATTATTTTACAAATTCCATGATGTTCTGTAACAAGATATTCGATCACACATACAAATACACTTCTGGTAAGCCTGGAAGGGACTGCATGAATCTATGGCCAGATAGTGGTGCGAAGATTTGAATCTTGAGTTTGCATCAACAGTTACTCGAAACATTATTGCCAGCTCTTCAACTTTACTTTATCCAGCATTCATGCTTATTTCGTCAATTCTATGGGCAGTTGTTTTAACTGTATAAAACGAAAGGGATTTTGAATGTGGTACATTTAAAATTTTGCAACTGTCATAAAACACATCATATACTCAGTTATATAAGCATTGCTGGTATAAAATTTGCTGCCTTTAATCATTTCATTTTCCATTATTAACTATGACATTGGCTTGTGTAAATGTAGTTTTCAATTGTAGGTTTAGCCATATTTTTCATACCATACATAGCCTTATGTACGGTACAAATTAATAAAATCTAAAAGTATAAGCTTAAAAAAATGTGTTGCCTAACTAAAAATATGTCATAGGAATTGTGATGTAGGAATGTGAAATACAGTTTTTGGAAAAAATGTTCGTATGTGAAATAAATTATTGTTCATGAATTCTACATTGAATTGGCAACTATGCGTACGTAGATGCATGAGATACATGAAGCTCTATTTTTATATGATTCACAATAGGAAGTCTTACGTCTAAAAGGCAATGAAAGGCCGGAAAAAAACAACACAGACAACCACGTTCTTCTCTTAGATGGTTGTCAGATTCATAGCAAACACTCAAGCAAGAACGATTTGCCATTGATATTTATAAGTATGTCAACTGAAAAGGTTAAATGGTTTTATGTTGAATATTTAAATACCTTTCATATATAAGTTGAGCGTATTTTTGTTATTTTTGCCGTTGGGTATTGTTTTTTAAACTTACGTAGTTATCATGCGAATACGTTGCAAGTGCAAATTCCATTTTATACTTTCAATGATTTTACAGTACTTGTCATTATTCCCTGTTGATGTATATTTTTAGAACAGCAAAACTGTGCACTGCATGTTACAGTTATTTGTAAATGTAATATTTTTGTTTAGCAAATGCAAGAGCACGTGTTTGTCATGCATGGTTGATAGGATACACCAGCGTGAGTAAGGCTACCTGTGGTTATCTCTATTGTAAGTAGAAGGAAAAACGCTTTAGGATAGTTGTTAACAATAAGGGTGCATTGATTAGGCTTCTTGTGTAAATATTGCATAGTATTACCTCATAATTGTTACCGCGACATGAGAAAGTTCTGTTTTGTCTGTGGTGATGGGGGGTGTGATATTTGATTTCAACAGTTTGCTGAATACCGTTGGCAGATTTCGTTACATTGAACTTTATCTTAATTATCTGACGAAACTTTAATAATGATAAAATGCCATACAGTCCTTGCAACAGGAGCGTGCAAAACTCAGCGGCAATTTTTCAACAAACCTTGCAAATATTATCATAATCAACGTAGATATTTTATAAGCTCAGCAATATTTCTTGCATTTCATTGTTGGTCCTCGTTGAATTGAGAAGCATGACATAAAACAAATTATAATAGCTATTCGTTTTTGTTGGGAATGCAGAGTTTGTTCGAGTAACATTATTGAAGGAAATGCCAAAAATTTGTATAAAACTGTGGTGGGTGAATTGACTATGAATAGAATGTTGTTTAGAACAACCGACAGATGAAATTTGGTTTCATTTTATGACCAACTATGTTTTCATTTCAAGCCTTTTAGCCATTGAAGTGAAGATCTAATTAAAAGGTGTCACATGTCGTTATGTCACGCTATAGTTGAAATTTGTGGTTTTATGGAGTGTGGTTGGTAGATGTGGTCCTTGCACATGTGGCTTTGTCATACGTAAGCAAAAGACATATTGAGTTTTGAGAATCTAAGTTTTGAAATATCAAGCCAGACGTCTAACATTTCGGGTTAAACTTCACAAGGCAATTATAAACATCCATGAATGTATTTCTTACGGCGTAACGCAAACAACAAACTTTTGCTAGAAATTGTGCGTCGCTCAAATATATATTAGCTATTGCTCGAATAGCTTCTTTAAAGACCAACATTAACCTTGTTCGTTACGTAAGATATACCGACCATAATTAAGTTTTACTTTGATATAATTATTGAAGTGCCTATGTTGCATAATTTTTTAATGTCTTAAAGTAAGGATGCTTTAAAACTGTAGAGGACTTTCTTTGCAACATGTTTGTAATGACTGCTTGCATTCTTCTTCAGCTATTGAAACGTTTCTGAAATGTATATTATATATCTGTGCTCGATTGTTTCCTAATTTAAACGTTTTAACATCATGTTAATTTTAGTTTTTATGCTACAAACTTGCCAATATTTGTTCAAATGTGTTGATTGTTGATAAATTAGAGTTATATACTTACATGATATAGAGAAATTTAATTTGATTTTAGCGAGAACATATGTAAGTAAAAAAAACATGTAAATTGGAAAACGACATAGCTACCAAAAATTGTGTTATTTGCCTAACACAAATTAATCATAGATACCTTATGGTCGTCAACAAATTTTTCCCAATTGTGCTAACATTGTCAGTTCTCATCTTATGCAGACAGACCATCTATGTATCCTTCGCTTGCGTGATCTTTTTTATGGTGAAAGTCACGAACTTGATCCCTCTCTACGTTAGATATCTCTAGTCTTGGTTTTTCAAAGATTTGAGAAAGAATATTTGTCAGCTATAGCGTAAATTAGCACTACTATACATAAATAGCTCAACGTTGGCCCCTTTTTCTACGGTTCTTGCAACTTTTGAAACATTTCCTTTTGAAAAACAAAACATAAAGATAAATAATTGCTGCCTTTTGGCGTATGACAAGAAGCGTTTCTTGGACATGCATGGTCAATTGTTCATTATAAATGTTAGGTAGTTTACAAATGACGTAATTGTCAAATTACTCGTGAACATCATAATGATATCAGCACTTGCTGCCCTTATTACAGTCTTCTCGTCAATTTTCATGAATTATTGGTTGCTTGAGTGAGTTCCACATTTCATTTCTCGAAGTACAAACGAAACGAATTCAAAATTCCTTAATGCACTGTTGTTAAATGCTATTGTAATTTGCCAGAAATTTTTGATATTTATTTTGTGTCTGTTACATTCTTCAAAATGTCTGTTTATTGCTCTTTGAAGATATTTCGAGGTTTGTCAATTTCTGTGTTTAAATCAATTATAGCCAGTTTACACGAAAGCCGTTTGCAAGTGATGTAACGTTTAAATTGTTTCGCAATAAGGCACACATAAGCTAGTCGGCATGGAGAGGACCCAAAAAATGTTATGAATGTTAAAAGGGATAAAGCAATGGCGACACCCTGGCTTTCATACAGCAGAATGTTTCACAATAAAACACACGTGAGCAAGTTGACATGGAGAGAACCCGTAAAGAATGTTTACATGGGAAAAAGCAATGGCCACACCAAGGCTTTCATGAAATAGATATTATATGTGTCAGGACGTATAGCTGATTTATGAACAAACGAAAATGTACCATTTTGTGTCTTACAACAGCTAAACAGGCCGAAAGTATTCATGAATATAATATCTACATATCTTTGTGATACAATGAACAAAGTACCCCCTATAAATGCTAACATTTAAAGAGCCTCTTCCGATGAAAATTTTTGAGGTTCGTTGCCTCCCAACAATCGTGCAAAATATTACACTTTGAACTGAAAATACGGGATATGCATGATATTTAATTAGGTATTTAAGATATTCTCATTACAAAAGCAATTGGTTTTAATACGATTGTGCAATCTGAAATTTCACATTTCTGTCATTGCTGTGTCTGTGGTTAGTGCTTACATCGGTGACTGTCAGAAGAAATGCATTTTGCCGATAGAAATTTGCTGGTTTTTATTGCAATTTTGTACATTCATGCCGTGTTTGGTGAAGACGTAAAAGTGAATAATCTAAACCGATGCTTAGATTCGAGGCATCATAAAGAAACTCCTGGAATGGAGTTTGAGAACTTCAGATTTTGCACACCTTGGGCCAAAAGATCGTGTTGTACCAATAAAACATCGCAGAGTATCGAGAGGGACGGCGTATTGACGTTGTATAACATGAAATGGGATCACTGCAGTCGTAATCTTAGCAAAGCTTGTAGAGAGTGGTTCTTGAGGGATACATGTTTTTATGAATGTTCACCAAACGTTGGTCCTTATATTGTTGTAGACAAAAGATCGAGGGTAACTCGAAGGGAAAGGATAGTAGATGTGCCTCTCTGTGCAAGCGACTGCGATGACTGGTTTAATGCTTGTAAAGACGACCTGACATGCACCGATAATTTTCTGAAATGGAATTGGACAAGGCAGGGCAACAAGTGTCTTAAAGAATGCAGAACATTTAAAGAATATTTCAATAACTCTGTGACGTTTTGTAAAAATGTTTTGGTGGGACATTTAAGTACGCAAATGGTGTTCCTGGACAGGACTGTTTTAAAATGTGGCCAAATGTAGACAAGGATGGTCGTAATCCAAACGAACTGGTAGCAAGAATTTCTCAGCAGTCACGTAAGTGGTCAGCTGCCATCAGCAAGAAGGTTGTCGATTATTTAGATCGATGTATTGCAACAAGCAACCATAAGAAGAAACCAGGGCCTGAGTATGACTCTAAAGAATGTGTTCCATGGAGAAGTCATGGATGCTGCAGTGCAAATACAACTTCTGCTATCAAGAAAGATGGAGCTTTGACATTGTTCAACAGAAAGTGGAACCATTGTGGTAAGCTCTCGGATAAATGTCGAGAATTTTTCATCAAGAATACATGCTTCTATTCATGCTCCCCAAATCTGGCACCTTGGATTGTCAATGATCCAATGGGTGGTTCGACGAGAACAGAAAAATTTAAAAGCATACCACTTTGTTCCGATGATTGTGATGCCTGGTTTGATGCTTGCAAGAATGATATGACGTGTTCCAATGATTGGAGTGATACCTGGAAGTGGACTGATAACGACAAATGCGACAAACAAAAATGTATGCCTTTCAAAGATTACTTTACAAATTCCATGATGTTCTGCAACAAAATATTTGATCACACATTCATATACACTTCTGGTAAACCTGGAAGGGACTGCATGAATCTGTGGCCAGATAGTAGTGCGAAAGATTTGAATCTTGAGTTTGCATCAACAGTTACTCGAAACATTGTTGCCAGCTCTTCAACTTTACTTTATTCTACATTTATGCTTATTTCTTCAATTCTATGGGCAGTTGTGCTCATTCTATAAAATTACGTCACATGATTTGAATTAACTGTCAACATCTATTTCACGTATTACATGATGAGCTACTTATTCAGTATTTAGTATTCAGTTTTTTCAATACCCATTCTTTCCCAAACAGGATAATTTGGTGCTTGTAATCTTTTCCGTTATGAGGTCTAAACCAGCTATGTACTTGTGATTTACATAATATATTTCATTTTAAATGCAATTTGCTTCAATGCAATGATAACATTATCTTATATGTATAATACATATTATAATCCACTTAAATGCATGCCAAGCTCACTAAAACGTTTTTCAAAAAGTTGAATGTAAAACTACTTTTATACGTCAAGCAAACATTAAAATCTGATGCTGTTTGAGTATATCAATGTTACGTAACACGTGTGACACTGGTACCGGTACAAAAACTAGAGGCATTCTGGGAAATTATTGTGGGCGTGTTCGCGCGGTGTATGTGTCTGGGTCGTGTTTATGAATTTAATTAATGTCTTGTAACTCTTGCTCATAGGCGCTGTAATTGTTTGTCGGATTTACACTAGATCGGCTCCTTTGTACAGACGCATGAAATTTATAGCTTCTTTAAGACTAAAGCGCCTTTGTAGTGTATTGTTGTATAATTTGTACACAAAATAGACATCCAACAGAAGGCCAACTCGGCTAAAATCGTGGCGTATTTTTTCACTACGCATGCGTGACTTCCCAGAAAGATACTATTTAACTATTTAACTAAAATTCACATTTAAAGCAAAAGTTTGCCGAAATTTTTACAAAATTTTATCATCTTGAGAAGTCGATAAGGTTTCAAGCTTTTGTAGTGCAAAACGACGATATATTTGTCAAAACATCTATATTTTCTATTGCAATCTAGCGGAAGTATCTTGCTGGAAGGTGTATCTGCTTTAGAATTTGCTTCAGAAAAGTAGGGGACATGAACATCAAAGATTCCGACACGAGTGGATATCTATTCTGTGATTTGTATTATTAGTGTTTCAAGAAAAAGCACTGCAAAAATATGAAACCACCTCGGTGATCTATGTTAGATAGCTATCGACAACGGTATCAAACACTCACACAAAAGTAAAATACCAGATATAAGTATTTCATCTCACCTGAAAAGTATAAGTTTTACCCGTTGAAAAATGATTTATATTTTGAAGAGAAAGACTTGGTACATGTTAAATTTTCCAGTGAGTGTTGTTTGTGGGCTTGAACGGCGTGCTGATACACAGCAAAACCCAACTGGCGCTTTTTACTTTTTTTGTAATAACTTTATACGCTATGCTATGATATGGATTTATAGATGTGGACGCAAGTGGTAGACAAGAAAGTAATATTAATGGTGGTAACACTTTATAATATAGATGGTTCAGTGAATGTGATAAAATTGCCGGAGTACTCCTTCTATTGCTGGACAATGTTCCCTGTAAACGAAACGATCATATTTCATATTTCATGCTTGTGTGTGCGCATAAATTAAACGGTTTGCTGGATCCACTGGATCCTGTTGAGTCCTGTGACACAAAATGAGAGTTCTCTGTTCTTTGATGACCACATGATGTTGACTAACGTTAAGAAGAGGTACATATGGAATGTACCCTTAGGTACAGTCATCTTCAGAAACAAGTGATACTAACCTGGACGAACTAAATATCTACAAACATGTATAGCGACAATTTATGAAACATATATTTTAAGCTCACCAATGGTACGCTTCGTAGTTCAGCATCGCTTTAGGAACGTAAGCCGTAAATCCCAAGAGACAACTCTCTCTCTCTACCCTATCCTTCCAAACTTGGTCTAAAATAACACAATAACACAAAAAAGGTTGGATTCTTTTTGTAATTTTTTGAAATCAATGGTATGGCATTAGTCACCGACACAGCAATATTTTTTAAAATTTTTCACCTCGTAATTCATAGGTTTATTAATCGACTCGAAAGACAGGTAACAGAGCAAAGCTTATGCGTGGGCGTTTGAAATCAATATGTAAATTTCTTCAATCATCAGCCATGTACAGTCTCACACAGTCACACTTGTAAATTTTAGATACTACCAGTCCAAATTTGTACAAAATCATGAGATTTAGTAATTACTTTTTCATTGTACTTTTGATTAGTTTTGAAAGTCTGACTCAGAAGCTCAACTGAAAGGACTAAAAGGAATAAAAACACTACCATACGCGTGTTGGATAGTTGTCAACAGCGGTACGACGCACTGACACAAGAACAATATGCCAGATGTAAGTAATTTTACTTTCTTATCAACAGGTTGATTAAAAAATAGACAACTCTATTCTAAAATTTGGAAAGCAGCTATTGAGAATGAGCACTGCACATCTTTGCCTGTGCAACTTTTTATGCTCCTGAGATAAAGTGATGAGCGAAAAATTCAAGATGCGAACAGGCTAGTGATTTTAAAATACATTCTTATTCCTTGTCCTTGTTCTTTTATAATTGAACAGACGTGGATGCTAGTGGTAGACGAGAAAGTGGAGTTTATGGAGGCAATACTTTGTGGTATGGGTCGTTTGATGAATGTAACAAACTACCTGACTCGCGGTACTGTTTGACAATATTTCCTGGGAATATGACACTTTACCAAAACAAAGCAGAGGTAAATAAGAGAAAACAATTCCTTTTAAAAATATATCAATTAAAAATGTGGTCAAACCTATCTGAAACGAATATAGAAAACAGAACAACATGTTCGTCGTATTGTAGAGGTGTAAGCAAAATACGACACCAACGAGGAGAAGGGTTGGCTTGGCAGTGATTTTCATGCGTTTTCAACCGTAATTATGTGATCATCCTGGATGTTAAGAATACGAAAAATTTCTCTTATTTCTTAAGGAACAAAATAAATCAATGCTAATAGTTTTGAAAATTTATTATTCATTAAGACTATTGTTATTGTCTTCATGAGAATTTGTTTATGTGGCAAACTCTCGTCAATCAAGTACATCGCATTTAATAATTAATTTCATACAATTTGAAAATTACCATTCCACCATTATTTATATAACGATTTGAAATCTTGCAGAACTTTTAATATTAGCTATATAATTAATTACGAACCACATTATATATGCTAGACATTGTAAGAAACCCAATAATTGTAGTATTGCTAAGTATTGGAGATGGTTTATCATTAATCTACTCTTATTTTACGGATACTCAATTTTGTTTTTGTGTGGTATAAAAGTTCTTGAAAAAATATTCATGCCTAAACATAGTGCATGTTTCTGTTAGGTGATCTTTCAACCAGAATGGGGACAATGTTGAATAAGTCCTGTTTCAAACGTCGAACTTTACATGCACCGAAATTACTAAAGACAAATAAAAATAAGATGAACTTCCTCATTATCTTTTGTTTTAATGCGTTCACTTCATGTAAAGTTCGACGTTTAAACTAGGTCTAAGTTATTTCACTAAAAGTTGAATAAATTGCTTTTCAAGAAATGTTGAGACGGATTTGCTGGGGGCGGAAGGGTGGAGAAGGTGGCTAGTCACCTCATCATCTTAGGTCAAAATTTTATAAGACCATTAAAGTGTCCCTATCGGCAAAAACGTTTATTAGTGATATCAAAACTTGGTGAAATATCTAACGTTTCGGTGGAAAAATTTTTTCAATGTGGTCAAATTGTCTTCTTGTTATGGAGGTTTAAATTTGCCTTTCAATGGACCTTGTCCGTTGTCGCATGAAGTCTGGGTCTAGCCAAATTCTGACGTGATCCAAGGTAGTTGGTATATATATCTTGTATTGAGGAATCCCTTGCATGACGTCACAAAGGTAAGTCGTTCCAGGCTTTTTGAACGACGGATAAGGTCCATTAAAATGAACATTTTTGCTAACTTTAAATAGCAATAAAAATGGAATGATTTGACAAACTGAAAAACTTTTTTCACTAATACGTCGAAAATCACAGTTAAATTTAATGTCGCTATTAAAAATTTCTGCCGAAAGGGGCACTTTAAATGTTTTTTGTGGTATATTTGAATTTGCATTTCTAGCAAATATAATTTAGATAAGATATTAAATATCGATCGAATATCGTTATAAGAGCGCGTCTGCGAGTGCGAGTAATCTTAACGTTGAATGTGTGAATTTACTTACTGCAAAAACATAACGGCATAAAAACGTGAAAAAGGCAATTTTAATAGCTAATAACCATAAATTGATAAGTTTTGAGATGAAACGTAAACAGACCAAAACAGACAGTTTTGTTAAGATAACATTCTGAGAAGCATTATAGTAGAAAAATTATTAAACCTATTGGCCTTTTTCTAAAGCTTAAATTTGTGACAAAATTGATTAGTGTTGTCTGAAACCTCTCCAAATGAAATCGCTCAGTATTCCTCCCCCGCCCCTAACAGAAATCCTACATCTGCCCCTTTGTTTAGACCCATTATTATACTTTCTAGTTCAATTTAAACTTTTCAGACTTATCATTTTGAGTGGGGTGTTTGTGTTCCTAAGTCTTGTACAAGTAACGACATCAAAGAACATTTCTTATATCTTTTTCATAATGGTAAGTAAAAATTATATCAAACAAAATTTTTATGAAAGATTATATATTTTGGACTATTCACTGTTTGCTATTCTACCCATGCATGTTTTTTTCGTGTTTTTTGAAACAAAATTATGTTTTTGAAATACTTAGCTAATAATTGTTCACTGGATAACATTTAAAAGATACCAAAAACATCGTTAATCAACTAATTTCAAAACATTAATAAAACACATATATACCCCCTCATGCATAAATGACGTTTTTTTCTGCTTTAGTTTCAGACATCAGTTCAGTTTCACCGTTTACAACTTATCTCCAAGTTCAGTGTTCTGAGAATCCTGAGTACACGACATCCGTTATCTTAACAATGTACGTAACAAAAGTATCGTAACTGATCATTTTTTCATGATAGAAACTTCAAATAGAAGAAATTACATGAGACTTTTAAACAGTGTATAAAAACCAATAAAATATTGATATAACTCAGAAAGGCAAAGCTTTTTTTTTCCTCTCTAAGAATATTTTGTGGAATTTTGGTTGGCTTGTCCATCTTTGCAACGATAACAGAGCTTTTGTATTCATTAAAACATGGTGACCACGACGACCAAAATGTAGGCGATCGGGCCTTGCATATCTCAATGGATAAAGAGACGAACGAGAAGACTCCATTACTACCAAATGACACCAAGAAGGCTCAAAAGAGCGAAGGTATTGTACTTTGTGTATAAGGTACTGTATAGCATGAACATATAGAATGATTGATGTATGTTACATTTAGATTCTTTGGTTTATAAAGTTCTTAATTCTTTCTCAATTTCTCGAAATGTCAAATGGATAATGAACACATCTGTTGGAAAAGGAGATTTGACGTGTCTTCATGGAATCAGAGTTTTATCTTTATTTTGGATCATTTTAATTCATGTCAACAATCTTCCTGTGTTTTTTCCTCTGGGTTTGTTGATGGGTTGATTTAACTTATTTATTAATTTCCTTATAATATGTCATAGCCTTTATTGTAAGAAGTGATGATGGTCTTTAATCTAGGCTCTACGACCTTCGATAAAACTCAATTTTTTGTTTTCGGGGACTCGCACAAAAAAAACCGTGTACTTTTTGACAGATGTCTGTATGGGTTTGATTTTGATGGCGACACTGTCAGAAAATGAAAACAAAGATAATTAAACGTTCTGTTGTTTGTTTTTACATCTTTATAAACCATGTATATGAGGAATATAAGATTTACAGCTTATGAAATACGCAATTTACAGTTTTTTCTTGTTCTAAATATAGCTACTTTTAAAGTACGCTCAGGTGCACATTAAGTTGGCTCTATTTTTATAGACAATGACAAAGGATTTTTAAAATCTCAGAGAAAATTGGCCCCAATGTTTTTGCACCAAGCTTATGGAGTGGATACATTTTTTGTCTTGAGGTAATGTTGAAAAAAAATTAAAGTTGTATTTACGATATTTCTCTGTTTGTTTGAAACAATGGGTAATGTATTTTGGTGCCAATCAATTGATATTTTCAAAAAACATATCTTTCAATGGTAGTGTCATCGTTGAATAAATCAATATTATTTTTTGATCATATATAGCGGGCTACTCGCATTATACAACAACATCAACAAAAGAGTAAAAAATAACGGAAAAACTAATTGGCTTCAATTTTATTTTCATCGATTTTGGAGGTGAGAAACTTAACTCAAATTTAAGATTAATCAAGCTTTAAAGGTTATCATTTGATCATTTTCATTTAGGCTCACTCCAACCTATATGTTTGTCATATTGCTCGTTGTGAAATTTAGACCATTTTGTGGGAACGGTCCACTCTGGTATCTTCAAGCTGATACTTCGACTTGTAGCAAATATTGGTGGAAAAATTTGCTGTACATTAATAATTGGAAAATAGAAGACGTATGTGTAGCTGCATAGTGCAACATGAAGTATTTAAATATTTCTTAACAAACTGACGTTAACACGCCATTCACACAAGCAGATTTACATTGTAAAATTGCTTTGGCTTCCACAAGGATCGTATTCAATGGCATAGTCAGGTCCCTTTATTGTATTCAATACGGCCATGATTCTGTGTTCATTAATGTGTGAACAAAATATTTCTAAAACAATAATTAATGATCGATGATGTTCCGAAATTTTCTTTTAACTGCATGAAGAAAAAAAAAAAGATTTTTAGACAATGGTGTAGGGATCAAAAATTGAGCGGGTATGTTTTTTTTTTCAGTTGTGTCTTGGTCCAAGCTGGCAGTTGTCTGCTGATATGCAACTTTATTTCATATCGCCAATCTTTCTTCTTATTGGATACAGGTAGCTAGTTTCACACAAAACAATCATTTTAATATATCTAATGGAAATGTATGATTTAAAGAACGTCGTGGATATTCATCCAACATCGGAACGTAATGTTCAAACGCTATTCATCCGACATAACTATTTATAAAACCTAAATAAACCTAACCCTTACCAAGATTATTGTTATATTTTTATGTTTTGGTTGAAAAAAATGAAAGATTAAGTCAATTTTGAGAACGACAAAATTATTGAATTATTCGACAAAATCCGACTTGCGGGGGTGGGTTTCTAACTCGTATAACTAGGCTTCATTCACTCTGCTCTTACCACTAGACTAAACAAACATCGACAAACCTGGCGAAACGTAATTTTATAAAATACGCAACATATATACGCGAAAACCAAAAACTAGATGCCGGATGAATATACACGGCGCTTAAAGAATGTGTGTGCTATCAGTAATCACGTTATCATGATGTTAGAACCATGGTAGTACACCTGTCTTGTCCCTAACCCCAGTTTACACCAACACTCCCATTTAAGAATTTACACCATGGGAAAAATCTAAATATTGTCTTAAAAACTCAACTGCTATGGTGAATGTCCAATAGTACTTCAAGAGTTCTAACAAAATTCTTGGACTTATCTTTTCGCTATTCACCATGGCAATTGTTCTTTTCAAAGCAGTATTTATAATATCTCGGCAATTAACAATCTCATATCAACAAATTGCTATTTCGTAAATTCTTTCTTCATACATTTTATATTTAAAGTCACAACTTTGCCGTTCATTGATGTTGTACAAAGTCCAAATCACAAATAGATGATAATATGCTTTCATTTTTGTCCGTTCAAGATATGGTCTTCGCGTACTCTTCATGGCTGCAAGCGTTGTCATTCTTGGTAGCATGATTACTACATTTTGCATTGCAGCTACTGAAGATATTTATCCAATGTCATCATATGCCTTGTTAAGAATGAACATGTAAGTTGCTCTAAAAGTATTAATATTACACCATGCTAATCACAATTTTATTATATATATTTATCAATATATTAGATGTATTTATATCATGCATTTATACATTCATTATTTCTCCAAAAGATTACATGCAGTCAAAATATTATTACAAAACAAAGGCGTACTCCATCGCCACGTTTTTCAGTTTACTGCTATGTTCAGAGCATTATTTATAAAGATCTATTTTTTTCTTAACAACAGAGCAGAATTTTAAGCACAGTAGAACTATATAAGCGAGTTGGATTCAATACTATTGTTAAACTGAATAACTTTTGATTAACATGCTTGGGATAAAAGGAATTAAAATTTCTAAAGTTTCTAATGATTCTTTTTGTTAAAGTGCACATAATTTTCAGAGAAAATTAGAAAAAAGCTTTGTCTGGTGCCTGGTGGAACTTCGAAGCCTTCTGATATTTGTATTCTATTTTACAGTTTTTTTCGTCCAAAAGAAAAGATTTTACAGTTTGAAAATAGAGCAGGCGATATTTACTTTAAAACTTATTGTCGTGTTCCACCATATGCGATGGGAATGATCCTTGGATATTATCTTCAGAAATATCGCTCAAACAAAATCAGAATTAATTTGGTAAAAGGAATTTGTTGGTTGTAAAATAATTTTGAAAACTTCTAGTTTTCTCGTTGCTGCTTGCGTAATCGTCGCGGTAGAGACATTTTGTATTTTTATGTGCGCCAATAACCTCATGAAGAGCAGAAATGTTGCTGATAGCCACGCAATACCATTTCATTGGTGTTTGATAAAAATCCTAAATTGTCCATTCTTGTTAAATAAATCCCAAAACCTTCATTAAATTCGGTTTTAAAATAGTAGACAACTTTATCAAGACTACTCGTCATTTATCTAACTTCATCTTTATAATTCAATTCAAGACTAAAATTTTTTGAAATGATTCTTCATTTCGCGTCGAACTTCATTTAATAATAATTAATGAAGTAGGTACTAGTGTCTTTTAATTATCGAATTTCTTGCATAACTATGCTAATAATACCTTTTTGGAAAAAAAGTAACGAGGATTTTAAGACCTGAGTATCTGTACAAGAACTTATGTTACTGAGTTCATAACAGCTAAACTGCAAATATTGTTTTCTCACTACCGTTGCATGAAATCCATTGCAAGCATTTACACTAGAAATGTGCTGACGCTAAAATATGGCTGAATTGTCCATTACCCTTTTTTTGCTCATGGTTTGTATCGTAAACTTTTTTATATTCTAGAAAATAGTCGTCTTTCTCTGGATATCTACCATAGCTTTGGCGCTGACCGATATATATGCTCCATACAGTTCAGTAAAGAAGATCCTCATGTATGGACGGTATCCGAAAGTGCGTTTTTCTGGGCTTTTAGATGGTTCATCTGGGGTCTGTTTATAGTTTGGCTCATATTTGCTTGTCACTATGGCTATGCAGGTGAGAAGGAGATTTTTTTACATATACGTTATAACAACTCTGTGTTTAAATTATGTAGCAATTATAGCCATGGGGTGAGAAGGTGGGAAAGGCAATTGCACTTAAAAAATAAGTGTGAGTATAGCTAGGTTCTAAACCTACTGAATTACGTAAGTGCTTCTTTGTGATTATATTGACAAAATTATGCATTTATTGTGTTGTAGAAAAAAATATTGAAAATGCCAACAATTTATGTCTAAAAATAACTTCATTGTTTCATAAAGCTGTAGTTTCTACATTTACTGCATTATAGGTTGGATTCAAAACATTTTAGGAGCAAAGTTTTGGATTCCTTTGAGTCGCATCAATTATGCTGCCTATCTTGTGCATTTTGAAGTGATTTTAGTGTTAAAGTACAACGTTCAGACCCCTATCCATTTTACTTGGTTTACCTTTGTAAGTTATTATTATTAAAATTATCAATGAATTTTATTGCTTTATCTTACATCGATTACGTAATCTATCAAAATATTTACTTTTTATGATATTTAAATATTTTAGACCAATGCATTCAGTTAACTATTAATTTGTTTTGAATAATGAATTTTTTATAAAGATCGTATATATTTCTATAGGTAACATATTCTCTGGCTTCGTTGGTATTAGTTTATTGCATCGCATTTGTCATTACCGTTATGGTAGAGTTGCCGTTTTCTAACATCGAAAGTTTGGGCTGGAAAAGATTGCAAAAACGTACATAGAAAATACAAAAGTAAAATTTTACGGAAAGCATTTTGTTAAATTTTCACAATTGATACTGCTTGATTGTGTTAAAAAAACGTTAAGGTTATTAACAACGTTTTCAATTCATGTGAACGCAACCAAAACCCAATTAATTAAAACTTTTAAACTAGTATATATCTCTGTATGTGTTGTTTAGCATTGCATTTATTTTGTTTTTATGTGAGCGTACGTGATTCTATCTTCTTTGATATGTTATTTTGCAGAATATAGCTCTGCGCTTTTTAAAAATGCAAAGCTTTTTTGTTTTTTTCAGTATTTTTTTTGGAAGTGAATAAGTTTGTTTGAATGATACTTTAACTTCTAAAAACGCTAGGCATTTAATAAAACTGTGATCAGGATATTCAAGAGCGTAAGTCATAAGCCCAGGAGACAACTGCCCTTCCTTTCAAACTTAGTTACTCATTGGACAAGAAAAAGTGAATCAAATTTTTTATAAGTTCTTTAAGTTTTCGCACTTACAAAGCAGTAAGCTACTTCTTATGTTAGTTTGCATTCAATCATTTTGTGTAAAATGATCTTAACAATAATATGTCAAATACTTGCCAAATCTTGTCGAAAGAACGCAACATTTGATGGATAAGTCTGGTTTTATGATGATACAAAGGAATGTTTCATGTTATTTTAGAATGATGTAAATCATGGTAAAAACAATCCACTTTTGTTGCAACATGTCACATGCGTGTATAACGGGCAACAATTTTAAGTGTTGTCATCATGAGTTGGTTACATGATCAATTAGTAGACGACTGCATCGAAAATATGTGAGAAACGTGTGTATTGAGAGCTGAACTTTATGAGCCCATGATCCACGAGCTTTTCATTGGGTATAAACATATAAACCTTATTATTGCATTACTTCGTTTTAAAACGCCATTCATCCGGGTATTTAAAGCGTCAGTTCATGTTAGATGAATTACTGATCGCTTGAGTTGACACTTTTTGTCATTGCAAAAAGAAATAAAAATTATAAAATAAAGACTTATAATACCCTTAAGTAAATAAAAATCAAAAAAACTTTTGAAAATACTAAATACCATGGTGAAATATTATTGTTTGAATTCACTGCAGACAACTAACAAAAAAAAGTTTAGTTTATTTTTGCAATTTTTTGAAATCAATGGTATGGCATTAGCCATCGACAAAGCAGTATTTTTAAAATTCTACTTCAAAATTAATAAGTTCATTAATCAACTCAAAAAGACAGGCAACAGAGCAAAGCTCTATGCGTGGGCGTTTGAAACCTATGTAAATTTCTTCAATCAATAGTCATGTGCAGTCTCACACAGTTACACTTGTGATTCTGATTCCACCAGTCCAACCAAATTTGTACAAAATCATGAGATTTAATAATTACTTTTTCATTTTATTTTGATTAGTTTTGAAAGTCTGACTCCAGCAGCTCAACTGAAAGGACTAAAAAGGAATAAAAACACTACCATACGCGTGTTGGATAGTTGTCAACAACGGTACGAAGCACTCACACAAGAACAATATGCCAGATGTAAGTAATTTTACTTTCTTCTCAACAGGTTGATTAAAAAATAGACAACTCTATTCTAAAAATATGGAAAGCAGCCATTGACAATGAGCACTGCACATCTTTGCCTGTGCAACTTTTTATGCTCCTGGGATAAAGTGATTAACGAAAATTCAAGCTGCAAGCAGGCTAGTAATTTTATAAATACTGAATATTGTTAAATTATGCAAATTATATACGTTGGAATATTTCATCAAATTGTTGCAGTTTTTTATACACCCCTGTATATAAGTTCTTTTATAATTGAACAGACGTGGATGCTAGTGGTAGACGAGAAAGTGGAGTTTATGGAGGCAATACTTTGTGGTATGGGTCGTTTGATGAATGTAACAAACTACCTGACTCGCGGTACTGTTTGACAATATTTCCTGGGAATATGACACTTTACCAAAACAAAGCAGAGGTAAATAAGAGAAAACAATTCCTTTTAAAAATATATCTATTAAAAATGTGGTCAAACCTATCTGAAACGAATATAGAAAACAGAACAACATGTTCGTCGTATTGTAGAGGTGTAAGCAAAATACGACACCAACGAGGAGAAGGGTTGGCTTGGCAGTGATTTTCATGCGTTTTCAACCGCTAATTATGTGATCATCCTGGATGTTAAAAATATGAAAAATTTCTCTTATTTCTTAAGAAACAAAATAAATCAATGCTAATAGTTTTGAAAATTTATTGTTCATTAAGTCTATTGTTATTGTTTTCATGAGAATTTGTTGATGTGGCAAACGCTCGTCAATCAAGTACATCGCATTTAATAATTAATTTTATACAGTTTGACAATTACCATTCCACCATTATTTATATAACGATTTGGAATCTTGCCTTGCTTTTCATATTAGCTATATAATTAATTACGAACCATTATACATGTGAGACATTGTAAGAAACCCAATAATGGGAGTATTGCTAAGTATTGGAGATGGTTTATCATGAATCCACTCCTATTTTACGGATACTTAATTTTGTTCTTGTGTGGTATAAAAGTTCTTAAGAAAATATTCATGCCTAAACATAGTGCATGTTTCTGTTAGGTGATCTTTCAACCAGAATGTGGACAATGTTGAATAAGGCCTGTTTCAAACGTTAAACTTAAAAGGAACCGAACTTCCTCATTATCTTTTGTTTTTAATGCGTTCACTTCATGTAAAGTTCGACGTTTAAACTAGGTCTAAGTTATTTCACTAAAAGTTGAATAAATTTCTTTTCAAGAAACGTTAAGACTGATTTGTGGGGGGGGGGGGAGGGAGGGTGAACAAGGTGGCAAGTCACCCCAATATTTTAGGTCAAATTTTTTATAAGAGCATTAAAGTGTACCTATCAGCAAAACGTTTATTAGAGGTATCAAAACTTGGTGAAATATCTAACGTGTCGGTGGAAAAATTTTTTCAATGTGGTCAAATTGTCTTCTTGTTATGGAGGTTTAAAGTTGTCTTTCAATGGACCTTGTCTGTTGTCGCATGAAGTCTGCGCCTAGACAAATTCTGACGTCGTCCAAAGTAGTTGGTATATATATCTTGTATTGAGGAATCCCTTGCATGACGTCATAAAGGTTAGTCGTTCCAGGCTTTTCGAACGACGGACAAGGTCCATTAAAAGGAACATTTCTGCTAACTTTAAATAGTAATAAAAATGGAGTGATTTGTCAAAACTTAAAAACTTTTTTCACTATTACGTTGAAAATCACAGTTAAATTTAATATCGCTATTAAAAATTTCTGCCGAAAGGGGCACTTTAAATGTTGTTTGTGGTATATTTGAATTTCATTTCTAGTAAACGTAATTTAGATAAGATATTAAATATCGATCGAATATCGTTATAAGAGCGCGTCTGCGAGTGCGAGTAATCTTAACGTTGAATGTGTGAATTTACTTACTGCAAAAACATGGCGGCGTAAAAAACGTGAAAAAGCCCCTGCCCCTGCCTCTAGCAGAAATCCTACATCTGCCCCTTTGCTTAGACCCATTATTATACTTTCTAGTTCAATTTAAACATTTCAGACTTATCATTTTGAGTGGGGTGTTTGTGTTCCCAAGTCTTGTACAAATAACGACATCAAAGAACATTTCTTATATCTTTTTCATAATGGTAAGTAAAAATTATATCAAACAAAATTTTCATGAAAGATTATTATTTTGGACTATTTACTGTTTACTACTCCATCAATGCATGTTCTTTTTGTGTTTTTTTTGTATTTTTTAAACAAAACTAGGTTTTTTTAAATACTTAGCTAATAATTGTTCACTGGATAACATTTTAAAGATACCAAAACATCGTTAATCGACTAATTTCAAAACATTAATAAAACACATATATACCCTTCATGCATAAATTTCGTTTTTTCTACTTTAGTTTCAGACATCAGTTCAGTTTCACCGTTTACAAATTATCTCCAAGTTCAGTGTTCTGAGAATCCTGAATACACGACATCTGTTATCTTAACAATGTACGTAACAAAAGTATCGTAACTGATCATTTCTTCATGATAGAAACTTCAAATGGAATTAATTACATAAGATGTTTAAATAGTGTATAAAAACCAATAAAATATTGATACAACTCATAAAAGACAATTACAGCATTTGCTTTTTTGCTATCTAAGAACATTTTGTGGAATTTTGGTTGGCTTGTCCATCTTTGCAACGATAACAGAGATTTTATATTCATTAAAATATGGTGACAACAACGACCAAAATGTCGGTGATCGTGGCTTGCATATCTCAATGGATAAAGAGACGAACGAGAAGACTCCATTACTACCAAATAATACCAAGAAGGCTCAAAAGAGCGAAGGTATTATACTTTGTGTATAAGGTACTGTAGCATGAACATATAGAATGATTGATGTATGTTTCCATTTAGATTCTTTGGTTTATAAAGTTCTTAATTCTTTCTCAATTTCACGAAATGTCAAATGGATAATGAACACATCTGTTGGAAAAGGAGATTTGACGTGTCTTCATGGAATCAGAGTGTTATCTTTATTTTGGATCATTGTTTTCCATGTCGTGTCCAAAGTCCCCCGGCTTTTTCCTCTCGGTTAGTTGATGAGTTCATTTAACTTATTTATATTAACTTCTTTATAATTCAAATTCTCTTCAAAAGAAGGCATTGTCTATGTCATAGCCTACATCGTACGAAGTGAGTATGGTCTTTGGTCTATGCTGTACGATGTTCAATAAAAACACAATTTTTTGCAATTAAAGCTCACATAAAAACTGTGCATTTTTTGACAGATATCTGCGTTGATTTAATCTTTGATGTTAACACTGTTTGAAAATGACAACAAAGATAAATAAACGTTTATGAAGAATGTATGATTTACAGCTAGTCAAATACGCGATTTGCAGTTTACTCTTGCTCTAAATGTATATTGTTTACTTTTAAAATACGCTGCAGGTGTAATTTTATAGATAATGAAAAAGGCTTTTTAAAATCTCAGAGAAAATTGGCCCCAACGTTTTTACATCAAGCTTATGGAGTGGATACATTTTTTGTCTTGAGGTAATGTTGCAATAAAATACAAGTTGTATTCCTGATATTTCTCTATTTGTTTAAAACAATGGGTAATGTACTGTGGTACTAATCAATTGATATTTTCAAAAACATATCTTTCCATCAGGGACGAAACTAGAACGCTAATTGGGGAGGGGGTATATATTCATACATTCAGCTCTGCCCTGCTGACTTCTTTTGAAATTAACATCGCTAACAAAAGAAATCAGCAGGGTAGAGCTGAATATATGAATATATACCCCCCCTCCAATTAACGTTGTAGTTTTGCCCCTGCTTTCAATGGTAGTTTAATTCATTGTTGAATAATTCAATATTATTTTTTGATCATATATAGCGGGCTACTCGCATTATATACCAACATCAACAAGAGAGTAAAAAATAACGGAAAAACTAACTGGCTTCAATTTTATTTTCACCGATTTTGGAGGTGAGAAACTTAACTCAAACTTAAGATTACCCAAGCTTTATGTGTTATCATTTGATCATTTTAATTTAGGCTCACTCCAACCTATATGTTTGTCATATTGCTCGTTGTGAAATTAAAACCGTTTTGGGGGAACGGTCCACTCTGGTATCTTGCTGCTGACACTACGACTTGTAGCAAATATTGGTGGAAAAATTTGCTGTACATTAATAATTGGAAAATACAAGACGTATGTATATCTGTGTGCAACAAATTCTATCTTGGAATGTTATTAAACAAAAAGAATGATAGCACAGCGCTATAACCAACAACTACAAACAATAACGACCTTATCTAACAACATTTGAGAAATTAACCTTCCACTCCTCTTCCTTGTAAACCAGACAAGTCTACTCAAAAGCAGAGAGCCTTATACGCTTCAAGTCCCGGACTTGTGACCGGTATAGCAGAGTTAAAAGGTGAAAGGTTTATAACCTTTTATAACTATTTAACCTTGTGATTATACTTATACATATTGGCAAGCAGGATGCTTGTAACAATCTATGTTTAACATGTATTGTCTAACATTAACACCGGAGTATGTTACTGATATTTAATATGGAATTCGAGCTTTGTCCATATGAACTGTTCAACATGCTTCCAAACAAAAAATGAGCAGGAATATTCAGTTGATTAATCTATGATAAACCTTTCACCTTTTAACTCTGCTATACCGGTCACAAGCCCGGGACTTGTAGCGTATAAAGCTCTCTGCTTTTGAGTAGACTTGTCTGGTTTACAAGGAAGAGGAGTGGAAGATTAATTTCTCAATTAGATAAGGTCGTTATTGTTTGTAGTTGTTGGTTATAGCGCTGTGCTATCATTCTTTTTGTTAAATTGTATCTTATTATGACGTATTTGAATATTTTTTAACAAACTAACATTAACACGTCAAATTTATAAATGATGCATGCAAGTTTACACTGTGAAATTGCTTTCGCTTCCACAAGGGTATTCATGCAATGGCGTAGTCAGCTCAATTTGTTATATTCAGTACTGCTATATTTCTTTGTTCACTTAATGTGTAAACAAAAATATTTCTAAAGCAATGAAGGAAAAAATGAGAATTTTTAGATAGAGGTCTAGTGATAAAAAATTGACGGGTATGTTTTTTTTCAGTTGTGTCTTGATCCAAGCTGGCAGTTGTCTGTTGATATGCAACTTTATTTTATATCTCCAATCTTTCTTCTTATTGGATACAGGTAGTTTCACACAAAACAATCATTTCAATATATCTAATAGAAATGTTATCATTAATCACGGTATCATGATGTTAAAACTATATATCCCGGAAAATCTAAATATTGTTATAAAAACTCAACTGCTAAGGTGAATGGCCAAAAAAGAGCCCAAGAATTTTTTGTTAAAAATTCTTCTAAGGAAGTGTTCTAAAACAGTTCTTTTTAGAACTCTTTCGTTGTTTTTTTCGCTATTCACCATGACAATTGTGCTTTTTAAAGCAGTATTTGTAATATCCAGGCAGTTAACAGTCTCATATCAACACTAAATTGCTATTTCGTAATACATTTAATCCTTCTTCACGCCTTTATTATTAAAACTCTCAATTTTTCCGTTCAGGTATGTTTTACAAAGTCCATATCACAAATAGGTAATAATATGCTTTCATTTTTGTCCTTTCGAGATATGGTCTTCGCGTACTCTTCATGGCTGCAAGCGTTGTCATTCTTGGTAGCATGATTACCACATTTTGCATTGCAGCTACTGAAGATATTTATCCAATGTCATCATATGCCTTGTTTAGAATGAACATGTAAGTTGTTCTGAATTTATTAATATTACACCATACTAATCACAATTTCATCATATATATTTATCAATATATTAGAAGTATTTATATCATGCATTTATACATAATTATATAGCACATAATTTTAAGAGAAATTTAGAAAAGATTTTCTTTGGTGGAACTTCGAATTCATCTGATTTTTGTATTGTATTTTACAGTTTTTTCCGTCCAAAGGAAGAGATTCTACAGCTTCACTATAATGCAATCGATATTTACTTTAAAACTTATTGTCGTGTTCCACCATATGCAATGGGAATGATCCTTAGATATTATCTTCAGAAATATTGCTTGAACAAAATCAGGATTAATTTGGTAAATGGAATTAGTTAGTTATAAAAAGAATTTTCAAAACTTGTAGTTTTCTTGTGGGTACCTGCGTAATAGTCACGGAAGAGACATTTTATTGCACGCGTATAACGTCATGACGAGTAGAAATGTAACTGCATATAGCCACGCAGTCCCATTTCAGTGGTGTTCGATAAAATGTCCATTCTTGTTGAATAAATTCCAAAACTTTCATTCAATTTGCGTTTAAAATATTAAACAAATTTAAATGACTCATCGTCATTTATCAAACTTCAGTTTTTGACTTCAATTTATAAATTGACATGATAATTCTTCATTTCGCGTTGAAGCTTATTTAATAATTGTCAATGATATACTTGGGTCTTTTAATTTTCAAATTCTTGCATAACTTTGCTAATAATACCTTTTTGGAAAAAAAGTAACGAGGATTTTAAGACCTGCGTATCTGTACAAGTACTTACGTAATTGAGTTCATAACAGCTAAACTGCAAATATTGTTTTCTCACTACCGTTGCGGGAAATCCATCCCAAGCATTTACATTAGAAATGTGCTGACGCTAAAATATGGTTTGTATCATAGACTTATTTATATTCTAGAAAATAGTCGTGTTTCTCTGGATATCTACCATAGCTTTGGCGCTGACCGATATATATGCTCCATACAGTTCAGTAAAAGAAGATCCTCATGTATGGACGGTAGCTGAAAGTGCGTTTTTCTGGGCTTTTAAATGGTTCATCTGGGGTCTGTTTATAGTTTGGCTCATATTTGCTTGTCACTATGGCTATGCAGGTGAGAAGGAAATTTTTTTACATATACATTATAATAACTCTGTGTTTAAATTATGTAGCAATTATAGCCATGGGGTGAGAAGGTGGGAAAGGCAATTGCCCTTAAAAATAAGTGTGAGTATAGCTAGGTTCTAAACCTACTCAAGTATACTTTGTTATTATACTGACAAAATTATGCATTTATTGTGTTGTAGAAAAAAATATTGAAAATACCAACAATTTGTTTTATGTCTAATAATAACTTCATTGTTTCATAAAGTTGTAGATTCTATATTCCTCATTATAGGTTGGATTCAAAACATTTTAGGAGCAAAATTTTGGATTCCTTTGAGTCGCATCAATTATGCTGCCTATCTTGTGCATTTTGATGTGATTTTAGTTTTACAGTACAACATTCAAACTCCTATACATTTTACTTGGTTCACTTTTGTAAGTTAATATTGTTAAATTATTAATTAATTTTATTGTTTTATCTTACATCTATCACGTAATCCATCGAAATATTTATTTATTTACAGCAATGCATGCAGTTACCTATTAATTTTTTATAAATAATTAAATTTTTTGAAATGTAGATATATAAATATGATATATATTTCTATAGGTAACATATTCTCTGGCTTCGTTGGTTTTAACTTATTGCATCGCATTTGTCATTACCGTTATGGTAGAGTTGCCATTTTCTAACATCGAAAGTTTGGGCTGGAAAAGATTGCAAAAACGTACATAGAAAAATATGAAAGGAGAAACGTTTTGGCAGTTCACGAAGTTTTCAATTCAAGTGAACGCAACCAAAACCCAATTAATTAAAACTGGTATATGTCTCTGTATGTGTTGTCTTGCAATGCATTTATTTTGTTTTTTATTTTTTCCCAAAATATATTTAGTACTTACTAGACATCTATCGAAGCTGCAGAGTCATTCGGTTAAAGTCTGTTCACCCTGACTTTTTTTGTTACTTTGATACTTTAAGCTTTTATAAGAGGAGAAGAGAGGAGAGGGGAGGATTTTCTATGTCGTCTGTGCTTATCATTGCAGTTCGACATGCCAAAGAGTAGCTTCACAAACTCTCAAAATATAGTCGAATAAAACATCGCAGAATATAGCTAAAGTACATTCTACTGACTAGGTTTGTTTCTTTGTCACTATATGAAGTATTTATACTTTTAATTGATTAAAACACATTATCATTAGGCATTTAAAATAAACGACAAAATTTTATAATAAACATATTTCGACTTACGTCATCTTCAGTGTAAGAATGAAGTAAAGTTATTTACCATGTTGAATTTATAATAGGATACATGATGCGTGTTAATAAGTAAAAGGTAAGGTGTGATAAAATATTAGTGATATTTACATGGCAAGTATTATGAGTGCGATAGAAACAAGTTTGAATATTTACAATTGGAAAATAGTGTTAAAATGTTGAATTTATTTGTTAAGATCAGGTTTTTGTTTGCGCATGTGTAAGGCTTCTTTAAGTTTTAGAGAAAATTGAGTGTTGGCGGTGTCTAGGATAGTGAAACATGAGCGAGTGTATTTGGATTTGCAGTTAGGATTTTTTAGTAGGTGTTTGTAGATGTATGAGTTTTTGTCGGAAGTTATGTGTTCTCTAATCCTGATGGCTAGATGTCGGGTGGTTTCACCTTGCTTCTGAGATCATATGGAAACATCATTAATAGACTAAATTTGCCAGCTTTCTCATTTATAATCTCATACACTCTCTGATCGAGTGTATTAGATGCAGTTTTCTCAGGTTGATGTATCAGGTTGTTCGAATCCTTCAGGGGGGGAGGTTGTTGTATGGCTTGTTGTAAGTCTTGAAGCTGGAATGGTGGTCCATACACACAAAATGGGTAAGGAATCGTAAATGCCTGGTTGGTTAAGATTGCGAGACAATGAGTATATATATGTACACGATATGTGTAAATGGTAAGGTTAGGTAAACAGAACGCCAAAACATCACCTACTTCACACATTGCATTAAATCGTCAATCTACGATCTAAACTGAAACCAACTCCGGGGCACCAAGGACCTTGTGCACAGAGGTTAGTTATAGCCAATCGAGCCGTACGCTCAACATCGACCACTAGCAGTTTTGGGCGTATTTACCCATTTTTCTTTAACTATTGAGCGAAAGAGAACAAGTTGGTTTTGAATCTGAGAATGTGCAATTCTTTCCATTAGAGTTATTTACTCATTTTTGTTGATAGCTATTTACAATAATGACTTTTTAGAATTTCGTTTATGTCGTCATGTAGGAAAAGTTTGACACAAAAGGGTAGACAGAAACGCAAACGAAAAGGCATGCAAAAAGTGCAAAAATAGATGGACGAAAGGTGAAGAAAAGATCGACACAAAAAGGTAGACAAAACATAGAGAAAAACTTTGATGCAAAATGTATTCAAAAAATCAAACACAAAATTAATGCTTGTTAATATGTTATTTAATAAAAGGTGACATGAAAGACATGCAATTGAAAAAGTGTAGTCTGCATTAGTCGTAAAATCATGTTAAGTCATTTAAACATGTAGCTAATCATGTTCATGAATCATCTAGTCAACTTTCTATCTTACAGTCATGTCAACATTGATACAGGTTAAACTTCTACAGTTGAAAAGCATGTGAAGAGCAAGTGGCTCAGTTCTGAGAGACTTTATCTCACTTTCACAAATAATTGGCGCGAGTCCCGACTTAATTATGATTTTTTCTTAAAAGAAAAGTTTGTCGATACAATGAAGATGCATAACCAACATAGGACACAAACAAAGAAAAAAACGAACAAAAGTAGACACAAACCAAGGAGTTGAAATAACTTGTTAGTTTTAACACAAATAGGACACAGAGGTAGACACAAAACTATGACATGAAGCTAGACAAAAGTTAGACCATGCTAGATGTAGACATGAAGGTAAACACAAAGGTAAACGTGTAGGTAGACAAAAATTGACATAAAGGTGGACAAAAAGATGGTCAAAAGGTAGACACAAAACGTAGACAGAAAAAGTGGACAGGTGTGAGTATATACAGGACATGTAAGAGATATATAGTGACTTGATTCTCTGCTTCAATTTGAAGGACTCTTTAGTTTAGCAATACCAGGCATATAGGATGGACAATGTTTAGTAATTCGATTTTACCAGCGGTTTAAGTGAAACATTTAATGTAACCTCTCGAATCTAACGTCTTTTGTGATTTTGAATTGTCAGATGTCAAGGTGTGGGCAAGATCTTAAGAAGATAATGGACCACACATTAGAACAAGTGCAGACGCTTTATCGAATTCAGTGCTCAAATTGTGTTTAGGCGGCGATATTTCTGAATTCATGAAATATGACAAGGTTTTACTAATGTTTTTTATATGTTTTTAGCTATCCTAAATTTCAGCATTTGTCTTCCTGTTTTTAAAAATGTAGGCGGCTTCCTCTACAGTAACCAAGGAATATGACGCAAGTTGAAACTTATAATTACGACAGTATACTTGCAATTAATAACACATTGACAAACAATTTATTGACCTGCAAGCATGCGCAGTATAGCTAAGAGACAACCGGGCGCACTTAGATTTGGACTATGTACGTATAAATGTACACTGATAGACAATCGAAACTAATGTTGTTAAATTTTCTTTTCGGGACTTTTGCCAATTATTTGTGTTTGGAAATGTATGAAACAAAGCCTTAATGTTTACGACTACCAACCATGCATTTTTAATGATTGTTATCATTCACGTGAATATCTCTTAAAAATTCGGCATGTATAATTCGGCAATTATCAGCATAACAGGTGACCATATTGCAAAGAAAGAACTTTAGCAACCTTTTATTTCATCTATGTAGCGCAAATATATACTTCAAAAACTTTCTTGACTGTCTTTGGAGTTTTTCTCGCTGTTTTTGCAGTTTGGAACCGACTTTGCCGGCTTTTGCAGCATCTACGATACTTGTATGTATGCATTATAGAATCACTCCAGCTTTACATGAGACCTTGCATACGAGCAACGACTGACAATGAATTATTTAAAGTGTTTAAATTTCGCAGTTGTTTTTAGCCAAGCATGCAATAGCAGACAAGTTCATCTATTACAATTAGATTTCGTCATCGTTGCAGGTGGATTAAATATGGTCGAAATGTAAAATTTTACCATTTTTAGTTTCTCGAATGTAAAAAACCGAATTTGCTAGCAAATTTCCTCAACATGAAGTCAGTGTTCAATTTACGGGCAATTTGGAAACGCATAAGTTTTGGAAGGCGAGCGATGCTGACGTTGATGTGGTGTTGTTTCACAACTTACAATTCATACGGTAAAAACGAAATCTTGTTTTGCATCAAATATATTTGTCACAAAAAACTATGTTGTTGCATTAGATGTTCAAGAAAGAGTGATTCGAGTAATGTTGCATGATCGGCCTTTATTCGCCAGAATTAACTTACGCATTGCGACTCAAACACCTGCCGTTTTTGCAAATATTCATAATACAAAAGATGCTCACTGCACTTTAACGAATGAGGGTATCAAACGAAGGCATATTTTAGATATAGCTAGGCTAGATAAAAACTTTCTTAATTGGATCAAACATTCAATAAAAAACCTTTTCTTCCGTGTGTCCTTTCTCCATTAAATAATCCTATCTGCGAGTGGTTATCAACACAATCTTTAAACTTAGCAACGCAGCGTAATTATATATTTGATCGTTTTTTACTTTCAAATCGACAAAGTATGCTATATTCATAAAAAATGGTGCTAGCAATTATGTAGCAATGAACAATAATATAAACCCCGAAATACAAAATAAAAAAAAACACCCACAGACAGTCCGAATGGCTTTTTCTGCAGTTTCTTCGTAATATATTGTGTGATAATGTCTACTTTTTATAAAAAAGAAAACCTTGTCACGAGTAGTAAAGGAGGAATAAAGAACAAGGTTATTTTGACAAATTACAAAGTAAAATATTTTGCTCATTATATTGACATCGTATAATCATAAAATTAGTTTGTTTGAGTAAAATGTGAAAATTTGACGCATCCTTTTAAACATACGTCAATAAAAATTGTGAGGACTTAGTTGTTTCAATGTTTGTGGGGAGGCTCCTTGAAAATCACTTTCAATTTTTTCCAAACCCAAATTACCCAATGCATTTTTGTACATTTTCCATGTCTTGAGAATCACATAACTTGATAACTTTTGGAGGGTGTATGTCTGTCACTGTTACGTTCAGTCGAAAATAATCGCAACTTCAATAAAAAATGAATAGGGAGAATAACATTTTTTCCATCCAATCATTTGCTAAATTAATTACATGTAAGCTAAATTAAAGTTATAGTTTCAAAAAAGGGGTGTATATTTTCTTAGTGTCAAAGGCTTTCTTACTTAGCAAACACCATATACATATATAGCCTAAGACAGATTCAAATAACAGTTAACTTATACGTTTGGATGAGCAGTGAAACCCACCTTAATTACAATTTGCAATCTCGCGCACCAATTCTGTACATGAACCACATCTTAAGAGTTCAAAAGTATATTTTTCTTCTATGCAGGATTTGCCATTTTGCTGAAGACAACAGAGTTGAAAATACGACAGTATTGGTCAGTATTATGATAAAAATAAATTATAACACAGCCATATCTAGTGATATTCTTACAAACATAGCTATGTATATGTAACGAGTAGCACATGGAAGTACAATTTCAGTGAAACACCTAAGGAATCTGTCCGATTAAATAAATATATGAAAGCAAAAAATTGACCTAAATGCTAAATAATAAAACAAATTTTAGGTGTTATCTTTCGGTAGCTCTTTGAGCTTTTCTGTATGTTTAACAAGAGGAAAATTTTTTTGGTTTTGGTTCAAGGGCACGTAATGAGTTTTTTGCCGGTTTACAACCGTTGCAAATCTAAATCTATTAGGGGGGGGAGGTAGGACAACTACGTAGGATGCACGCAAAGTGCAATTTGCATATTTGACTTGACGTCATCGACATTACAATCAATGGGCACTGTTGTTGTTTAGAATTTGGTAGAAAAAAGACTTCTTAATACAGCAATCAAAGAAATCGTGTCAAATGAAAATAAGGTATTTTTACTTATTCTTCTGTTAAAGTGAATCTACATTCAACAATTAAGTGGCACTTAACACAATGCAAAATGAATTGGGTGGAATTTTTTTGTAGTTTTTAAATTTTTTAATAAGACTTGTGGCTGTCTAGACTAAAAAGTACATTCATCATATTGTAACAGACTCCTTATCTTCTAATAAATATATCACAAATGAACAAAATTAGCTAACATGTACTCATTTTTTGTCACTATCAAAACTCACAAGTATCGTGAAGCATTTTCACCAACGAATAGAACGATAACGGATCCTAATGATGACAGTGTGAAAGTTGGAAAGCTCAAGAGTCTGCTTGACAGAGGGATAGACATAATGAATACGGTCGAGACTCGTCTCAAACAAAATGAAGAGAAAGAACGTCTGAAGCTTGGCATATGGGCATTTCTTGAGGAAATACAACATATTCCTTATACAGTCACAACTATCGCTTCGGAGATAAGTACGTTAATTAATACATAACTTGCCTTGAGTACGTTTTGCTGGCATCCAGATTAATCCCAATGAAGCATCGTTGCTAGTGTTGTCTAAAAGCACTCAACCAAATCTGCTTGCCATTAAAACCTAAACAAGGCAAGTCATCTTATAGCACATAGCTACTCTATCTTATGACTTATGTAAGCCTCACAAAGAAATCGTTTGCTTTAGCAATATGAAGTATTTTGAAGTGAGCAATTTCATACTTCGGTAACTTAAAGAGAATATATAATATATTAATCCTAACACGGTTTTTAATATGCGGTCTTTAACTCGCGAGTACAAATCTCTCGTCCAAGTCACATGTTTTTCATGTGCATATTAAAAACCGTGTTAGGATTAATATATTATATATTCTCTGATGATGGCTTTGGAATAAAGTCGAAACACGGTGCCATCCAGTAAACTGGTAACTTACAGTGGGAGGAAATTTCATGGAACAACAATTTCTGTGCTCTTTCAAATTTCATTTGCCATTTTACAGTTGTCGTTTTGTTTTGAAGTGTTTGAAATGAAAAGGCACGATTGTTTGAACGAGAACGGCGTTTATCTTCCCATGAAAGAAACGAAAAATAATCACAGTCTCTGGAGGCAATATGGCGACAGTATCTACGTTCCCTTCTCTTGTCCATCTATTCGTGACGGTATTTAAGAAGATTTAAATGATGTCTTATATCAGCTCAATTGTGTGCCTAAACTTTTCACGTTTCCCTAACATTAATATAAACCTAACACTTAACAAAACGTCGTTTGTTTAGAGGAGCAGATGAGCAAAGCAAGCCAAACGAGGAGCAAATCCAAGTAAGTCGTGTGATTCATGTCAAACAAAATCATTACGAAAAACTTAAAAAGTTTTTTGAGATGTATCTACCAGATATAATTCACGGATATCTAAAACATTTTGCCAGCTAACTCTTTCGCAAAACTTTGAGAAATAAATGAAGCTCATTGTATTCCTCAAGTGACATTTGCGCATGATCATACCACCTTACTACATGAATCAAATGGTTATAAACACAACAAATAACTTTATCTGTCACAATCTCTGACTGTATGAACATATCTCAGGAACTTCAAAATTCAAGAAGAATCACAAAAATTTTATTTTCCTATTAGCAAAGTTTGTTCAAGTTAATCTGACGATAACAAATCAGAAGTTTACAGATGCATCGAATAATCCAAACTCATCCGAATATTTAAGTATGACAGAAAACTTAAGAACTTGGGTAAGTACAAATTGGCGTAGCAACTTTCTAGAAAAAATATTGTGCAAATACCAGGGATGATTAGACGGGATTCGTTAACAAAAATAACATTCTCCTCTCGTGTAGATTGATAAAACTTTGCAGACTATAGAAGGTTACAAGAAAGTCAATAATTTCAGTTACTGGTAAGTATTGGTGGGTTGCAATCATCCCCCTGGGAGTAAGAGAACAATGAAATGCTCGCCATGTTGGATGAAATTTTCATTGCAAATAGGGAAAATCCTTTGTTAAAATCATCCAACATTACGACTATGCTATACCGGATTGCTATCGTAGCAGGTTGAATGTTTTTTATATTAGAAGGCAGTGAAATTGTTCAACGTCAGAAAGACAATTAAATAGACTAAATCTATCAGCTTTATAAGCTTTTACTCCGAAGAGTTAACCCTTTAAAGCAAAAGAAGATATCGTGATGAGCGAATCCAGTATAGTGTAAACGCAGCCTTTTTTGAAGCTCGCAACCCAAAAATATATGTAAACTGGCGATTTGTTCTACTGCTCGTTGAAAGCTCAAAAACAGTATCACAAAGCCAACCTTTGAATTTATGAGCAAATCTAGAATTTAAATATGACGCATGTTGAATCTGCTTCAGGAATGGGAGTGATGCAGCCAGATTTTACGTGGAAATCGATGCATCGATTGCAAATGCAGCTAGTCAAATTAAAATGAAGCTGTTGAATGGCATCAGAAATAAGCAAACGGGTGCATTCGTGTTTGACCAAAGTTCTTTGGACACAAGCGAAATCATGTTTGGTCTGTATTTTAAAAATGAATTAATTATATGCATGTTTGGACATCATTGACGAAAAATAATGAGCCTCAATTGAACTTTCCCTTTAAAATGTATTTTTTGATCCTTCTCCAATATCTTAGAGAATAAATACGAATGGAGAATACATATACTGTTGCCTTTATGTTTTTAATACAGATCCTATCCCAAACAGCAGAAGCATCCCCGCACTTTTAGCACGGGGTACTCAATTGTAAAGAAAATGCGATCCAATGAATGGTTATGAATTTATTTAGATTGCCCAAAATATTTTACTGACGATAAAGGAATCTTTTCGTCGCCAATCTTAAATGGTTTGTATCCAAAGAACAAGGATTGTTCCTGGGACATCCAGGTGGATGAAAATCACACCATTGTTGTACAGTTCGTGAAATTCGATTTGGAAAATGACAAGAATTGCAAATACGATTTTGTAGCAATTTACGATGGGGATAAATTTTTGAGATACTGTGGCAACAGCACGCCACCTAAGTCGTTCCCAGCTCACAGCTACCCATTCAACTCGTCCAATAATTCCATCAAAGTTCGTTTTAAGACGGACGATAATATTGAGCATCTCGGGTTCACATCAATATGGTATAAGGTTTTAAAATGTAAGTAAATTGTGAAGGGAAATGGAAAATATTTCCACCACTGGCAACCAATACAGTTGATTGTACACTAATCACTTTAAACTACCTTGCAAATAATGGGGTTTTTTCTTATAATCAATGCGCACATAATTATTTGTATGTCACTGATTTAGAAAAAGCGAAATAGCGATTTGAATGTGTTTTAGATGGGCTTCGGATGCCAAAATTTCTGTCTCAGAATACGACAACGCTATTATCTATCTATAATCCATGGTCAGAGAGAAAAAACGCTGCTATTCCTATGAGTAAGGCATCGACCTGCTCTAAAAGTTTGTAAGTAAACTTCTGCCAAAACCTATGTGAAATATTTTAAATAGATTGCTATAGTTAAATGTAAACTGAATTTCTCAGGCGACAATTAATGTCATATGACATAATAAACGTCTATCCACCATAAAGTACTTTTGACTAAGCCATTGTAAAATATTTTGATGTATTTCCTAAGGAAAGACGAGAGTTGCTACTTTTTGACAAACAAAGTGTTATAACTCGAATTATTTCAATCTTCATAAATCGTCGAATGGAAATAACGCCATCCAATCCGATAGTGCTAAATTTCGAACATATATTGGTAAGTTCTTCGAAATCGTGGAATTTGGTAATACTGCAGTACATATTTTAAATATCTCTCAGTTTTGAACAGCATTGCTAATACTTTGCCAGCCGGAATTCTTTATAGAATTGGAAATAAAATAGTACTGAAGTCATGTGTGCAGGGTAGAAATTGGAAGGGGAGGGGAGGGGCTGGGCTCATATTCATACAATATCGTCATTGCTTACAATGGATTATAACATACATAAAAGAATATGAGCCCTTCCAATTATTGATCTCAAGAATATCAATATGTATGGCTTTTTTTTAATATCTCATTGTCTATTGCGCATGCAATCTACACAAAGTAGAACTTAGTAGTTTTCATTGCGTTTTAAAACTGATTACAATCGTTGTACTTTTTTTCAGGATGAGAACTTATTTCCACGTTCATACATATTACGAAAAACATGCGTTGCATGGGACCAAAGAACAGGGTGAGGAAAAATAATTTTTGCGAACTTATAAATCACAGCGAGAGTGCATTGTTTGTCTATAGTTGATACAGAGTGTCCGATTCTCACTCAAAGGACATCGGATGTTTTTACCATATTTGGTCAATGACGTTTTGTTTTTATATAGTACTTGGACAAGACGAGGTTGTACGACAAGATCAAGCAATCTCACGCACACCACGTGCGAATGCCAGGTCACTGGTATATTTGCTGTGCTAGGTGAAGAAGAGGTAAAAGTGTTTTAGACCGTCTAACGTTTACTTTATACAGCTACATGTCATAATATAATGTATATCTTAATATTTGTACAGAAACAAACCTATTGCGATGTTGTATAAATAACAACAACGTATGAATACGATAACAGAATATATAAAGATGTTATCATTTTTACAAAATAATTATGAACGCGATCTGCCTTTTCATTCATTTCGATCATGTTTCACGATACCCAGTCTACACTGCAGTAATGTTTTTACTTCCTCCTCCCCCTCCCCCGCGAACCTTTTTTCCCTCAGCGAAAAACTCCCGATATTCGTTCATTGTACTAAAAGACCGTAAGAGGACAAAACAGAATGTTCAGGGATAATTTTTGAAATATTCCTTTTTGTAGAGAACAGAAAAAGTTCTGAATATCAAAGCCAATGTTTACTTCGGCCTTTCTGTCTTCGTGATTCTCATCTGTTCAACTATTTACTCTTTGGCTACCCAAGAGTAAGTTTGTTGCAGTTACCTTGTTTATCATTGATTTAATTATTAAATCTTGATTTAGATTGCTTAACTTGTTATTCATGTCGGTTTAACTGCCAATGACGGCTTAAACACAGGATCGATAGAGAAAAAATACTGTAAATGCACACAGACATCTAGCTCCAATAGTTTTCACATACTTGCAGAGAGCAACAAAATATATCCATCTTAGAAAAATGTGTGACTGAAAGTGGAATCATTTTTATTCATTGAACCTATTTTGATAGTCTCTAGTTGCATTTGCAGCATCCGTTTCCTCAAATTATATCAAACGTTGCAGGAAAAAAACGACCGGTGAATTGTTTCATCTGTTTGAGGCCATTATTTGCTGTATCCTCGTGGCAATCTTTTTGATCGGTGCTCACGTTTCAGCAGAGAAGGTAATCGAACGGAGAATATATAACTATCATATTGCTGGCAGATAACACCAGCATCAGTTCTTTGTATAATACTAAGTAATATCAGTACTTAAGAGTAACATGAAAAACTGTCTTGTTTGATTTTTTCACAAATATTGAGTTAAACATGGACCTGTTCTTAATGTTTCATATCATAAGAAATATAGTACTTTGGTTGGAATAATACATGCAAAGTAAAATCAGTTAGAGTAACACTATGTATTATCATTACTAAGAGTAATATACTTTTAATCGACAGCAATTCAAATCTTCGTGTATTTAAATAACATCTACACACGCTTGAGCTAGTAATTTCTCGTGTTCAAGCTCTTGAATTTCACTCGTTTTTTATTGGTTGTATAGGAGTTATGTGGATTTCTTGCATTTTTCTTATATTACTTGCTGCTATCTCAGTTTACATGGATGCTACTTACTGTTTTCTGGATACAAAATTTGCTGAAGAAATTTCTTCTTAAAACGATTCGAATCAAAATTGTCTACTTCCTGATAGGATGGGGTGAGTTATTCAACGAGAATATGTCCCAATGAGAACGGCAACACCTTCAGCAGCACGATAGACACCAAATAAATCTTTACGAACAGAATAAGGGCAATCATTAAAAATGGCATGCATGCCAGTCTGATAGTTTTTTTTAAACATGTTCGTAGGAGGTCCATTGCTAATTGCGGGTATCGCTGGGAGAGTTGATGTTGACAAGAAAGGCTATGAAAACAACGTGTAAGTAATCTTTTAGTAAAAGTTAAAAGGCATACTTACCCTTCATATGCATTTCAGTAAAGAAGAGTAACGGACTAAAACCATTGGGTTAGATATATAGGTATAATATAGCAAGGGTATTAGAATGTACGAAGTGTAGTAGTATAGGCATTCAGGCATTGGAGTAAAAGAATATAGGAGTATATAGGAGTTTTTATGAAGTGCTACCTGAAACGCAGGTTGAATTCCAAGTTATAAAGTTTCTATATATTAAAGCGTGAGTTTTTCATCACTCAAAGAGGTTTAGATCTGTTTGTAGTTCGTTACAAAGGGATCATCCAGCCTCCTCTTAAGCTTCACATTTTAAATAACACATCCGTCCCAATGCAAAATTAGACTAGCGCAAACGAGTAGAAATTTTTTGCATCGCTACAGATAGTTTATCCCACTAGAACCCTTTCAAAATCTGCGGCATTAGCAATTGCGTTTAATTTCGATAGAACAGTCGAGTTGCCAACAATGAAAGATTATATGTTATTTTAATTAGTTGCTGGTCTTCAACGGCAGACATTGGGTCTGTCTGGAGTTACGGAGCTCCGGTATTTGTAATTTTTCTTGTGAGTATAAATTGGCTGCATCTTCAGAATCACTGTGTATTACAATACTTAGCTTCATACAACAATCCACAAATGGATCACAGAAGACCATTTCAATTGACTTTGAAAGTGCAATATATCATTGATTTGACATTCAACGGTCTCAATCAGTCCAGGACACAGAGACAATTGCCCTCTACCTCTCCCTGGATATATTTTATCGTACCAGTATGCCTTTATACTGAAACATTGCAAGAGATTGTGCAAGAAATGTGATTGTTAAAATGCACTTATACGTACACGCTTGAAATTCTTTCTGGAGTTTTATAATTACAATCACACTAACATCTTTGCTTTCATTTGACTAGGTAAATGCCATAATTTTATTCAGTCTTCTACTTCCAATATGCAAAGACCAGTTTCACCATAACAAGCTGAGGTGAGCTTGGCACTTAAAACTTCCATTAAAATGACATTTAGCGGAACAAAATAGAAATAAGAACAAATAAGTGGATTTCTTTTTGTACATTAAGATTTGTTCCGCACGCGCAACACAATCCGACCAAAAAACTTCCCAAATTACAATTTTCGATTCTTGCTAGCCTTTCTGCAAAGCTCAAATTAATGATCTTCAATGATTTTCAATTAACCTCTCTTCTTGGAGCACTTTGAATTCGTAAAAACATAACATTGAAAAGATAAATTCTTTTTTAGGCCAAGAATTGCTAAAGAAATCCTGATCATGACCTCATCCATCTCCACATGGTGTTTTGGTGTAAAATTTGTAATGGATAATTCCTTTCACTCTCAGTACTTTTTCTGCACCGTTCTCATTATACAGGTATAGGTGTAGTCCTCTCAAATCAAAATATGCACGTTAGCGCAAATTATATTTGACTGAAGTAATTCGGCACCAGTAACATTTCTTGTAATATTCTGGTACAAAGAAGGTTCGTTAAAACGATATAGGTCACTTCAGCCAAAAATCATTATTTTGAGAAAAACTATAAAAAGCTGAATTAATATTATGGAGACTTAAAATGACCACTTTAAGGAGATAGTTGTGGATAGCATTGCATTTCCTTCAGATATTCCTGCACAACAGATTACATCATGTAGTCGAGCAGTTGATCTTACAATAGTATAGGCCCATTCACACGATCCGATTTGTTGAATCCGATTTTGTCGGATCTTAAAAAACGGATCGTGTGAACACATATAAAGTGAGCTCCGACAGTCGGATCCGTCAATCTAAAAAAATGGATAGAAATAGAGCGTGCTCTATTTTCATCCGACAAGATCAGAGAAAGCCGACTAGTCAAATTACATAGATTTGAAAAAGACTTGGAAACAAGAACAAAAATACGAAAAATATATCGATAAATGTACTGTATAACACAAATGTCTGCTACCACAATTATAAATATGTAAATGAATATAAATATCAACAAAATTATCGGACCGTCTGAACAAGCAACCGAAATTCGAAACTGAAACAATCGGATCCGACAAATCGGACCGTGTGAACGGAGGGGCCTTAAGACTCATGTTGACCGCAAATCCCTGCATGCGACAAAAACCAATCTTTTCATAACAATTAAAGTGCTTCTTGTACCAGCAAACTTGGTTTCATTCAACGTTTCTTCATTATATGCTAGGGAGCTGTTACTATGAATGTGAGTCATGAGGTATGTGAATGATTTTTGTATATTTTTGAAAACTATGTTTTGAAGCTAAAGTTTATAAACAAACCTTTATCACCACAAATAAATCTTCATTTTATGCAAATCAACATTTGCAGACTTTAGTAAACTGAACTACAACAGTCCATTGCATACTTTAGACTACTAAACTACACCAATCCAATGCCTACTTAAGTCTATTGAACTACAATACTCCATTGCATACTTTAAACAACTGAACTACAACAATTCAATACATACTTTAGTCATCTGAACTACAACAATCCATTAATTGCAAGCATTAGTCAACTGAATTACAACATTACAACACTTTATTGCATACTTTACTCTATTGAATTACAACACTCTAAACCATACATTAGACAAATGAATTTCAACACTTCATTGCATACTTTAGTCAACTGAACTTCCACATTTCATTGTATACTTTACTCTGCTGAATTATAACACCTCTTTGCATACTTTAATCAACTGAGCTACAAACTTCATTGTATATTTAGCTACTGAATTACAACATTTCATTATTACATTAGTCAACTGAACTACAGCACTTCATTTCATATTTTAGCCAACCGAGTTCTTCAAAAGGGAAACACCAAAACGAGAAGATGTCAAGGAAGAACAAGATGAAGAAACAGAAGAAGATATGAGCGTCAAAGTGACAGAAAAAACAGACGCAGAAATAACCGAAAAAACAGACGTAGAAAATGTAAGTGTGCCCTCCATACCTCAAAATTTCCTCTTGAAATTCATAAAGAAGCCCAAATTTTTAGCTAGGCCCAACCGAATTTCTTCGTCCTTGATTTTTACACATACTTCACAAAGCTGGCGATGTCACTGCCTCCACCCCCTTATAATCGGCACCCCTTTGCATGATGCCCAGAGGCCATTGTTCACTGGATACTGAAATCGGAATATATAGGGACTCTGTTGTAACTATCTACAAAATTTTACTTCCAGTGGATAGAGCAATCTATGTTTCATAAAGCCAGAAACATAGTTAGCGCTTTCCAATAGGATAAGCTACGATCCAGCTTTTGACTTTATGTATAACTAATACGATGAAAAACTGGCTCAAAAATGGCAAAGTCGAAAATCACTATCCATTGACGAGCTCTATAGGTTTCTTGCAACAGACATCAGCTGAAAAAATGTCGTGTGTTCTGAGGTTATAATGACTACGTATAAGGGTGTTCTCTTTTTCCAGGAACAGCCCCGTATGATGGTAAAGACGTTAAGAAACTTAAAAATCTACAAAGAAAACGGAGTTTTTGTTATCGAAGCTTAAACATTACAAATCATCCAATCAAACAATAATAACTGCGACAAAAATGTTTCACAAGCGTCCATTCTTCACGTCAACCGAACTGGTACAGTAGCCAATTTTTACCCAGACAGATTATTGATGAAAGATTATAGTGGTATAACTAGGAATTTAGCTGTCAACAACAGACGTTGCACTGAAGTAAATCAAGAAATTAATCTACACAAATAGCTAGCTACATTGCCACATAGCTACCGAAAATATTTAAACAAAGGGACGTCGGAAGATCGATAGTCACAATAGTGGAGGAGGAGGGTTTTTCATGCACATGTATTTTTTTGAAACAATTGTTTTCCTACAGATTATGACATTCAAACATTAATACACCAATCCCTCTATGCTACGTCCATGTTTAAAGAGATGAACACATAGAAAGCATTTTTTACAGACATCTTAGCTGCACGTGACAATTAGTTTCCAGTCCTCCGGAAGCACGTATGGTAGCACAAATAAAACAAATGAACGGAGACAGGATAAAGTCATTTTAAATTTAATTTTTAATCTTAAATTCGTATTCGTTTTCTTGTGTATGTATTGTGTTTATTTACTTATGCACTGCCAACACGTTGTGTTGTTGATTTTTGTTACTGTCAACCATTCATTTTATTCCAAAGCCATCATCAGAGAATATATATATAATATATTAATATATTCTATATATCAACCATTCATGAAGCAGAGCTATAGAAGCCGAAAGTTACCACTTTGGTAAGAGCACCGAAAAATGCTGATGTCCGCGGTTTTATAGCTGCCGGTCTTTTACTATTGCAAAACGAAAGCCCGACTTACATAAAGAAGTTCTTATAAGAAATAATTTACACTAGCTAAATAGTAGATTTGAATGTGGATTTGTATAATTAAGACGACAAAAAAATATGAACATATGGTGTATCATTGTAGCAGTTAAACCAAGCTAATAAAAAGGGTGGTATGACTCGTGAAATGATAATAATGCCACCTTCGAAAACGAGCGTTATTTCTGTACTTTATGTACCACATAGGAAATGAACGATTTTTGAGTTAACGTCACACGGCTTCGTTAACTTACATACGTAAGTGCTATGGTTCGCGGGAACCATAGATTTTTGTAGAAGTCATTAAAGTATTTTTATGTATGATGGTGGAAAACATTTTAAGTCAAGACATGTCAAAACAATCTAAACGATATATTAAATAAATAAACGGACAAAATCGCCTACGGACATTCACGTTAATGTTCTGACTCACTATAGATATTTACGAAATAAAAAGATGTTTACTGTGTTTGCACAGCCTTATGCAAACTGAGGAGACCTTTGGGAGAACTAGAGAGCAGATCAGTGCAAGCTTAAGACCGAAAGCACAGTATACTGAATATACAGTAGAGCCACTTCATTAATTATTATTGTGCCACGCATATTTTATTACCCATGTCATTACCATAGTGGCAGCCAATCAATTGCTTTTTTTGAGCAATAGGAATGATGAAATGGCCAAGAGTAGCCAGTAATGTAATTGAATATACAGCAACCAGTTGCCCACAAAGGAGACCTACTGTATATTCCCTACACTGTGAAGTAGGTCGAGGGTTGCACCTGCTCGAGAGTCCTCACAAACGTCTGCGAGGTTTGCATAAGCCAGTGCAAACACGAAAGACATGTTTTAATTGTTTCATATAATAACAATAAAAAACAGAATTTAAAACAAACATTCCGATTTTTCTTTTAAAATAAATCCACGATTGATTTACAAATTCTATTTGATTAATTAATTTGATTGGTTGAGCTCAGATCAGTTTGCACAGACTAATGCAAACACAGCTATAGACCAATCAGCGCACGCGTTTTATTGTTTCTATTTTATAAAGTAGTTAATTCGTCTTCTTTGTAATATAGTAAATAATATAGTAAAACTGTAAAAATAAATGCTAAGAAATGTTAAAGTTTGACAGGAACGCAAAACATAGTTACCTTTTGTTAAGCCCTAACTAATGAAAGGGAATTTAAGCTGTTCTTGTCTTGAGCACTTGATTGGTACTTTGTCGTTTGCTTCCCAAGTCTTTCGTATGACCAAGTATATATTTGCCAATGCTGTGATAACGATAACAGTTTAATAATGCAAAATTTTTCCCAATTAAAAGATGTGGCACGAAGTCAGCAGATCAATGTTTCAACCATCAGCAAATATTTTGAGAGCTCAATTTTTGACTTTTTATGATTTATCTGTCCTTCCTCCAATGACGCTATTCTAATTCGGACAAGCCTGGTATCAAACAACCACGACAGAAGTTGACCTTTGCACGAAAAACATCTGGTTTGAGTATTAGCGATTATTGAGTATGATATTCTTTTGTATATCAGTGTGTTATCAAGTAGTCTGATGAATGCCAAGTTTAACACTTCGTCATAATCTCTTTGCCCGACAGAGTTGTAGTAATCCATGTCACACAAACTTGCCTAAATCCTTGTTTAAAAGGAACGTAAAATGAAGCTAACATTAACTAGGATTCCAAAGGATGTAATTATTTATTTTCCAAGAATAAAACGCTCCATTAAAGCAACACGTTTAATTATTGTACCAAGATTCCCCGAAATTTTGGTCAATCAATGATATCAAATTCAAGTTGATTTCTTCCCAAAAAATCTTTTTCTTGCAAACATTAAAATGAAAATCATCCAAACTAGGCTAATTGTATACAAAGAAGTGCCACCAAGCTTTATTAAAACATGTGATTTGGAGGAGAACAATGTACAATGCAACAATTGGCTACCAAGTCCAATGCGGATCACCAAAAACAAAGCAATGAACAAGATGTCATTGAGCTTGGCAATGTGAGTGTTATATTTGCCTGCGTCACGAAGAAACCACCTCATCTGCAAACAAGGATTGGAAATTTCTGAGCCAAATATCGTAGCAACCAGCTCAGAGCCTGAATGTTCAAGATACATTGATAGGCAAAGTCCACATATGGATGTTATGTGATGCAGCAACATGTCAATTCCTTCTGTCTGCTTTAAGACACACCATAGAAAGTCAAACATAAAGTAGCCCAATGTTACTACAATGCAAAGTGTCTGCAATGGCGTGTTTTGCTCACCTAATGCATCAAAAGGCCATGGTCCAACAATAAATCCACAATATGAACATAGAATACAACTGAAAACACCATGTATGATTGTCACAATACGGCAATTGAATTCTGAACTTTTCTCATGATTTAACATGCAAAGCATGTAATAAAATGTCGTCCAAATGCAAAAACAGGACAAGACAGGTGAAAATGATGGTGGCATTGTGAGACAGGAAAAAGTTAAAAGAGCTAAAAATAAAGATGCATAATATAAGATTACAATGTCAATTGTTCATCATTTTATCACAATATTTAGGAAAGGATCCACAATAATCAAATGCCAGCGATTTCAAAGCATCACATGAAACAAAAAATGAACAAGGAAATTGCATTATTGGTATCAAAACTTCAGAAATGAAATGTAGAGTGTAACAAAAAATTGTGCCCATCACCATCTTTGAAATCAGCTGACAATGAGGTATAAATGTCATTGAACTGACTTTCTTGCTTTGGATTTGAGATGTGCTGACGTTGCAATATACTAATTTTGCTGAAACATACTAATATACTATTATACAATATATAATATACCAATACAATATACTAATAAGTTTGCCGAAACATGTTTGCAAAAAAAAATTTAAAAAAAGTTGTCGTTTACGACATCATTTCAATCGCGCTATTACGAAATTATGGAAATACTAATCATTGTTGCAATTAAGGATCAGTCTCCTTGATCAGACACTCCTGAATGATGCAAATTCAAAATAATTTTAAGCAGAAAAAATTGACAATTTTACTATATTGCAAATGCCACAATCGCAGCTAAGTAGTGTAAGATGCCCATCTACGACAAACAAATCCGTAAATGGAACTATCGTCTTACACTTCCTATTTTTCATGGAGGCGGGGAACGCCTCCAAAAATTTTTGTCGCAAGAGTCCACTAGGAGAGAAGTAACAATAATTTTTCCACTAACCCTCAAATAGACGACGAACCTAGATAATAATTCGACAGGATTACACCACGTGCTTGCAGTGGTAATACTTTCGTAAAATATAACTTTTCAAAGTGTATACTTCATTTTATGTGTTCCACCATTGTTCCATGACCATTGCACATGACCACAAGGCAAACATATAATTCTTCATGTAAGACCAAAGTATAGTTAACAAGATGGCGGCCTGGATTGAAGAACTTTTTCCTGCCAAGTACAAAATCGAGGACTTACTTGACGACATTGGGATCGCTGTAGGTGAAGAAAAAAGTTCACGTAGCCAAAAAACATATGAAGATAATTTTCACAGCTACTTACTAAAATATGAAACTGACAGATCAAAAGGAAATGTGAAATTTAAAATCGAGAACAAGAACGAAAAAAAGGAATGTAAAACTGAAGAAGTCCAACCATCATTTGGAGAGGTTGTGGTATTTTCTAGTTTCTGCTAGAAATTTTCAAAACTCGATGAATTAATGAATTTTCTTGAAATTGATAAAACTACATTTGACAATGGTTATAAATAGTATAGTAACAGTAGTCTAGAGACGTGGATGATTTTGGTTATACAAATACTAGAGACAATATGTACAAAATCGACAGCAGAGCTGGCGAGCTGCAGAACCACCTATTGAAATGAATATATTGTATTCATCTCTATGGCACCGCCACGCTGTACAATGTGGTGCTGTGTATTAGATTAGTGGCTACGGTTGACCATCTTTGTGTTCCTGCCGCTATGCATTAGTCAGAAAATGCAATTGACTGGCTGCCATTATGAGATATGTATAAAAGTGGGACTTATCTTAGGTACTTAGACTGTTGTATAGACATATGAAAATAACTTTTGATGGTTTAAATGTTTAGGGGTCTTACGGTCGAACAAATGATGGACACAGTAGAGAAGAAAGTAAAAACGACCAAAATGGCAACACAACAAAAGAAATTCAAGGGGGGTGCCCGTGGAATCTTAAGGAACTAAACTTTCTTCGTCAATCGTTGGAATGTTCAAAGCTGAACACAATTCGTTTGAGTGTTCTTTCTCGTGCGTTGCAAAAAGATTGCGAGCGTGTGAAAGACAACTGTCGTGACCAAGAGAAACAACTTCTTGAGTTGAGACGGAAGTATGGCGACGTTCTAAAACAAAATAAAGCATTGAAAATCACCTGCAAAGCCTTCAAAGACGATTCCAAGCATGCGCACATGCAGCTTGAGAACTGTCGTCGTCAGTTAGAAGATGCTCGTAAAGATATAGTTGTTGCTGAAAATGAGGTGATGGAAATGAAACGTGAGTTGAATGTGTTGAAAAAAGAAAAAGACGTTTTGCGAGTTGAATTAGAAAGCAACTGTAAACGTTTTGAAAACCAGAACATCGACTCGAAGTCGCTTCATAAAAAAGAGATACTAGAACTTACAGAGAGAGTAAATGTTATTCAATCACTTCTTGAAAAAGAAACCAATGACCATGCTCTTACTAAACTGGCGTTGGCTCATTTGAGATTGCATTTTGCTAAAGATTGAATTAAAAATATATTAACAAATTGAATATTTAGCAGTTCATTGTGGCTCATTCTCATTATTGTTAATAGAGAAAATTGATCGACAGAACCAACAGAATTCACCTTCGCTAGAAAAGACCAATACATTAACATTCATTTTCTAAGTTGAAGTCACGAAGGTAAGTTCAAAAAATTGACCATATTTATTAACGCTTGAAACAAGTCACATGAAAAACTTAGGCAAGAAATATCAAATCTTAAGCCGACAATTTACAACACATATTTTACAACATAGGCCATAGAAAGTGTATCTAAAGTATCTTTACTCTGTCAAAATATGGGCAGTTAAATTTTCTTTTCTTGCGAAAATCAATTTTTTATCCGTTCAATTAAAGTTGCTGTCTTCATAGTGGAATGTCAGTCTTCATTCACCAACCTTGCGAAAAGTGCGAATATGTTGTCGCTAATGTTTCGTCAACCAATGCATAGATAATGCACTGCTTCTTTCATACATCGTAGTCGTCATCTTCACCGTCTCGCTTTCTTTTCAGAGACGAAACTAAAGCTTGTTGTTGCAAACTGCTTGCGACAGTTTCATCCATACTTGGCAGAGCTGATACAGTTGTAATTGATTGGGAAGCTTGAGTCGTGATTGTACTCAAAGTGCTAAATGTTTGTTGCCTTGTAGTTTGTGAGGTAGCCACGCTTGCCTGAGAATTTTCAAGAAACAAATATGATTTTGACTGTGAATGAAAACATATCAATAAAAATGATCAAAAACGACAGCTTATAAACCTAGATATCACAATCAAACATCACTTTTTTTAGAACAGACCAATTCAAAATACAGTGCGAAATGCATTTGTTCTATCAAGAATCAATACCTGTGTAACTGCCTTGGCCGTGCCTGGTTGGTTTGAGATAGAATTTCTAACTGATAGTACACCAGAGGGATTATTGATGATATTTGAGGATGCTTGAGGCAATGACGGTGTTGTTTTCAAAGTATTCTGTGCAGTCTTCACTGTTAGTGACAAAGGTGACAGACCTGTGGTTGCCAGACCTTTATCTGATGACACATTCACTATAGGTTGTGTTATTTTTATAGCAGGGGAGCTTGTTGTCATTGGATAGTGAGGAATAGACCTTGCTGGTATAATTGGAACTGATCTTGCTTGCTGGTGCTGTTATAATTGAAAGATAAAGTTACACATACAGTGAATTTGTGTTTTTTTTTGGGGGGGGGCACACCTAGTATTACTGGGAGAATTCTGACTGACTGTACGAAATTGAACATGTGGGTAAAGTTCCGATAACACATATATATATGCACTTTGAACATTACCATTTTATACAGGGAAAATATTGAAGACAATGATTTCTCAAAATTTTCTGAGTTCTTGGCAAAATGAGTCTAAAGACTTTTATAGGACAACTAAAACTGTCTAAATAACCTTTGACACATTGACTAACTACTTTAAATCATAACAAACATAAATAGCGTTCACCCTCCCCTTCTCGAAAAGTTTACACTAAGTATTCATGACTCAATTGAATTCTTGTGACTCATCAAAATATTGAAAGTTTTCCAACAAAATTTCATTTAAACTTTGCACTAAAGTCAACAAAAGTTACATTCAGATTGGATATTTTGTGCTTCATCAAAAAATTTTTAGCGAAATACACAAGTTTCAATTTACACACCTTTTTCTGCTGCTGTTTTACACGATAGTTATTAGAAAGTAAACAGTAGCGATCGGGAGGCAACCGTAATCCACTTCTTGGCTGTATGAGAGGAAGTGGTGTGCTGTTTTTTTGTCGTGCTATTTCCATCAAAAACTAAACAAAATGTGATGTTTGAGTGTTGTGAGTCTTCTTATTTGTTATTGCAAACTTTGTCCATTCAAAATCACATAGATACAAATACATACATCTCTAGGAGGTGGATTAGTAAAGGAATTGTCCATTCTCAGCTGCACAGCAAGTTTTATATCATCAGCATCTATTTCCTTCTTACTTGCGTGATTGCAGTAAATGCGGGCATCCTCCAAGACATCAGTGACATATCCTACAAGGCAACAACTTTACGATGATGTTGGCCCTACTTATCATCTCCAGCTATTCATCGATCACCCACGCCATCAATTCTCACTTCTTATTCATTGTTTTAGTAAACTAATATCTATTACTTTTATACAGTACAGTCGAAACTTCGTAAGCGGACTGCGAACACCTTCGGGCGCAGACGTGAATATAACACTATCCATGTCAATTTTTTTTTAAGACATCAGGTCTTTCTATTGTATAAATTCTTAAAACTCAAATATTTCTACGTATGTTGTATTATGTCAATTAATTAGTAATTTAACAGAAGATAAATCAAAGAGGCTATAAGCCTATAATGTTGATTGGGAAGGTTCAAGGTTGTTTTGGTGCCCGTGTCCGCTTGCGGGAGGTGTTCGCTTATGAGAGGTTGTAAAAATAGTAAGTTAATAGTGTATTAGCAGTGTCCGCTTGCAGGAGGTGTTCGCTTCCGGGAGGTGTTCGACTGTATCACTATACTAAATTCTAAGTAAACAGTAAACTATCTTAGAATCTTCGAAAACAAATATAGTTACAACTAACGATATGTAAATTCCAACATTTGATTGATTACTCTTGGTTCGTATTCCTCTACTCCCATCTCTTTTAGTAGCATTTTCATCGCCCTGGCATCTCTAGGAGTGCTTTTAGCTTCTTCTTTTTCCTTTACATTTGTGTGCTCGTTGGAAGCCATTTTGTTTTTCTTTGTATTGATTTGCCTGCAATCGGGCAATAACAAATTGTGCTGTTTGCTGTACTCCTATGACGAATTGTGCTGAAAATGTAGGGAAAAGCACGAAGAAAATTACGAAGAAAATAGCTATCATTAAATTTAATATTTGAATTAAAATCGAGGAAGTAAAATTGAGGTTTAGTTTTCGACCTTATTGAAAAGGCTTTGTCTGACACAAGTGGTCAGACACTGAACCAAAGCCTTTGTCACTGTCAGACACAAAGCCATTGTCAAACACAAAGCTTTCTTGGCTTCGTCAGTTATTTCAAAGCCCAGACCTAAATGTCTGACGAAGGATTTGAAATAAAGTCAAATGTAAAGTTAACACTCACATCTCTTGTATTTATTCAATTGCTAAATTTAATTTTTAAGATGGCTCTTTTCTGTGGAAGCTGCTTCTTCCTGTGTTTTGTCCACTGTTGCAATTATTTCAATGGATTATCAACTTTGACACAAAAATAAAAAAGAAAATGGTAGTGACGGTACAATGAAAAACACTTAACAATATTACAACGAAGATTTATAATCAAATGGTCAACGGCATCCCATTTTGGTGATACGAAATTATGAGTTATTAGTCATCCTTTTTCCTCATGAAAATTGCAACGCAGAAGGGGAAAAGTTTTTGATTAATCTGTTTTCTATAATTATTTAATTTGAATCGAAGAGTTCATTGTTCCCTATAAAAGTCTTCAGTAGCCAGTAGCAACTGATTTTGTGCGATAGGCAGTGCGTATTGAAAGTGAACAGCTAGCTAGATGCAGAAATAGTGTACACAATACTACTATAATTACCTAAAGTAGCTATAATTATCCTTTAATTCGTTACCTCGCTATGGGAAGCCATATCATTCAGATTAAACTAGGCCGCAGACACTGTCAAGACTAAAAAGTTAGGAATATGTCTGCAGTGCAAAATTTAACCCTGGATCTCGCTCTAGAAGCAACGAATAAAATAACTTTGGAAAACGCTTTCAAAATCTTGGACCTTTCAAAGGCTTTCAGTAAAGATTGAAACCCTGGAATTTAAAATCTTTTGACATTTTTTCGCATTACGAAACTGTTTAATTATCATGAAATTGGTGATAAAAATCACAGGCATGAACTTGAAGTTCACTTCACGCGGTCTTGAATAAATATTACGTACGAATGATCTTACGAATGTCTTTGGCTGCAATTTATCTATTGCTTATTGCCATATTCGCTCAAGTATAGCAACGTAATTTCTAGAAAAATCCCCTTTCATTTGATAGCATACTTATCGCTGACTGATCAATTGTTTAATCAAAATCAATGAGCAGCTTGCATGGGCCGAATGTACTGAATATCGAGCCAATTATGAATGGTTGAATATCATGAGCAAGATCTCAAAAAGAGAGACAAAGAATTAACACTTTGACAAGACGAACCCATGTACGTCTGCTATTAATATTTGTATTAAAAACGGCCACTTTTAATCTAAGATATAGTTAACTCAACAATGCATCAATATGTATAAACAATAGTTACACATAGTAGCAGAAGTTTCTTCCATTTAGAGATAGAAGTAACATCCGCAGAGATAAAAACGTAATTTGAATTTTGTTGCAAAATGAGAAAACAAGAAATTTTTATTTTACAACAAATTCCAAGAATAGACCTGTTTGATTTCTTTTCCATCCATTTTGTAGCGCATTAATGTTTTGAATATCTGCGTAACTTTAAATATATCTTCAATTGAATACATGCTCCGCGAAAAACTAATAATTTCTCGCGAAAATTTCAATGAGCAGACTGTTTGGCGAGAGACAATATGATTTGAAAAGTAGAAATTTGGAATGTAAACAGTGTTGAATTGTTGATGTTCGCTACCATTTCTGAATATATTTCGGTTTATCAAAATGATTAAAGCTTTGTCATCTGATTGCAGTTTTATAACAGACATTTTGGAAACGTAAATACCAGAAACAGCATTTGGCACACGTGCAAAATAGATATTTGCAAGAATTTTAAAGTCACTAACATTGCATGGCTATAGCAAAGAACAAAACCTTCGGCAAAATTTTTAAACATTAAACATTAAAATGATTCAGTTGCCTTCAATAGAAGATATGAGCATCTGTTAACAATGAAAAATATCCATGAATAAGCACTCAACATTCACACAATTTTATGCTTTCGATAAGAGTAACTAATTCATAATAGTTTCTCATTATTATTGGAAATAATTCGTCAGAGAAAGCAGATTCCCAGAGATGTAAGTGAAAAAAATTTAATATCTGCTCTCCAGGATTAAGTGCACGTGAGTTTTTAAAGTCAACATGTCGGAAAAATATATTTTCAATCTCCGAATGATAATTATTTTGTTAACAGGCAAACCATTATAAATTCTCTTTTAATTTCTAGAATGTTCGACATCGTATGATTGAGGAAAAATTCAAATGGCATAAACTTGTTTTGAACACAACAATTTGGAATATTTTGTTTAGTTTTGATATGGTCTCGATAATTCATATGTATTGACTCATTGTTCAGATAAATTGGTTCATATATCAGAATAGTAATTGCGTCCAGCTATAATGTGTTCCTGTGCGACTTATCTTCATTCAACCACATCACCGTAATAGTTTCTGATCGTCATAGCCTTTATTTCATTCGGTTTTAATTACCAAGCGTGCTATCAAGATATGACTGTTTGAGATCATTTAGCAATTGAACAAGATTTAATCAGTGGTTATTCCATGTATCAAATTTTGCGTGAGCTACAACGCTTTCGGTAATTTTTATGAAGCTGATAAATCTTTAAAAATATTATGTTTAAGAAGTTTTAAGAAAAGATTTCAAACAAATGTGCATTAATAATTGCGTTAATTTTTTCCAATATATTTCTTTTCTCTCTAGTGCTTCGTTATTCATATCAAAAACTATTTTTTAAGCATCATAAAGTATTCTCGACAGGTGTTTGTTACAATGGAGGTTTATTCTCACATTGTGACGCTAGCAGTCTCGTTTTGAGTGAAGGCAACAGTTTAAATTAATCTGATCAAACAGGAAAGTATTCAAACAGGTATATGACAGCCAAAGGGTCGGCGAACATACACATAAACTACACTCTGTATATTACTGACAATCAGAATGATGTCGAGGTCATTTTTGATTAGAAATCTTCTTGACCTAAGTGATGATGAGGATAACTCGGAAAAAACAGAACAAATCAACGGGCATGAAGGTAAGGAGGAAAGTTAATATTTTTAGAACTGTGCGGTGCGGCATAGACGTATCCTGAATATCTCAAATAAAACGACATCATCATCTTTGCTTGAATACATCACTACATTTTAATCAATAGCCTCTTCATATCTTTGTAGCTTTATGCAACTTAAGTGTTGCACTTTTCAAGGATCTTATACTAATAATTATAGATTTACGTTGTTTGTTTTGACCATGTAGCTATACCATTGTAATTTTAACATGTCGAAGGAAGGAAACTTCCCTCGTGTTTTCAGGCGTAACGTATGTTAAAAATACTGAAAACAACATAATAACAGTACAAACATTTGTCGCAAAAGAAAATGTGCATCTTTAATCCTAAGCTGATCATCAAAACAACGCAGGTGTAGGGGTTTACACCATCAACAATAAGCCATTGGTAATGATCAATCAACTAAATGGCTAGGTCGTATAAAAATGTAATAAAGTAGGAAATTTTCGCATAGAAAAATACGTAATTTTTAAAAAGAGAGGTTAAATGTTTCTAGAAGTGATTTCATGACAGTTAACAGCATTAAGCAGCTATCGTTGGTGTACAGAAATAATTACAAAACGCTTACAATTTGATGATAATAACAAACGATGTAACAAGCGTACGTAGCATAAAGTTTTAGAAAGCTAGTCCTACTTCAAGGATAATACGTTAATGTTTCACGAACAAATGGTAATAAATATCATATTGAAGGCATACATTTAACTAGCTTCACATGTACAAAGTCGTGTCGAATGCAATTGCATTGCATACTTAGTTTATTGGGGAAAACCGTTTCAATAAAGAACTGTACTGAATATTTCATGTTTGATAGTATCATTACTGTTTAAGTTCATACTTCTAGTTCCAGTAAAAATTTTACAAAATTACAATCGGCTACAAAACTGAGTGACTGTCTATTAAAAATAATTCACGTCCGAAATTCTTTTTTATACGGGTATAATTCAGTAATGTGCTCTTGGAACTGCAAAACCCATAATTTTTAACGAAACGCATTGTTTATATGCTTCCAATTTTTACATCTTACAATATGAACATATAGTTGGGATAAAAAGTACAACTTAAAGCATAAAATAAGGAGTTGATTACAAGTAGGTGATTGTCACGTTTTGACTTGAGCCTTGACGTTTTGGTGCACAAACCACACCTGTATAATATCATTTCTGTGACATCATTAGGTATTTGAGGCGTGTAATAATTATTCGTCACATTTATATATATATAAGACGAAGAAATCGTAAAAAAGTTTGCACGATCGTCAACCCACTGTTCAAAAAACATCATTCTTTCTCAAACCACAATTTTACAAAAAATTACAACTTTCCATAACAAATTAATTCGGCAGGATATCAAACTACTTAGCTGGCTAATCACAAATTTAGCGTTTTGGTTTTGGAGACAAATGAAAGCCTACAAACATCTGCCGTTCATCGCCAATCATTTATTACATTTTATCTTTGATTTATGAAAAAAAACACCACCATTTGAAATTACAAAATTCTCAGTTCTGCTTTTAACTCAAGTCGATGTAAAAAAGACGAAAATGGAAAATTGCGGAAATCAACTAGAAGATACATTTCCAATAAGAATGGGGGATATAGTATGGTTTTAATTTTTCATAAACCCCACTTGAATTAGTTTGATAACATCTCTAATTGCAGCAATATGAATAAATGTCCATATAGTTTCGTCCTAACAAAACAACAACGCCTTCTCTGAATATGAAATAATGAAAAGTAAAACGACAGTTGGAGATATGTAGTTTGCTAGATGTTAATCACAGTTATTCTAGCAGAACCCTATACAAGAATGTCGCCTTTTGCTTAACCACGTATAAAGTTTGACACAAACTAAACAAAAAATGCTTTTGTTTAATTTTGGATATCCATACTATCTTTGTATATCGACATACTTGATTTGAGATTCACGAAATATCGAATCTTATTGCTCCATACAAATATCTAGCATTTGTTTACACTGTAATTTATATAGTATAATCTTCAACCTCTTGCATGCTTTGAAAGTCATCCCAAAGTCTACACAGTACTACAGCAAATTTTCATTTCTTTATTAAATGTTTGAGGTCATACACACAAAGTAAAAGAGGAGTCAACAACAGTAACTTCATTGCCATCAACAAATGCAAGTGTCAGCAGAAACTTTGAAGACAAAGCCATTAATCCACGAATCCTCCATCCCAAGGCCTATAAATGTGACCGCTGTGTGAGAACATTCAATCGCTCAAGTGACTTGAAAAGACACCAGTTGGCTCACATGGAGAATAAACCATACACTTGTTGTCTTTGTGGCAGACAATTTACGTGGCTGGGAAACTTTCAAAAGCACTACTTGATGCATCTGAGATCAACGAGTTACGAGCCTGTCTTACCAAAGCCTGCTTTTGTTCAAAGCTATTTTCCACCTCAACCTCCACCACTGTTCAACATGAAAGCATACCCAACAATACGGTTAGAAAAACTCCCCACCATGCCCAATGTGCAGCATGACTTTCATTCGTGTGATAGTGATTTGCAAACACTCCAATGTAGCGTATGTCATATGACGTTTACCACGTTACGTGCTTTGAAGATGCACACAAGAATCCATAGTGGTGAAAAGCCATATGCATGTGGTCAGTGTGGCAAAGCCTTTGCAAGAAAAGATGAGTTACGCACGCACATGTACTCTCATACAGGTAACCTTTAAGCTATATTTTAGCTTCAATTGAATTTACCTTTAAGTGATTCCATGAAGCTGTTGACCAAAGATTTCGGTTTTAGCGTGCACTATCAAATGTTTCATGTGCAACTTGAGGTGCACATCCCCCAAAGGATTTGAGAGATTTTTCATACGTTTTGTAACCAACTTGTGTGATGTTTTTTTCTGATAGAACAACCCACATTTTTTACCAGATTGTTTTTGGGACGAGTTTAATGTATCTTTCACAAAAGCTGATTTTTATCTTCCATTACACCCCCTTAAACGGGCGCCTCCTGTGTGCAACAACTAAAATTTGCTTTTCTTCTTATCAAGGAGAAAAACCTTACAAATGCAAGCAATGTGCCGCCTCCTTTGTGCGTTTTGGTCATTTGCAACGTCACGAATATGTTCATTGCGAAGTAAAGCCCTTTCAATGCAAGATTTGTCCGAAGTCGTTCACCCAATACCGCAATCTTCAGACTCATATGTACAAACACACTGGAGAGAGGCCTTTTAGATGCAATTATTGTCCAAAAGGTTTTACCCAATACGGTACACTTCAGGCACATGAACGCACACACACCGGAGAACGGCCATACGCATGTGAAAAGTGCGGAAAGCGTTTTATCACTTCATCACATTTGCGTTGGCATTCAAGAACCCAGCATTAGGCACCATACATACACCTGCGTGTCGTGGATTTGATACATTTACGAAGTGAAACAAAAACAGCGTCATTCAATGCAGTTGTAGGATAATCTTTATATTAATTTCATCAAGAGGCTCTGCTAAAGTCTAGCAAGAACGAAATCATAAGTTTAGACAAAGGATCTTGTATTAGAGGAAAAAGGAAACTTTACAAAAGTATTAGTTAGTTTATTTAAAGTAGCGGGAGTAGGTTTTTCATTATATGTGGCTATGTAATCTTATGTAGAATCGACAATAAAAGCACGAGACTTGACATTTGACAATGAATATTTCAAATGGCGTAAATCACTTTCCCACCATCACAGATGGTGCAAGGTATCATGATGAGCCAAAAATTGTACTTCATGTTTCTATTTACAATATCGGTATACTGAAAAATTTAGAGTTGTTCCTGAAGATGCTGTTGTTAGTTCTCTGAAGATGATTACTTTTTTTAATTAGCGTTAGTGAAAATTATTTTCCTTTACTTTGTAACTGAGCAGACTACTTGCAATTGAGTAAAACAGAGCTTTTTCGTGGATCACCATGACAATGTTGAACATCAAAGGTACGTGGAGAGGCAGCAGCACAACCAATTTTTGCAAGATCTTAATCTATCTAAAAACATCAATGGAATCTTCGTATGTATGAAGGCTAAACTGTTTATTCTAGTGTCATTTGATAGACGTTTGCTGATCGCCAGTTTGCACGAATTCATGGAATCTAAATATTGCCATATACTGTATGTAGCAAATTGATTTTCAATCTTTCAACTGACAAAACACGAAACTATTTAATTTTAAATGAAGTTGGTGTTTCATTAGCTGCATTACCTCAAGCTGCCTTACGCTTTTTGGGAAGAAATGTCTCCGTTCATTAACGCTGCGGCAAATCAATTTAAAGTGTCCAACTTTGAAAAACAAACATTTAGACGCAATTAGTGCCTTTCGAATTTTCGCCCACCTATTGATAATAAACTGGATATAAAAGAAAAACTTTGACCAATTTTCATATAAAAGGCTAAACTTAAATGAGAGAGGATATAGGTTAGCCAAGAATCTATATCGGCAAATGTCCATTCTAAAGTTGCTTTAAGATCAGGCTATCCTTTAGATTATTAAACGCTGCTAATAACACAGATGCGAAACAGTTGAACATCTGTTATGAACTACATGATGCTTTATTTAAGTCTCGTATTAGCTTATTACGCCAACAAAAACAATTTATTGCCATGACAGTCATAAACTTTGATAATAAATTACACAAAATATGCCTCTATCTAGTTTATATAATTAAGATGTTCAGAATTATATTCATTTAGCCATCAAATGACGTACAAAAAATCTTCGACTGACGAACTTTGGCAAAACAAAACAATCGTTTGTGCGTGATATACAAAACTCGTGAAATCGTTATTGCAAATACAAGTAAAAGGCAATGGTACATCGATTAGAGGTGTACACAATATACAAGGACAAGGCCATTGGATAAGTAGCTTATGACGGAGGAACAAGAAACAGTTGAAATTGTAGGCGAAAGCAAGTATATAAATTCAGTGCGATTGCTTGTAGTAAAGATTTTGTTCACTCTACGCTCAAAGCAAACCTGAAATACAACTTTGCGTTATTTCATGAAAAAGAATACAAAATATAAAAATGAAGAGAACACACTGCTCCAAAATACGGTCATTGAAATTTCAAGAGCGGAAGATGAGACAAGAATTGAATGATACAATGAAAGAAATTAGCGAAGACACAAAAAAACGGGAAAAAGAAGATGCATATCTTATCGTAGGCGAACGTCAAAAGCTCGCAAATCGTTTCCTCGACATGCACTCAAAACTCTTACGCACTAAAGATGAAAGAAGAAGGCAAGAGATCATGAAGAATGATGAAAGTAGCAAACAAGTAAGAAGTAAAATTGAAAGCAGTTATGCAAATGCAGCTAGACGCCACAACAGATTGCTATGGACGACGGTTGAATTACAACGTATGAAAGATGATGAAAGTGCCATTCGTAAAATAGCCAAAAACAATGATAAACAATTGCAAAATAAAGAAAAAAGCATAAAGCAAAATAATTTCAACAAAACTGAGGTAGTCCAAAATGGTCGATTCACATCGGCAATGACCATGTCAGTTTCTACAAACGGGAAAGAGTCAAATGAAAATACCATTCAAAGCATTTTAAGGAAAGAAGAAAGCCAATTTAGTCGGGAAGTCAAGAAACTCTCACCAAATCGCAACATGGCGGAACATCGTCAAGTTGCATTTGCTCCCAGTAGCTTACCAAAATCCACGATGCAATATTCCACCAAAGAGCATGACTTTGTAAATTTAGCCAGAAACGAGAATCTGGAAGGAGTGCAAAAATCCTTATCGTCAATGGGTTTAGATGATCCACGAGACCAACTCCATAAAGCTGATGCATTGAAGCAAAAATACGATTTGACACGTGAGATGAGGAATTTAGCCCACGGCCAAATGATCTCGAGGCCAAATCATAACTCCTATTGGAAGATAGTTCCACCATATCGACGACCTCGTAAGAACTTTGTTCATGTTCGAAGACCATACGTTATGAAATTTTACGAAAATAAAATCAGCATGGACAAAGCCAGAGATAATAAAGTTAAGCCATTCTTAGTGAACGATCACAGATTCAAAGACAAGAATGAAGTCCAAATGTATAAGTTGGCTTCAGATCGGATAGTTTCAACGAAAAGGATCGAAGAGTTTTTACCATGCAAAATGAAACTGGAAATTGATGATGATAAAATAATCAAGAACAAGCATTGATCATCACTAGAGCAGTTAGTTTCTCAGGCCTAAAGTAAATAACTTGTAATCAGTATTTTTAAAATGAGTCAATGACTATCATGACTTATCTTGATCGGAAAAATCTGTTTGACTATAATGAATTTATGCATGCATGTTGATAATAGAGCTTTATTTAAACGGGCATATTTATCGTCAATCAATTAAAGCTGGTTCTCACCAACATAAGTACGAACATGCATGCAACAAATATTATAATGAAGATAAAACTATCAAAAACTGACTCATCTCCTTAGAAGTTTTATATACAATTGTTCAAAATAAGCAGTGATTTTCTTTTCAAATTGTCAGTGTCACTGCATTAATTTGATGGTGACTACACAGAAATGACGTAGCCAGGGGAGATATCTGAGGGGCAGCCCCTGGAAAAATTCTTGGGCCCCCCAAAATGCTATGTTTTACATATATCATAAATCTTTAAAAATTGAAAGATTTGAAGACTGAATTTAAGTGATCAGTTTGGACTGCCCTGGCAATCATCTTTTTCCCTTCCTTGCTCTTTTACTTATGTATATGGCATTCTAAAAATAACACATTTTCAGAATGACAGGTCGTTATATATATAACTACTTGTTCCCAGATCGTCAAGCATAGAGCTATTGATCTGTAAAACTATAGTATTGAAAATTTGTTAATTTTTAAAAAATAATTTAAGATGGTTTTAATGAACAAATTTTTAGACTCTTGACTTAAATATGGAAGAACTTGCTACTATTTATATTATTTTGCATGTACATTATCTGAAATAATTCTTTTGTAAAATAGTACTTCTTTTTAAAATAGTTTTTAAATTTTTAATAGTTCACTGAAAAGCCCTTTCTGGGGAGTGGCTAATAAATTCTACACTACTACTACTACTTCCTTAGGCAATGGGTCTGGCTGCTACTCGTTTTCATTTCAATATTAGTTATCCGATAAGTGATAGCTTTTCAAGCAAATGTTTAAAACTGGACCGTGGACGTTTACCCTAAGTATTTATCATGTAACTTTAAGATTATAGGCTTTTGCATATTTTTAAAAACAGCTTGCGCAAATAGCAAGAGTGAAACTTGAAGTTGCATAAAGAAATGTTTAAAGTTATAAAAACAAGGTTTTGGCTTAATTTTGTCGCTTTTCTTTATGTTGCTGTTTTTCTATTGTATTGTTTGACAACAATGACGCCATATCTCTTGCTGAGCTTTCCTTTGTCGCATGCCGAGGCTTTAATTGTGCAAGAGCTATTTCCCTTTATTTACTTAGCATGGTGCCTTTTCTAATTCAGATGACTTGTAGAGGCGTTTGCTTGTGACTGGCAGCCTGTGCTAACTGCTAATTCTTCTCTTCGTAAAAAATAATTTTCATCATATCGCGAGAAGACTGGACACGTAAAATCATGACGACATCATCACAAATCTAGTCTCGTGTCTCGACCGCTTGGCAAGATGTTCTCTCAGCAAGTCAGAACTGTTATATCCATTATTCTGCAAACTTTAAAGCTAAATTTCTAAACAAGTTGATGTTTTTATGTACATATGTTATTTTATGTGTTGAGTTGTTTTTAATTAATTCCTACGGCTGTCTTTGAGAGAATTCGGCAAAATAGAGTCAACCACGTGCGTGTTTCTGTTGAAGCCTTGAAGGTATGTTTATGAATATATACATGTTGATTTGCTTGCTTTCTTTTTGTTTATGTGCTGCATCTTTGAAATAGTAACCATTTTGAAAATACTCGTGAGGTATTTCTCGCGAGATAAAAGCATTATATTTTGTGGAAGTGGGTTATAGTGGAACGATCAGTCGAAATTTGGAAAAACACTCATACATCATATTGTAAAGAAGCAAATAAGATCGATCTGTTGTTACTGTTTGAAAATGAAAAATAAATACCCAAAATCACATTTCTTGGTGGATTAGTTTTCCCAAATTTTGTACTGGGGGAAAATGGACCCACTCCCCTAGCTACCCAGCACTCCAAGTGTACTTGTAGGCCATACATAGTTCTATGAATCTAGTGTATAACTTCAAAATCTGTAGGGGATTATCGGCTGCATTATGCATTTGTTCATGTTTCCCTCTACTAATTATTCTAAACTTTGTGCCAGTGAAACAATATGAATATGTTCGTAATTGGCTGCACATTGTCACAACCATATCACCAACCATTAAATAGTTAATTTTATCAATAAGTAGGCATCATTTATGGTGCATTGTTCAACCTCCAATATTTTCCTTATGTTTATTTAATGCTCAATTAAAGCTTCTTTGAGATTGAATAAATAATATTTACATCCACATCTTTTGGAATGTTGAAGATATGCATATGTTCATAAATTAATGAGGGAGAAATGATGCTTAGTTTAATCAATAGACATAAACGAGAAAAAAACTTCTTTGTTAGCTGCATGAATACCTCTTTATTGTATCTCTTGTTTCAAAAGATGTTTCATTTTCATTTCTACCACAAACCATGTGGAACTATTTAGAATTTTAAAGATGGTAAAATCATAATAAAATAATTATGTTAATCAATTGAGGTACATACAAGTTTCTTCCAATGTGAAATATTTAACATATAGAAATGATATGTGTAAACTGAGATATTTGTATGATATGTAGCCCATTCATTGTTGCTGTTGCACTTAGCTGACATTAATTTGCACTCTGCATCTTATGATGCAATATACTGATGTATAAACTTCCACTTATTGTAAGTTTTCCATTGTTGATTTTCAAGTTGCTGTATAATGTCGAGCATCGTTGGGTCAATTGCAAACAATGAACAACTTGGCAAAGCTTTTTATGAACTTTTCAGCAATTGGGTAGTTGTTCTGTTCAAAGCCATCAAAAGCCAGACAATTTATTAAAGAATTTCAGCCATTCTAGTGAATGCAAATCTGTTCCTCTTCTTCAAAATACTGAGAACACTGAACAACTGTTTTTGCCAAAGGTAAGATTGTGTTTTACTTAGTATTTTACATAGTATAATGAACAATAATCCACCTTTATTTGTGTTATTAATTTGGCTGAAATCCGTGACTTCTCTGTACAATGTATTGAGTTTGCAATGTATTTAGTTTACAATGTATTGTGGTAATGTGCTCCACTTTCTCTCAACTGACTCCTCCCAACTGGCCATACATTTATAACCATGGTTTACTAACATGTTTTGTTTTGACATATTCAGACCAGTTCTATGAATCTAACCTTGTCACTACAGAAAAATAAAATCCAACTATTTGACTGTCCAAATGCAGAAACCATTAGTTATTACATTTTGAATTTGTCTTGATGAAAAAAATGGCTATTTTATAACTTACCCAGAATGCAGATATACTCTTTCTAGTTTAACTCTTTTATAACCATGTTTATACATTTACTTCCCTCTTGAGTTTGATAAATTATTTTAGGTCTCATTAAACGTTGGACAAGTGATTGCTGTTACATTTTTATTTGTCAACACCAATCTTTTTTATCTTGAATTGCTTGCAGCAATCTCAACAGCATCTTCAACATTATGATGTAATTTATTGTCCTCTGCTTTTAGCAAATCGTATATCAGTCCGATTTCTCTTTTCATTGCCATTTGTTTTCTTAATCTTAAACTTTGGTTTCCAGGGTTTGGTGTTCATGCGAAAATGAAGCGTTTGGTTTCCTTATTTGGATTGCCCTTTTTCTAAGCCATATTTTTGCAAGCCCTACCCCTTCTCCCATCACCCACGCTGATTTTAAGGTGCAAGTTGTCCTGCCAAAATATTCTTGTTTTTGTGAGTAGCCTGTACCCACTGTGCTATACCAAAAAAGTGAGTTCCACCTTCCATCTATTTCATTTTTCTCGGACTAGATATGCCATAGACAATGCAATTTTGGATGTTGATACGTAAGTTAGTTGAATAACAATAGTCAAAGCTCTAGTTTTCAAGTGATCACAAACATCAATTATATTTCGTTTGGGCAAATAATACAAGAAACTAAATGTGTTTCTTTTTTGAGTTTTTGAAATTAATCTTATTTTCGGTGTCTATTTAACGGATCGTTTCATATGACAATCAATTAAAAGTTTATAACACGTATACAGTTTCAAGCAATGGGCAATGAATACCATAGAATAATTGCCATGCTCTAAGTCTACGTATGCATTCAAAGGTCAAACATTTGATTGCAATAGGAAGAGAATTGTCGTTGACATACTACTGTTAAATTTTAAATGGCCTTATCATCTTGTTTTGTCATTGTTGTCTGTTCAAATTGAAGTACGCATGCGTTTGGTTTATCGGTGCGCGAACGGCGTAGCTATCATACTCTTGAAAAAGTTTGAAAGACATATTGTTGAAGATAATGTATTGTATTTATTATAAAAAATGGTTTCACTTCAAAATAGCAACGAATTTATCGTTAAAATTTGTTTTTGTCCAAGGACAATTGCAAATACGTGAGCACCAACATAAACATGCAGTTTAACAGTGAGGTGAAAGCACATTATTGCCAAAAATTTCATTGTTGTTACTCGAACCTATTTGCGTTATTTTGAAAGTGAACGTGCCTTGAGAAATGTGTGAAGAGATTAGGCAACCTTGCAACTTCATTGAAGATGGTTTTATATAGTTTCGTTTGATGTTTATGTAAGTCGAATAAGTTTATCATGCGAAGCATGTTCTCGCCTGGCTACCCACATGTACGCTCTGCGTACTTATTCTTTATTTGTCGCACCTCATCTTTCGTTGAGTCAACGACTTCTCTCGAATCAATAACTTCGATCACATTGGATCACATTGCATTTAGTTTGGATTTCAGGATTCATTTCTTGAACATCCTGCAAAGGCTGTTTTAATTGATGCAATTGTGCCATATTGTTTGAATTGCTGGCAGTAATTATGATGTGTAATAAATTCATTTGACAAATGCCTAATTCAATACCGTAGAATTTAAATGTTATTTTGGGGCTATGAAGTATTTTTTAGATTTCCTATACTTTTTTCAAACTCCCATCGCTGAAACTTTTCAAAATTAATTTTATTTACTAATTGTGATATTTTACAGAGCGCTTCATACGTTTTATTTATTGCTTGTTGACATTTCTGTTGTAGCTATATGTCTTACTCGATAGATCCCACTTTCAGAAGACAAAAAATTTGAACTCCAAACTTCGATGAAAACCAATGCTGTCGATTCCACTCTTGGTCGACCTCGTTATCAATGGGAGCAGTCTAAAACCGGTTTGTTTTTTCAAGGACGTTAGTTGCAGTTTCATTTTATATGACCACATTTTCAAAATGTTTTTGAAACACTTGCTTGATATATTTGACAAAATTTAAGTTATATGAACATTGCACGTACGTAGGTAACTGGTCATTCATCCATGGATGATTTTTTATCAGTTAATACAAATCCTTTCACAAACTTTAGAAAGAATTAAGGCGTTGAAATGAGACATGAAATCTTGCCATACGTAATAGTTTTGATAACGGCTGTATCACTAGTTTCACTTCAGGTTTAAAACCTTCATTCAATGTATCGGATCAAAATAGTTGTCATTTTAATGTGTAGTTGTTTCGTTCTTGTAAGCATATTTCGACCAATTTTTATCATTGAAATCTATAATCCTCTCGAAACCTCTTTGGAAACCACAGAGTTAACAAAATTATTCAGTTATTTGGAAATGTTAGGAAAGTGGATTTATGCATGTTGTATTCAATTACATGGCACAGATGTAGTTAATTTCCCCTTGATATACGTAGATACATCAAGTAGACGGCCAAATAGCAAAGAGAAGAACGAGCTTTTTTCAGTTTATGTTGGCAATATACCCGTGGATATAACTAAGGTAATAAAATTACTAAAATGTCAAGAAACATTTTCCTCTTTAGGGGCTGACTACATGAGCCGGGATTCAACCAAGCGTTAAATGATTTTGACGAATGGAAACGATTCAATACTTATCATCAGATAAATTTTCTCGAGCAATTTCACAATATTCTGATGTAATAACTACGCAAAACATTTAAAATTAAAACAACCAATTTTGCCTAATTTGAGAATTACAACAGGAATGACTTGTGGCATTTAACAAACAGTTCTAATTTTTAACCTTGAACTTTTGCCTCCTATCAATCCCTCAAAATCATTTCACGCCTCACTGAATCCCGGTTAACTGGGATCATGTAAACAGCCCCTAAGCCTGTTTATCGGTTTACATATTGAGAAAAAACAAACTAAAAGGTTGCTCATTTCTTCATAGTATGAATTGGATGATCTGTTCTGTGATGCTGGCAAAGTGGTTGATTCCTTTATTGTTTCACCTACAAATGGTCATTCAAACACTTATGGGTATGTTACGCTTGCTTTTTGTCCGTGAATAAAATGCACCTTCTTTGAAAAAATGTTAGAAATCCAAGTTGCTGTGTTTAAGGTTTTATATACAAATATAGTATAAGTTAAGTTGGCAAGGTTGATATTTAATACTGGTCAACAGAACGATGAAGAACATGTACTTTTACATTCTATTAATGGTTTCTTTTTTGACTGATAGATTTGTTCGTTTTCGCACCTTAAAAGAGGCTTATGAAGCTGTAGAACAAAAAAATAACAATTTCGCTGGAGGGAGGCAGATAGTTGTCCAGCTCTCATCTTCAACCAGAAATAAGTTGGAAGCTGATCCGAAAGTAAAAGGTATATAATAGTGTATTCATTGTATTTTCTCTTACACAATTCTGAAATACAGGTTTTGCTGCTGTTTGTAGATGATGATAGGCCGTTGCTACAAAAAGAATATCCAAGAGTTACACAAAGTTCAATAGAAAAGGAAGAAAACGCAATCATTCAAAAGATCAAAGCAAGTGTGAAAAGGTTTAAAAATAACAACAAGTTAAATGGTATGATGGAAATGTTTTTTATTGTTTGTTCAATTACTTCTACATGGTATCTCGCTTGTCGGTTATAATTAGCGCTAATCAGTAAAAATTATCACGTTTTTGATTGTTACGTTATTCTAGGAGATAAAAACGTAGAACAGGTGTTCAGAAACATCCAGAATATTATTAAAATGACTATCAATTATCCCCTGTCTTTGACTGAACCATCTTATGAAGATGAGATTCCTTGCCGTGGTCAGACTTGCATGGCGGAACGACATGTCGAGTGTCCTGTAGTAACCACTCCTCAATCTGCACGTACATCTGACGTTCGCTTTTCCGCGTTTCAAGATGACGAAAAATCTCTTAAAACTGCAGCTGTTACAGGCGGATTACCTGCCCAAACCCTTGTTGACCGTAATTCTCCTGAAATTTTATCATCGCGCAGAAGGAAAAAAGTTCTGGAGTTTTTGGATTCCAGTTCGGGAGAAGAGACCATGTTGCATTCCCAATTAAAATCTTTTCCCGAAAAATCACCGAAGATGCTAAACTCTTCTGGGTCTAGCTCAACCGACGACGAACGATGCATGATTAGTAATATACGAGGCAAGTACTCGTCGAAAGAAAAAGAATCTATTTTTTTCAATGACGTAAGCTATAATGCTGCAAATACTTCAGTTGTCGAAGATAATTTTGTCAGTAGTGTGCCGAATGGAGCATTTTGCCAAAAAATTGACGAGAAGAAGGTTGCGTATAGCTCCTTTGAACTTTCAAGTATGTCATTACATCAAGGCGCAAAACAAGTATGTGTTGAAAAGAAAGTTGACATAAATGATAATGTAAATAATATGTCGACTATTGCCAGTGTTACACCTTGTGATACTTTCAATGAGATTGCCGAAAGAAATGGTTTTAATGAAAATGTTGTCAGAATTTTCCAATGAAACAATTCCTAAACATAACGACTACCTTGACTTTGATGAAACCCGTTCGAGAACAGTTGTCCAAGATAAAACAGTGGACTGTGAAGACAAACCATCTTGCAATAAAGTTGTAGATAACGAAGAGTTGGATTTACATGAAAGTGCCTGCGTAATGAACACGTGTGACTCCGACTCGCCTGAGCTTACAGGCTCAGCTCTCATTGATAATAAAGTTGATCCTAGACCGCGTTATGTACAAGGATCTCTCTCAAATGTTAAAAACGCGTGTGTATGGCCCACTGTGCGAAGAGATAGCGAGCGCCTTGAAAATAAAAGTAAAGATAAAGATTTTATGGTCAACAATTCATCCATAAGAAATTATGGGAAAGATTTTAAAACAAAAACTGGCAAACGGTCCATCGCAGCTTGTTTTTTTGGTGCAAATGCAAAAAATTATGGTGAAAGAAATACTGAAACGTTAGCACCCGGTTGTGCAAAATCTGTTGAATCCAGAGGAATTAAGAAGTCGTGTGACCTTCATGAAATTCTTGCTTTCGAACCCAAGAATGAGATATTTTCGTCAAAATTTGCTCAGTTGGATCTTGATTTCAATGCCAAAAAAGATAGATCATTAAAGGTGCCCGAAATTGAATCCCCATCAGTTAGAAAAATGCTCGATTTTTACTACTTACAGGACGACACCGAAATCCAAAAATTGAAGGTAAGTGTTTTATATTTTAACCTGGGAAAAACTGCTCAATCGATTATCATATTGTTTGGCGTGCGCTTTACAGAGTCAACTATTGAAATTGTAAATCTACGTACTAATGCTAAGAAAGTCAAATGGTAAATAAAGATTTAGGAAAGTGCATTTGAAATAAAAGCAAAGAATGTACAGATAATTGGAATAGTTGCTACAACCGGTAGGGTTGTTTGTCTGTCGACATTTTTGAGCGCATTACTATGAAAATTATAATAAGTATATGAGTAAATGTGCTCTGGAAACGTTTTGTTATTAGAACGAATTACGAGATGTCAACGATGCAGTCGAAAAAATGGAAAGCACATACAAAAAGATTCATCTAAATAAACCTAAGTTTCGTGACATTGCACCGAAAGAGCGGGTGTGAGTATTATATGATGTGAATTGTGTGACTGTTGTTGAACAAGCAACCTTATTACCGGTTTTTTTCCAGCATTCAATTAGAGCGAGAAATTCGAGACGCAGAGATATTAATTCAAAAGAAGTTAGAGATTTGGAATGCCCAATCAAATGAAAAAGAACTTGCATTTGAAAAGGAGATGCTTCATCAGAATGACGATAAATCGCTGTTGAGCCAGGTAGTTTACTTATTAGTTTATTATTGGTTTCTCGGCACAGAGCTCAATATACAACTTACACAAGCACATTTAAAGAAGAAATTTGACTTTTTTCAAATAATTCCATATCAGGAAAGTGTAATATTGGTAAATACACATTGCGATAATCGCGATTTTAATATACTAAAACGACGAACAAGTTCGGAAAGATTTGGGACAAACATTTCTTCAAACGTTGTTGGGGTAAAAGCTCGAGATTGACATCAATATAATCTGATTTATTTCTAATAGTTTTCCCTTGAAATCAAGAAGGATTCTTTGCAAAATGAAATATCTCTCAGAAAATCCCAGTTGAATGTCCTGCAGTTAAAGATCAACCAACATAATCTTGATGGTAATGAAGGTTAGCGATCCTAATGTTCTTGGAAGTATTCATTTGAGTATCTTCATGCGTAAGACAAACCAACATAATCTTGGTGGTAATGAAGGTTAGCGATCCTAATGTTCTTGGAAGTATTCATTTGAGTATCTTCATGCGTAAGACAAAGTTAGTTTTGGTGAATTAGTTAAATTTGAGTATTGCAAAAGTTGCTATTTTTATTGTTAGTATGCACGCTAGTTTTGCTTAAACCAAAGTGCGCCGTGTTATTTAATACATCCGAACGGAAGGAACTCCGTTTCCGAACGAAGTGTCTTTAAAGAATAGCAGGTGCTCAAATCGTTTATGGGCGTAATCATACACCGGAGTTTTCATTTTGGAAGACTTGTTGAAAACAAGTAGTTCTAAATTTAAAAAAAAATTAAAAGTTAAGATTCTTGGTTAAAGGAAAAGTATTCCTACTTTATTTGTACCATAAGCAAAGTGGTTATTTCCCTTTTTAGCATTTTTGTGTGTGGGGGGGGGTTAATACTGCGAAAATATCCATATCAAAATATTTCAGTGAAAATCTGATCTGAAATCTGAAAAGATCTGAAAAACAGATCGTGTGAACACATATAAAGTGAGCCTTCGACCCGTCAATCTAAATAATTGGATCAAAATAGAGCTTGCATCCGACAAGATCAGAGAAAGCCAACTAGTCAAATTACCTAGATTTGAAAAAGGCCTGGAAACAACAAAAATACGCAAAATATATCGATAAATGTACTGGATAACACAAAGGGCAGCTCAGATTATAAACATTTTACCCTCGATTTTAAGAGCTTAGCGGTGTGCAAAAAGTCACGATAAAAAAGAACAATTTTGATACGAGAATTTATTACAATATAATATATTAACATACCATGGTTTAAATGAAGTGCTTGCGTTGGCGCAAATGCTACTGTCGCGTCAATTTTTTCGATAGGTGACGTTGTCTTAAGCTAACTAAAGCTAACTAAAGCTACTGTCGTGGGATGTAGACGCACATAGAGGCAGATATTTTTACCAAAAATATTGACTTATGGCTTGTACTCAGTAGCAGATTATACAGTAGGCTAAGTTGCTTGAGCTACGATAGTGATTAGTTTTTGCCATTCCGGACTAGTTAAATGCTTTTAATTTAGACCTTTTACACTGTTGAAAAACTGTACGATCAACTGTTTTAATACACAATGCTCAGAACTCATGAAGTGAGTGAGTTTTCCCAGTTTGAGCTTTAACAATGACCTTTCAATAGTCGGATCCGTCAATCTAAAACATCGGATTGAAATAGAACTTGCTCTATTTTCATCCGACAAGATCAATAGAAGCCAACTAGTCAAAGCATAGTTTTGAAGAAGACTTGGAAACAATAAAAAAATGCGCAAAATATATCGATAAATGCACTGGATAACACGAATGACAGTTCAGATTATAAATATCTAAACGAATATATATATATATATATACCAACAAAATTATCTGACCGTCTGAACAAGCAACGAAAAGTTGTATCCAACCAATCGGATCGTTTTTTGGCCAATTGCAAATTCAAGTAACACAAGGGGAATTCCTTAGACTTGTTGATGCGAAAAACCTTTATTAATTCTTTGTTATAATATTTCACCCTTCCATTTTTTTATGAAATTTTACCAACTGTACCCTGTATCTGTTGTCTATATGAAACTAAACTAAATTTACGTTTTTCTACTGACTTCGACATTAAAGTGGCTGTGACTGATGTTACATAAAATGGACAAGACCTTTAGCACCCAAATTTAATCAAATTTTGTCTTGAAACGTAAAAAGATTAAGTTTTCAAACATAGTTTATCAAATTCATAACATCTATTAATATAATAAATTTATACACAGAAACTCACTTTCTAAGGCAAAGTGGGGTGCAGCAACGAAAAACAATGTGACTGATGTTACAAAACTGTCATTGTTAAATCGTAAATTACAATGGTCACCAAAACCATGATCAGTCTATCTCACTCACTCTTCAAACATTTTTTTACATAATCAACACTGTTTCATCATTCAATGTTGAGGTAGTTGAAATCTGGGTATCATAGTGGTCTCGTGAATTTACCAACTGTGGTGGACGTAATGCTCTCAGTACATTGTCACGAGAATAGAGAATTTTGTCCTCATATCTTGGCCACGTCCAATATCTACCAGTTTTAACCATGACTGATACTTCATAGCTGTCACCAACAACTGCCTTTATTACCCCAGGAAACAGCTCACCCTCATATGGGACAACACACCAACTTGACACCTCAAAGTTTTCACAGTCAGATGGAGCTTGATGTACATTTGCGTCCTTTGCCGCTTGTGTTGTAGCATGCACATGTACCACTGAATTTATAACATGAATGCAATGGACAGATTTTATACCTTCCTCAAACATCTCTGCAACATTAAGAATGGCATTTCTGCTGTCAATATCATCAGATGTCATCTCCACCACATCCACATTGCACACTTTGTTCGCGGTTGCTGTGAAAGAAGTAGCATCAATTACAAGAGAGGCTCTCCTGCTGACATCAGTCCACACTTGTCGTTTTACTGAACCACCAATTCCATCGACTGGTCCTTTCCCATGGGAAGTAGCAAAATAGTTCCACATGATTGTAATTTGGTGTTTGTCTTGCAGTTTATCTATGATTGCAGCGATGTATTTATTCTTAAATTGTGATGAAGGACCATCAGACCATATTGAGACAGTATTCACTGTTGTTGGAAGGCTATCAAGCAAATAGTCATTATATGCAACCACTGTATCCTTTCCATGATCCAAATTATCTGATGCAATGACTTTGGAATTTAGCTCTCCATTAAACCAAAGTGCTGCTGTGAAAAGGCTGACTTGGTCTTGCTTCCAATGAGCACTTTGAATCTCGTCTTGAAACATGCAGGAATAATTCTCGGAGAAGTCCACTTGCATCATAGCATGTGCCTTGTCAAAATTTTCACTTCCAGCAGCTTCTCGTTCCATTTGATAGCTCTTCGCGTAACACCGCTTTATATAACAATGCTTTAAGAATGCTGGTAGCTCAGAGCAGATATGATTAAACAGATCATCTGTAGTGCCTTCCATGACCATCTTGCACAATTTATCATCGCCATCTTTCTTCCAAAAATGCCAGGTAACTGGCTCTACCTCTTCAAAAGAAAACATACTTCTGAGCATCTTTGCGTCTTTACAGGTGGGACATTCGTTGAACCAGCATTTTTCCGTGACAGACTGACAGAGGAATTTTTCAGGAAGATCGTTATCGTATGGCGGGAAAATACGAATTACTTTATTAAGACTGTTCACAGCCATAATGAAATTTTTGTGATACTTGCAAAGACACACATTTCGAGGTAGTTGACTGCTCAGAAGAACGTGCCTAGGTCTCAGCTCAGCAAATTTACTTTTTCCGATCTTAGTACTTGGGTTAGCGTCCTTGAAAAGTGCGTGCACTTCAATGATACACATATTGAGGTGCCGAGCTTGAACTTTCTTTTTTGAACCATCTGCCTCACGATTTATAACAACATCTTTTCTGCCAGGAGCTTGGCGACTGATATCATCACGTTCGTAAAACGCTTTTACCAAATTGATGGGAATTTACCCAATTCCCACTTATTTTTCTTGCAATTGTTTGTGGAGTGACTTTATCATGGGACGTACCACATTCTACTTGTAATTTTTGTGACAATTTTTGGACAACAGCTCTTTTGCGCTTTGTTGTATGAGGCAAGGCTGGAGTTATTGCTCGGTTTGCTCTGGAAACAGCTCTTCCTAAAGCCAGTGCACTTTTAGAAGCTGGTGAAGTAGGGAGTGAGACATAGTTTGATTTCGGTTGCTTCTTTCGTGCTCGACATGCAGCAACACGTGCTCTGACATGCTTTCTTCTTTCTGCTTGCAACTTGGTTTTCTCACCCGTTGGTAGCCGATCTTCTTTTATTTTCTTTTTAGCCCTCGCTATTCGTTGTTGTTCTGCATTCTTTTTTTTATACTCTTCGTATTTATCTGTATCTTTCAATTTTTGTCTACTTTTAGCTTGTCTTTGAGCTGCGGTTAGTGGCATCGTGAATTAAACATAACGCAAAACCAGACACAAATACAATTTTACTAAGCGTTTTGGTCAGCAGTAATGAACTGAATGTGCAAAGAATTTATTTAATCCATATGTACTAAATTTTATCTTAATTTGCGTGATTTAAAGCTTTTCTATGGTGTGACTGACGTTACGAGTTTTAACACTTGTCATATTGGAGACGGAACTATATTTTATATATCTTGTTAGCTTTTATTGTTTGTAAGAGTATAAATTTATAATGCAAAGTGTCTTTTAGAAATTCTATTTAAGTAATTTTCTAAAGAAGATAAAAATTGTATTCATTTTGTGACTGACGTTACATATTACAGGCACCCCAATGGATGAGTGTAATTATGTTACATATACATGATAACCTAGATTTAAACATATACTATTACAACTTAAAAGTTATTCAATTGATTGTTGTTGAAATCAACCTTCTCAGTAACATTTAACACTCAAAATTTTTATCCCTAAATGTCGTCCATATTGTGACCGCATAATTATTAAGTTGAGGCCACCGATTATCATGCCTACAAAATTCTCAGAATTGATGTTTTTAAGCCCAAGCTGCAATTTGTATATGCACTTCAGGTCATTATCTATAACTATTGATATGTTTTTCACAAAGAACTATAGTAAGATTTTTCTCTTATGTTTTGGTGTATGTTGTGGAATTGCCCATGTATAAATTCACTATGAACATTACCGCAACTGCGTTAGTGTGCTCCACTTTCATACATATTACTCTCCTCTTCTTTCTTGTCCTCGAATCCTTTCTTGAGAGCGTGAAAATGCTTTCTGCGCTTTTTTGCCTTCTCTGTCGATTTCCATTCAGACCAGTAAATGCGCGTCACATTGGTTTCTACAACACCATGTGATGTAAACCTGCCTGGAGTAATGTCAATATGTTCAAAATGTTTTAAAATGCTTATTTTGCCATCGTTGAACTGAACCACAGCACTGTAAGCAGCATCTTCAATTTATTAATTCCGACAGATACTTCTTGGCTGCAGTGGTCGTAGATAAGCTTATTCAAGCACCCATTATTATTTTAAGTCATTCCATGGAGGCACTTTAGAAGCAAAGATGGATCACTCAGTTCATCATAAATAGACTCAAGAAATTCAACAATGGCCTCTGGTAGTCTATGTTTGTGTTTATAATTTTCTGGGTCTTTATTGAATTTGCACCAAGAATCAGACGGGCACATGCCATGTTGAGCCATGCCATAGAAATTCTTTAAGGTATCTATCCTCTGAATGGTCCGTCTCTCTGGTCCAAAATCCCTTTGTTGCGAGGCAGTTTCCCCTTTTATTCCTTGCTAAAATTTCTGGGGGTCATAAGCTTGGCGTTGTCGTCGATCTGCGGAAAGTGGTGGGATGACGCTTACTTCGGCATCTGTATCGATGAGAAATCGTCGTTTGGTGGTCTGATCAGTAATGAAGAATGTTGTTGAATGTTGTTGACTTCTCTAATTTTATCGGCCAACTTGGCAAGGTTGTTGAGGTCAAGAGTCTCCTGTATAGGTGCCAGAATAGCCTGAACAGTGGTGGGGAGACGTTGTATAAATAATTGTTTCATGATGGATGGGGGCAATGTCTGGGTACCAAGTAGTTCCATCTTGCGAAGGAGTTGGGAAGGTTTCCGATCTCCTAGTTCTTCGCATGTGAGCAGTTGGTGAAATCTCTGTTGCACAGATGTTGAGGTACGGTGGATTAACTCGCGTCGCAGGGAGTCATATGGATCAAGATCAGGGGGGTGAAGGATGATATCGCGAACCTCCTGAGCAATTTCAGGTTGAAGGGAACCAACAACTTATGCGTATTTGGTTTTTTGCGAGATGATATTGCGCGTCGTAAATTGAGCGTCAATTTGAGAAAACCACAGTTCTGGGTCGTTAAGCCAGTATGGTGGAAGTTCTATGCTGATCATAGAAGCGGTTGGTGTGACAGATGAAGAATCTGTCGTGGAAGAGGTGTTGAGTTCATCAGGTGTAGCCATTTCGCCAGTTAAGGATATCTTTCGGGGTCACCAATTGAGCGTTATATAAGTCTTTCGTATGAGCTCCGAGCGTGAGTTCAATGTTCTAGAACGCTATTAAATTTTTGTGATTATTTTATTCACTAGCGGAGAAGTTATTTACAACAGTCGTGAGTATTCTCTTCTTTTACAATTTATTTACAGGCTTTTTATATATTTAGCTAAACAATGTGCAGTTATTACAAGGCGGATAATGTACTTGAAATTTGAGTAGTTTTACGCAGTTAAAAGGTCAAGTGCGCAAGTTTAAGTAGTATTTGAGTAGTTTTACGCAGTTAAAAGGTCATGTACGTCACTACACCTTCATTCTGTTCACAACTATCTACATAGTTATTTCTCATATGCCTAAGTGTTTTTCTTCTTTTTTTTTTTTACCTTCTCTGTGCTCTTCTTCGAGGATAATTTGATTCGATTGGTATCACATTGCAATGCACCATTTGTAGTAAACATGCCAGGTAGTATGTCTAAGTCACTAAATCCATAGTAGTTTTGCAAAAGGTCAATTTCGGCATCAGCCAATCCACCCTTTCCACTCGCACCTTTACCATACCCCAGTTTCACTCCTTTATGTGAACTCTTCTACCTCCGAAGGCGACTCCCCACTCTCTTTTGCACATGTCCAATGCATTCCAGTTTTTTTGGAATACAATCTTTTCTATATGGCTCTCTTTCAACTATAGCACTATATGTTGATGAGTCACGATCGCCCAACATATTCTTGTATCTCAATCCTCTGGTAGCCATGGACCGCTCAAAAATTCTGATAGCTCCACAAGTCACCATGCTATTAGAACTTCTTTTATGGTTTATTTTGCAGATGTGGGAAGCCTTCCATTCATCGTGTCTCACATCATGCACTTTCTTCTGCCACTTCAAGCACTGCTGGCATTTGCCAGAAAGAACTTCTATATCCAGACATTTCTTTGTGTCCAGCGATATAGCGGTGACAACACCGTTATGGGAGATATGCCCCATCTTTTTCCATGTCCCATCTAGTGAGATACCACATTCTCCATTCTCATTGTCAAGTGCTTTTTTCATTTTCATTGCACAAGGCAACATACTGTCATTTGCTAACTGTTTCACAACAGGCAATAGTTTATTATTTTGAATATTTGTGAAGTTTTGGCGACTTAGAATAGCTGGCATGTCATCACAATGTAAGAATGTAAGAGCGTCTACGACCAATTTCACAAAATGCCAACACTGCTCTAACATTTATTTCATGGGAGTGACCTTGATTCTTTGATGTATTAAAGCAGTATTTCCACTCACATTCATCACTACGACATTCAAGGATTATGTCATGGGAATAGCCATTTTTCTTCCTCATGTCAAGATGAGAGTGTATGTTACCACCACACTAGGGACAATAAAACGTCATGAACACTTCAAAAAGCACAGACAAGTCAATGAAAATTTTACCTTCATTGACGTTTTTCATTGGAGGTGGACATTGTCGAATTTTCTCCGTATTGCTGCCGATTTTCATCCCGGAAGGGCCAGGATTTTCATCACAGTATCGGCCATGTTTGGCCATCTTCTTGATTTTTGATGGCGGAGTTCTAACTGCTTTTCTCTTTTTATTCTGTTTATTTCCCATAATTTTTAAAAGTACAAATTACAAAAAATATACGAGAAATCAAACAAAACAAATATTTCAAGCGTAACTAAGAAAAACAAAGACTATTCTGACAATTTTGAGAGAGCACTTTCGAACTACACGAGGCGGTGTGATTAGATGTCGTTGCTATCAGGGTTGCCAGGTTCCTGCGCATGCTCGAGGCCAAACACGGTAGAAAATGAGGCCAAATTTCAACAAAAGAGGCCAAATTTCCAGAACAACCAGCAATGCAGAATTTGTGCCCTCCCCCCTGTAAGCTTGACAAAAATCATCAAACAAGAGCTTGGTCAATCAGGAATCATGAATGAGGCTCGTAATAGGAAGTAAATTAAATAATAATGACATGCAAGTATAAAGTTATGACTGACAATAACTATATACACTGATACTGTTGACATCTGTTGAATGAAACAGGTAAACAACGTTAGATGAAAACAACCAATACTGGGGTCAATATAAACTTCTGAATGTCACTCTCAAATGTCCTACAAGTCGATTCAACTATCAATTTGTTTCCTTTCGAGCATCGTACATATGTTTGGCCGTAAACAACTCGAGCATTCGCCTGGTTGTCTTCGCAGCAATTTTCTCCAAACTGAAGCTTTGAGCGAATGCGAATTATGGCTTTCATCAACTCTTGTTTCATCCTGTTGCGCTGTTTAGTCTTGATTGATGCTAACAGGGAAAATGTCCTCTCCACCACAGCATTGCTTACGGGAGCAGTGACACAGTTCAAAGCATACGTTGCTAACTGCTCAAATGGCTTGTCTCCGAGTGAAGTTTGAAAGTCGACGATGCATGACCAAAATGCAGCCGCTGTATCTGGAATAGTTCCATCAAAGGTTGAATCTTCTTTCCAGTCACGGTGAACGATCTTCCGGTACTGCTCTTCGATCTCGTTGAGTTTCTCATATCGTAGATTTGGAAGTGGCAGCTGACATAAAGGAGGTCTGGTTGCTTCATCTAATACTTTTCTTGGATGAAGGACGCTTAATTCTTTGAATATGTTTTTTGTGGCAGGTATACGCATTTCAACTTGATTTAAAGCTTCGATAAGAAAATCTAAGCATCGTTTTTTCAAATCAAGAACTTTTGCTTGAGCAACAACCTTGTTCTTTTGAGAAGAGACATATTTTGTTGCTTCACACAAGAACTTCCCACCAAAATCTACTTTTTCAATGGCGAGTTGCTTGCCTTGTATGTCGAAAACTCTTCCACGCAGAGACTTATGATGTGTATCCAATTCAGTGAACATCTCTTCGGGATCGGCATCGGTAGCTTTGGAAGAATGCATTTACTCGTTCGAATTCAGTAACTAGAGGCGACACGAAATGAAAATATAGATAGACAATTGGATCGTTGAGCATGTCCAGAAGGGTACGTGCTTTGTAACAGGCATTCTGTGTATTTGCTGGTTTCGCTACAGCAAAATAAGCTTGGAGCTCGTTCCAATTAGCCAAAAGACGGAAGATCAACTTTCCTTTCACCAACCAACGTGTTGCTGAATACTTCTCAAATGGTGGTAATTGGTCGTCATCGGGACTCATTGTTTCATAAAATAACTTGTATGCTTCGCGTCGTATAGTGCTTTTGGAAAACCACTTTGGAATTTCTGCTAGAAGGAATCCAAGGCTGGATGGAAGCTTTTCAAAAGCATGTTGGACGCATAACGACAACGAATGGCAGACACACGTCAATTTGATGCAATTCGGGGCAACAGCTTCAAGCCTTGTCCACACTGAGTCATGTTTGCCGACCATAACAGAAGCACCATCACCGGCATACCCAATGCAGTCAACCAATTCAAGGTACTTATACCCCTTCAATGGATTTTTGTACAATTTACATGAAATAATATGAATTTTGGCATTTTCTGAATTGCATTGACTGGGGAAACTAATTGAGAAAAAAAAATTTTCACATTCTTGTTAATTACACTAATGAGCCAATATGGCGGCCGGCTAATTAGCACTGACGCGTGACATGATTTTGTGCAATTGAACAAGTTAAATATCATAAATGATACATTTTTGGAAAGCTTAGAACATAATCTAGTGCCTGACGTTTTTATTTTTTCAAAAATCCTTTTTTATAAAAAAATATTGAAGAAAATCTAAATTTTTCATAAAACTCCCCACTAATTAATATGCAAATACATGATAATTAAAACATAATTAAGAAATTTTAAATTTTAAAAACGTCAGGCACTAGTTTAAGTTGTGTTTTATCTACATACCAAATTTCAATTTTCTGCATCAAATTCCAACAAAATTATGATGTCACAAAAACTACCCATTCTTGTAAAATCAATGAATGCAGAAAAGAGCAATTTAAAGTTTCCTTTTATAATATATATCTGTAAAGTGCCTTAGAACCCCCCCTTTTCATAAGTTGGCCCTTCAATAGCCTCAGCTTTGTCCATATAACTTTTCCTTTGGTGTCTTAGAAATTTTCTTCTGTTCTTTACTGTTTCTGTTTTCTGTTTTGTGGAACATTTGTTTCTATTGATGTCGCACACTTTGGTTGCTTCGCAAGAAAATTTTCCTGGTGTTATATTCAAATCTTCAAAGATCTTTATAAAGAAAATATCTCCATCATTGAACTTTAGCACTGCTAAATATGTGGCAAGTGCAACAGTTTCTTTCTCTGCATAAGTTGACTTAGGACATCTCTCCCAAATCAACCCATTTAAACATTCATTAACGTTTTGTGTTAAACCATGCGTGCATTTCTCCAATAGCCTTTGGTCACATAAACTGTCAAAAACTGGTTCAATTAGTTCAACAATACATTTAGCTAAACCATTCTTATGTTTGTATGTTTCTGGGCTGACCTTATACTGACACCAACTGTTTTCTCCATCCGGACAAAGCTGATGTTGTGGGTTGGCGTCTGTGGATGCAACATGATACAAAGAAGCCTTTATATCCCTAGCCATTTTTTCAACATCATTGAGATTGTTTCTTCCTGCCAGACCATAGTAGTTTTGTAAAATGTCTATTTTTCCATCTTTCAATCTTCCTTTACCAGCTAAACCTTTTCCATCCTGAAGTTTTACACCTTTATTAGCATTCTTCAACCTCCGCAACCTGCTCCCAACTCGTTTCTGGACATGACCAATACACTCTAATTTAATTGGTATTAGCTCATCTCCATAGGGTTTCCTATCAACAATATTGTTATAAGTAGAGGAATCACCATCACCAAGCATGTGAATATATTTTAGTCCTCGTGTCGCCACTGATCTTTCAAAATTCTAACTGCTCCAACTGTTTCCATACTGTTGGAACTACCAGAGTGATTAATTTTGCAGAGGTGGTTGGCTTTCCACACTTCATACCTTGGATCACTTTGTTTCTTTTTCCATTTTTGACACTCTTTACATTTATCTGAAAGAACTTCCACATCAACACATTTCTTTGTGGATAGAGAAATAGCAGTAACCACACCATTGTGTGACGCATGACCTCTTTTCTGCCATGTTCCATCCAGGGATATTCCACATTCTCCTTCATCATTTCCACATGCTTCTTTCACTTTAAATGCATTTGTTGTCATGCTATCGTTTGCCAGTTGTTCGATTATTGGGAAAAGTTGTTTGTTCTGAATCTTCGTGAAGTTCTTTCGAGTGGGTGGAGGAGGCATATTCATTACCTTGGCAAATGTTTGCATTAGTCCGGAGTATAAGACCTAGCATTGTTCAAATTCATGAAGAAAGTCTCAAATTCACTATTTTGCATTAGTTTATCAATGAAATTAAAATAGAGGTGAGACCCCAGCAAAATACCTTTTTGTTTCCGAGAAAATTATCAACAAATTTTGCCATATATTTTAATAGTAAAGGCACAGGGATCCCATTTCAAATAAAAAGAAAATCGACAAAACAATTTAGTTCTCATCGCATTTATATCCTCTTGGAAGTAAGTATTATTAAGCGATATATAATTCGTATAAATTGTCATTTATACCAGTAAATTTCACATACTTTCAATAAAAATGAGAAGAATATTTGGGATTTCTTGATTTATTGGTGTTATTAAATTTTACAAGAGCATGAAAATGTTTAATAATGATATTGTATCACCTGTCGTCTTCACTGCAGTGTATTCTTTTGATTCATTTTCGGGATTATTTAGGGAATATTACTTACTTATTAATCTTGGTAACAGCTACCACCACATTTGCACAATGCTGTGCATGGAAGATTGGACTTGGTACATTTGCACAAGCCCCTACATGCTTTCTTGCAACCACAGTGCACCAGTTCGTTGCACGCTTTGGAAGCCTCTGGAAGAGTGCTCCATGTAGGAATCCATCTGCCATTATTTTGCCATCCCCACTGCGAAGGAAGCGGTAACTGTTGAACTGAAACTAACGACTGACCCCAAACATGACCAGCCTGATATGTTGCCCTCCGAATGTGCTGTACCAAGGAGGCTTGGGTTGGTGGAATGTGGTCGATTGTCTTAGTACCTTGTGCAAATATAGCTTGTCTAGCATCATTGATGTTGGAGAGCGGGCATGTGCGGGAATACATAATAATGATAAATCTTTCAATTTTTCCATTTCTTCTTCTGAGATGGATTCTTTTGGAGATGAAAGAAGCTGAAACACACTGGTAACATCAGGAAAAGACTTCCAGGCTTGAAATGCAGTCTTTTTACCTTTTCCAGCAAAGAACGACACAGTATCACAACCAGTGACAGCATGAAAGAAGGGTAGGGCTTCACATTGCTCCCTACTCAACGAGCTTTGTGTAATGTTATGAATTGGTAAGTACCTCATGTGTTTACCAACACCAAAAGCAATCCAAAGTTCATCTACATCTAACTTGTGCACGTTTGCTATTGCTAACACAACAACATCTGTGTCTACAGTTCTTATGACAATTTTCCTCATTCCACCTTTCGCTGCATGGTTTGCATGAATGAAAATGCGCGTATCGGCCTCCTCGTGATTGCAGGGAGCTAACTCATCTTTTCGATTGGCTTCGAACTTATTATGTCTTCCTCAAAAGTGCTTACAATTGTAACATTTGGCAGTTGAATCGATGTTGCTGCCTGACTGAGGTACTTGAAAAGTTCTTGTTTGTTGTCATCTGATCTTAAAATGATTTCCAGTTTGCAGGGATCACAGCCATGTCACATACTCTTCTTCTTGCCCCTACAGCGCCTCGCGATGAACGAGTACCCTGCTTAAGGCTGTCGGGTATATAACGGTCCCAAACAAGATCTATTCTTCTAATACCATTTGCTTGTTGAACAATATAAGGAACAAACACTGATTTGGAGTATTCTTGAAAGGTCTTACACTTCCCTGGGCTAAGCATGTTTACAATAGCTGCGGCATCCAAGATTTTGACATCAACATTTGGACAGGTGGTCTGCACATCAGCTTCGAGACAATCAATCAATTCTGATTTCTGGCCACTTCGCATCTTGTCCCCTGATGATAATGAAGGAGGAGTACTCTGGTTTTCATGCTTAAAAAATTCTTGGAGATTCCCTTCTCTTGACTGACAAGCAATGTACAACCTTGCAAAAAGATTGCAGTCATTCTTTAATGTTGTGACTTGAAGTTTCGTCTTGTTGGTTGTCGTTGGTACTGATGTTCCAAAAAGTGGAAGCTTATTGCGTTCAATTGTGTCAGTTATTGGTGTGTTACACTTTTCAAGTCTCTCTTCGACGTACTTAGTGTATTGTGCTTCTCCGATCTTTCGAGCTGTATAAATCGACTCTATAACACACTCAGGCTCTATTTCTTTCGTATCTACGACAATCAGATCCTTGCTATTTTCCATAAAGGGGTTTCCAAACTCCTTTAATGCAGCAGACATTGATTTTACATCTTTTGCAAAGTTCTTTTGGACAGATGGTGTCTGTTCGTGGTGAGTAATGTTCTTTGTAGAACACTGAACGCCAAAGGAACACTCAAACTCTCTTACCAGTCTTGCAATTTCAGGTCCTGCGATCATCCAACGTCTTAGGGCCGTTGGGCACTCGGTGAGGCCCACTGCTCCACCATCACCTTTTATCATTTCGTTCTCTTGCTCGTGGTTTTGGTCAAGGGACATCATAGAAAAACGATGTTGGGACTTCTGAACCACAAATTTTCCATGTGCACTAAACTCTGTAAAAAGAGTAGGATGCGTTTTCTCTAATCGTAAGAGATCTCTCACATGTACTGGCAACCATCTAGAGTAGTTAGACAAGTTCATCGCAAAAAACCAAGGAAGTACCTTTCCAAGCACTTGTAAGTAGACTTGGAAGTTACCTCTCTGGTAGCCTTAACAAACTGCAGTAGAAGAATTTCGAGGTCTAATACTGTCGCCCAGTATTTGAATTGCGGGCAAAGCTCACTTTGTTCTTTTATCCAAGCTTCATAACTTTTGGGGGCTTGTCTTCACAACTTTCGATGTACTCCTGGTAAGCAATTTTCTGCATAAGGTAAATTGCACAGGCACTTACTTGGTGGACATAGCGAGATCTCGTCACGTGCGATCCTTTCAAAACAGAATCCGCTCTTCCACTTGTCATAACCTCAGCATGAATTAGAGCACTTCAAAGTAAAATATATGTTAGTTATTAGATTGAGATTATAAAACAACAAATCTACACCATACCTTGCCCACCCACTGTTAGTTAACCAATGTCCAATCATCTTTAATATTGCCATCTCAATATGCAGGCCACCCATCATTACCATGTACTTATCTTCACCGAATTCATTTTTGTTGTTCCACTGTATTTGCTTAGCGAGTGCATAGAGTGGTTGGTCCATCGCTATAACAGGAGTTTGATTAGGGTTTAAGAACTTAGTAGATTCTTTGACGGTTTTCATTGCATGCTTTATCATAGCCATAGTATGAGCATTGTCTTCAAAAAGTGGCAATAAAGAGGTGATTGCATTGGGCCTCAAAACTACGTTTTGCTCAGATGCAAAGTAAGCTGACCATGATAAGTAATCCTTTTCTTCAAGCTTTTCTTTGAGTAAAAGTTCGTCGACCCTTTTTAGCCATTTCTCCTCTTCCTTGATGCTTTTATTTATCAGGTCTTGTTTAGGTTTAAAAGAGCCAGTGACTTTGGGACAAAAGAGATCCTTTTTACCTTCATCTGTGACAGGAGTTACAGTTGTATAGAATTCAGGTAAACTGTTGACGACCTTTGACTTTGTGGGAGTGTTATCCTGTGGCACTTGTTCTCGTTCTTCTCCTTGTGAGTCAAGAGAAGGATGTTGTGTAAGGGAAATTGCTGTTCCATGAAATGAATTTTTAGCGGTTCTTGAGGACGGATTGTGATCGATATTGTCAACTTGGCCTGTAGTAAAGATATTCTTTCTTAATTTTGGAGGACATACAACACCCTCCTTCTCATACAGTTTGCAACACTTGTTTCCCAGATCTGCAGATATCTGCATTAGTCTGTCATAAGAAATGCAAAGACCTAGCTTATAAAACTTGTCGACCAATGTTTTTTCTTGTTTCTGCATGGACAACGAGCGCCGTGGAAGTGGTTAATGGTGTCTCTCTTGACTTGTCATGTCGAATGGCATTGCTAGCACCTGATCGTACATGCTTTACTGAATTAAATATTAGCAGTTGGGAAATCGTTAAAGCGGCACTGGCTCCTGACACCTCTTGTTTCTTTTGATTATTTATATTTGGACCCTCTAAAATCATATTTATCAGGGCAAGTAAACTATCGGGGACTGCTTGTTGTTGGCATTCTGGTGTAAACGTGCCTTCAAAGGGTTCCCTTTTCAAGAACATTTTTTTTCGTACTATACTAGCAGCTTTTGCAAGGTACAATGCAGCGGTGTCTAGGTTCCTATTGTGTACAAAAGCCATAGCTGTTCCAATATCATTTGGCATTGCCAGCTTCACATCTTTACCATCTTTAAATGCATGCAGCTCTGGTATTTGAGTGAGAAGTCGTTCTTTCAGTCTTGTGGAGTTGATACGTCCTTTCACTTCTACTCCTAATTGTTCAAGTCTTGAACAATAGAGCTCTGACAATTGAGACATCTTGAAAACTGCTTCACCAGCTGCCAGGCTTTCACTAATATATAGGCTTAATTCTGCAAGGGCTATTGCCTCAGGTGTTATTTCATTTTTATCATCAACAGCACTATCTTGTGGTTGGTTTAATTTGCTTCTCTGACGGTTATAGAGAGATGTCAAGCATGATTTATGGTAATATGCATCTCTTGCATGCATATCACCTTGTGCTAATTTTGCTAACAGTTTGTAATCTTGAAGCGTCTCGGCCGCTGATTGAACATTATTGGTAATTGACATGGTTTCTGCTTTATGCAAATCACCCTCTGTGCAATCACAGAAAAACATGATAAAGCATTGCTACTCTTACTTGACAATTCAAATGTCTTTCTTCTTGTTTTAGCTGGACTAGTAGCTCCTAATATTGCTGGATCCTCAGTTGAAAATTCCTCTTCACTTTTGCGCTTTTGTGCCCGCTGAAGCTTTAGCGTATTGCATTTATTATAGCACGATTTGTGCCATGATGCTCTGTGATTTCTTAAAGTATTTTCAATGCCTGTTAAAGTATTATTATAAGGCTAAATAAGTACAATTTATGGCTCATAGTTGATCTGTGAGTTTATTTCACTTTTAATTGATTAGGAATTCCTTACCTCTGCCATCATCAAGAGAAGAAAGTGGAATGTTAATAGGTAGCGAATCAAGTTTCTCGAATTCTTTCAAGTTTTCTGCAATTGTCTTGTAACTTGAGCCAGCAAGTAAAGTATTTGAAGCTTTTTCCGGACATAAAATCTTTTCTTTTGTGTCTTTTTGACATAAGGCACAAAGGTTCCAGTTTAAAGACATTTTAAAAGCGAAAAATAATCAAAAAAATTATCGAGAAATAGCACTATATCGTCTGGAAATGCCAAATTAACTAGGCGACCAGGCTTTTGCCACAGGAGCCCAAAATTTATGCAGTTTTCGAAATAACCTTTAAAAAGGGTAACTTTCGACAATTAATTAATTTTTACCGGAATTTTCATGGTGTTTTGTTGTTTTTATATAAAATACAACATTTTTATTTAACATTTTTATATTTAAAACGGTTTTATAAAAGCCTCATTAAGCCCGCGATTTAAGCCGCTGACCAAACTTTTAATCGGCTCAAAAGTACCCTAAACAAGCTGATCCTGCTGGGGTCTCACTTTTATTTTGATCTATAAATCAAATTAGCAATTTGTGGTAAGTTTCATGCTTTCTTCACATGTTTGAACAATCTGACCAATTTTCGGAGCTTATCCTCCGGACTACATGGCATTGTGCCCTTTTCCGATTTCTCGAAACGCTAGCACAGATCGGACGTTGATTTCAAACGAGCGCCCATGTTTTTTAGACGTATGAAAGCAATGCTTCCAATCACATCTCGGATCTCGACAGTCCAAAACAACATACTGGGAAAATCCATGTTTTTTGTTTAAATCAATGTGAGCTGTTGTATCATCTCCGCATTCTGGGCATTTCAAAACGTCTTCAAAAACGCCAAACAACACAGACAAATCGATAAATATTGTGCCTTCTTTTATCGAGTCTATATGATCACGCTCAACTCCATAATCTGCACTTTGATCCCCAATTTCGACGCCAGAAGGACAAGTGTTTTCAACATGATCATCGCCATATTTGAATTTCTTAGCTGGTTTTCTAGGGGTAATTTTCACCCTTTTTCTACTTCTATTGCGACTATTTCCCATTATATTAAGAAGAAAAACCAAAGAGAATGATTTTTCAAACAAAAAATTATAACTTTCCCAGCACAAAAATGTTAGAATTCAAAGATTATTGAAGGAACGTAATTTCTCACACTTCCCGATCGCCACGCTGTTCTTTATAGCTTTATACCATCCCCCAAACAGCTATTTACCACAGAATTACGACAAAACGAGCCGAAAGACCTTGTTAATAACATACGTCAAAAGTAGCAAGGAATGAAAATGGTTTCAGAGAGTTTTTGGTGGATATTAGGAAGCCCTTTTTGGTTACTAAGGCGTTGCTAAGGCCCAAATTATTAAACAGTGTCAGTTTTTTTACTTTTTCAAGTATTTTGATGAAATATTTTACAAAATAAACTTCAAAATCATAACCTACAATACTCAATGTATCCAAAACAAACGAAATTGTTTTTTTCATTTTTTGAAACTTACGCCTGATTTGGAAGGGGAATAAGTACCTCAAGGTCAATTTCACGAAGGAAATTTTGGATGGCATAAAAAAGGTCATCTGCACAAGCACAAGCAACATTGACAAGGTCCACAAAGGCTGCGACGATATTCTTCTCCACCCTGCTGTAATACTGAATGATGACACAGAGCTGTTTGGCTGTAGAAACATCGGTAGTCTCATCGACGATTAAAGAGAACTTCTTTCCTTTCACATCAGCAATTAATTCTTTGTTCAGCGCAGGACTGACTACATTGGTAAGAATTTTTATGCATTTCGTACGATGTATCTTTATGTTTTCGAGTCTACTTCCCGTTGCATTTCGAGCTATAATCTCCCCAAGATGATCCATGGTTAGAATAGAAGAATGACACGCCATTGTCACAGCTAGCTCAATTTCTGTACGTTTTACTTCGTCGGCGATCGTTAAGTTTCGCACAACTTGGATTGGCCTTACTGACGTTGAAGCTTTCACCCGTTGCACGTGCTTATCACTCTTTTCGTGCTTTGTTAAATTTCATAGTTTGGGCTTTATTTGAGTATGGCAAAGCTTACAATACCCATCTTCACTTCTATCTGATGCTTTCGAAAGCGAAATAAATTTGCTCTCCCACGTTTTGGTATATTTTCTTCCAGATTCATATGATGCTTTCCATTTGACTGCCATGTTCAAAATATAATGATGCTATGAGCCTATGACCGGAGCAAAGCCTGGGAAGTAGTGACAGAATAGAACCATTTCGTTTATCTTTTGTGAAAGAACTGTGAAACTTAGTAGTAATGACATTAAAAATCTGTGGGAAGCAAAAAGAAGCCAAATGTCCAAATTTATTTTTTGAGGCCAAGCAAGGAAAAAAGAAGCCAAATTTGAGTTATTTGGCCTCCAAAAGGCCAATCTGGCAACCTTGGTTGCTATGCCGACTAAATCCTACAATTACGATGAATCTTTCCTTAAGAGCTCTGAATAACATACACCAAAAGTACAGCTCAAAAACAGCTATGTTTTTGCTTTTTGTGGGTGAAATATGGGTAGAAACACGTTGCTATGGCGTTGCTAAGGTTAAAAATTTAAGACATGGTCTCTTTGGTGGCTTTTTTGATATTTTGCATTATTCTATAGAAAATTGATCCTATGTTCATCAAGTAATATAATCATCAAAGTAACATAAACTGCAAAAAAATATTTTCCAAAAAAATTTGAAAAAACGTGTCTGAAAGCAGATGACTACCTTAAGGTAGTAGATACCCTCAAAATCAGGTTTTGAGACCTTATGTTCAATACCACATTACTTCAACTATATTGCTATTGAAAGAATTAGGCTAGTACAAGTTTGAAGACAAGGTCTTAAGCTATATGTATCCAACAAAAAAATTTTGTTGGAAACTCATAGCTTAACTGGGGGGAGCAAGCAATGGAAACTTGTTTGTGAACATAGTGTATTTTTAGGGCGGGTCAATCTCAAGAACCAAAAGTCACATCAACACCATTTTTTAACTGAATATGCAAGAAAGGGTGAAGAATGCAATGATATAATTTTTGATCAGTACAGTAGTGTTCTATTTTCCATGGTTACCAAAAACCATCGCCAACCACCATGATTCATTATTTCTCAATCTTTACTTAATTCTACTCTACTCCTATCACATTTTTAAGTATTTCATTGCATTCTACACCTCAAAATACATATAAATGCCAATTTTCATAAAGATTGGATTGTTGGTTCTTCTAAACGACCTGCCCCAAATCGCACAAATCAAAATAACGACAGAAAATATAGTGCAATATTTTTAGATAATTTTTGGATAAAATACAATAAAATAATAGAATAAAGGGTAAAAACCTCAAAAATGAACAATTAATGTTTTTAAAATAAATGTTTAGCTCCCAAAAGTACCACTTTCATACATAGTTCCTTCTTGTCTCTCATTTTGGTCAGTTCGCTTCTTCCTCTCACTCCTACAAATCTGACGCCGAAGCTTTGCTTCATCTGTCATTTCCTTAGCAGCTGCATACAGTCTCTTTTGGTCGATTAAAGAAAAGCCAGTTTTGCTATGCTTTCCTACTTTAATGTTCAATCCTCTTTGAATTGTTTCAAGTGTCTTAGCACCACCATTGAACAAGCAAACTGCTAACGAGCATGCTTCGCACTGTTTCTGGACCGCTAAAAACTTCCTTCGGACAGAAGTCTCAAACAAGTTGATTTAGAGCCTCATTTTTATTTTGAGACAATCCAGCCAGCACACTATCCAACAGACTTCTATCACTCACACAAGCCTTGAAAGACAGTCAAAATTTCTTTCATTACTGCTGCAGCAATGTTTTTTGGTTGGAATGTTTTTGTTCCAAGAACTTTATCTTTCTGCCAACCACACCATGAATTTTCTCCCTCAGGGCAATACTGGTGCATTTGCTTGTCTTTTGTTGAAGCATAATGGTGCCAAATAGCTTTTACTGCCCTCTCCATGCCATCAATATTCCCCTTATTTTCCCTTAGAGCTTTCCCATAATACCTTTGGAACATATCAATTAGGTTGTCGGTGAGACGATTGCGACCTCCAATTGTTTTGCCATCAGACAATTTGTATTCCTCAAATCTCTTTTCTTTTTTCTAAGCCTTCCTCCCATCCTCTTTTGAATATGTCCAACACATTCAATTTTTTGTACTTCCACATCTCCATATGGGTCTGAGCGTACAACATCGCGATGTGAGGAAGAATCGCCATCACCTACAAAATCAACATAACGCAAGTTATGCTTCTCCAATGACCGTAGCCAGATTCCCACTGCACCAGCAGCTTCCATTGCTTTAGCAGATCTGTCAAAGTTGGCATTACATTTAGGACCATGGGTTTCCATCCAATGATTATACTCCTCTGAGTCTGGGTCAAGATGTTTCTTGGAACGGCATTGGTAACACACCTTACTTTTCACTTCAAAGTCAAGGACTTTACCACTATCAATTTCAATGGCAGACACCATACCATATAGAGATTGAAAACCTCTTCTTGCCCATGTACCATCACATGAAACTGCAATATCCAATGCTTTATGCTTGCCCACATTGCTTTTGGCTCGCAGTTCTTTTGCTGCTTTTTTCATTTCATACTCAGCGACTTCCTGTGAAACACGGGAAATCGCCTTCACATGGGTATTATAGGATTTTTTTGCTGCTGGCCCTGGCATATCCATAACAGCACAAAATTTAACCAAAGCTGATCTTTCCTTTCCATTACTCTCATAGCCAAAGTAACTTGACGATTCACATCATAAAATCGACCTTTACCTTTGACCACTCTTTGTGAGGTTGGGAGCTCAGTACAGGTATCACAAGAAGAGTTAGAACATTGCAACAACATTGTTTTAGCCAATCCACATCCTCCAGGTTTTTCTAACAGCCGTAAACTACCTTTCAAACAGACTTTGCAAACGGCACATTTTGATAAAATTTGACCCAGCATAGCTACGTCTTGAAAGCGATAACCAGTGGAAATTCGGGATGTGGATGTTGTCGAATGGCTGGATGACTGCCAGGCTGGAAAGTATGTCTTCTGCACACCGGAGATTTTTTTTAATATTGCACACCAGGCATATTTGAGCGTGGCAAAATTCTGCCATATTTGTTGGCGTGGCAGGGTAATTCAATGATGCATGCGGTGCTGAGTATTCCTGAAATAAGGCAGTAGTTAACTTTGTTTAAGGTGGTCATATACAAAAAATTGAATTTTTTCATTTTTAAAGATAGTTATAAGAAACTATCAGTATTTGAAAGACTTTAATGAAGAGAATTAACTAATGGGAAAAAAATTAGAAAATCACTAATTACACTAATTATCCAACATGGCGGCCATTAATTAGCCAATAAATTAACTTCGCTGCGAACATGATATCTTGGGAACCAATTATCCAAATTCAATGAGTAATGTTTTTTTTAAAAGCTTAGAACATAATCTAGTGCTTGACACTTTTCAATTTTTTATTAATTCTGTATAAACAAAAATATATTCCAAAATTTGATTTTCTTCAGTAATTTTGCATTTTTGGTACACATTTTATGACATAACGAGTAAATATTTCATCAACAATGCAAAATATCAAAATTTGAAAAATGTCAAGCACTAGATAATATTACTAGCCTTCAATCTACAAAATTTCAGGCATCTCTGACAAATAACAAAGATAATATGATGTCACAAAGTTTTCCTAAGTGCTAAAATCACCAAAAATGAGAAAACAACATTTAAAGTTTACATAACCTATATTATACCTCTGGAAGCCCTAAAAATTGCCAGCTTCATAAGTAACTCCTTCCTTATGTTTAGCATTGTCAATATAATTCTTTCTAATGTTTCTTAATGTTTTTCTTTGCTTTTTCACCTTCTCTGAGGTCTTCTTTGCCGACAACTTTATTCGATGATGATCACATTCTTGAGCTCCTTTACTTGTAAACATTCCAGGAGTTATGTCCAGTTCACTTCATACCTTTAACAAATTTATGTCCCCATCATTGAATTTAAGAATAGCCAAGTATGTTGCAAGAGCAACAGGTTCTTGTTCAACATATGTAGTCTTCGAACATCGTTCCCATATCATATTATTTAGACATTCATTAACATTTTGAGTTAAGCCATGAGTACAATTGTTTAACAAAGTAGCATCGCTCAGTTCTTCAAATATGGGCTCAATGACCTTAACAATACATTCAGGAATGCCTATTCTGTGCTTGTAGTTGTCCTTTTCCCTCTTATAGCCACACCAACTGTCCTCACCATCAGGACAAAGATGATGCCAAGGATTAGTATCAGTTGATGCAACATGATAGAGACAAGCTTTTATTGATTTTCCATTTCCTTAACATCATGAAGGTTTTCTCTTACTGACAAACCATAATAATTTTGAAGAATATCAATCTTCCCATCTGTAAGCCTTCCTTTTCCACTCAATCCTTTACCGTCAGCAAGCTTTACCCCTTTCATTGTATTCTTCAACTTACGAAGACGACTCCCAACCCTCTTTTGAATGTGACCAATACACTCCAACTTTTTTGGAATGCACTCTTCTCCATATGGCTTTCTTTCAACAACTGCATTATATGTTGAAGAATCCCCATCCCCAAGCATATCCTTGTATTTCAGCCCTCTAGTAACAAAAGACCTCTCGAAAATTCGCACAGCTCCAGAAGTCTCCATACTGCTAGCACTTCCTTCATGATTGATCTTGCACTGATGACCAGCTTTCCACTCGTTGTATTTAGGATCACTTGTCCTATTTTTCCATTTGGCACATTGCTGACTCCTGTCTGAGAGCACTTCCACGTCTAAACACTTTTTGGTTTGCAAAGATATTGCCGTAACAACACCATTATGGGATGCATGGCCTCTCTTTTGCCATGTACCATCCAAAAATATTCCACATTCTGGTGCTCCATTCTCCTCTTTAACATGAATAGCATTGCTGAGCATGCTGTCATTGGCCAATTGTTGAACAACTGGTAATAGCTTTCCATTTTGGATCTTGCGTGTTTGTTGAATAGTTTGCAATGGCAACAAGCATTTTCAATTACAGTGTACATTTATAGTGTACAGATAAAGTAAAAACTAAAAGATAAAATATCGCATTTAAAACTATAAATCCTTGAGTGAGTTCAACTCCGTCATAGTTCACCAAAATCATTTTCATGCAAAACATGTGGACATCGAGGAGGTTCATGCCTTACTCTATGCTCACTTCAAAATTTGAAGCTCTGTCTTCTTTAAAATATGGTAGCCGATGCTTTGGTAGCTTATAGTCTTCATCACCGTTTGTATAAATTTCTGCAATGGCTCTCATGGTACGAGGACATGAAATGAGATAGGAAACGCACCAATCTACTATAGATCTATGAACCAAAACCTCATTAGATTGGCCTCCAGTTTTCTTGTGAGTACCCATAAGACTATAAAATCCTTCTACTATAACCTCACAACCACTTGTGGAAAGAGCTACGTCAAGGGCAATGCACATACAATGCGCATGTACACAAATGCACATTTCATTTGTGTACATGCTGGTGTACACAAATTCTTCGTTGATCCTTGCTTTCACTGCCTTTCCCGAAGAAAATTTCAGATCGCGTGGTTGCATATGTCACAGTTTCGAGCGCTTTTAATCCTTGACTTTTGGAATACGTCTTGTACTCAGCATGTCCTCAGACACTTCCGAATAATGTGTGCAAGCGATTAGAGCGTTTGATGATAAGCTGATAAAATTGGAAGACAAGGAGTTTTCACGTAGCTCAACGATCGCTAGGTCTAGCCAGTGGGATGCATCCCAAGGAAGAAGAAAGTGTGGATCTGGTTTTCGATGCATCCCTAAAAGCTCGTATAGTTTCGTTTGAAATGTACTCGCTTGGTACTGTCCATCAGCATGAACACCTAGAAGCAATTAGAAAATGAAAGTAAGCAAATGGAGAACGTGTTTAGCAAATTACTCACACATCGACTCAGTCAGCTCTCATAATAATATTCTATCTCGCAACAACCTTAAATCCGAGCTAGTTAGCTCCAATGATCGTTTTAAAATTTCAATTACTTGTACGGCAAGATCTTCTCCATAACCTCCTCTAACAGTGTCTTCGTCATCGGAATCTGCATCTCTGTACTCGTACACTAGTGGAGCATCGATTGGCATCGCAGTGCGTTTACCATTCACCTGTAAAAAGATCATTATGGCCTGATTCGTGTCTCTGTGAGGAGTAGATTTGTCTATTGCAACTGAAAAGTGGGGGGGCAAGCCAGTATTTACCAAAGGTTTTTGTAGATACGATGCCGTTTGCTTATTGACGTGGATATATGCAGCCTTTATTATATGTTGAAACTGCTTTCTATAATGTTGGAAGATAGACAGCTGAGATTAATGACAAAACACCTGCGATACAAAAAAACCCCTTAAAATCAAACCTTCCATGTCCGATAGTCCCAACGTCTACTCCACAAAAGGAAAGGAATGCTACCAATGACTCGTACGATGAAGCCGCAGTCTTGATCTTACATATTTCTATTCCTGCAGACACCAGCTTAACGTTAGTGTCAATGTTTCTTTCTTTTCGTTGTTTCTGACTCAAATGATACTGTAAGGCCTTCATATGGAATTGACCAGCATTTCGCGTTGAACTACAGTTGACATGTTCGAGGATTCTGTTCTTAAAACTGTACCATTCTTGGTTGGATCCTTGTGAGTACTTTTCAGTCCGAGCAACATCATAGATCAGACCAAGGCCCCAGGATTTGTTTTGACCATTCCTAAAAGTTAAGGAAATGTGTTAATCAGATTACATCTATACACTTTGTATTCTACAATTAGCAATCACTTGCATTTTTAAAAGAGGATTTCCTTTGATATATTCGTGGCAAGGAACACAGGTTACGCGACATCCATCTGTCAGAATATCGACTTGTGTTTGTTCGCAATTGGACAATTCCACCAAATTGCTGGCAGCCTTCACACCAGCATCGGCATTATGGGATTTTGGCTTGATCTTCTTCTAACATCACCATCCATGTTTAATGCCTGTAATCTGACTAGAATTTGGTTGATACCATCCTCAATTCTAGCAATAGGATTGTCTGATACGTCATCAATCTCTTGCGATCCTTGTTCGTCAAAAAAATCTGCTACCGTGGATTGTATTTTCCCTGCTGTGTTGCTATCCTTAGTTACCAATACATTTGGAAATATAACATTCGTATTTCCAGTATAAGAAGTACTGGTCTGAGTGCTGTCATCCTCATTCGCATATACCTCATGACCAGAAAAAATGGACGTGATCGTGGACGTGCATGACGATGACAGATCTGTATTGACTGTATTAACAGTCTCTTCATTTGCAATCTGCTCTTCCCTTTGTTGAATCTTTTTTTGTTTTAACAATGCTTGAGCCTTCACATGATTTATTGGCACAATGACTGACATATAATTTCCTTTTCTCCACCATGTTTTCTTGCCCAATGCCTTTGTTTGTACGATTTGGATCTTCTTGTCAACTCTTGTGAACAAAGCAAACATATGTGTGGATCACATTGATCCTTTTTCACCTTCTTCTCCGCTGGATCATTGGCATTCAGAGATGGTGATGGTCGTTTTCGTCTAAATATGGCACTCCATTTTTCCTAAATGAAGATATTTAGTATTTCTTTAGAATAATCTTAGAATTCATTCAGAGCAATTTGAAAAATGATGAAAGGACAATGCTCACCTCAGCTGATTGTTGCGATTTTACATTGACAAGTTCATTTGTCTCATCTTCCTCAATTTCAGAAGTCATTTTCAGAGCACGTTAAAAAGCAGAAGAGGACCGAAATGTGGTTTTAAAAAGCGTGAATGCCTCTTGCTTTTTATATAGTTATTTCTTGATAACGTGATTACAAGTTGTCCGTTAGACAACCTAATCCAAAGTCCAAATATGCTAAGTGCCAACCAAGTGCTTATTATATCAAAATAAACCCACCAATAAAATAAGTCTAACAGTAACTTAATACTACTTTCTACAGTAGTGACACCGACTTTATGAAATTATAGCCAGTGGCGACGCCAGCCGTCATGCAGGTCATGCAACAATGCACGACTAAAAGTTTTCCCAAAAATGTTTAAAATTGAACTTAAAATTGTTTGAAAAATAATTTCACATTAAGTTTTAAACATCTATACGCATATACTTTTATTCTTTAGGCGAAATAATATTAATCTAAGGCTTGTTTCCAAACGTCGAACTTTACATGCGCCGAACGCATATCAGGCAAAGAAAAATGAGACAAATTCCTCATTATCTTTTGTTTTTAATGCATTCGGCACTTGTAAAGTATGTCGTTTGAAACGGGCCTAACACCACATTCTAACAACGCATTCACAGGGGCCGCGGAAGTATATCAAAAGTGGGGGCACTGACCGAAAGGGCATGTGAGTTTGCAGCTTACTGTTTTAGTATATTACAGATATGCATTGTTTCATGAATCATGATTAAGTTTCAAAGTCTGCAAAATATTGGTAGACATTCTTAGAATGCTATGCGTATTCTCTACTGCTCGGCGTGCGTGCTAAAAAATTGAACTAAGATGACTACATGAACAATTTTATTAAATAATGCGATCTCATTAAAATTTCCCAAAAAATCTAAACCTACGTTCGTTTTTCAAAACAAAGTCCTAAGCTATTAAACGTAAGTCCAGTTCGTCAGTTCTGGCCTTGTTTACATGCATAACAATAAGATTATTGTAGCGTGCTGCCGTCATTGTGCTCCTGAGATGTGTCTTGACAAGCCGCTGGCATGAAAAAGATCGTTCTCCAGAGGCTGCGCTCATTGGAGCAAGGAGGTAAATCTGCAAGAGTCGGACAACATTAGCCATTGCCATGACAATCCGCGATGAGTTAAGAATATTGATGTTATGGTGTCAATTGATGTCACCTTTACTTCTGGAAGTCGCTGCGAGATAATTCCTTCAAGAAGCTTTAACTCCGCCTTCAGCTGGTCAAAGTCGAGGTAATTTTTCGTGTTCAACTTCATTATTCAACTCAAACTTACGCCCGTTTGCTGCATTAATGAGCACGGTTTCGATGTTCATCAATACAGAATATGTTTTTCGATCGAAGCGCTCCTGTAGTGAAGCCAAGCACGCATCAATTGCCTCAACAAACTGGGCACGGTGGGCGTTTTTCACAGTTTGGAAATGATGTTGCTCGCCATCTCCGTGTTGAAGTCGCCACGGAGCTTTCTTCGGTCTTGGTTGAGTTAGATCGCCTGCAAAGTTGATAGCCTTGCTTGAAGCAACTACTTGGTCGTAAAACAAAAAGAAGTTGTCTCGTTGACGCTGCAAGTTTGTCTTCAAGGCATTTATGCAAGTAACAGTTGACAAGCGAAGACAACACCAATCGACAAACGCGATTTTTGATCCATCTGGGTAACCAAAATCAAAAACTAAGCTATAGCTGATTTCGCATGATGCCGACAGACTTTGTTCTACTCTCGGGGCTACTTGTATCTAAGAAAAACTTCTTCAGTCCAATTTTACCTAAAACAAGGGCATTTCTATACCATGTAAAAGGGCACTTTCATTCCAGAAAAAGGGCACATTTTTTCTTGTTGCAAAAAGTGGGGGGGCACTTGCCCCAATGCCCCCCCGATTCTGCGGCCTCTGCGCATTCATATTTGATAGCGCGTGGATCTTGTAATGAATACTATAAATACTGCTCTGTAAAATAATAAAATCACTTAAATCAGTTCGTTCATTTAAGTTCATTCATGTTTTCATGACGAATAACACGAACTCAACATGGGGACGCATGCTGACGCCTGATGCATTTGCTTTGCTATATTTTGAGGAAAAACAGTAACTTCCGATATTTTAATAGCAACAAAGGCTTACAAAGCAAGATTCAGTCTCTTGCAATATCACACACTGTATCATCAATATTCCTTAAATTACTATTTTTCGTTCCAAAGATTTTGCGACGTACTACATGTTTGACACAACAAAACACTGAAAACAGCCTGTGTACACCGAGATTAACGGATACTTCGTATATTAATTTAATATTATTATGCTTTGATCGTCATATGCGCACCAGTGCATCATAAAATTTATTTTGCACACCAGCACACCAGTAATTTCATAGTGCGCACCGGAGATCTCGTCGAAAAACGACATACTTTCCAGCCTGCCCAGGCATGTTGAGAACTTTGTTGAAAGTCTTCATAGCACTGTGTCCTTTTCCAATTTCTCTGAAAGCTAAGACAGCACGGACATTGACTTCATAGGATTGCCCTTGTTTCTTTGAAGTATAAAAACAGTACTTCCAGTCACAAGCCACACACTTTAAAGACACATAATGCGCATATCCATGCTTTTTGTTCATGTCAACATGTGAGTTCATTGCTTTCCCACAGTCCGGACATTTCAGAATCTCATTTAAGACTATAAATAAAACTGATAAGTCCATAAATATAGTACCTTCTGTTATAATGTTGGAATGGACAGCAAAATTTACTGTCTGATTACTAATTTTCGCACCGGAAGATCCAACCCAGGGGTTGTCAATAATTGATTGCAATTAAATTGGTCTGCCCAATCAATTAATTGAAATTGGAGTTTTGCCCAATCAATTGATTTTAATTGATGCTTTGTCCAATCAATTAGTTGGTTACAAATAATTGCAATTAATTGAAACTCACTTAATTTTTGACAACCCTTGTATACTTTGTCTACATATCTTTTTAGTACTAGAACGCACACTAACGCTAATATCGTATAGAAATAGGTAGGTCTATTGTACAGGCAATAGCAATAGGTATAGCAACAGTAAATATATTTAACTTTTTTCTCTATGTCATAGGCCACACATTTAGGTTCTATAAGTTTTCGGATTCCCATTAAGAATGAAAAAGCGAAGAAGAAAATAAAAAATGTAATGTCAGCATGGCATAATTCGAGTTTTTCAAAAGTGTAGGCCTACAAAAAAACAAATTTAGAAATCTAACAAGAATACAAATACAATCACATAAATTATGTGATAATCAAAAAGGCAAAAAGGGTTGCAACCAAGTGTTCATCACATGCTAACAGAAGCCTCCGCAACAGACTGTGCATCGGGCCACCAGCATTTGTTAAGTTTTAGAAAGAGTTGCATCTCTAAATTCATAGGCAGCAGTTTTTGCCTGGATTCACTGAAACAATTGCCAGCGGTAGAAAAGAAGCGCTCAACGATGTTACTTGTGGGCAGAATGAATCTGCAAACCAGGTATTTGGAATCGGTTGTCTTGCGCTTCTTTAAAAGGGAAATAGCAAAGTCATGCACCGGTTCAGACTCACTAGCAGTTGCAGTGTCGGAAATCTTTAGACTCTCGACAGCATTTCTCTCCAGAGGAGTCAAGGAACTGTCTTTCGTTTCCACGATCTTTCTGGCTCCATTTTCGAATTCCATCGAGTGGATAATCTTGGCATCAGGTCCGAGGTAACTTGCAGTCTCCGGATGACGTCGAATCACTTCGTCAAAAACACACCGGACGTCAGCCAAGTCCACATCGCTTCGTTGTAACGCTTTCGTAACCGAGTCCATTTCAGAGAGAACTTTTTTGAGCTCCTGTAATTGAGTATTCTCTCTTGGAGTTGGCATGAGATCCAATAACTCCAAATTTTCTTCGAAATTGAAAAGATGAGGCATAAGCTCGAAGTATCTGTTCAGCATATTCGCAGTTGAGCTCCATCGCGTCACATTCATAGGGCAGGGAGTCAAGATCGTATGCTTCCGCAGTTCGCCGGCCAATTTCAAACTTTTGAGTTTCACCATCAAAGAATTAACTTTCTCCAATGCATCCCTCGAACCTTCCATGAATTTCATCATAGCAAGATGGAAGCGGTGCGAAGCGCAGCCGACAAATGGCTTGCCACAAAAGTTGCTCAAAGCTTTGTTTGTCTCACAATTGTCTCCGATAATGCAAACGATATTTTCCAGTGATTTTCGATAAACAGAAAGGACCCACTCCAGAAAGTCTTTGTGAACTTGAGCGGTAAATCCAGTTTCTTCGCCCATAGGACTGAAAGCCAGTAAAGCCGTCGAATATCCCTCTGTTGCTTTCGCGTCAGGATAGCTGGCGAAAACAGCAACAAAATGAGTGCTCTTTTCCGTCCACCCGTCGATAACGAGAGCAAATTTATCAGGCAATGTATCGCACAGCTTCCGTTCAACATATTTCACAACCACTTCCATGTACTTCTTCAGCGTGTTGGTGGATATCGGATTTAAGGTTGTGTATTTACGGGTCAACGGGTCTGTCACAAACGAAAGAGGTTTCAGGCCCATACATACCCCTTCCTGTAACGTAATTGCCGAGTCAGTTGCTTTTTGATCATTGTAATTCGTTGCTGGATGTAGTGGTGGTGGTGGAGGTTGAAGTTTCGAGCGTCGTCTGTCCTTTTTCTAGCTTCCAATCCGGATGCTGAGAATTCAGATGGTTCGCGAGATTTGTCTATCCGGTGCCCTTCTTTTGTTTTAACGTCTTTCCACAAGTTCACTCCCATTCTCCAGGCTTTGCTTCTTTAAAGTATTTTTGTATCTTTGCCTTGCTGGCCATATTTCGTACGAATGAATTCAACCAACACTGTCACCAGCAACGAATTACAATGATCAAAAAGCAACTGACTCGGCGATTACGTTACAGGAAGGGGTATCAATTTCAATCGATATTTGCTTTTCGCAGCTAGCGCTTTAGAAATGCCTGACGGGAAGCTATAGGATGAGTCAGTTCTCGGCTCGGTGGCTTATGATTCGCTAACGCAAGCAGCGAGATGGCAGGATCGAATCGAGTCAGCTGACTTGTGAGCTGTGACCATTGATCTTTTATGGAGCTGCTGTGACAAGACAAAAGTAGATTCAATGTAAAAAAAAAGAAAAAAAGCAGCCAATGCCAATCAATTAATTTTAATTGGAGGTGCGCCCAATCAATTAATTTTAATTGATGCTTTGTCCAATCAATTAATTGGTTACAAATAATTGCAATTAATTGAAACTCAATTAATTTTTGACAACCCTTGATTTTATTCCAACCTCTTGGTCACAAGGTTTGCCATGCTTGCATTTCTTTCCCATTTTAGAAGGCGTTTTTCTCACCCGTTTTCTGCCTCTATTTTGAGGATTCCCATCATTTAACTTCAAATCCGCCAACAAAATAACAAAAACAATAGTTGGGAAATAAAAGCAACAAATTTAGCACTTGAAATGTTACAAAAAACTAAGAAATTTGTAGACAACTTCGCCGGAAATGCAAACGCATCGATCTCGAGACAGACAAAAGACTTTCATTGCCATGGCTCCCCAAAGGAACCAATTAGAATACAGTTATTTCAGAAGACTCTGAATTCAATGCACCAAAAGGAGAAACAAAAATGACAATTTTTACCAATATTTCGACCAAATTTTGAGGAAATCTCAACCTTGCTATGGACTAAATTTTTAAACAACATAGCTTTGAAAGCTTTTTGGCCGTAATTTATAATGTTTTTCAAAATATAAACGACAAAGTCTTAAAATTAAATAGTTAAGGCTCCAAAAAATTAACTTTTTTTAAAATTTGGTCAAAATACAGTTTATAAGAGGTGATGACCTCCTTAAACAAGCTAGCACCGGGCGACGAACAAATATCATCACTGTCGGGTCCCGAGAGGTAGATGTATTTATAATTTCGACCAATGCGCTGCGTTGTCTGTTTGAAATAGTATGCGTTGATCACGCAAAAGGTGACCCCATAACAATACGCTTAGAACGATTGGGTAAAATTCCAAAATAACAATGTTTAATTTTTTCCAGTGTTCAGGCCAGGCCCCGTAACACCAAAATTTACCGAAAATGGCTCCAAAGCCAAATCTTGCAGAAGCGTCAGTGTACAAATTCAACACATTAGATGGAAGTCAATAGTCGGAAAGAAAAAATGACCGACCGTTAAAATCATCGATAATAGATTTCCAAAGATTCAAATCTGCTTTTACAGACCGTGTCAAACGAATGTAGCAATGATTTACCCTAACTCCCTTGGTGATGTCAATTAGCCGACGAAGAAATGCTCTGCCTGGTACGACGACCATGCATGCAAAGTTCAACAAGCCGATCAACGACTGGATTTCTTTTAATGCGGCCTTTTTCCTTTTGAGGAATTCTTCGAGAAGCGTGCCTGTTTTTAGGATTTTGTCCTCTGGTAGACGGGCTTCCATAGCATGCGTATCGAGTTCAATGCCAGCAAAAGTGAGGATATTTACAGGACCCACCGTTTTTTCTGGAGCTATTGGTACACCGACATGATCGCAAAAGGATATAAACCTTTGTAATGCAACGCATCACTGGTCGAATGAAGGGGCAGCAATGAGATAATCATCAAGAATATGAATAATATGTTCAATGCTCAATGGGTTTTAGCGATCCATTTTAGTGCAGTGCTAAACATTTCAAAACTGCGGCAGGACGATGCGCAGCCCATAGGCATTGCCCGATAAAAATAGTAGTTACCTTGCCAAAACATTCCCAAAAGGGGGTAATCCTGCGGACGTATGGGAATGATACGAAATGCATTCTTAATATCAGTTTTGCCAAAAAACAGCCTTTCCCCAAGCGTTTAATAAATGCAATGGCATTGTCCACTCGCGAATAAGAAATTGTGGTATATGCAGAAGGAATACCATCGTTAATATACGCCACATGCGGAAAGGACAAATGGTGAATCAACCGAAATTCGCCCGGAACCTTTTTTGGCACTACACCTAAAGGTGATACATGCAAGTTTGGAAATGAAATTTGAGGAAAGTGCCCCGCAATTCTACCTGCCGCAATCCTTTTTTAAGCTTAGCACTGACCACTTCCGGATTTTGATTTGCAGAAACTAAATTGTGCGCCTGAAAGGGGCTATAAACACCCTCAAAATGAAGAGGAAAACCATGCGTAAAGCCTTCAAATAACTCTAAAACGCTTTGGGCATTGTATCCTTGTAACAAAGATAGTAAACAGTTGATTCTTACGGGGGGTGGAAGCTTGTGTAGTTGTTGCTGATTTTCCAGCTGTGTGAAACTTGCCTGAAGAACGAAATTTACACCCTTTGGCTGGATGCTGCGAACCACATTTAAAACAAGTATGTTTGTAAGAGCAACCTGAACATTCAAATCCTCTGTGAAAAATACTCGACAAAAACCCATTGGAACGAAGATGCCCGATGGAGAAGACTGAGATTGTCCGGGACGTGACCGATTGACGATATTACGATTAAAACTTTGCGCTCTGATCCACAACTTAAAATGAGTTGTCCCCCAAGGCATATCGTGCAACTGAGATTGGCGCATGTAACGAAACTGTGTGTCATAAAATTGCCAGTTTTCACCACGCGCGGCTAAATCGCTAACAACCTCAGAATACTTCATCAATGCAGGTGCATTCTGGGGAAACTTACTGGTGTATATCCCAACAAAAATCTGAAAGGCAGAAGTCCACATTTCAATTCTTGTTATGGGCTTAATCTTTGTAGTAGGTTCCAAAGAAAGGGTGGGAATGAAGTCATTATTTTGAGTTACTGAGAGATGATATCGACTATCACATCCCCTTGAACTAAGAAGAGAACTGAAGTCAACAAACTCGTTTGCCCAGATCTTAGCTTTAATTTTTGAGCTTACTTGAGCATCAATGGGGATCGAAATTAAATTAAAATCTTTGCATGAAGAATGTGGACTTTCAACCGCCAGACTAAGTCGCTGCTCACCTGCCAAATGTTCTAAGGCAGATGCCACTGGCCCCTGCACTTGGGCATCAACCTCAGAACTATTAATAGGTACTTCTCTTGTGTCGCTTACTGTCGCAGAGGTCTGCAAACTTTCTTTCACAGCTTGAGCCACTGCTGTGGCGATTTTCGATATGGTCGCATCGTTGATATTGGTCGCAGTTGACGATGACATCGAGGATTCGGGCCTAGCTGACGACTCATTTTCTTCTGACATAGGTGTAGAACCAGTACGAGGTCGTTGATCCTGAGACCTTGGTGTCGATACCTGTGCTCGGCGTTGAATCTTGGTGCTTGGTCTAGTAGCAGGCATCATACACTGATATACTAAAAGGAAACTGAAGGAGAAGCTACAAGCTTCAAGGAAACGATAAAATGCAATTGCAAACAATGAGAAGGAGTAATTACACAACTTAGGACAACACGTTTTTTAGTGAATGGCATACAACAAAGGTAGCCGATATAAATGGGCAAAAGTACAAAAACGGTGACTAGCCCCCTGTTTATTGAAACCAGACGAAGCAGCTTAAACATTTTATGAAAACCATACTCTGTTACTGACAAAACAAGACAGAGACAAATGAAAGACAACATAAACAAAAATAAAGAACAATATAAGAAACAAGCTATAAGTCTTGAATGGTCGCCTGGAGTTGAAGGAGAATTGCTGAATTCCTAACAGGAGATACACTTGCCATAACCGTGTGTACAGCGCAAAGACAAATAATCCCGTGGAGTCTCGGGATATAAAAATTTCCTACTCGGAAAATAATCAAGTTGGTAAAAGCAAACTATGTACTCCAAACAACAAATAAATCCCAGACAACAAATAAATCCCGTACAATGAACACCATCACAGGACAATAAAATGTGGCCAACTTTACTGAATGCACGATGCTCATAAAGAAAAATGCCAGGTATTTTATCTAGAACAACAGACAAATATTGACGTAAAACTGCCGCTTTCTTGTTAAATGCAAAATCAGGAGTTTGCGAGTGACTGTTGTTCCTGTTAATCACCTGACACAAAACTACTGTCCTCACATTAAGATCATTCTTTAAAAACAAACCTAATTCCTCCAAACGAGAGCCTGCTGTCTCGGGAGACAACTCTGACAAGTCATTTGTCCCTAATTCCAAAATAACTATGTCTGGAAATTGGTTTTTAATAAATAGTAAGTCATATTGAAAAACTTTATCAACTGTACGACCTCCAATACCATGTAGAGAGACGCAGCCCGACGAAGCTAAGTTAAAATTTTGTTATGCCCGCGGGTCAAAATGTTTATCTAAATCCTCCTGTAGGCGGCGAACAAATGAATGACCAAAAATTAAAATTTGTGTTACATTGCTCCACATATTTAACAAGATAAGCGTAGAGTAATAAAATTGTACGCAAAAACATATAATATAGTACCTGGATTTTTCGATAAACTTCAATGCTTTGATTGTTTTTGCATTGTTTGATACCATTAATGATGGGGGTCCCCTTCTAGCTGAAAATCGTCTAAGGCATCTCATGAACTCATCCGCAGACAAATCTTTAACTAAGTCTAAATGCATGGCCCTACTTACGCAACAGGAAAACAATGCAATGTATACTTTGTCTGTCCCCCCTGATGTATTCTTCACAAATAGTGGTCCAGCAAAATCTACCCCTGTCTTCGAAAATGGTTCCGCTTGCTCTACTCTGAATGCCGGAAGGTTTGCTTCGTTAGGTCGATTATATGGTTTACCCTCTAATTTCTTACACACGACACATTTGTTGAGAATTGATTTTACCTTCTGTCTGCCTTCTGGAATCCAGAACCTTGACCTTATCTCTGCTAAAGTTGCCCTAACTCCGCTATGATGTAACTTTTTGTGGCAATGCTCAACTATTAATTTCGTCAATCTACCTTCCTTTGGTAATAAGATTGGAAACTTCGTTTCCTCTTCCAAGTCTGATTCCGCTAGCCTACCCTGACATTTTAGTAGCCCCTCATCTTCTACTACCTTGAGTTGTACCTCTAACTGCTTGAACTTATCCTCCTTCTTTAGCCTGTCTTGTGAAGCCTTCAACCAAAGTTTTTCTGCTTTACTTATCTCCTGACTCCCTAATTCCGTGAAGGTTAAATCTTCATGTTTCCCTTTGATCCTAGCGATCAAATTCCTAACAAATCGTGTGACCCATGCCGTTACCCGGAATAACTTCTCAACCCTACTGTACCTCTCTATAGAGATCACGTTCTAAATATCTATTTCTTCGTTAGTAGCTACTACAAATAGTGCCGTTCGCTTTTCTTCTTCTTTACTCTCCTCAGTTACGCCTACCTCTGATTGCGACCATTCTCTTTCTACGCTACTCAGCCACCTTGGTCCTGTCCACCAAAGTGATTGCTCTTGTATCTTCGACGCAAACACTCCCCTGCTTCCTAAATCAGCGGGATTTTCCATTCCTGGACAATGTCCCCACTTCTCCTTCTGTGTTATTGCTAAGATTTCAATTTACTCTATGTCTAACAAACTGTTTCCACTCACCCGCGATTCTGAATCCAATATAATGCTGTAATACTATCTAACCAGTACCTTGCTTCTATTTTCCCTACTTGGCCTACTAAAGCTTTCCGCACAGATTCCATTAACTTTGCTAACATCAGTGCAGACATTAGTTCTTTTTCAGCGGCGCAACTCTAGTTTTTGCTGTTAACAATTTCACAAAGACTCCAACACTCGTGCGACAAACAAAATATACTAGCACGCAATACGCTTTCTCACTTGCATCACCAAACCCGTGAAGTTCACAAGATTGAATTTTGCCCTTCACACCACTATAGATGCATGTACTTAGCTTAATAGTCTTAACACGGTTTAGATCTTCAATCCATTCAGTGTATAGACCGGCGTACTTTGTGCTTATCTCGTCATCCCAATCAATCTTTTCTACGCACAGCTGCTGAAACAAGATTTTGATCAAAACTATTACGCAGCTAATTAATCCTAGCGGATCAAATATCTTTGCTAGTGCGCTCAGCAGGTTTTGTTTAACTTCTTGTCACCCAAGTCTCCTACAAACTTTTGCAGGTCGAACGTGAACAGATCATTGTCGCAATCCCAGTTTATACCTAAAACTTTTGCGTAATCGTTATTTTGGATTCCCAAACTCCATTGTGTGAATGTTTCATCGTCTGGATCTGTCGCCTGCAAGACATTATTCACGCATTAACGCTGTTCTATATGCGCTCGCACGTTTGCGTCATTTGTCATCCATTTCCTTAATTTAAACTCGCCTTGAGACATTCTAAATTTGGCCTTTTCATAAAAATCGATGGTTTCGTGTGCGCTTTTGCCCCCCGAAACTAAGTCATCAACGTAAAATCCTTCATTCAATTTTTGAGCAAGCACTGGATGTGATTCTGCATATTGCGCTATGTGATGCCTGAGCGTGGCGTTCAGTAAAAATGGCGAAGCATTTAATCCAAACACTACTCTACAAAACCTGTAAACAACAACCTCTAAATTAGCATTAGTCGCATCTCTAACCCACTGAAATCTTAAATAGTCCCTGTCTGCTTTGTCTACTTCTACGTTCAAAAATGCTTTCTCTATGTCTCCTACCAAGGCCACTCTGTTCTCCCTAAATCTGATTAATATATCAAACAACAACGGTGTTAATGATGGTCCTACATGAAGAAAGTCATTCAAGGAAGTCCCTTTCTTACCCTCCTTTGATGATGCATCATACACTATTCTTAGCTTAGTTGTTCTGGCTTTACGTATCACCGCTTGATGGGGAAGATAATGAACATTCATCCCCGGTTCTGACTTGTCAACCCTTTCAATGACTGCCATTTTTAGTTGATCCCTAATAATTTTATATTCCTTTAACAAATCAGGCTTATTTGACAAACGCTTAATTTGCCCTTTCATGCGTGCTAAACTATAGGCATAGTTACTTGGTAAATGCCCATGACCTTGCTTCCACGGTAATTTAACAGATTACTTATGCCCATTCAGGTGGATCAATAGGAAAAAATAGGTAAATTTGATACGCAAAATAAAAATGAATAATTTAACCATATGAAACCAAACTTTTAGGCATGAAGCATTTTATTCTTAACAATAACCTCAAAAAATATGGCTTTCAATGCATTACTAGGATATGAGTAATAACTTAAACAACATTGTCGCAGAATTCACTGAGTTCGTCCAGAAAATTGATCTGCACTCTGATTCGGTTTGTTTTATGGAGTTTATTAGCAATGAACAATCTACACAATCTTTTCGACTATTACAAATTTGAGTCTATTTATATGTTTACATTTCGTGACTTACGTGCACTACTACAACATGAATTAATTAAGAGAGAAAATACTTAGGAAGTGTTAAGTATATACACCCTAATTTAATTATAATTTTGGCACACATAAAACTCTGCATGGGAACTTATAAAATCTGGCATGCAATAAAAAATATAAATGAAATATCCTAAATTATACAACAAACATAGCCATATTTTCATATCCTCGGTACTACAGTAAAACTTATAAATCTAAACATAATTCAATTGGTTGCTTGAAATTAAGAAGTTATAATCATAAATACATTAGCTATGCAGGGAACTAGAATTGTCCACATAAAACAAAGCATGCAAAAGTTATTTACATGCAAATATATAGTGCATTTTTTCGCAGCACTTTGCAAAAGCAAATCATCTATAACTTAGCAATGAAAAAGCAAATCTAATATATTTTAGTTCCCTGCACAATACATATAATTTTAAACATTTATTGAAAATTTCAGCTTAATAGCTTGAATTGTTCATGAAATATTACAAAAACAAATTCGGAAATAATAGAAAAATATGAAAAAGAGAAAACAGCTTACAAAGTTTGCAATAGATTGCATGATAAAGTTTAAAGGCTTAAAATGCTCCAGCTTCATACATTGTTCCTTCCTTTGTTATAAGGTCTTCGATATAACCTTTTTTTCTTTGTCTTATCTGTTTTCTTCTTTTTTTCTGACGGTCAGAGGCTTTTTGGGGAGAGTGATGGAGACGAGTAAAATCTTGTTTCCGACAAGCTTTCTTAGTATGTGTCCCAGCTTTTATTCCTAGACCTTCCAGGACATTTACAATGGTTTTTGCACCATCATTGAAACAGCCAACAGCTAAGTATGTTGCTAACTCAACTGTTGAGAGATTTGAATGAGTTTGCTTAGAGGCACGTTGCCAGATTAATGCATTGAACGCCTCGTTTTGGTTCTGTGTACTACCATGCAAACAAGAAGACAAGAGCTGTTTTTTGCTCAGGTCTTTGAAAACTGGGAAGATACAATCTGCAACAGCTTCTGGAAGGGGATGCTCATGACAATATGCAGATGTGCCTTTTGCCAAATCTCTTGAAAACCGCACCAGCTTGTTTCACCTGTAGGACAAAGCTCATGGTGGGGGTCTTCATCAGATGACCTATTATGGTGCCATATTGCCATTACTGCATTTTCCATTTTGTTTATATCTTGACAGTTGTTCCTTAGTGTTATCAACGTGCTTTGAAGTGTAAAAATTTTCGAAATAAGAGCACTTTAGCACTCAATTTTATCTAACAAGGCTTCGTGCACATCGTCAGCTTCCCTGACCCCAAGTGTTTCTAAATCCCACAACTTGTTCACCTGCCTGCCTATGCTGTTTGTATTTTCCGTTGCAGTCTGCGAAACTAAATTAACATGTGCATTTTTGATTTTCGAGCTCCCTTTCAGTGGACCGCTTACAACCCATCCTAAACAATGTCAATCGCAACTGGCTCATCCTTTTTGCCCCTAATTATTTCTCCTTTCTGAAAAGCCCAAAGGTTATCTGCTCCTATCAAAACATCCACTTCTAACATCTCCTGCTTCAAACTTACATCTGACAAAAACAAATTTTTCAAATGAGAATACTGCTCCTTATCCATCTCAATATGCTCATTTTTTACCGTACAAATATGTGGAACCACTAATGCCTCTAAACGAATTTTGCAATTACCCCTAAGTGATGCGATCTCACAATTGACGACCTCTGTCATCGTACCTTCATTTGTTCCACCACCAAAAGTGTTGACCTCTAGCCATTCCCGCCTTGCTACATTAAGCTTCGCATCTTGTTTTGCCCTGTTTGTCACGAAAGACTTCTGACTTCCCAAGTCAAAAAGCACTCGCACTCTCTTCCTATTCTAACCTACAAGAATTCCTTGCGCCGTCTGCAAGGCTACCCTAGTCTTTGTACTCACATTTACGTTACTCACATTTACATGCTCTGTTTTCTCTGCGCTGCCACTCTGTTTTTCATCATTCTTTCCTTTGTCACATATAGACACATGATGACCCTCTCCACATACAATACATTTAGTACGTGCACGACAATCTTTAGCTAAATGACCTTTATTTAGACAAATAAAACATCTTTTAAACTTACGAAGAAGTTGCATACGTTCTGTCCGTCCTGTTATCTTCTTGCACTCTTCGTGTTTGTGCTCCCCACAGCAGAAAGCACAAAACAATCGATTGTTGCGGCTGGCAAACAATCCGCTAGCTGTTCCTGGTTGCCGTCGTCTTCTTCGTTGATCTTCGTCCTTCTCCGCAACTGCTAATTTGTGGCATTCCCGCAGCTCCACTTCGACTTGCAACGCGTCGACAAAGTCTTTCATTCCCCACTGTAAGTAGTCTCTTCCCCTGGTAATCGTCAGTTTTAATGCGTCCGGTATTTTTGTTAGAAGATTGGGCACGACTATCTCGCAACACGTCTCCTCCTTTACACCGAGCGCCTCGAGTCCTCGATAATTCGTTTCCACGGCGTCAAAGAACTTGCGCAACCTCGTCGTATCATTCTCGTTGTACACGGGCTTTAGGTTCATCATATCATTTACATGTGCCCTTTGCACCATCACTTTGTTCCCGTATCTCCGTTCTAACACCTTCAGGGCTTCTGCATAGTTGATCGAAGTCAGAGCAAATCCCGAAATTGCTGACTTGGCCGGCTCCTCCACCAGTCCCCTCAGATAGGTGAATTTGTCGACCTCAGACAATCCGTCGTTGTTGTGAATTGAACTTTCAAAAGAGTCCCAGAATTCACGCCAATCTTGTATCTTGCCCGAGAACTTTTTCACCTCCAGTTTAGGCAGCTTTACTCTACAGCGTGCTCCACTGGATAACGTACTTGCCGATGTGTTGGCGAGTTCCTCATTTCGCTTGTTTGTCTCTATCGTGCTAAGCGCTTCGTTGATTTCGGCCAACGCGCCCAAAACTTCGCAGCCGTATTCCGATGAACTGTCAATATCTGCTGCAATATCTTCATCTTTTTCTAACAAGCTCAGAATCTCATCGTTCAACTTCGAAATCGTATCTAATTTCTGTACGAGTACAAGCCGCATTTGTTCCAGTTCGACTTTCCTTAATGGCGCTTTATCGTTTACCATACTTCTTACTTTGTTCACAACTTTTGTGGCGTACGATTTGTGTCCACTCCTCGACTGTCGCTTTCTTGTCAGCTCTGACATCGTGAACAACCCTGTATCCTATTTCTGTGTTCTTCTTCAATTCTGCTACTAGATCCGGCTCGAAGGACCACGTTACGCACAATCTGTGCGAAGTGCTGGTTCACTGTTCTAAAACTTCACACTAACGATGAGACTGTATTTTGAATATATAATTTTAACACTTCAATAAGATATTTACAGTGTTGTGCACGATTTTACGTTCCAAGCATTGGTTCTTCGCGATACGGAATGATTAAATTTGATCTTGTTAAGATTACGGACAACCGTCAATCCTAGAACTGCGTTTTCGAAATTTATTGCCTTCTGCAATACGACTCTAATTCATCAAATTTGTATGACCAGTTCATACACCAATAACGTCAACTTTTCCGAACTCCCGAACCAACGCTTGCAAGCTATATTTATGTATAATTATTCGGAAGTGGTTTTTTGGCGTTTACATATGACGCGCAACTTTGCCATTCCGTTTCTACCTACATCCTACCGCAATGACGCATTGCGGTGAGGAAGTGTTCTCTTAACATGACTATACTATTTTACATCAATTTAATATCCGTTATATCTTATAATCTATAATATGACACAGTCACACTCTACATAATTTGACATGACACTTTACAACATATTCGCTTATGCAAATAACTCCTTTACCAAATTGACCTGTCTAGTCCAGGCGGTGAGTGAGTTAGGTATCACCTGAGCGGGTAATTTACGGGAGTAGGACTATCTAGACCAGTTTTTGGCGTAGAACACGAATCCGCATGTTATTCTCTCCGACAAGGCTGCTTTTAAGAGTTATTTCCAGATATTGCGCAATTCAACCTCATTTTCATGCAAAATCAAACGTTTTTAAGATTTAGCTATTGTTATTAATAAAAACACAGACGTGATACCTACCTATTAATAACAATAATAAAAAGACGTATACTGGACCAGTTTTAGAATTAGAAGTGCAGTATAATTCAAATCGCAAGACACCCCCCCCCTCCCCCCAATATAGCCTAGTTTTCATGCAAACATATTGTAATTTGATATAAATCTTAACAATAAATGTAAATCAACACTACTAGTTTTGATGTAGTTTCTTAAATAATTCAAATCACATACAGTACCTATAGCTGTATCATTCGTCGTCGTCTGAACTGCAGCTGTCTTCTTGGTCATCACTTTCCTCATCGCTTTCGTCATCACGTTCGACAAGTAGCTCGGCAACGTCGTCAGGATATGCTTCCGCGATCCAATCGATGTTCAAGTTCGGGAGCCAACCATGGAACTGGGAATCCTCCAGTGCCATAATTGGATGCTGTGCTTTTCTCCAAAGCCTGGTAAATGGCTACCGGAGGCAAGGTTGTACAACTTATCGTGGTCCAAGTCAGTGCTGAAAGGATCGATAAAGTCATTCTTTAACACATTTATAATGGCCTTGACGTTATTCTCCAAAATGACAAAATGGACTCTTACATCAACAATGTCCCAAAACAGCTTTTTATTCATGTCTCGATGGGTGCGTTGGTCTTCTAACTCATAAGGCAAACATGCTATTTTACACAGATTTTCAATGTCTAATATGATCAACATAGCATAGAATAAACATATTGCTACCTATTATTCTCTAAAGCATAAATATTACAGTATCAATAGGTATTTTTTTAACATATTGATTTTTGCACTAACCTTTCTCGTCTACCACCCGACAATCCTCCATTTCTTCAAGTATACTGCTGACTTTCTTTAGTTTTGTCTTTTAATTGCCAACAACATTTTGTATTTGTGTGAATTCCATCTTTCTTTCATGCATTACACAACATTACTCTTTTCCAAAATACGCCCTAACTCTGCTTTCAGTTGAAAAGAAAAAACAAAGCGACAAAAAGACTAATTTACGAATTGGACTGAGCAACACTGAAATGAAATATTGCTTCTGAGTGTACAAAAAATTTTTGTCCTTAGGGAAATATAAGCATCTTTTATACAAGTTTGAAAATTTTACGATCCACGCTTCGTGCGACTGGTCGCAGATCTGTGTATAGAAGCGTGCGTCAGAGAGACATTATTTTCACTAACTTTTTCTTGAACACTGGCAGTAACATGATTCGTTTTTAAATACATGTATAATAATAATGCATCAGGGACTCGACAGCGCACGACAGGTATGCAAACGACTCGGGCAGTTGCCTAAAACTGTCTTATTCATGCAGCTAGCACACAATGCGAAAAAATTGCCACATTTCTTATTCTGTTTGCCAAATCTTGTAGGATTTTTAGTTTAACTGGCTGAAAGATTTCCTTTTTCTGCCTTTTCTACACTGAATAAATGGTGGGTATTTCATGTTTCGATCATAAATCGGTCTTCATTTATGTTTTTTGACTCCTCAACAAAATATCTGCAGTACAAACCATAAGTACGAGCCCACGACCTATTCGTGCCTACAATTTGGGAAATTCTAATTCCTTCCTACTTGCCTTAATAAAATAGAAATATTGTTCAAATCATTTTCAACGAGTTTATGTTCCAGTTTAAATAACAATATTCGAACTCGAAAAACCTATCTAAACGTTTCAGCCTATGGATGTACCAAACGATATTTTAAACCTAGCAGTTTACGGTGCATTATGAGCGCCATAAATTTCGTTTTGAACACTTGCTCGTGGGTAAACCGCTGACCCAATGTAAGACTCGCCGGCTTTATTTGAGTATGGCGCACTTTGGCTCAGGTTAAGCTTATGTTTCGAAGCCAGCCGATACTCCTACAGTGCCAGTATATTTGTGCTCATTTTATGCTTCATGCTGATTTTTAAAAGAAATTAACAATAACAATTTTGCTGAAAAGTATCATTGTAGGAGTGAAAGGTCGGTTTCGTCACTTGTTAATACGTTGTTAAAAAAATGTTAAAATCGTTGGCTATTTTGACTTGAAATATTTGCATAGTTCAAAACTTGAAAAATAGTTAGAAGAGAGGACTTTGTTCATTCAAAAACCCACATATTGGAAGATTGTAAGTGGAGTTCAAGTTCTGTCTGACGTGGAAGTTTGACGTGGAAACACATCATTGTGTGGTTATACACTGTAAAAACGTAAATGGTTAAATGCATCGTAGGTAACCAATTTTTATGGTTATTTTAACCAATCAGTTTTTACAGTGTATCAACCGTGATGTATTGGTCCTTTACAACTGGGACCATTTGCAGTGCATCTCTTGTGCGCTGTTGAACACTATTATACATTATAATTAAATTAGTATCTTTTTTATTTCAATCTTTTTAGGCTGGTTTTACACTTTACCGGATTCGCTCATCACATTTTTATTTGCTAGGGGTAACTGTTCCGATTAAAGGCATATTAGTCCATTTAATTGTTTCTGACATTGAACGTCATTATAGCCTTTACATACTTAAAAAATTTATCCAGCTCCGATAGCAATCCGGTATAGTATAAACGAGGACTTAAATAGTGTTATTAACTAAATTTTAGCTAACCGAGTTTGAAATACCTTTGTTATGAGACTAAAAACGACCATGTACAACTTCACGTAATTGCGATTTTGAAATTAGATGGTAACCTGTGAATTACAGTAAGAAAAGGTTCATGTATGGATATCCATTTACCAATCCGAACATGCTAGTTTGTTTAGTTTTTACGTCACGTACACGTCACACACGTAGCTACATGTACGTGGATGTATATATTTTTTAAAAAAACGTTAAAACATATTACATTAAAAGTTATCAGTTTTCTAGTTAGCTCTATGCTGTTATAAGATGTTAAGAATTGATATAATAAAGATATGATTTCTACACATAATATTATTTGTAAATTTGTTATATGCATAGAAAGGTTACTTTAACCACTTACCTTTAATGGGTCGTGGATGGTCTGTCTATCGACCTTCGGAATATTGAAATGATGCATAACTTTGCAACGTAAGATTCAATCCTCGAGTCTCACCAAATGGAAACAAGCATGGTTAGATTTCAAATGACGAGGGCTTGTATTATTCGCCATATAAAAACGTTTAAGCCAAGTTACAAGAAGCAATTATATTTGGTTGATGATGTAGTATTTGTAATTTAATATCAAAACTTTACTTGCATGACTTGAACATATTTAACTACTTCTATAATTGCTGTTTGAAATAAGTCTCTGTCTATTAATTATCAGCTCTTTGTGTAGGATAAATTTCAATGAGAATCGACATTTTCTAGGCCATCAAACCATTGATTATTAATTTCAGCAACTTGTCAAGTGTAGGTGAAATCACACGTCACGTTTTCGTTTTACCGTTTCATGGATCCCCAAACGTCGATAACGGTTGTAGCAATTACAAACTGCAGAAAAACCATTTTGTAATCGTTTTCTTAATTCTTTACTGGATTTATAAGCGATGATACATCCCAAATCTTCAAAAAGAAATCACAGGGAAATCGCCTTGGTTGATGGGCTCAAAAATCACGCTATTTAAATGTGCATTAGTTTTTCATCAGACAAAATGAAGAATACGAAATATTGTTGTTAGCGATAAGGAATTGCAAACACTTTATAATCACCAACAACCTTGATGTGTGAATTATTTTTCCTTTGACATTTTATGTATTCTTAAATTGTGAACTGCCATTATTGTGTGCTGGTGCTTTAAGGAAACATGCACAAAGAAAATGGAAATGAAATCTAGACATTTGAAGCTCGTACCTTTACAATTCTATCGTTACCGGACGTGACAAGTCTTCCTTTGGTTAAATCAATACTCATGTGAATAACTGGTTGTTTGGTGTTGTGAAAAAGAGCTAACGGTCGACGTCTAAACATTAAATAAAGAGGCATACAGTTAAAGAAAAAATATCCATCACTGGACGACATAATGTTTTCGCAAAATTTAATGGTATGACCTGAAACGCTATACAGCAATTGTTGTAAACAGTGAATAACAGTGGCTTAATTAATCAGTATGTTAAGTCTGCTGAAGCCTTCAGGCCCGCCCTTTCGAGAGGCCCGTTATATCTAGACATAAATAAGTTTTTATTTCTTGCCATTCTGGACTAGATAAATGTTCTTATTTTTAGACCTTTTATGCTGAAAACCGTAAGATCTACTGTTTAAATGTGCGGGTTAAATTTAAAGTTCAAACTCTCCCAGTTTGAACTTTAAATTTATTTTATTGTTTACACTATAAGTTACCAACACCAGACGAGAAATGCAAAGGCAAAAAAAGCGTGAGGAACGGAAACGTCGTCCAGTTATTCAACTTATTGGGAGCTTGGGGGTGGATAGATACAACTTAGGCCTGTTTCAAATGTCGAATTATACATGCACCGAACGCATTGAAGACAAAAGAAAATGAGATGAACGTCCTCATTATCTTTTGTTTTAAATGCGTTCGGCTCATTTAAAGTTCGACCACAGAATAGATATCTTAACAGAAAGTCCACTCGTGTCGGAACCTTTGATGTTCGAACCCCACTTTTCTGAAGCAAATTTTAAGCAGACACACCTTCCAGCAAGATACTTCAACAAGATCGCAATAGAAAATATAGATGTTTTAATAATTATGTTGATAGCTCCAAGATGATAGCTCTTGGCAAAAAATTTCGGCAAACTTTTGCTTAAACGTGAATTATTAGTAAAAAAAATTCTCGTGCAATATTGTTCCATATTTATTTCGCGAAAGAAGCTTGCTGGGAAGTCACGCATGCGTAGTGAAAAAGTACGCCACGACTTTAGCCGAATGGGTCTTCTGTTAGATGTCTAATCTGTGGCTCGACGTTTGAACAAGGCCTTAAAGGTCCACAACTCAGTCTTAGCCTTAAGTCCCCGTACTTAGTCATCTGCCACTGAATAACCTAGATGTGACTTATACTTACTCTTCGTTAGTTATTTCTTCGAAACATGTCAAACAAACGCGTACTTCGTATTCAAAGCCTAATATCGGCAACGTCGATCGTTTCTTACTGCATTTGTCACACACTGCTTTTCCACATCTCCTACAGTGGTGCTAATATAAACAACGAACAACTAAATCAGAACACAGACAAATTCATAGTAAGAATAGAGCATATTATCGAGTTGCTTTGCAACTGTCCACTACGCCCGATTTTGCATGCATTTTCCAAAATGGGAGTCTTTGTGTTGCAACTCATAGTTTCGTAGGAACGTAACTCTATTAGCAGTCTTGGAAGTTCAAGTCAGCAATTACATCAAACTGACTACCACTGGCGAAATGTACGTACGTACCTGTCTGAGGCCAATTTGTTTTTGGTCCCACATTTGTTTGAATGCCCAGAAGAATGGACTTCTGCAATACTGACAGAAATCGCTGTCCACCCATTCAGGTGTCTGAGGAAGAAGACATGCAAATTGTTAAAAATACAGCAAATTCGCCATTATCATATGTAAGTACGTTCAACAATCAGTAAGCGTAGTTGAGATCATCATTTTAGACTATTTATTGAGCCCGGATAGGAAAATATGAAAGTATCACCATGCGACCATGATGTATGCCTAATTTTTTTTAGTGAAATTTCTGTATTGAAGATGTTTTCTTTCGAGGTGTGCGTTCCACAAATAATCTCCTAGAGCCAAGCAGAATGCCTTAACGATAATGTTAATCACGATTGCAAACAAACCGCTGATATTCTGGAATACAATAACTTTAAGTACAACTTCTCACACGAGAATCGAGGAAAAAGGGAAACAAAATATCTTGCTTGCCGACTCGGAATTTACAATCAGAAGGAATCGATCGTGAACAAGCCTTTTGAATGGATATACAATTAGCTCACCTCTTTTCGTTTCGTAGCCATATTCCAAATACCTAACACTCCATCGTTACTTATCGAGAAGAGACGTTTTGAGTGCGATACACAAGCCAGTCCGACAACTTTGGAATGATGTCCATGTAGCTCAAGCGCGGTTCCTTTCCCACCACCGATATCCCATACAATGACTGAATCATCAAAACTTCCAGAATACAGTTGCTGTCTGTCAAAATCCCACTCTAGTGATCCAATACTTCCTGGTGACAGTGGAAATACCGTCAGGAGAGAAATGAAAATCAAAGCCCTGAATTGTAAAACTTAGCCTCGTAGAGAACTTCAACAACATGAAGCAGTTGTATGCATTTTAACATCTACCATGTTCTTGGTGAGCTAAGGTTTCATCAAAGCATTCAGCAAGAAGTCCAATTAATGATTAACAGTACAAATGACAGTTGAAACTATGCCAAACTGCACCAGCCGCACAGGTGAGTGCATTCTGGAATATATTCACCTTGATGGCTGGTCATCAGTACGTTTACTCAGTGATTAAACTATTTCGTGTTGTTATATTTGTCGTACGTATACAAGCCGAATTTCATGCAATTGGAGCCAGAATCAGATAATTTTCTCATTTTGAAATTAGAATCATATTTCTTGTAGGAAGCTCAATCCAGCCAAACCTTAAGCAAACTAGCAGTGGTTTTTATGTATCTTTATGTTCTGGTATACTTTTGGTAAGTAAGTCGTTGACTGATTTGTGTTCACAAAGTCACACGCTATTTTGTGTTTTTGAAATATTAATTGCACCTAATCAGATTGCCGTAATTTTTCCATGAGTAAAACAGTATTTGTAGATGGGGATGTGCACACAATAAAAACTTTGAGATCACCTTTACTAGTTACTAAAGTTTTTAGATATCGTAAAAAATAACCGAATTCATATCCTAAACATTAGTATGGCATGTGTGACTAGGGTGTTCGTTTGTTAGCTTGTAGTTTTTACCCCCATATGATACGTCATTAATCCCACCAATCAGGGGCGGATTTTCTAGTGGTGCGTACCTCCCACCAAAAACAAATTCAAGCACCCTGTAGACGGTTAATATATCGTAGTATTAGACGCTATGAAATCGTACAGTAAGACTAAGTTAAGGTAGAACTTCTTATTCCAACTTCTCATGCACCCCCTTTGGAAAATCTGCAACCCTTTTGTCAAATGAGCGTTGATCCGCTACTGCCGCTCATAGTATACAACTCGAACCAACAAGTTATATATCTAACTGCATTAAGAAAATATTAAAAGTCTGAAAAAGAATTGAACATAGAACTGAATCGTTGTTTTACCTGAGTGGCCTTTCAATGTAGTCTTAAGCTTTATCATCTTATTTTCCAATCTCAACACGCTGATCAATCCACTGTAATCACCAACGAAAACGTGCTTCGTTTGAACGTCGAATCTTAAACTGTCAAGGATAAGACGACAAAAACACAAATGTTGAGTTCCGAAACAAATAAGATCAGAGGTTAGGATACTCCAAAGAAGTACACCAAGCCTGTGTTTGATATTCACTGTATTTCTTTCCATTTTTGCTTTCGTGCCATTGAAATGATTTATCACGACCAACACTCAGAACCCATTCATCATCCAAACTAAAGAAGATTCCAGTTACACGTCCCATGTGAGCTAATAACAGAAATTAGAGAACAGATGTTACAAATATAAACACTACCCACAAATAGAAAGTCCCTCCAAGATAAATTGTTACAAATTCATCAGTAATTCGATTTATGTTAACTTTCTTACTGCCATGTAAAGGATGAGGTGAGTCGTGCTTTAGAAATGGACGTATCGTCTCTTGATTTCAAAAATATCTTATTTCAAAAAAGGGCAATCGTAATTGAACTTTTATAGACTAGCTGCGATTCATTCATGTTGAATTTATGATAATTTATCTAGAGGAAACTATCTCTAGATGTGGTGTTAATTGATCAATTGTTGCCCTTTCCCTTTTACCGCATTCTCCAACTATTCATATTTTTTTTAGCTATTTATAAAGCTCCAATGCAAAACAACAAAAGATTTTCAATTTTCCGTTCTTCATTTCAGATTGTATTGTCCAAAAAGTCCTTGGAAACAGCAATTAAGGTAATTCCTTGGACAGTTTTAATCTTACTGTAACGAGCCGTAACGACGTACATAAGAACGATCGTTATAGCACATTTAATACACATGACAAGCATATTCATAAGGCTACGGTCCCTCATATTGCATTTAAACAGCAAAATTGCTATAGAGAATTGCTTTAGGTCTATTTTGACTGTATGACATATGTATCTACAATGCAGCTGAGCGAGCTTGTAAAGAATCATTTCACTTTCCTGAGACACCCTGCATAGGTCAGCAGTTTTCACCCTCATACATTTGACAAGTCCCCAGAAAACATTTTTACTGTTGTCATTTTTTAGATAGTAGAAAATACATATTAAACACTCACCTGGATAATTTTTGCAATGGCTCAATCTATTCATATCTCGTGAAATAGTGAATTCCTATTGAAAGTTTTACAAGATTAAGAGTTAACTTAACCACATATTGCTTTATAATTTTTACAATATTTCAAACAAATACAACTTTACTTTCCATATGAGCAGACACAATAAGTTATCAACTCAGAAAGGTAATACCTACCGAAATTGTTCCATTGTCCTGGCCGACAAATGTTCTTCTCGTTTCACTATTATAATCTAATGAACTACATGAATCTAAAAATAAAAATAATTCCTGTCTGATTTAGTTAATGCAAAAGAAAACATTAACACTCTACATATCCATCCTTACTTTATATTGGAACAGGTGACCATAGGTAATATTAAGACAGAAATTTTCTGATGAGTATTCAAAACTTATTGCTATTTTGGAAAGCAACATAATCATTAAATGAACTATCTCTTGATAATTAAATCATTCTGCCAAATCAAACATGCCTTGAATAAAATCTGCCCTCGCATAGTGTACCTTTATCACATTGCGGAATTCACAATTTTATCATTAAGTGATGGTAACATGTCATTGTCAATTCTGTAGCTGGGTTTATTTCATATTTAAAGGGGTAGAAAGTGTCAGAGAGCAACTAAATCAGACAAATCTCCCCCAAAAAAATATAGTAAAATTACATAGATGTCTCCTGTCATGAAGCAACAGCAGATTTCTTTTGTAACGACAAAATAATGTACCTAATTATAATTTATACTCTTCCCAAGTGCTCAGATGTGAAAAATGACAGATCATTTGTTGAGTTTTCGCCATAAAAGTTGCCAAAAAATTACTTTGAAGTTCACATCTAAGTTACTCATGTATATACATGTTCTAGTATATAGTCCATATACCCTATGAAATAATATATATACCTGACATCATGTGACATATACTTGGCCAGTACTGACCATTGTCGCGTTTGACCCATACACGAATGCTTCTGATAAACATCAATAAGATATTTTAAAGATTCAACTGCCTACGGTTATTAATTCCAAACAGGAATTCGTCGAGGGCAATAAATTATTTTACTTCTACAATCGTATACCTGTCATCGGAGACTGTTATTACGGCATCTTCGTGAGGAATGAATCTCGCTTGATTTACAACATCACTGCATCCCTCAAGTTTAGTTTTCAATACAGGCCGGGGGTTCTTTTTCGACGATTCGCCTATTGGATCCCCTATCTTTGCTGCCATTTTTGTCGAATATCAACATAAACATTTGACTGCTCAGTCAATATTGCAATTTCTACAGATTCCTGATTTAAGAGTGGAATTTCCTTAATTTTTTCAATGATATTTCTTATTTTGGAAATGTAAGGAGAGGAAATTCGCGAAATGAATTCAGTATTTTCCGTAAATTTCCTTTCGTGGCTTCTTTCGTGTTTTGTATATATAATGGTAATTAAATGGTGGACATGTTGGAATTTAGACTTTGAAATTTCTTTTGTTTATCCTGACAACAAACTCCACAATCTCTACTGGAAGTTCTTGATAAACAAAATATTTTGCAATGGAAGATAATTTTGTCAATATAATTGGTGAACAATTTGTGAACGAGTCTAGGTTGGGTTGAATGAAAAAGCGCTCAATACCTATAATTAAAATGTCTATAATTTATTCTCGAGAAATTTTTAATGCGATTCTTTTTGGGACACATCAATTACTTGTCAGTGTGAAAGAGATAGGTGATTTTTAGTGTTTCATGTTTTTAACAGGAACCAGCTAGTTAGTCAATGCATGTTGTTGATTGTTGTAGCCAGTTTTTTAAGTATAAAGCATGTGGCCAAATATTATGACGGTTTTCACTTCTGTTGTCCACTGCATCCATAGACTAACCGACTAAAGCACATGTGTAATATCCATTAACCAATTGTTAAGCTTGGAAGATCTTGAAGTAGTTGCAGCATTGCTTTTGTGAGTGATTGCATGCAGTGTTAAGGTTTCATTGGTTGCTTCTTTGGGGTTAACCAGTATGTGTGCATCCATTGGCTAATATGTAGGCTGTTTGGCCCTTCTGTTATTTAGAACATCAAATGTTAATCCTTTTGTTCAGTAAATATCATCAATCTTTTCAAGCTTCAAAGCTGGAAGTTGTGTTTTATTGTATTCTTGTAATTTCTGGAGTACATTGATTTATGCATGCCTACATATTTGTCTTTAATGATCATGTTTTTTGTAGCTCTTTGTCAGACAAATTCCGGGCCTTGTTTGCATTAAAGAATGCTGGTGGTAACCAGGCTATAGACTGGATATGCAAAGGTGAAACTTTTTTAATCTTTCCAAGTGATGTTACATGTCTCTGTTTACTTTACTCTAGGTTGTTGTTTTGGTTTCAACATATTTGTATGTCTTAGGTTTTGAACATAAATCTGCTTTGCTGAAACATGAATGTGCTTACTGCCTTGGGCAAATGCAAGTGAGTCAGAACTGTTGGGATATACATACAGGGCTGTCCTTACCAAATATATCAGGGGGGTATAATCCTTTCAATCGACTGGTAACAAACATGTACCAAACACACTAAAGGACAAAACCTTGTCAATTTTAAGGTCTATGAAATGATGCCTCTTAAGTGTGTTTATTAATTAATATAGCAGTAATCTCAAAGTAATGATGCAGTAGTTGACTCAGCTTCCTACCTATAGAACTATTGTTAAATGCCAAGAAGTCAACAACTTTGAATTTAATTTAGCAAGTTGATGTACTAAAGTAATATTATTAAGATAGTCATGGACTATCATGAATTATATACTTCATGTTAGTGCACAGTGTTATATTACAGAAGTGTGACATTGTTCCAACTGCACATGTTTTACCGACTGTCTTGTTCTTAAGTTACTTTTAGTTTATACCAAAATTTTAGTCTCTTAACTCTTATTTATGCTTTATCCAAATTATTCCTAATGTTGGTTAGTCGTCAACAATCTTTTTTCTGCTGACTAATATAGTATTTCTACCGATTGCATTTCCGAATAAAATTTTTGGGTGAGTGTGACTACCCCTACACCCACCCATAGTATGGCCCTATGTATGTACGGCCCTGTATTTGTACATACCAACACATATGATACTGTACTTATATATCTCTTTTCTTCATGGTCTTTTTAAATAAAGTTTCTTTAACACTAACTTGCTGTAAATACAAAGAATTGGTACTCAATAATAGAAACTATAACTAAGCACTAACATAATTGTCATTCTTAATGGTTTATCATATTTTTTCATATTAAATATGTTTCTACCAACTTAACTCTCAAGATCACACTGATATGTAATTACTTTTATTTTTAGAATGAATATGCAATACCAATGTTGATAAGGTACGTTTGCCCTTGCAATGTTTAACTATCCTTGGCTCTATAAGAAAGGAGTGCTAGTGGCAAAGGAACCTCTGAGGGCGGACAAAAAATATTAAGCTGAAATTTACCTAGCATGACCCAACTTGCAAGCTGGCTAACCCATTGAATTTCATATAGTAAAGTTTGAGTTAGGAAAAAGTGGAAACTATGATTTTATGCATGTTTGTGTTGCAACCATTGTCGATTCATTTTGCATTGGATTAGTCCTAGTTAAGATTTGGTATGTAGATGGATGTCAGCACAAAAATACATAATGTATGGTAGCTTATTAACCAGGCTTGCATTAATCATCCTCAATAGAAAAATTTAAACAATGAAATTGCTACTTTTTTAGTGTGCTAAGTGATAAACTACAGGATCCCATGGTCCGGCACGAGGCTGCAGAGGCCTTAGGAGCAATCGGTTCTCCGGATGTAATTAATATATTAACACAATATAAAGACGACAGTCAAGTAGAGGTATGTGTCATGTGTTGCATTAAATATATTGATTGTTGGTGTTATATGTTTTACTACCTATATTCTTTACGTAATTTTTTTGAGTGCTCATCTTTTTAAGGTAGCAGAAACGTGTGAAATAGCTCTTGAAAGGATAAAATGGCTACAAGAAAACGAGAGGAACGAGAAAGATAAAATAAGGTTGCTAACAAAAATTATGAATTTTATGTACATAGCGGTGATATGCAAGTGCATTCAAGCTTCGATAAACTCAATGGTTTTTTTTCATTAAGCACAAATCCGTACAACTCCGTCGATCCAGCTCCACCAGAAGTCGTCACAGAAGCTGATGTTGTTTCTTTAAGGAATACTTTACTGGACGAGTCTCTCGCCTTATTCAAACGCTATAGGTAATGCTTTTGTCGCCTGCATTGTATATAGCGTTATATGGTAGCTTTATGTTACTAAAATTGAGACGGCACGTTTGCTAAGGCAAGTATTGCCTAAACTCATCTGCAAACGCTACATCAAGTAGACCATTAATCTACTTTTTTCAATGTTGCATTCAACCTTTTGTTGACACCGCGAGTTTTTGAAACTTGAACTGCGACGTTTATTATTGTGTTACAAGGTCTTTCGAGGCCTCTCGTTTCCAATCAAGTCGACGGAGATGACTGAACTGAGCGCAATTTTGTTATTTATTAGAGCTTTATTTTCACTCCGAAATATTGGTGGAGTTTCTGCAGTGTTGGTAAGTACGTAGCCATACTAAATCCCGGCTAACTTGTACAATCAAGGCAAGGCAGGTAAAACTTGCTTGTTTATTTTTATTCATACAGGCTATAGCAGAGGGTTTGAAATGTAAGAGCGCTCTTTTTCGTCATGAAATAGGTTAGAGAGCATTTTGTATTCTCCTATATAAGAATGTGTCATGTTGTGTAACGTTATGTAACGTTATCGGTTTATTTACAGCGTACGTGTTGGGACAAATGCAAAATGAAGCATGTGTTGCCCATCTTAAACAGGTGCAGTAAAACCGTTTGACAAATTTTTTTCTGGTTTTACCACGGCATTGTGCATATGAAACATACGATTCCAGACGAAGTATTGCTATTGTAGTGTCTGGAAAAGTCCAATGAAAGTGCAATGGTGAGGCATGAATGCGCTGAAGCACTCGGTGCCATCGCGAAGGTTGGACAGCATTTACATCTTCATCGCAACGTTGATCATACCATAACGTATTTTTTAAGTAATAATATTTTGCTCTTTTGCTTAAGGGGATTGTCGTAAGATCCTAGAAACGTTTGTGAACGATAGGGAAGAGGTTGTGAAGGTATACAACTTAAAAATTCTGCAGTTGACCGTTATACGTTAACTTTAAGATACAATTTTTTCTTATTCCAAGGAAAGCTGTATCGTTGCCTTGGATATGCACGATCACGAAGTCAGTAACGACTTGGAATACACGAAGACTGTGGACAGAATGGCAAACTGTGTACCTTCGTGTTAAATATATTACAAATAAGAAGTATTATTACATATTATAAGAATTGTGCTACCAAACTATTTTGCATGTACCTATCTCAGCCTGTGTGGCGTATTTCCACCTTACAATTGTCCATACGAATTGGACAGAAAGCAAAGATATGTATCTATAGGTTATTCTAGCATTGACCCACACGCCTTAATTTCCAAACGATGGCCACAGCCGTCGCCAAAATTACCACACTTCCTACTGTTAATCCCAAATAATACCACTTCTTCTCTTCGAGATCACGAAGACCAAGTACGTTTTTACGCAGATACTTCAGCGAGGCTTCTTTCCAAGATGACAGCGCTTTGTATTCAATGAAATTCGGATGTAAGTTCTCGATTGCTTTTATCAGGCATTCGGCTTCCTTCTGCGGAAATTTCTTAAAATCTTCAAGATGTATTTGGTAAGTACGAATGGAAAAAACGATCGCCGAACTTTTTTCCAACTTTCGTAAGGTCTGGTACTCGGCTCTAAACATCAGGTCGTGGCCCGTCTTCTCTCCTTGATAACGGTATACACCTGCATCCTGAAATAAATTCATTCCCTAAATTCGCATGTCTTAAACACAGCTTTACGTCTCACGTAGCTAAGTGCATCATATAAATGATTGAATTCGAATGTCGATTTGTCTTAGCTGCAACCGCAAAAATATAACGCTTTTAAATAGTTTGACAAGAAAAAGCCGAAAGACAAATAATGTATAGCCATAATGCCACTTGCCTCGTTGCGTTCTTCATGACCAGTCGGCGTGTATAGATCAAGAACGCCGTGAAGATCATGAAAGACAGCCCAATTTCCACGATGCACTGGTGCATTGGTTGACATTGATTTAAATAGATCGTACACTTTGGGAACTAAATGATTCGTGAACCTAAATCAATGGACTTAGATCTGAGTTAAGCTGATTTGGAAAAATACGTAAAGAAGCTGGCTTCAGAGTGGGTGGACTGTGGTTGTTTTGTGGATAATTTAGTCGATAAAATAGCCATCATAGTATTTATTTCAGGTTTACTTCTTTAATACTAGACCAATAAACTTTTGTTTCGTGAATAAAAGTTCTCGCGTGGTCTTGTCAGTAATGAAATGGTGGATTAAAATTACATCATTGAACTCGAAAATATGATTTCTTGTCAAATTGTGGCCTTACCCGTCGACCGGCTTATGTATTTTTAACATTGGTAGGTTGTGTTTTTCTTTAAGGGACCAACGCATGGGGAAAAAGACAACGCCTGCAAATGAAATATGGAGAATATGGAATATTAGCTGATTATCTCTTCTTCTTGTCTCGAGTTCGTTCGATATGCGAAATATTCAACGTCCGTGATGCAAATTCACCAACAAACCAACTAACTTCGGAATTCGTTCGCAAAGTGAAATGTTCGCTTTGTTAGCGACTTAATAAGAAAATCAAGCAACAATAAAGAACCACGACGAAAGAAATACCTGCAGTAAGACAGTATCCTTGTTCTTTATCGTCCCATTCCATTATGCACCAGTCTTCCTGAGTGAGACGCGATGCCTTCATGAGAGGGTCATCATTTTCTTGTGGATGTAGAGATACGAATTCGTCAAGCATTTTGTTGTAAATGCCTTGCTCTTGACGCTCGAACTTGTCCGGAAATCGCTCTATGGAAAATGAAAAACGCGTCATGAAATGAAACTAATTTTTGCTTTTCTTGTGCATAGTTATGTTTGATAGGTTTTTCCTTACTTATCCTCTTATTGATAAAATTTCCTTACTTATCCTCTGAACATATAGATAGGAGGCTTTTGCAATGAGAAAATATACTTGGCAAATAATCGGAAAGTAGTTCTAGGAGTTCTTGCTTGGCAAGGACAGTTGATTCATCGTTGTTCGTCACGAAGATCTCATTTCGTTTAGTTCTCAACAATCTTTCCTTCTCGCACTGCTGTGAGGCGTACGTGCGGTCGATCTTCACCCAATTCGCTAAATCTAAGCGCTGCGTGTGCATCTTTACGCGATCTGGAAAAGAGAAAAACTCCCACATTCTATTATTAAAGCTCAGGTGCATACCAAGAACGAAAAACGGACATCAGGTAGTTCCTGCCCCCTTTCCCCTATTGGGTGAGACCGTATGACAGGCTTAGCCGTAACATCAGCAAGCTAACAATTGATATAGGAGTGCGGATTTATGATAAGATAGCCTTTAGAGAGCATCGCTCGAATTTTGGTCAGGTAAACCCGCGTTAGAATGAAAGAAAGGTAGTTACCGAGACAGGCTGAGTCTGTAGCTTGATATCTGTCGCTGTGGCAGAAAAATTATGCAGGGGGGGAGCAGATGTTTGTTTACATTCCAAGTTCCAACTCTCTCAAATACTGCCAAATCGAAGTTTCGCGGCAAACTAAATGCTGAGCTAAAGGCATGATGTACCTGTATTATGCTCGCTAAAGGGAGTATTTACATTAAATTTAATAATGATATCACTCTCATTATTTTGTTGCAAATAATTGAACATGAAATTCCTTCATCGAATCATATTTCGCAATAAAATTTATACCAGCATCTATTCACTGTCACGAAACTATCGGTAAAAAGTACGAAGACGAACCTGGTTTTTCATTTTTGTACGTTCCCAGGTAAGGCATTCCATCCTTAAATGTTTCCCAAACGAAAGAATTTTCGATATGCTCAACATCGATCACCATTTCTATTTAAACTTCGACAGGAATGCACAAGCGACAAAATTGTATAATGACGCTCTGAATAGTACTACACTTTCGTAAAATTAGCACGCAATCTTGAGGTTTGCTGATAATAAAAGAGCGAGTAAAGATGATAACTCCGCTCCGATCTATTCTTAGAGCCTTCTGCCTCTGTGTTTATCTTACTGGAAGGGGAGTGCGCTTATGAACTTATTCGACATAATGAACTTATTTGAAATAATGAACGTGGGCTTTGTATTATTGGCAAGATGCCTTGTAATGAATAGCTCGACTAATTAGTTATAAACTTACGAAAGCAATTTACATCTGTCTGTATCTTATAAATAGACTTCCCTAACGAGTTCTCTGTACCTCTTTCACTTCTTTCACTTAGACAATTTTTTTTGGCTGAACGTGACGTCACATCTGTATGATGAACGATGAATATCCTACCATACTTTAGTTATGAATGTTTATTTTTACATGTGACTGTGGTGGAATGGACTCCCTGTGGACTCACGGCTATATAATTGCAGGAAGACTATTGTGTTTCGCATGACTGCCATTCGGCATTCCCTGTTGCTACACATGTCAATAAAATGACACAGTCGCGTTGTAATTTCAGTTCTGGCCTTCATGACTTCATCGAAGTTGGCGATGCGTTGGGGCAGGAATTGGTTACTGGCAATATGTTGGGGAAATGATAATGTACAACATTGAAAATATTAGAGGACTAAAAAATACAAATTATTCGATTCGACAACAATTTTCGTCATATCTCGGTGCTCGGAGTTAGCTGTCGAGTAATTCACAGTTCACAACACTTCCTCTTGGAGCCTAACGCGATCAAATGTCGGTCAAATCAAATCATGCAGTTTTGCCACCTCAAAATGGCAATTCTGACGCGTCTGTTGAACTTGATGATAATGACATTATGTCCTCGACCGAGATGAGAGTGACTGCGGGCAATATTATTATCAATGATTTCCCTGAAGTCGAGGTAAATACTTTACAGAGCGCTTACATAAAGTAATGTGTTCATTTGTGTATTCATGGTAGCTTGGCTATCACCAGCAGCTATCACCTTTCTTATCTTATCATAGATTTGCCTCAGAGCATGATTAATGTGAATACATTGTTTAACAAAGTTTATGACAAATACAATTTGTGATCAGATGTAAAAGTTGGTCAGATGATAAATTTCCATTTAGTATTACCACATGATCCACACACTACTCTGTAGCAATCATTAATAATCTGCTGGTACTCATTTCATATTAAATACATACAGCTAAGCTGACAATAACTACATTATCATCTCCTGAAACTGGGATTTTATAATTTTTGTGTTTGTATTTTATGAACTTCCAAAATCCTAGTTAAAGCAACTTCATTTCATTGCCTTCCAAACACTCTTTATCACCTCCTGGGAATGATTTTTTTGTCTTTGCTCCTACAAAGTACAAATTTGAAAGATATCTAATATCATACCATCAAAATACTGTAATTGAGATATATTTGGATACTGATTTGATAAACTTCGATGGCAAATGAAATGGTAACTTTTTTGTGTTTGTTTGTCACCATTGATTGTAATCAGATGATGCTGTTGTGTTTCAAGCACTACAAAAAATCAGGGAGATTCACAATGCTTGAATTAAGTATTATGAATGTACAACCGCTGAACCACAGCAGCCATGTTTTTTCTTTCTTTTATTAGATTGAAGATGCCAATGGTGTTGAAATTACTCGTGGCTCACTTAATCCTACAACAGTTGCTCTTTTGCATTGTAAAAAACAGATCATAATACCTTTTTATAAATTACTTGGAATTGTAAGTACAGCATTATAGAACTTTAGAAATACATTGTATATACATATTATGTCAACTGAAAATTTTCCATAGTCGGTTGTCATTAATATTTAGAAAAAAATGAAGCAACATTGCCAGTTGTCAACTATAATTTTATAAAAATGCCAACACCCAATTAAGCTACCAAACTACACCAAGATTCCAAAAATGACAATTTTCTTACTTTCGTTCCCAGACTCCGTAAGACAGATATGAGCACTGTACTCTGTATGTATATAGACTGTCGTTTCATACATCAAACATTCGTGATTAGTCACTGCACTCTACCAGTAACAAGTTGAGCAGAGAACCGACTGGCTTTGGTAGCGAGTTTTATCTTCATAACATGTGGAAATGTCGTTTATTAGTTAATCAAGTTTCCCAAAAAGTTACTCCAAAGAAAAAAATCCCGACATTAGTTTTGAAAAAAAAAAAAATAATTCCAACTGCTTTAATAGCTAAATCCCTGTAAGTGATATCTATTCCTCCTACTAAGTTCAGCTTTCCTTTGCTTTTGCATTTCCTATTTGTAACCTCATAAGGTAAAAAATGGGAAAAAATTCATTTTAAAGTTCAAATGAAATTTCGAAAATCATTGACATGGTCAGGGAAATGGGAAAAGCCAGTACTTCCTGAGTCCTGAGCATTGCGCATTTGAAATTTGAGCAGTAGATAGCACTAAAGCCATTCTTCCTCTGCATTCAATTGCTCGTATGGGTTTTCATCAGCATCAATGATCTAAATTAAGCTCGTTTAGCTAGCCCGGAATAACAAAAACGTCCAAATCCTATGTAAAAAAATATAGAAACCTGGTGAAATGTACTGAAAATAGTTACCCCGTACAGTTACAGCAGCTTCAGAATACTCAGTAATTTCAAATGTCTCGATACAACGGGTCTCTCGAAAGCCCTGGCCTGTAGGCTTAAACCTACTTAGCCTACTAGATAATCCGCCCCTGCGTATATATGGCCACAGACCTGCCAATTCTCCCGGTTTCGCCGGGAGACTCCCGCTTTTGCTGCATTTTTCCCGACCTCCCGACAAAGATACTAAATCTCCCGGATTTTTTAAAGCTTAGGCTTTATAAGTTTTTTGGCATTTTTATTCATCGCATGGAAAGAAATACTCGATGAAAAGCATTCAAAACATAACGTATTGTAGCCGCGGTGCGCCGGGAACTGGGCATGACATTGATTTTCGTTTTTTCGTATAATTATGTAACACAAAATGGCTGCCAGTTAAAATTTTTGTGCATAACACTTGAGGTAATCATTGCCATTTGCCTAATAAATCAATCTAAAAATATGTCGTATACAAGAATAGAAATCTCCAGTTTTTTTGCCAGATCTCCCGGTTTTTCTGCATTAATCTCAAGGTTTTGTATTCCTTGGGGTTGGCAGGTCTGTGGCCATATCTCACGTTACGTGGAATACAACCTTTTTATCCTCGCCAGTTTACGTCAAAATGCGGACGAAAAAATCGTCTTATATTCATCGTATTATATAACTTTTGACGACACAACTATCAAAGATAATCTCTAGCCATTTGCCAATATTGCAACCTCGTCAGGAAAACTGAGAAATGTGTATGGATAAGGTCATATCACTGATGGATTTCCCTTTGTATGTTTTAGATTGCTTGGCGTCCTTATGGAGGAATGAGTCCTCAACAGAATGCATTCCTTTTGAAATGTGTAAACACAATATACCCTGTTATGATCATATCGTTGCTGTTGTTCAGTTACGTTGCCAGTGCCGTTGCCTGTCGAGGAGAAATCAAGGTTCTGTACAATTCTTCTGGCACATGTTACTTGTTGTTTGTCTCCCACGTTGTATTGTCTGGTAAAATCCTATTGCCCTCGTTACTTTTAGAAATCATCAATGAACAGCACAATTCCTGCTTCGAAGAGTCCTGTTCACTTTGCGTCTTCCAACATGACAAATCTAAACAGGTCAAAACAAATAGTTAAGGAGAGTGATGACGATGAGTATGATGAGCCTTGGGAACCAGCATATAAAGAATGTAGACATGTTTTTGGCACCTTTGTGCTACCCAGTTTGCTTCATCTGACTGCTTACCTAATCGGATTTTACTTGTATCGAATACGACAACACGAAGGATTGTACTTTCTAATGGAAAAGGTAAAGAAATGAGATTATGTTAAATCCTACATATGGTAAAGTAGAAAAATTTTGCTTGAAACTTACTGTTAACTCCGCATGACATTGCAAGTCAGCAAAATTTGGTGTGATTAAAAAGCGCTATTTCTCGGTAACCCACCTTTTCCGACGATACACACACACGTGTCAATAATACGATGTCAAATTACAAAATTCAGACAATCAAATGGTCGGACATAGTATTGTTTATGTAGAATAGTGGCAATAAAATGGTTCGAAGATGCTTTTGAGTTTTGGGGCTTTTGTGAATCTGATTATAGTTATTCAGAACGATTATTTAAATGTATAAAATTACGATGATGCTAAATGGTAACATAAAACATTGCAATAAAGTAAATGGTTTGAACATTGTCTTGTTATAAATGTAATAAAACATTGTCTTGTTATAAATAGGTGTCGATGCATTAAAAAGCAGTCATGAATTTCTTATGGAATCTCATGATACATCGAATCATAAATATCATAAAAATAACAGTTAAAGTAATTCTATGACTTGCAATTTTCTTCGCTCCATGCTGCTAAAGTCGGATCTAGATATTCTTTGGTAGGGTGGTTTCTTACAACGAAATGCATACTACTGGCATTTACGTAATATATTGGACAGGTGCCTCTATGTGATCAAAAGAAGTTCTTTGAATCCGAAAAGTGTATTATTTAATCGCAAAATGACTTGAGAAGAAAAGTTATTTTCTAGATTGAATCATGAAAATATTGTAAGATAAAAAGAAATTTACCATCCAAAATGAAATAAAATTTTATGACATAACGTTTCAATTTAGACAAGACAAATAGCTTGACTTATAAATGTTATCTTTGTAAAAACTATTATTAAAAAGTGTAGAATAGCTTTTTCCGTGAAGCCCATGGACACTTTAGTTCATGATGAGAGAGTTACATTGTATAAGGAGGCTCTGGCTGATCACGAGAGAGTCATGAGAAAGTTACATTGTAAAAGACAACAACTAAAAAACTTATAAACATGTTTAGAGTTGGTTTAAATTATAATTCAAAAAGGCAGAAGTTGTTTGAACCTTTGCAGGATCTTTGGATGTTCTAGTTTCTTTTATGAGAAGAATTCTTGTAAAGAAACAAGACAAATTTCGAAAACAAATAACACCGTTTTCGATCCATGCCCCCCTATGCCCCGAGATAGTTAAGCACTAGAGCGTCGCATGTTAATTGAAGGGAACCAAATAATCTTTGTTTGGTATGAAGCCCATGGATGGTTTGCTCGTGATATATGAGAAACAGTAAATGAGAGAGCTAAATCAGAAAGATACAGTATAAACCAGTAAAAATTGTATAAAATATGTTTAAGGTTGTCTAAAATTATAAGTGTCAGAAAAAGGCACAGTATCAGAAAAAGTTAATTGAACCATTGCTTGATTTATTTTGTAAAGAAAAAGATCAAATTCGAAAGCAAAAAACCCCGTTTTCGGTCCATGCTTCCCGATACCTTCTTAAGCGTAAGGCACTAGAACGCCGCATGTTAACGTTTCGGTTAGAGATTTCGGCCCCTCCACGCTATCCTACTTGGGAGATGCAATAGCAAGCTTCCGCCCATCAGACCCCGAGATCACCTCTCGATAGGCTTTGCTCGGGGTACGCAGGGAGAGTGCGGTCGCGACCGAAGTCTGGGCCCCTAAGCCACAGCAAACTATATCGCACCCAGCTTCCACTGCTAGTTGACATCTACTCTATGAAGTTTTAGCTTTATACATACATACACAAATTCAAAGGCTTACGAAAGTTGTGGTATTATTACAGTAACTACTGCGCATGCTCAGATGATTTCTTTGATAATTTGCGAATAAGTGAACTAATTGCCACAAATGTAGTGCAAGTACATATAGTTGGTCGTTACCATGACTATGAAAATTACTCGAGTGGACTGCACATGCTCGAACGCATGCGCAGATGATTTCTCTATTAAATTGTTACTAAGCATGCTATTTACTTCAAAATTGGTGTTAGTAGATGTAGTTGGTCGTTGCTATGGCCATGAACTTGGGCAACTAGCCAAGTTGACTGCGCATGCTCAAGCAGACTGCGCATGCGCAAATTATTCATCTGAAAATTTGTCTCTGGCAACTATTTTCTCCATAATCGTTACTAGTGCATCCAGTTGGTCGTTGCCATGACCATGAACTTAGAGAGTTGGTGGAATTAACTATGCATGTCAGGTTAATTCTCAAATAATTTGTAACTGAGCGAGCTCTGAAATTTCTGTTTGTAGATACGCTAAGCAAGTTTTCAATCATATATTTTTAGCATGCTTTGGTTTTCATAAATTGGTGAGGCATCAACATTTTCTAATGGGCCAGTGGCACTCGTAATATCCACGACAACGTTAGAGATGTTGTTATATTTCTCTATAACTTTGTATCTGATCTGCATATATATTGCATGTCATATCCAAGCATTCCTTTGATTCGACGGAAAATGGTTTTAATTCACTCTTACACCTTCTGCCTTAATATTTAGTCGTTCTGGATTTCTAAAATAAGATTTACAAATGCCCCAAGAGCATCTTCTTTCTATTTTATTGCCACTTTTCTACTAATACAATACTATGTCCGGTCATTTGATTGTCCGAATTTTGTGATTTGATCTTGTATTTTTGACACGTGTGCTTACCGTTGGAAAGGTGGATTGAGATAGCAATAAATACATCATTTATTTTGGTTTCATTTCAAAAGTCTCCAAGTCATATTACTTTAATAGATTTGGTCTGTAGGGGGTTGTCAAGGAAAAAAACCCGTCACATGTTGCTAATCAAAGAAGGAAATATATGTTGTAGTGCGTATAACAGTTTCATAGCATGACAGAAACACACCACAACTTGAGAACGACGTTCTCTCACTATATTGTAGACCAAACGAACTTCTTCGATTGTCCAGTGACTTTGACGTTTAGCAAACTGTACTCACTTGCACTGATTTACTCTGCTTACAACCCCTTGTGGTATGTATATGTTTTGGCACATCTCACCCTTAATACGTTGTCACAAAATTTATGATGCTTGATCAGTCAAATTAAGCATGAAACACGTGGTAACAACTGTGATGAGTGTTAAAGTGTGTTAGCCCGTAAGCATCGTTATTTGTTTATGGACGCAGATCGTCCTGTTTAGTGCAGTCGTGAGAAGGAGTTTGAAGGACTATTGGTGTTATTGCCTGACGTTTCGACTCTAAAAAGGACTACAGCTATGGATTTCACCTACATGAAAAAATATAACTAGCAATCTTAAACTTACATATTACGAGCACACCTGCAGGCTACCTACAGCTTCTGTCTGTGTGGTTGATTAGTAGGTACAGGTGATAAATACAGGGTGCAGTAGATGTTTGCCGCACTATGTAGGTAAAATTTTTGGAAATGAAGATTGCAAGCAATTTCATTTTACTTCATGTGTGCGGGAAATATCTTGGGTCAGTATTTACTAATCAAGGTTTATGATTTGTCCGTCAAAGATAATGACGGACCATAAATATCTGGTAGAAAAACTTAACGTTATAAAACCATTATAAAAAACGTTATAAAAACGTTATAAAAACGTTATAAAAACCCCATTATAAAAACGTTATAAAACCATTAATATCTGGTAAATTTTTATTGATCATCTTGCGACCATGAATGATATGTTGTACAATCATGGATAGTGTGATTACCTCTTCATCTGCTAGCAGAAACATACTAGAGGCGTCCATGTTTATGGATTTGAAGAAAATGATCATTTAGATATTCGGTCATCTTTTTGCCATTTATTTCTTAGTTGAAAATTTCAGGAAAGAAAAACTATCATTAATATTAACCGTTTAGGTTTTCCTACAAAGTTCGAAGCAGAAACATGTTGAGGTTACATTGTCGTCATGGTATGTATCATGATCAGAGGCGTAGGCCGGATTTATTAAAAAGGGGGGGGTGAGGGAGTCACTTAGGACGTGCTGGGAAAAAGCAACATATTTAGTTGTCAATTTGAAATTGTCACGAAAAAAGGAGAGACAAATGCCCCTTTGCTCACACCTGGCTACTCCTCTGTAGGTTATTATACATAAATCTCTCGTGCTAGCTGCAAGAAATGATTTCTATCGGCCTTAACATTCATAGAGAGAAGAAGGAAACTTATTTAGTAAATAAGACTCAATATTTACTGTAGACTCGATGGGCTTATTATATGAAAGTAATCAAAAGTTAAATATAAAAATTCAACGTGCAATTCACACACATTTAGGTGTTTTCTCATCCTCGGTATGGTTTGGTTGGTTCTCGAAATGGGCATTTTTGTTTTCTTCATACTCGCTTTTGGACCTGAAACGGTGACGGGATTTCGACACAACAGATTGTAAGTAGTCCCCGTTTTGGTTTGCATCTAAATGATGTTTACTGTCTCTTATGCATGAACTTCGATAAAAATATCTTCTTAGATATTACTCAATTCTTTACCATGATGAACTCACAAAAATTATTTATAGCTGCATTCACGACAACCTATAAGTATCATTTAGAAAAACAATGCTATTCTTTCATCATTAGCCAGCCCGTGCTATGTATATATTTCTAATTCTATGTTTACGGCTGAAGAAATATAAGATTTCTACGGAAGTAATTGATTGCTATTGATCTGAAATTTGTATGGCACGACCAAACTTGAGGGCCGACCATGTCACTCTTGCTTCTCGTATATTATTGAATAACTAAGTCCAGCTATTTTTATCATTATAGAGAAATTGTTGCTACAACGGTCTTTTTGGTTTTTTTAAAAAAAGAAATCGTGAAAAAATTGCGTACACTTTTTAATTTATTTTTACGTATTCAATCAACGATTCTTGGCGACAATTCCCGCACATGCGTAGTTAGATACAATGCAAGTTACCTTCAGTATCAGTTATAAGTGATCTCCTTATCTAATTGCTTTCAATTTCCAATACAGGCGACTAACATTGGCAGCTTTACTAATGTGTGCTGGTCAACTTGTCTCGGAATTGGTTAACGTTGTAATCATCGTAAATTATGCAGCTCAGTGTCAACTTATTATTCATTATATAAGAGGTGTAACACGAAGAATCGAAGAGAAATCCGCCGATCTTCAGAGTATCATGAAAGTAAGCATCATCAATTATATTGCTTGAGATTTCTTTGATCAATGATCTATCAACAACACGTACCTTAAGCTAATCTACGTAATGTATACCAAAAGATTAAAGATGTATTGCGTAGTTTCAATTTTAGTGAATTCACGTAAAATTTACTCGTATAAATCCATCAGCAAGTCTCTAATTTTATGCTGTTGTTGTTTTTTTTCGACATAGTTTTGTTATTAATAAGTAAAGGTATACAGCTGCCTTTTAAAGCATTTTCTAATTGTATAATCTCATTGACACTTCTTGTGCAAATCTACCTATTGAATACACTTCAGTATCTGAACCGTGTATTGTGTATGCGTGAATTTTTAACCGCTTGTTCTGACTATGTGTATTTCAAACATTGAGTTGGTCCTTCAGTACTTTCTTAAAAATTCAAGTGGACATGTACTCCTCTAATACCATGAAATTCTTATGTGCCTTTCAGGACATACTTGAGATCAAAAATGCAGTTGAAAGAATGAATTCTTTGCTATCTTTTATGGTCTCTTTGTGTGTATTTACGCTCTTGGAAAACTGTTTAATAAGTAAGGTTCCTTCCTTAAAACTTTGTATAGTTGTGTTTTATGTCGACAATGAAGAGCATCTGTATGAAGGTAATATTCATACGAAATCAAATTTCATGGAATTTCAAAGCATTTCCATAAAATTATAAGAGGCGAAAAATTATAAAATTTATCTCTTTATTTATTATCATATTTACTCTAAAAAAAATCACACCTTGAATACATTTGTCTTTCTGTGAATGCCATCTACATTGTAACATGCCCAACTTGCTTGACAGCAAACTTTATAGACATGCACACAAATAAGACAATACAACGAATCCACCAACTCGATTACTATTTAAATCTACATTAGCTATCAACAATGATTTGCTCTTCTCGATCCTTATTCCAGATTCTATTTACCTATTTGTCGATGAGGACAAACATTCCGTGGAAGTTATACTGTACAGAACAATCGATGTGATTGTCAAATCTCTTGCAATATTTTTCCCTGTCATTCAGGTAATGAACACCGAAAGCCTCAGTTGTCTTTTGACGCATGTTTATAGTAAAAACTACCTGCTCTGTTTAATATCCTACTCTGACTGATCCATATTTTAAGGGTTTTCTAATTATTATTGTCTGGATTATACAGGCCGCCAGAGTAACGGGTATTGCGTCACAATTCAAGCAAATTTCGTTGGATGTTCGAGTTTTTGGCCACCAAACTAGTTCACAACTGGAGCTTGACTCCTTCCTGAATTTTGTTCAAAGTGCTCATTTAAAGGTGCGTACACATCACATGATATCATTTATACTCACAATAACCAATCAGGGAAGCCGTCTTTCGTACAGTGTACTTTACGTAGACTGTACTTTCAAAACTGTTCAACTATTCATGAAAAAAAATGCTGCAGAAACTTAAACGAAAACGTAACCCTGTTATCCCCCAATTTCCAACCCAGAGGGCGGATTTAGGGAAGTTCAGAATGCATTATGCACTGCATTTTACATTCAAAATACCTAAAAGCGCTGATGGCTAGAAATTTCTTTAAAAAGGAACAACATATTAATGAATAACAATATCAATGAAGCAACAACATAATAATTAACAACAATACTAATGAAGCAACAACATATTTATGAGGCAAGAACATATCAAATGAGCACCAACATATTAATAAACGACAATAATAATATAATAATATTTATTCGCCATCAGTACAATTCCATTTTCAAAGATGACTGTTTATAGTTCTAATAAACTCTTGCAAGTCTTACTTTTCAAATATTTTCTTTTTCATTTGCCAAATCTTCTCAAATAGGAAACAAGACATTTTGGATACTAGCGTTCCTCTGATTTATATTCTTCTTTCAGAGATCAGCTTGAAAAATTAAATTCTTCTAAAAACAATATTTCCTCTTTACTCCACAAAATATTATTTTTGCTCCTAGCTTACACAATTCGCATTCTCTCCAGTATTGCACCAGTAACCTTCTTCTTATTGTACTTGAAGATATTTCTTTCCCCAAAGCATCTTTAAACTCTTGTATTAAAGTTTTTATATTTCCTCATCATTTTAACCTGACGACAGCCCTCCGTTTTGCGGTCTTTCAACGAACCTGTCATCTTCAATACCTCCATATTTTGTTTAACAGCGCGCAGGCTTATCTTCTGCATCCTTGCAGTAGCACGCTGTGCTCTTTCTCATCCAGATCAATAAATGCAGTTCATTCTTCAAGCATCTAGTTTTGTCCATACATTAAAGCCGTGCATGCATGTAGACACTCTGTATTGACTGGAAAAATGTGAAACTTGCAAATAATGATGAGCAAATCGTGATAAACTGTGAAATATTAGGTATGTCCTAAAGGATTGGATTTGGATTAGGATTAGCGATAAATTTTCGAATTGTAGAACACGGAATTAATACCCAACAGTTGTCATGGGCATTAAACCGTGACGAAGGAAGATTATTAATTGAAGGAGGGGGGCAATATTCATAATTTTTATGCCGACCTCTTTCATTACTTTTTTGTCTATGCTTGTGTCTACTTTGTGTCTCCCTTTTTAACTATAACTTGCCTGTTTGTCCTCGTTTGTTTAGTATATACCGTTTTGTCTACGTTTTGTATAGTAGTAGTATAACCAGTCATTTATCATACCTACAATGCAAATACTTTTGTGTTCAATTACTAAGGAAACAATGAATTGAATTAATTTTTTAAAGAAATAAGTTATAATTTGCTGAAAAATTCGCATTGTTGGAGTGAAAGATCGGGCTGGTTTCGCTTCTGTTGTCTACCTTACTGCCTATCTTCGTGTCTACCTTTTTTTCACCCTATGTGTGTACATTTTTGTCTTCTTTTGAGTCTATCTTTGTGCCTACCTTTGTGAATAACTTTTTTTCTAACTTGTGTTTGTCTTTGTGTTCACCTTTTTTTCGGCCTTTGTGTCTACTTTTTTCTACCTTTGTGTTTTATCTACTGCTTTCTACCTTTTTTTTTATCTATACCTATATTTGATATTTTCCACATTTTGTCCACTTTTTGTCTTTTGTCCAACTTTTCGTTTACCTTTGTTGTCTACGTTTTTGTCAATCTTTTTTTTTATCTTTTTCTCTTCTATTTTGTCTATCTTTGTACCTTTGTTTCTGCATGTGTTTCTGTCTACTTTATGTCTACCTTTCTGTCTGCATTTTTGTCTACCTTATTGTCTACATTTGTGTCTCGATTATAACTTGAGCATATGAATATTCCCCCTCTTTAATTAACCATCAATCTTCCTTTGTCCATACCCTATGAAATTCGATTACAACTGAATTTTGAAAATTTGCTATGACCATATTGTTTTTTTTTATTTTGTAGGCCTACTTGTTTCTTACTCCAGTTCGAGGCAGTCTACTGTGTGGTTTGACGATGATTCTTGTTATAACTATTCTATTTCTTATGCATACAGGTCAAATTGCAACACAAACTAAGTTTTTTTAGATGCAAACAAAGTCCAATGAAAATTTTCACATGATCATTTTTTCGTTGTGTGCACAGAAAATGAAGTATTGATAAATTAGGTATTTTTGTTGCATATAAATGAGTGTAAATAAATTCTTTGTTGATCAAAATATTAATTTAAAATTAGAACGTTTATTTGTTGGTAGTTTTTATTTTAGTTTGTTAGTTTGTTCATTGGAATTCAAAAAGAGTTAAAAGATATCAGATATTTTGTCAATTGAAAAGCAGCGAGACGAAGGAGCCTTTTTTAGCGACATCAATTTATAAACCATTCGATATTTGTTACCATGCAGTCCGAGGGAAAATACTAAATCAAGATTGGGAGCAATCCTCGAAGAAATCCGCTCTATATCAATGAAAACAATCAATGCATAGTTAAAATAATATCGATCAAAAAAAACCTAAATAAGTAGTGCAATGTCATGGGTGTTTTAACTGCACATTCTAAGGTTCAAAATTTTGTGTCTACTTTTTGTGTCTACATTCTTGTACCTGCCTTTTTCCTGTCTTTTTGTCTACCTTTGTGTGTCTATCGTTTTGTTTATCTTTGTGTCTACTTTTTTTGTTTATCTTTCTGTCTACCTTTATGTTTACTTTTAGGTCTACCTTCTAGGCTATCTTCATGTCCACCATTATGTCTACTTTTCTGTCTACCTTTCTGTCTACCTGAATTACGAAAATGAATTTTTTTAATCATTAATTAACGATGTATGGCATCAATGTTGACAAAATATTTGAATCTACTGAGGACATTACCGCAAGTGTACAACGGAAAAATCGTTGGTAAAAAGGGAATTGAACTACATCTGGAAGAAGTACAAGTTGTTTGAGAATGGACAAATGAAGATGACCGAGTTTTTGGATAAAAAGGTTAGTTCATGTTTGTTATAAAAAATAATTAGCAATTGTTAAAATTCATCATTTATGACGTTAAGAATGATCACTAATTTTCAATAAAGTGTTTTATATGAATAGCGAAGGGAAAAGATTTTATCAAAAAGCATAAGTTTAGTATGTCTTTAGCCTTACGTCTATCATTGACTGCCTCATATTTTAGTCGTATTACAAGATGTCAAGCTTTCCTAATTTCTCTTACAAGTTATTATTATTAAAGTTGCGTGTTTGTTTACTTTGCATGTGGAAGTTTTAAAATTTATTATTGTATGGTTTTGCGTTTGATGAAATATTGCTCTTACATGCAAGGCACTTCAAAACATTTTGCAATAAAGGCCATGACTGTATTACATTTTAGATGTATGGACCGACAAACTGAAAACAGTTTAAATTTTTCAAATCGATTAGTGTAATCGATTACAATGCAATTAAGTAAAAAAATTGTTATTGCAAACCAGACAAACTTCTCCTTTCTTTTTCTCTCACTAAAAAACTCGCCTGTTTTCTTATTATAAATTATTCTTTACAAAACATTCCCACTTAGTTCATCTTGCCTTTACTTATCTAAATACAACTTAATCTTCAATCTACTTGCTCATCCCTAAAATCAAGGAAATGAACTTACCATCACAATATTAATACACTGTGCACTTGACCACTCAAAAGTCATTGAATACTATCAATTTCTTACACGACTTAATAATCAATTACATTGTAATCGATTACACGATTACGTTAAACGATTTAAACATTTTCAAATGTCGTTCATGTCGTCTTGTAAAATAACGACTTTCAAATGTCGTTCATGTCGTTTTCTATGTGAAAAATATATTTTCAAATGTCGCTCGTGTCGTCTTCTATGAGAAAAATACAATTTCGAGTGTCGTATATGTCGTCTTCCATGAAAAATACTTTTTCACTGTCTTATACTTTATTTGTTCAAGTTGAGCCATTCCTTTCAGTGCCTCAAAATCATTAAACATCATCTCCTCATAAATTGTGTTGTGCGTCATGTGCATTGTTTTTGTGCTATACGGGACTGGACGCAACACTGATTGTAAGGCACAATTTGAATAACGATTCAGACAGGTAAATCTATTGAATTTAATAACATTTGGTTCACGTTTAAAAGGAGTCTGAGTTGCGCACTAAATTGGTCTTAGTGTGTGCAAGTTGGTGCAAGTATGTCATGACCGCCAAGCTGGACGATTTTGACAAAGATTTTCCTCTCGTACTAAGCAAATGTCATCCAATGCAACGAATATTTTACTGTTCTTTCATCCCCAGGGAGGTGCTTGCACACCATCTATAATATGGCTAAATCAAAAGAACTACAGTTTTCAAGATATCTCTTATACCATGAACTTATGTGTTAGGTTATGTATAAATAATTAACAAAGCCTATAAAAGTACTGTTGAATTCAGATTTATGTATTAATGGAACAACAGCAGGTGCAATGGCTGAAATATTTCGAATTAGAAGTACACGAGAAGAAAGAAAAAAATTGAATGGTGCTTTCAACATTACTTGAAAACGATGATTTTGGAGATGAAGCAGCTGTGATCAAGCTGAAATATTTACCGATATTTACGAGAGACCACATGTAGAACGACTATTATGTCAAGTTTGGAAGTGATTCTCAACGATACTCCATTTTACACTGCAAGCTGTCAGTGCGTAGTTACAACGACGTCCACCAAGAAAGCTATTTGTCAGTGGTTATACCGCACCATATTTAAACATATAAAAGGCAGGCTGTTTAATTCGTACATTTTTAATAATTTTCACACAAAAAATACAATTTATGCGTTTTTTCCCATTTTAACTACAATTCACGAATTTTTACACATTTGCATGCATAAAATATAATTTACCAACTTTTCACATTTTCATGCAAAGACTATAAATTGTGAAAATTTACACATTTTCACGCAATAAATATAATTTACACATTTTTTCACATTTTCATGCGATGAGTATAATTTACACATTTTTTTCACATTTTCACGCAAATAAAATGCTTGAACTATAGTCTTTGGCATAAAAATGAGTGAACTATAGTCTTTGGCATAAAAATGCGTGAACTATAGTCTTTGGCATGAAAATTTGTGAAATTGCATGAAGTTTAGTCTTTAACATTATTGTGTGAAAATGCATGAACTATAGTCTCTGGTATGAAAATGTGTGAAAACGCATGAAGAATAGTCTTTGGCATGAAAATGCGTGAACTATAGTCTTTGGCATGAAAAGGTGTGAAAATGCATGAACTAAAGTCTTTGGCAAGAAAATGTGTGTAGACTATAGTTAATGCATTTCCAAGTATTTTCATGCCAGAGACTATAGTTCATGCATTTTCACACATTTTCATGCCAAAGACTATAGTTCACACATTTTCATGCCAAAGACTATACTTCACACATTTTTATGCCAAAGACTATAGTTCACGCATTTTCATGCCAAAGACTATAGTTCACGCATATCTTATTACGCATGTGATTACCATATTGCCAGCCAGTAAATTACATTGTGTGACCAATAGGATTTACGATATGGCAAACGGCAGCCAGAAAATAATTAAATATACAGCAGCCAGTTGCACAGCAAAGTGGCCCTACTGTATATTCCTTATGCTGTGCCTATGGCGAACAGTTATCATTGACGAACCGTCAACGATAGCTGTTAACCGGCAGCAAAAGTATGGTGGTCACCGTTTTTGCCTTCTCCGCTTGTCGTCGCGGTTCGAAGCTCACCCGTCTCCTCGTGATTCTACACCTTAGTAAGTCCGTTAAAGTCAACCTGCAAGTGAGAGAATCGTATGAAAGATGAAGGACAGTGCTGTGTTATGGAAAGAGAAGATGGGGAGAGGTGAAAGGTAGAGATGGTTGCTTGAAATATCACTTTTATTTTTTCTCAAATTTTCGCATGAAAAATTTTGGCCGAGTGTTGTACCCGTAGTTAAGTGCTTTGGAACTTATATTTAACCCTTTTCTTAAGTCCATTTTAATAAAGAACGATTACCACAAAACGGTCTTCAACCAGCAGACAGGCACAATGAAGTTTTACGCCCGAGCATAAACCTTTTCGATACAATGCCATGTTGGAATTTCTATTTTACTTTTTCATTAGTGCATCTTAATAAAAGGCTATTGCTGCAAAACGAAAGTATCATACAAGTATCAAACCCAAAGATCATGCAGTGACACTGAACCATCATTTCACTAGACTAGCTGACCATGGATGTGTGCAGCTCAAAATAAAGTAGGAATTAGGGCCAATTTCTGCTTTTCGGTAATAAATATAAATAGGGCGAGATGTATCAAATATCATTTTCAAAACTTATTATTATAAAAGTTTTAACTTTAGTGTAATCATCTAATAACGTTTGAAATGAATATAACCACGAAATCTTCAGTTTATAATTGTAGCAACTGTTGCAGCTCCTTTATAGAATGAAAGCGCGAATGGTTTCGTTACTAATTTTTAACAATTTTGGCGAGCTCTCCTTGACGATTTGTTATCATCAAAAACCACAGGAACAACAATTTACTTTAGCTGTTGGTAGCGAGAATATTTTCAACAAGTTTTTTCGAGTTCATAAATACCATTTCTTGTTCTGTAGCAGTCACAGATATAATGGCGATCTTGATTTTTTACCAACACGTTCTAACACACCTGCCATCATATGAGACGTCTCTCAGTCATCAGCAGAAAACTAATGATACTCGTCTTGTAGTCCAATTATTGCGCCGACTACTTTGTGTGCACCACCAAAAATCTTTTAAATACGTTATACTTGTTGGTTTTATGAGGTCTTATTCAACTTCGTATAAACAATAAGTGTTTACCACGACGCCTCGTAGTTCATAAGTGCCAAAAAGCTAAAGAGAATAACATTTTAGTGAATGGTGATATGCATATCATTCTTTGTTTGTTCCACATAATTGTTTTGAACAAATTACCGGATGTTTATTAAAGCCAACTGTAAAAACAGTACGTCTTGTTCCTTAACAAAAGAATTATGTTGCCCTCATTAAATATACACAAAATGCAAATGACAATTGACCATTGTTTTATGGTATTATGCAAAGCATCAAACAATGAAATTTATTCATCCTATCAAATAAGGCAAGCCTATCTTGTCTGCACAGTCATTTATTCAATAAGTTCGAGGAAGTAAGTTTTTTCCGAACCTAACATTAAATAGTCGAGATCATCGAGTTCTATAATAACTGGAGCGGCTAAGTGGACTGGGACCTGACGCCAAAAAAATGGCTGCCAATGGACCTATTTTTTGGCGTCAGCCGCTAATTAAAGCCGTGTTTGAGATAGCCGCTCCAGTTATTATAGAACTCAATGGTCGAGATGCCTTTAAATGTGAACTATTGGCTAAGGACATGCGCGTCATAGTGCTGATTCACCACAGGACAATGCTTGACACTGTGAAAACTTTTTTCAACTTGTTTCTTCGTATAGAAAAATAATTGCTTCGAATTCAATGTTGAGACGAACAGTGGCCAAACGTCTGATTGCGAACAAAAACAATTTGCACTTGATGCATAAAACCACCCACTATGGGATTCTATGTGATTTTGAGACGCTGAATTATAATTTAATGTCATAAATATGCCTACTTTCACACCAAACATCGAAAATTTTATGATAAAATGTTAAATGTTTTAGAACAATAGTACCACTTGCAACAAATATATCAAGGAAACGTTGTCATTCACTATTTACTGTATGAAATATATCAATCAATGCATATAAAATATGGAACTTCTTCAAAAGTCTTATATAAACTGAACAGAGTTAAATTATATCGAGTGTCAAATGTCCAGTATTCGCTAAACAATAAAGATCAAAACATTACCATTTCCGCTAATTGTACTGTGTTGTTGTACTGTATTGTATCTATTTACGCCGTCCTTTTGATTTTCCTCTTCTATGAAAAGCAGCCGTTGAGCCACGACCAAAACAAACGTTCTTTGGTATCCTTGAAAACACATAACAAGGCTTTCCTGTCAATAACTCTTTTATTACCTTTCATACGTTGATTAGTGGAGAATAATTTTTAATACACCACCATACATTTCAAACAATTCAACATGATCATCAAATACTATGCGAAAATTTTTACATATAATCACATTTACTATACCTTCTTTTTTCGTTTAGAATAATTTCCATCTTCTCTGGAGATGAGCTAAAATAAAATAAGGCAACAGACTGAAGTGGGTTGTAAAAAGACAAGCTTGGAGTATTTTTGTGAAAAAATGTCTAAACTTTAAAACCCGGCGCAGTTTTGTTTAATATGCAAATATTTGCTAACTCCTTCCCAGGGCCCTTTTTCTCTTCCCTCTAACTGTAGGAAGGATGTAGAAAAGGGATTGATTATCAGCTATAAAGACAGAAATCTAAAATTGGGAGAAATTCACGTAATAACAATTGGAAAACTACCACACAAATAGTACAGAATCATTGAAGTATATAGGTTCCTACCTTTGCATTTCTGTATCAGAAACCAGATCACAGGTTGAATTTGAGCTCTATAAGTGGAAAAGAACAAACTTCAAACAATGATTAACCAAGAATTAAAGGCATCCATATTGCAAACAATGATAAACCAAGAATTAAAGGCATTTCTCATTTCTGGATAACTACGTTTAAACTTCAGCAGTGGAATATGCAAGAATAGCTTAATATGCACAACACGAGGTGAAAATAAAGCCCGTAAAACTATCATATTACGAAAAACATAACTATCTGATTCACACCATATCAATGGTTGGTTTCGAAGTGTCCATGGACTCCGCAGATTCGGTGTGGAGTTTTCTTTGCTTGCGTGTAGGTCTGTTGAAACGAAAATTCGCCGGATATTTGTGGACGGTGACCAAATGTTCCTAGTAAAATACAATAAGGCACAAAAATAAAGGCTCGTTCTATTCATTTCAGTGATGTATTTAGTTGTCACATCACGCGAGTGAATGTTTTAGGCTGGCTATCCTACAGATGATGCCTCCAATTTAGAAGTGGAGTTTGACTCCATTGGTGTCATACGTACCTTTCGTTCGCCATCGTTTGAAAACTTATCTGGGCAACTCTCGACAAGACATCGATACTAAATGTGCAAAGAAACATATAATTTTATTGGATCTACTTACGCCGAAAGTAAACTTGAAATTTTTAGTTGTGCAGGACTATGAACTCGGAGAAGAGAGTCAAAAAAGTTTGAAAATATAGTATTGCACAAAAGCTTTATGCATGATAATTTTGCATGAAAAGTGCGATAGTCACGGATCTAGCTACCTACAAGTGTATTACAAAATTACCACTTTTAAACAGTTGGTTGAGTGATGCTGAGCCAATTATCTTTTATGGCTTTCATTACACAATGTTTCTTCATAAGCATTGTTGGAAACTTTATGTTATTTTGGTGAAAAGACTAATCACGTGAGTTTTTGTTTTTTGTGATGAAAATTATAACGATGTTCGTACGTTGCCTATAAGCGTATTTCCTTTGTTATAAAAAATAAAGCAAAAATATCAATCGGAGAGTGTGAGTAAATTAGGAAACATTGAAGAAACATTTCCCTGTTTCCGAACGCATTTACATTTTGTGATCTTGAATAAATATTGTGCATATTTTTAACCCTTAATGGCTAGTTTGCAATCGATGTCAGCTTCTTTTTTAACTCACTTGCATGGATCTTTAAGCAGAGTCAAATGAATTTTTAATGAATTTTTAATGCTCATTGAAAAATTCCTGGTTTTGCACGCGAGAAAAACATTTGCTGGGTTAGACCAGTCCAACAAAATGGCCAGTATTAGACAGTTAAAGTAACATAGTTGGAAGAACGTTTTTACAATAGTAACTCCTTGTCATAGAGTTTGTTATAGTTTGTTTGAGACTATCGCAATGGAAACTCGTGGTCAGAATTTTGGGAATCACAGGGCTTATAGTTGGTAGGACAGTACATAATGGTAACTTCTGGAAATATCATATGTTTATAATAGGCAGTAGGGAAAAATAGACCAGTCCAACAAATATCAAAATCTCACAATAAGTTCAAATGTGTATAAAAACATGCTTGGTTTGCTTACTGTGTATTTTGCATTCAACATTAGCTTAAACAGAACATCATGATTTTCCAATATATGGAGGTCCAAGAGAAAGTTAGATGGAAACGTTCGACGACATTCAGCACAGGTATTTCTATGGTAACTGTTGTAGTGTGCTTCATAACTGAAAACATCACAGGAAATAACAAAAACTATTGTGTAAAAAGTCAGATATAATGTGGAGAACACAATACAGTTTATTCATCATCACTAGTTCAACTATTTCACAATCAACCTCATCCTAAATTGCTTATAATTTATAAGTTATACATAGAGCAATCCAAATTTGAAAAAACTTCACATGTAAAATGTATGCAAAACATACCTGGCAACACTTCCAAAAGCCTTATGACATCCAGCTAATTCACACACAATCTGTTCACTAAATTGGTGGGCAAAATCTGTGGTTTGAACCACATTTAATGTAAATTTTGAAGGGACAAGTTAAACAAATAACTAAACTAATCAACAGTTTTCACCAAGAATACAAGAAGCCAACCTGATCTTTTAGTTCTGCTATGTAAATATGCTTGTGTTCATTCATTAGAAAAACAGCAAAAAAATTTTTAAAGATGAAAAATTTGAGCTGGCTTCTTCACCACCATTAATGAACATATTGGGTCTGATTTTGTTTTTATACATACCTTTCACTTGGATCATCCCATTGAAGATCTTCTGTGGGAAGAAAAATCTGTTTTGACAGCACACCACAAAATATGTCCCCATCCTAAAGAAATGAAACAAGAACTTTTACTTGCAAAATCAAACACACATTCTATTATTGAATACATGAAATACATAGTTCTGGATCTGTAGTTATATTTTGGCAAATAATCAGTGGCAAAGCCAGTTCAAGGTAAATGGATGTTATAAACCATAAAAACTGATTTCAAAGGAACTTAACATGCAAAAACACGCAAACGTGAATTTTTACCCTCTAATTATCGAGCTGGTTTCTACATATCATATGCATTAATACATATCGACAATATTGTAGTACAAATAAATAGATAACAAAATAATTAATAAATGAACTGCCAAGATCATGTTCATACGTTTAATTACGTCATGAGTTCATATGACACTAAGGAATACACTTCTCTCTAAAGTACAACACAGAAGAACTGCTAATTCAGTTATCACGAAAAAGCACAACTGCCACAACACAATTTGAACATCTAAAAATACCTCGAAGAACCTATCCCCAGGAAGATAGGAACGTTTGCAAGGACTAAACGACCAGCACACACCAGTGTTTATTTCTGTATCAATAAGAGACGTTATACTTGAGTCCATAAGGTTAGATTTTATGATTTATGAGTGTAAAGTGCACAGTGGCAAAGGACGCCATCTTGCGGTGACCATAAGAACTGCGGGCACGTACAACAACAAAAAATTGCAGAACATGTAAATCAACGACAAGACATGAAGAAAAAAGCAATTTGAGCGAGCTTATGGTTAGGTGAAGGAAATTAAACCGGCTAATTTTTTCGTAGAATTGATATTAAAGTTTCAAAGTTTTTGTCAGTTGCCACTTATATTATATGTCACATTTGTTTACTCATCTTCAAGCGGTATGTCTTGAATGAGTGCACTTCGCTTCGAAGGCTCTGTCTCTACCGTGATGAAATTAACGCCAAAGTCGAGTAGAAATTGCTTCGTAGAGCGTGAGAAAGACTATAAACAAGTTATGATTTTATGCATGTTCAGTTTACAAAGAGGGTGGAAACGGACCTCGCCCTTCATTTAGATAAATGGTCTGCCTAGCTAGATCGCATGATCACAATAAAATCAGAACATCAGACTTTCTTCTATATTCAATTTCAATTCATTTACTACGCAGATACGCATTACGGTTGTAGCGACAATTTGGCATACGATGCATTTTCAAGTCAGTTCTGCAAATATGCGTTTCTGCCGAAAAGATGTCAATATGACATATCTTTCCCATCTCCTACCCTCCCAAAGACGTCAGTTCGAACAGCGGATAGTTTGTACGTATGCATTCATTGTGTGATCGTATGTATGGGTTTATTGCATGATCAGATGTATTTGTTTATCAACTGCGTACATATTTTTTCCCATTGGATTAGTATTTGCTGTCGTATTGGATGTGCACCTTTATAATACCATGAGCTTTTGAGCGTAGACGTAATACCTGCAAGCCTCATCCCTTTCCCCCAGAAGTCATATTAACGTCTTTTATCAGATACTTGTATAGTTCACACTTTTCTAAAATTAACTTGTTCGTTTTAACACGACGTTATAACTTATACTAAAATATTATCAATAAGCTAAACATTGTTACGTCTTTTGCACCCAAATTTGATAAATAAGATAAGCAACGATCAATGGGGCAAGAAGTAAAAGCAGCAACTTGATGATTCCCATAAATCTAAGAAAATAAAAAGAATGTTGCATACATATGCAAACAGAACTTGACTACAACTCTTTAATTTGGTGAACGAGTTACGATTGCCAATTTATCCCTAAAGCCATAACCTAATAACCCTTTGATTCTGTTAACCAGATGTCCTACCAACTATAAAGTTGTGATACTGGCTACGAGTTACCTAAATTAGATTGTCCTACTAACTATAAGCTATTAATTCAGGCTACGAGTTATCTTTCTGAACTCACCAAAAAAAGTGACACGAGAGGTACCATTGTGAAACTGTCCCACTAACTATAACCGTACAATAATGGCTACGAGTTAACATAGTTAGATTGTAATAAAGTAAATGGTTTGAACCCGGGAGTATCGTTACATGTTTGTAAATGTAGATCGTCCAGGTTGGTATAGTCCTGAGAAGGACTGTTTTTGTTGTTGTTGACTGACGTTTCGACAACCTTGGCGGTAGTCATCTTCAGAGTCAAATGACTCTGAGGTACTCAAACATATAGTTAGATTGTGCTGTCAACTATAACATTTATGCGCTGATTGGTCTATAGCTTTGTTTGCATTAGCCTGTGCTAACCGATCTGAGCTCAACCAATCAAACCAATCAAAGAGAATTTGCTAATCAATCATGAATACATTTTAGAAGAAAATTTAAGACTTTTTTTAATTCGTCTGTTTTGCCTTGTTGTTATTTTAAATAAAAAAAATAAAAGATGTTTTTCGTTTTTGCTCTGGCCTATGCAAACCTCGAAGACGTTTGTGAGAACTCCAGAACAGGTGCAACCAGTCTCAGGCTTGCAATGATTAGCTCTCAAGTTCTCCCAAAGGTCTCCTTGGTTTGCACAAGCCTGTGCAAACACAGTAAACATCTTCTATTTCTTAAATGATACTAGCCACGAGTTACCATAGTGTACTGTCCTACAAACTGTAAGCCTTTGATTTTGGCTACAAGTTGCCCTTCTAGGTATCATTGTGATACTCTCAGACAAACTATAACCATACGATAATGGCTGCAAGTTGCCATTGTAAAAAATGTTCTACCAACTGTAATAAATAATTCTGGCTACGAGTGTCTATAGTGAAATCGTTCTGGCGAGTACAATCCTATGATATTGACCACAAGCTAGCTTTGTAAACTGTCCCACCATCTACAACCCTAATATACTGGCCACAAGTAACCATTTTGAAATTGTCCCACTAAGTACAACACGATACCATGCCAGAATACTTACGATGAAGGTTCCAATTTGATCTCCTTCACGATTGCATTAACCATATTAAATGCAACAATCTATATAGAAATTTGAAACTCAGTCTGTCTCGTGTCAAAATAACGCAGACTATAGGCTTAAGAATCATATTTCACCATTGGTGCGATTGTAAATAGTGGTTTGTTTCTTTTGAACAGATTATGAACTTATGTGAAGTAGCATTCACAGAGAAGCACAGTTTCAGAAACTCAGTTTGTGGGTAATAAAGCATTCACCATACATAATATTGTTTCCACAAAAGCTTAAAAATCGCCCATGCGACAAGATTGGTATGTCACTTGAAGCGCAGTACTTTAATATACCAAAATAGATCTCTATTTATGCACTACATTAGATTGCAACTAAGAAAGGTTCTTACGTTTATATGTTTGTCAAACATCAAAAATCTCAATGCGTTTTCAGGTGAAGTCAAAGCTAGCGGTTGGAAAGTTACTTCAAAGGGGTGATGTTCAACAGAGCATGAGATCAACATGAATTCTCTTCACTACATGTATTTTTCACCAACATGGCGGACAAGGAAATCACACTGTAGGCATGAGCGCGAAAGTCTATAATAAAACCAAAGATATTCATACCTTTTCTTGTACAAGTTGTTCCTTTAGTTCACAGTCAACACCTAAACTGTTAATGGTATCCTTTAAATTTTTCTTCAGTTTAACCGCGCTCTTTGTAAAGAAAAAGATTAGAATTCATTTTATAAAGATATTATCGTGTGGTCTGACCAAATTTAATGAATGTAAAATTGTCGTATATGCTTAAGTTGGGATTGGATTTTTTTGGATTTCCATCAATATTACACGTTTTATCTACCTTTCTGTCTACGTTTGTGTCTACCTTTATGTCAATCCATTTGTCTACCTTTGTGTTTACCTTTGTGTCTACCTTTATGTCTAACTTTTCGTGTACTTTTTTATCTACCTTTGTGTCTACCTTTTTGTCTACCTTTTTGTCAACCTTTTATCTACCTTTGTGTCTACCTTTTTGTCTTCCTTCTTGTCAACCTTTTTCTACCTTTGTGTGTAACTTTTTTCTTCCTTTATCTCTGACTTTGTGTATACCTTTGTGTTTACTTTTTTCTACCTCCATATGAACCTCTGCGTCAACCATTCATTCTAACTTTTTGTCAATCTTTACGTCTGTCTTTTCGTCTATCTTAGTTGTCTCAACCTTCTTGTCAATTGTCTAGTGTACCTTTCTGTCTACCCAGAATCCTATATACACAAAAACCTTTCAACCTGAAGAGTCAGACATTGTGTCCCGTTTTCTCAAAGCTCACACTCAAAAAGTGGGTTTTCAAAATCATGTTACAATCATTCAAAGACGGCATTTTCACTCCTCTCATTGCTTGATTTGATATATTTTAGCAAAAATGTTGCTGTTGCTGGAGAAATGACTTCGCCATTGATAAGAGCAAGCGTTAATTTTATGTCGCATTCAATAAGGCAGCTCTCAGAATATGTTTGGAATTTTTATGAGTAGATGAATAAACGCCATGCAGAAAGCACTTGCGTGAAAAAATGTAAGGAAACAACAAATTTCCTACGGAGAACCTATAGGTCTTATTAGGGACGTAGGAAGATTGGTAATGGGGATGTGACATACGCCATATGCCTGTTATGTTGAAATCAATTGTTTTCTACGGATGATAAGATGCATATTGTCCATGCTCTTTACATAGGACGGGAAAATAAACGCACGTCGTAGTATACATGTTATATTTCAATAAGACATAAATACGCCCAAAATGAAATAAATACCTCAGATTTGAACTCCAATGCTGATGTTCCTAAACCATTTTTTAAACGCAAGGACTTCGTAACAATACTTCTTACAATCTATACGTGGAAAAGTTGTTTGAGTTAAAACTATAAGAAATCATGTTTTAAAGCAACTAGTTGTAGACTCAATGGCTGTTTACTAATTACGGGCCTGTAGGCTAAAACAATGTTAATTGCTCGTAAGGTTTCAACAGCGTAAATTATCTAAGTTAAGCACATTCAGCTAGCAGCCTAGCCCGGAAAGCAAAAACGTTCAAGTCCTAATTGTGTCCAGATACAACGGGCGTTTCGAAAGCCCGGAACTGTAGGCTAAGCTTACTCAGCCTACTGGATAATCCGCCACTGAGCAGACGTCGTAATCAATTTGCGTAGTTCGATCTTCTACTTCACAAAAAAAACTTAATAAAGATGAACAGAGAGCCGCAGTATATATCATGTTTACTCTCGCACATATGTTTCACAGTCAGTCAATAAAAGCCTTTCACCAAGGGAGGGAGTTCCCTGTGTGCACGCAGACCCCCAATACGTACAAGAGTCCATTTTTCAAAATATTAACAGAAAATAAGAAGAAAACAACAACTTAAATTGTCTGGTTGCATTAACAAAAACGGACCCAATGTTATCGAGCTTCATCACGTGGTTTTTTCTCCGGCTGAAGTCTCATTTAAAGCGCATGTACCAAAAACGTGAACGTCATTTAAAATGCCAATAACATCGTCAAATCCGTTTTTCTAAATTATGCATCCCCTTTAAACTTTCTGGTTTCGGCTAAGTGTTAGATGTTGGCACTTGGAGATTAAACTGCAAAACGCCATGCACAATTTTGCACAAAAATGAAAGGAAATCTGTTTATCTTCTCGTGGATATACTGTTCATCCATATACTGCAATTATAGCGAGTGGTCTAACTCTTGTCGCCGATAAAAAATAACCACATCATGAATGAACAATTCAAAGTAGAGGAATCAGAAGCAAAGTTAATTCAAAAAATCAAATAATTTAGATTTCAGCAAGAAATTAAGAAATTTTCAAAAACTGTGTAAAAATCAAAATAATTTATCATATATGCACCTACCTTACCGCCTGCCATCAAAGCCAGATAAAAAGTGTGACTATAGGTAACCAAAAGCATCGGGTTTTTTTCGACAACTGCGTGAATATGGTCAACAAAATCCTTCTATAAAACCGATAATAAGCTGATAATTTAGTCAGAGAAACATAATTTTAGAAATGATATAGAAACGCAGAAAACTTTGTTCACATTTGGCAAGCAAATAAGATACCATACCTTATTTACTCAATGTTATAAAAATCTTAATGAAAACTCTAATGAGAACTTTATTATTTTCTTACAGTAGCGGGACTTGGAGAGACCAACGAAGACCACTGCTCACCATAATAGTAAAGTAAATCCTATAGCAAAGGAGAATGTACAGTTAAGATTGCTTTGCGATAAATAAGTGAAGAATAAAGGAAAAGCGATATGTTACTAAATTTCTTTCGCAATGACAGGGATTGCACTAGACCATGCATAAGATGAAAATATAAGTAATCGAAAGACGTCCAGAACGGAACCGAACGTCCAATGAAATAGTTAAGAACAGAAAATTACTTTCAATGACTAGCATGTACACTTATAGTAGTACTTTTGTTTTTTATGAAAAATAACTCATACAAAGCAGGTCACATTTAAAGGTCCATCACCATGTGCACACCACTTTAATTAAAAGATGTAAACAGTATAACAACTATAACTAATATCATGAATGCTAATCCTATCAATTGGCGTGACAGGTACCTCTTCGAAAGCTTTCTTTCGCAGCAGTCCTGGAATATACAGGCACCACAACCGTTCGTGATCTTCTATTGAACAGGTAAAACAAGCCATGAGTTATAACGCATAAAATCCATGAAGTTGGAAAGTTATTGGATACACCATGTTACGGGAAATAGCGTTTGTTTAAAAATCCGGACAGTTGAGGTGGGGGCGTCTTCGTAGGCTCCCACCACCATCTATACAAGCACAAAAATTAAGAAAGGGTGTATTTTATTGAATAGATGTTGAATAGCTGTTATGATGCAGGGAAATGAAGTCCACAGAAATCAATGAAAAATGAGCAAAATCAGCAGTCAGCACTGGGACAACATTCAAAACTTGACAACATGAGCCCGCGACATCAATTATTCATAAAGCGTTCATTTTCTTCCGTACGTCGCTAGTTTCATTACCGGCATGCATGACGACCCCATTCACACAAAAATGTTTGAATACTTATTAAGATTGTATGATTAATACTGACTAATTTCAGTGGCGAGTCTGGACTATAGACTTATGTTAAAGTTGACCTTAACGCGCTTACTTGCGTTAAGTGTCTAGTGGTGAAACGAAATGTACCAAATGTACAAATGTGAGCAATGGAGGGGGTGATGAGAGGGTAGTAAAACTTCCTCATAGCTTGGTATTTTATAGTAAAACATAAAACTTGACACTCCGCATGAAGTAAACATTATTTATTTCAAAAATTACAAATCATAAATGAGATCGTGATTAACCGTTCATTCACGTCATTTAAATGAAATGAATAAATTTTCAACGCAAAATTGTCAATTCACATAACGCGCGTACACCATGGTTCAGTAGAGGATTGTTAAGCTGAATGTGATAGGCCTCTTTGAATAATAATAAGGACCAATTGTTAGTTACAATCAATAATTTTACAGTTTTCAAAAAATATATCAACTAAACTAATAGAATATTTATAATCCACACTTTGGTTAATTGAGGTAGCGAGAAATTTTATGTGCACAACTTTTATTAAGTCTACAGCCTTCCCTATGAAATACAGAATAAATAATGTTTATAGAATAATAATGTTTACTTTATACGGAGCGTCAATTGTTATGGGGCTAATTATAATACGAACAACGCTTTCAAACATCGCAATGGCTAATTAAAGTTATGTATGGAGTATAGAGCTTGAAAAGTGGAAAAACACGACAAGAATTTCAAACAACTAACTTACTTATGGCTTTATCAAACACGTAAAATCAACATGCAAACCAATCAAATGAATAAATCTCTATTTTATTCCTATTCCATTTAGCACAAAAGTTGGTATGTTATAATTAGAATAACCAATGGTGAGGAAAAATATGCTCGTTTATTTTATATTAAAAAGCATCTAAAACGTAGAGGTTAACGCTTAACGATAAAACGTTGTTGTCGTTCCTGCCAAAGCAAGCTAAATTCTCAATTGGCAAAAAACAACCTCAATTGAATGGACGTTGAAGTAGAAATCGAAACCAATTCAAAAATGGATGCGGACATAAATGAAGGAACGAAGGAAGGATGGAACGAACGGAAATAAATGCTTGACAACGATAAAAAAGGAATCTTCGGGAAAAAAGCAAACGGAAGAAAAATAAAAAATAATGAGATAAGATAATAATCAGATAGGATGATAATCAGTTAATGGCAGGGTCATGTGACGAGGAGAATTGAAGTAAGGGAAAACAGAGTAAAGACCGAAAAAAACGATGACTTGATCGCCTGCAGAAAGATGATTAAGCCCTTAATAACTGAGCGCGAGGTCTTTACGGAGAAATAATGGACCGTGGTGTTTTTGTACAGACCGAACCCGTAGGGCGAGGTTTGTAAAAAAAGACAGAGGTTCGATATTTCAGTAAAGACTGAGAAAGCGAGGTTATTAAAAGGTTTATTATATGGCATTATTCGACGTAAACGAAACTTGCTTTCTTTCGTCTTTGCTGTTTTGTACGGTTGGCTTTCACTTTTTTAGTTTTCGTCAGTAAAAAAAAATAACGTTTCAAATTGTATCGTCTGGATAGTTTAACTGTCGTAAATGATTTTTTGTTTCTGTTTTTTTTTTCGTTTTGCTGTTTGCATTACGAAGTTTGTTTGCATTTGACTGAAAAATTACGCGTTTTGGACCGTGGTCGATTACAGGAAAATCATGGACTGGCAAAAAGTTTCTGAGCCAATTAAAGAGGGCTATTTAGTCGGAAGTGACGCTTGCCATATAATAAAAACAGATTGTTGCAATGAAGAGGAAAAAAAGAACCCAACAGCCTGGGATTAGAGATGTATCACAATATATTATATTTAATTACATAAATACATAAAAAATACTTGCATTGAGTTCATAATGAGAAAGATATCAAAACATGTAATAACAATTACTTACTGTGATAAAGAATTTCCTCCTCAATGGCTTTGAAAATAAAGTAAAAGTTTGCTATGATTTTCCTCTACAAAGATATGTAGACACACATAAAAAGAACAATTTAATGGCTAGACAATGTAAAAAGTGCAAATAGGATATTTCTTTTCTCACCCATAGTTTTCTGTCAGTGGCAACAAAAAGAAGCTTCAAATTGATCTGTAGTTGGATGTTTCATATGAAATGATAAAATGTTGAGGGAAAATGAAGAAGAGCTAATTAACAAAGTTGAAAGGTGGAATTGAACTAACAAGCAGCATATGACCTTCATTTGTGCATTGTAAATTTGCATTGTACATTTACAAACATGTAATATAACTTTTTTATTTATTATTTAATGCATCATGAATGAATTGGAATGAAAGCGTCTGTTTGTTTCATGACAAACAAAGATAATCTGTTCTCCTTCTTTCATTTAATACATCAAGAAACAAATAAATGAATCCAAAACTTTTACAAGTTTTTACAATGATATCAAATACTTTAAATTGAACCCCACTTTCAAATCCTAAAATATGAATTTTGAGTCATTTTGGATAGAAATCTGTTCAAAATATTTTTTAATATTCAAAAATTTTATAGTTATAAGATTATCAACAGCGCACTTGCAAAATGATGAGCAAGCAAATGTTCACTAGTTTTCAAATAAGGTTTAATGTTGAAAATGTCGCTAATTCTCAGCCTTTTAGATTCCTTTCTTTTTTCAATGACAACAATAGTATTTCACTCTCGAGTTGCCTCATGCATTTAAACTGACAAAATATTCATTTAAAAGCTCTGCCTAGCATGTCCTGAACAGCGACATTCCTTGTAATAAGAAAAACATTTTCTTTGATATTAAGGCAATCAGACAGATTTCAATTGTTGTCAACTTCAAAATTTCAACTTCAGTAGGAAGACACAAGTGTGAAGTCTCTAGTCGATTTGCCTAATTAGAAATATTGAACCTATTTAATTTTCAAAATCCTGTCTTTCCAGCTATGTAATCAACCGGTCTACCCTGAGTCCCTGACAATGCTTGCAGTTATACGGCGATAGCCTAGAGAGGCTAGCCAATTTTATTACAACACAGAATATTTACGTACCAATTTATTGCTTTGTTTGTGATTTGATTCTGTTCTCTTAGATAATTCGCTAGACAAATCGGCCATGACCAGACCATTCCAGAAGTTCATATGTTTTGAATGATTTGAAGAAATTCTTTTGGAACAACAATTTTAATGTTTAGATTGCAAGGTCACAATTGCAGCCATTTTTAATTGTTAGAATTACTTCATGTAAAGTTCCGCAACTAACTCGTGAGCTAAATATAGTTCAACGATAGGTATTAGGGGCTTATTATAGTACAGATATTATGTAACATAATATTATAACTAAATCAAGTTCAACATGTATGTTTTATTTATATATTATTACTAAACGTGAATGACTAGCTCCACAAAAATGGCTACCCATGATCACGATTATATTCATTGATTTTCCAGCTGGAAGTTAGCTTGGCAACAAAGCAGAATGTGGCAAGCCCAACTCTACGACTTGTATCTTTTCGAAGACAATTATCAATTAAATTGAACTAACGCCACATTGAGCCTTTGAAAAGGTACCTTTCAAAACTACCAATCAAACATTTTTAAAATACCGTTTCAGCAAAACAAATTCTTGGTTAAAACGTTTAACAACTGGTCAGGGTACAAATATGGAATGTTTTCAAAAGTCCAAACTTATTTTGCAAAATTAGAGCAAAAAAGAAGTTTTTTATTAATTCTTTACTTTGGTGACGCCTACACGCACAGGGTTTCCAGTTGCTTAACCAGGTCACAATTATTAATTTTTTAGAAATTGATTATTTTTGCAGCGAGTAAAAACAGAAAAGTTAAAACACTAGGCTAACTATTCGGGCGGGCTACACACTCCTGCAGTATGTCTTTTTAGGTTTGTTCAACATAAAGTGTTACATGTTTGATGTTTCAGTACGTCCAAACGAAGATCCACGGTTTCGCTGTTTCATAACATATAAGTTAGTATATAATGGAAATGACTGCATCATAAAATGAGAATGATAGATATGATTGATTTATATGCATGAAAATATACAATAATTCATGGAAATATTATAAAGTACAACATCTATATATACACAAGCCACCAAGGTATGGCAGGCATGGTTATCAAAAATGCCGATAGAAAAGGAATGAATAACGCTACATTATTGATCACCCTCTCCTTTAGCAGAAGACGTCGAACTGTTTCGAGCTGGAGCACGTACAACTGCTATCGTTTTCGCATTCGCCTGCACGTCTACTGGCCGGCAAGAAAAAAAGCAGAATCGTCACCGTTTATTTGCACGGGAGAAGTGCTCTTTTTCTTTCTTTGTAGATAATCTTGTGGTGGGGACATAGGTCTAGGAGGTGGTTGAGTTCTCGTAGATAAATGTTTCTGACTCGTCGTATCAACTACACATGAATCCGGTGAGGTCATTCGTGATTGGACATAAGTCCCTGCCGTACCATCATGAGGCAGATCATGTTCGATATAAAATTTTGATTTACTACTGGTGGCGTTAGCAATCGTTTGTTGAGGATTGTATTGATTGCGGTGCAATAGTTCATCAACACTTTTAGATAATCCATTTTCAGGAATCTTTTTGATAGCATCTTCGTAACTACGTTGCCTCATGGGCGGTTTCTTCGATACAGAGGACGGAGTAGCAGAGGTTTGCGTTGTTCCCTTCGCCGATGAATCAGGCCGTCTAACGAAGAACGACTTCCAGCGCTTGCTGTTCCGAGAAAAGTTTTGTTTTTTACGAGGCAGTTCTATAACAGTATGAAATTCAGGTAGAGCGTCGGGACCCTCTCCAACATCTATGTACGTTTTGCCAGGTTTAATTGGATTTCCTGGCGCCTGACTAAGCGGATTGACCGCCTCAGAAGAAGTCATCTCGGGTAAACTAAGATCCGGGGAAGAGTCGACTTTAGCCAATGGCACTTTCGTTCCATATTTATCCCTAGAGTTGCTTCCGTGCCGATGCCGTACGGCAACATTGAATGATTTTCTTGATGTTCTTGCTTCTTCCAAAGATATCAATTTAGGTGGAGGCGAGACACCAACAGAAGCAGGGCGTATTTTACTACGGTCGAACGAGTCGGATGAATCTGAAACTATTATTTGTTACTATTAATGACACAAACTATTAATGATACAAATAATGAAAGGAAATTCTACTGATTATCTTCGGCAGCTTTCCTCAATGTATGAATTACGAATTAACAATCGCGTTCTTAACTTGCCTAAACCAAAAAGAAATGCTTTAAAACTTACCTTTGCCTTAAGAGGTGCAGAAGCTTGAAATAGCAATGAAGACAGAAGAAAATATCTATTGCATGCATAAATTTAATTGAAGATTGAATAGTTTTATTTTTTACATAGCTTATAGTTTTTTATACCTAGATATAGTATCCTTTTCAATTTTTTTTTCACACGGCTATTTGAAAATCAACCTTTTTATTTTTTATACGTAGTTATATTTTAGGATCCAGGTTGAGATATTAACGTGTTTAAATAAGTGCGAATAAAATAAAAAATTACAGTTGGAGATCTCATCAAGAGTATGTATGTAACACGCTTTCAATTAACGCAGTCATAATGCAAGCACAGAAAGGTCACACTTGCGTTGAATCTTATAGCCCTGTTATAGATTTGGAGAAAAACACATTCCAGCATTGAAGAACTTCTTGACCTCTCTTACAATACATAAGGATATTACAATACTCACATGATGGATCACTACGACTTCTTTCTCTTGTTAGAGTCTTTGGACTTAAGGGATACCTTGTGATTGCTCTTGCTGCAGTGTCTTTATCAAAGAAAATATTGACATTGCGAATGAGATATTCGACAACGACCGCTTGTGATCCCAAATGTTGCAATGTACAACTGCTGTCTTCAATCTTTTCTTTCCTCATGAGATTTGGTGCCCAGACTATGGATAGATTCTTCGCGTGCATCCCAGTTTCTTTTTCGTAACTCGCCAGTTTCGCCAGATGTTTTAAAAGGAACTCGACGGTTTTGTAATGAAGTGGTGGTAACTGTTGAACAACATGATGCACTGCTATTTCGCGATCAAAACCATCTTTGATGCTTACAGCGTTCTAAAAGTAAACATCATTTTCAAAGGAGCTATTCGCTCAATACCTTATCATTTATTCACAAAGACACTTCAAGTTCATTCTTTAAATGTTACACCAAATGCAGATGTACTTATATTTGCAATTTAAAAAATAAAGGACATTGTCATAATTATTGTTTGATCTTCGGACTTGGTGTAATGATATAGCTAAAGTTTTGCTTAATGTTGTCTTTAATATCTTACCGTAAATTTCTCGTATAAGTGATAAGTCAGCAAAGGGTTTGGTAGTTCCCTAATAAAAAAAATTTGAAAACATTTTAACTCTTGATAAAAGTTTGACGTTTGAACGATACCAACACTTCAAATCCTTACCTGAAGTACATCTTCAGCACATTTCCAACACAATGGATGTCGCGAAGAAAGCAATCTTGTTCTATGTCGGGCGACTCTTCAGAATCAAACATAAGTCTACAAAACGATGTTTAAAAAATGACGTGCGAACCGATCTAATGTTATATATACATGTTTGTGCCATCTCAATATACATTCAATGCTTGCGCAAGTGCAGGTTACATGAAACAATGATGTTGTAGACTAACTTACTTGATGTAACTCATGGTGGCAAAACGTGGGAATACAAGTGTCGACTAAGATGCAATGCGCGTCAATCACAGCGTGACGGCCATTTTGTGGGTCGAGAAAAGGCGGATTTTGCTTTTTTAGTCAATGCAACTTAGACAAACGGTAATTAATGTAAAATAAAGTTTTTAATCAATGTTTTTTTGCTATCTTTTCAGACAAATTAGACGACGTATTAACGAAATTGAATTCAGTGTGTCACAAGCTCAAGAAGTAACGATGTAAATACTACCAAAAGCGCGCAATGCATCTTCGTCGACACACATACTTTAAAGAAATGACAAATATTTTTCACAACGAGGTACATTACAACAAATACACTGAAGGCATACCTTATTTTTTGCACATTCGTCGACATCCCAGAATGACGATACACCCCATTCGTGATTCCATGTTCTTCAATCATTTTGGCGCACATTTCAACAACAAGAGGTACTACAGAGTAATCGGTCGTTAAACTATAACATGGAACTGCTTGTTGAACAAAAGTTAATATTCCTGAAGAATTTAGCAGACGAGACAGCTCGATAATCTTTCACAAATTCAGTGGCGGATCAATGCTCATTTGACAGAAGAGGTGCAGATTTTTCAAGGGAGGTGAATCATTATCCAAGCTAAAGATGCAAGGGCCTCGTGCTATTGTGGATTTTTAGGCTTACAAACGAGTGAAAACGCGCATGGTAATACTCAATTGTAATATACATTTCTAGAGAATTTGGGGGTGAGGAGTAAGCCCCTCTGCACCCCTCCATAAAATCAAACCCTGCACAAAGTCATGAAAAAAGCTTTGTACATTCAGATGCAGTTATTGGCCATTTTTGATGAATCGTACCCAGTTTTAACTGCAAAGACAAAGACTATAAGTGTGTTGCTTGTACAGTTGTTATATCATCTGTTCTTATCCATTGCAATTAGTAGAAACAAGCGAGAATTATATTGCATGTAGAATTATATTGCACGTAGTATTATATTGCAAATGCTTTAATTTAACTGGCGACTAAGCGAGCAGCATTATTTTTCATTTGATAGCTATCAGCGAAGCAATAGATAGCGAGCAGCAAAAACCATGGCAAAAAGAAAAAAAAGCAAGGAAATTTAAATTTAAGCAAACTTACTCTCCCTTTCAGTTCTGTGAAGATGCTCGCCAAGGTCGCAACCAAAAGTTCTCGCTCTATAAATTAACATACGTATTGAAAACATTTTGGAAGTAACACAGTTCTCAAAGAAAATCAGGGTTTTTTTGCACCACTTGACGCGAGGAAAGAACAATTTCAATGCACATCTCAGAGAAAGAAACAACGATAAAAGGTACTTTTTGTCCCAACAATGAAAAAATGCCTGTTACGGCTGACATTCAACAGCTAAAATGGATGTAAAGGCATTACCTCAAAATGCCAGATTGCAGCATTTTCACGCGACTTGGTCTCGACGAGAGAAACGCTCTAAGATAACTTACAACCTTTCCACGCTTCGATGCCACTAAAGATTGCGAAAAGAAAAGTGAATGAGTCTTATACATTAATCATCAAAAATTAATTCGATTCAATGTTCTCACTAGAAAATAAGTTGCTGAAATTCATGTACCTGGTGTCAGTTTATGGGTAGTCGTAGATGAAGTATTGTCACCAATGACTTTTACACATTGACTTGGAAAGAATCCGACCTTAAGGTAAAATTTTATCCGTTATGGAAGTGTGGAGAGGAAGTAGAAAACATTTGTAGGTGTAGATTGGGAAGAAATCTAATTTGAGGAAATTGTCATGTATTAAAGCATAACAATCCAATTTCATGTTATGAGAAGCGTACAACTCTTTTGAAAGAAACGGATCTTGTCAATGGTTGTCAAATATACATGTATTATAGAAAAATTTAAGGTCACGGTTTTATTCATTACCAAATAACGATTTGCGTGGTAAATGTCTTAAGGTCAACACGAGTGTAACTGACACTAGTGCCAGTCCCCAAGAATCGAAATAATATTGTTGTATACGTAAACTTACGAACGCGTAATCTATTGTACTTTCTAACTCTTTCTCGAAAATATACGAATCATTGCGATCTGGATATAAACGGGAACAATCGGTAATGGTACTTTACTTATATTCTGTTGTTTTGCTTATTGTTTGTTCATTTCCCATCTAATTCTTAAGTACATTTTTTGTACGTATGTAGTTGACATCCACTATCAATAATACCAAACGTTTCGTGCGGGTGCTATTGTTGGTTTTTGGTAGTAAACGACACTCCTGATATGTCCAGAACTTTATGCCGCGGGAGTTATAATGAGGAAGGCTAGTGATGTGTAGACTACTCAGTTGCTTGCAAGTATTTGCATGACACTAGTGAAATTAAGAGTTCGATAAATAATGCTGAACATATAAATTTGAATAGATATATGATCCCTCTTCAGTTGACTCATTCTTCGCGGTTTTAAGAAATAGAAAGTGGACGATAATTGCTTTTATTTTTTCATCATCGAGTTATCGTGCTGTCAATTACATTATTAAGCATCGATGGTTTTTGGTATATCCATGAAGATTATTGAAATGTAAATACTCCCGATGGCTCAGTACCAGTAAAAAATGGCGAAAGACTAAGAATTCTAAATTCTAAAAACCATTGCTTGATTCGGAGAATGATTTTTTCTAGAAAGCGTACATGGTGAAAAGAAGAGGTGAAACTAGCATTTGATGCACAAAAAGGAGTATGGTGTGTGAAAAACTTGAATTTGAGAATTATACTAAACATATACTAAAGTTCAATGAATACTACGTGGTTTTGTAACGTCATTATTGTGTTATTCAGTACACTGGACTGACTGGACAAAAAAAGCACTTATGAAATTTTTTTTACAAAATCTGTTGTATCATTTGACGAAGTTCATAATTCCTACAAGAATCGTGCACTGGATAGAAGTTCGTAGAACTGAGAAATTGTGTGGAGATGCACGTCAGTTAATTGACGAATAGGTCGGTGTTTGATTAATTCAAAAGAAAAGATCAGCGAGGCATGTAAGATAAATTCTGTTTATACCTCGAACTCGCGTTTCCCACGCCACCATGAGCTTTCTTCAACAGGAGGCATGTCAATGACGGACACGATATCCCCCACCTGAAATGACAATATCACACAACTGAAAGCTAATATCAACAACAAAGGAAACAAAATGTAGCACTCAACGCTTTTCGCCCATCATTGTAAAACACGACAAGCGGTAAAATAGACCTGCGTAAGTAATTGTCTCAATGATAGCGACCACAACAACAATCTGAGAAAATTATAGATGCTGGTATTGCCGTTGCGTTTCGCTTTTCATCGCGTTCAAGGGAACGGTCGACTTTATTTGTGGATTTTTCTATTTTTACATGCCGCCCTGTGTTCATCACTTGATTTATCAGATAAATGTGGGCAATGTTCCATAAGATCATTAATCACTTCAGTATATAATCGCATTATAACATTTTACAAACGTATCTAGCTCTAAGCCTCCATCTCTGAAATAGTCTTTTATTTAGATTGCTCGATAGTCCCAGACATTACACTTTCCGAATAACTATACTAACGGGTTAAGAACGCGTGCGAGAAATATGCAAAGTTTGCGTTGTACGAATGTCGTCACGTTTTAACATGACTCGATAATTCAAAAAATTTTATTTAAATGAAAACATATAACCTTAGCTGAAACACAATAAACAAATAATCAAGGGTTCTCTCTTTGTACTTTAAGAACTTCGCAACTCCAAAGACCGCTCTTTCAAACTTAACATCAGAAGAATTCAATTATTAGGGACATGGAACAAGGAAGTCAATATCAACCATCATAAAGAGCAAATTATATTACAAAATGCGTTTAAGCGTGTCTGTTGACTTGTTGATGAGTTGATTGACAGTATTGCGAGCTACATAACACACGTACGAAAATGCGAACAATTTCAATGGCAATTTCCGATACCGCAAACTAAACGCATTTGGTTCGGTTAGAAAACTTATCACAGTTCTTTCAACAAGCAACTTGAGCGCTGTTTTCTATCGGACAACAACGAAGGGATGAAAAATTCCCTAATTAATACACTGGGTGTGGAATTTCACAAATCGAAAACTTAAACCATATTCAACGTTCAAGATAGCTGTGAATAAAATGCTGGTCATATTTATAGCATTTTCAGGAGCATATCATTAAGGAAAGAGACACAAGGCTCGACAGATGTATGTATAGCTCTTGTACATCGTGTAAAAAGAAAAAAGTTCTTTGTTTTTAGTACAATTATGTCGTCAGACAAACATACACTACATCACTCGTATTTAGTCTGTAAAGGAAATAGAAATCACATCAGCAAGTACATTTTAAAGACCGTGAAATGCAAACCAGTTGCACGCTATTTGAAAACACTGCAAGGTACAGTTTCGATAATACGTCTTTCGGCTAATCTCAGCTTTGAGAAAATTTCCTAACATATTAAGTTACACAAGAGTACAAATTTAAAGTGGCTGTACATATCTCAAGATTCAATTTCATGACATGCTACACTAAAACAACAATAACATAAAGAGAAAAACACCTTGCATAAGATGAAGCTTCCCTTTGTCTATTCAAAGAATCAAATATTGATCAAATACATGTGTTCATCATGCATCAAAGGCAATTTCGTAATACCGACAAGTACAGGTTGATATAGGTGCTGGTTGAAATGGCGCTCTTTTGCGTTTGATTTGAGGAGATGCAATTTTCAGAAAAGTATGGTCCCCCCTATCTTACTTTCTACTACACGATAAATGTTCATGTCTCATTCTCAAGTATATCCTGCACCTATTTGTGTGTCTTAATGCACATATCACACACAATGCATATATTACGCTAATTAAATAAAAACCATAGTTTTCTAAGTATCTCACGTTTATAAATAATCATCGAATTACCAAGAAAATTTCTGGCGCATTGCCTTTTTCCTCTTCGTGTGAAAGTGGTATACAATTAAAGGCAATTTGATTTTTATCAGCTAATCAACGCCCCAGCTTATTGTATTAATAACACGTAACGAAACCTGCGATGTTAATCATGAACGTATGTGTTCTAATTTGCTAATTCGAACAATTTGTACGCGATATGTCAGCATTTATATATACATGTACTTTCGCAACATGCCGTAGTACAACTACAGCACAAGAGCTACTTGACTACATTCACATAAACGAGGTACGAACTATCATATTAAAATGAGAGCAAACGTAAATTACCATTTATTCTGCCCTTAAACATTTGAAATTCGAACCCGCCATTAGGTTCCTTTAGCTTTCAAGAAGATGTTGTGCAACTAAGAAAACTTGTCGAGGTTCTAGGATAAGGCGTTACGCTTGAAATTGGGACAAAGCAACTATTAAACTGAACAATGTTTTATTGATTTGTTATCTTTTAACGAAAAATCGTCGTGTTTGCAATAGAGCATATACAAATCATAGAAAATATTGAAGCCTTCGAGTCATCGAACACATACACGAAGCGAAACAGGTCTTATATTGTCTTCCGATGATGGGAATTCACAATAACGTGCAATGTTTCGCTTTCGATATGGGGGGAAATGACAAGAAATGAAAAATCACAACTCAACTCGTGACATCGAAATGTATACAAAATTCTTAAACAAATAATTTCGCAAATTCACAAACACATAGCGCGAACATATAACACGATAACAAAAAATCCAACCCGTGCACTACAGGGAACGAAAAGCGACGCGCGTTGCATCAGTTCCTCGTACAAAATCTACCTACCAAATCTTGCAATACAATCGAGCGAGTCGCGAGATAGTAGGAGAGGCGATGCCTTTTCATACGTTTCACATCGTTTTTACCACATTTCTGTTTTCTTCCCGCTTCGGGGGAGGAAACGCGAAGTGTTCTTAACATATTCGAAGAGCTTTAGTGAATTAGCAACTGCGTCGACTGAACGAAAATTAACGTCCCACGCTGGGGGGACAAAAACAAGTACAAAATAATTAAAATAGCAGGGGGGTGGAGCACGTTTTTTTCAATGCCAGATAAAGAATCAATTTAGCGAGCAGTATTGTCATTCAAAATACAAATTTACGCATGCCACGTCAAACAAACGTGACTTTGTTGACTCAAACGGACAATGTTGATAAAAATATGAAGAAAACGATCTCAATCAAAGGATTAATCGTGACATTTGATCATACGTATGAACTTGTTATAAATCACAACAGTGGACTCAGCGCTCGATATAAATTATGCGCGCGCACGAGGCTCGCAATACTAAGCAGAATCACGACATCACAATAGTTGGGGCCGATTGAATGCATGTGATGTCGTATTAATTGCAAATTTATTGGGAGTGCATTCAGCACTTATAAAGAGTTTGTTAGAAAATTTCGACACGTCACTAACGTCATTAATTTTTTTTCATTTAAAAGTACGGTCTCCTCAAAAGTCTCCGGGCAATTATCATTCATAAGCACATATGCTCGCGCAGCAGATGTTTCGACAAGGTATGTCAACAATTAAAAATATTTGAAAAAGTTCGATGACGATTATTGTTCTCTCCAAGAGCTTGCGGCATGTGCATAAGATCACACATCTCACTCGTGAAATCAATAAGACAAACTGAAGAAATGTCCGTCAACACAATGTATAAAAACAAGATTTACATTCCAGCAGCTTTCATCAAAAATGGCAAAACTGCCTCATTCAAAGCTCATGGACGATATTAACTCATGTCGACTCGCTGTCCAACAAATAAAGAAAAAGTTCGATATCCGTTACTCACAAAGGAAGACAAATGAGTCTGAATATGACTTAAGAAAAGTGATCGTTCTCGGATTTGAGAACACAAATATTGATTCGTAGCACAACCTGTTTAAGCAGTACCAACAGGGTATCTGAGTGTATAGAGCAGTTTTAACCAGTTTCAAGCAGTTGAAAGCGAATACGTGGCACAATATTACGTCAATGCGTTGTTAGTCAAGTTTAGCATAACCATCACAATTCATGACTCCGACCGTGGGTTCAAGGTGATGACGAGAAGTTCGCCACAGCTAAAAACATAACGCTGTATTATTGAGGTGGAGGCTTATTTTGCTGCATTTTTTCACAAAGTGCCCCCAAAATATATTGCACAGCAATGGCGCATGACATTAAATATGATTACCATTGACAAGTTAACAATTTATGATGGGCGATTTTCAATTTATGATACGCATGAGATAACAATCCACGTTCATGTCATTTAGAATGAAATAAACAAGTATTTTTCGTTCCTATTGCTGTCGCAGCAAGTAATGTAAACTGCATGAACAAGAGAAATATTTTGAATGCTTGTCAAATACTAATAAAGTGCGCCAGCGCTTAAAAAGGAATAGTGCCGCGAATAATAAACGCATGAATACCACATTCAAGAATCTGAAACTAAAAATGCTTAGTTAAGGGTGAAAAGCTGATTTTTGTCGTATTATTGTCACAAATACATCGTTCGTTCGTAATAATTCCAGGAATATGTACAGTCACTACACTTTCACCGTGGCACCAACCCGCTCCCCCTTGCAGTTATTCATAGTTGTCATGGAAATGTTGACGACACCGAATGTTTCAAGATCGTAGTTGTAAACACTCGAGTTACAAAACAAGAGCATTGTTTAGTATTGCACGTTTAAAGCCATCGTCAAGTGCCACATAAATGCGATGACGTCATACATGCAAATCGCATCGTTTCCATTCCGAAGATTGTTCGCATTTTCGTATGAATTTCGACAAGACTATTCACGGAGCGATCACCGAAAATAGGTAGAATCAATTTAAAACATGATCATGACATGCGAGATGCAATGCATGTATATTATAACAGCAAACAGTTCGTCAAAACAATCCGCTCAGATACGAGACATTGCTTGTGTTAAATATCCGACGCCGAAAAATCATTCCAACAAGTAGCATAAATAAGTACTAACAGAAATACTTGATAAAGTACACGTGCAAAGATATGTCAGTTAAACGTGAGCCTGATGTACACATAATATAAAACATTTTGATTTACATGCGATTTATGAGTTTACTTGGAAGATTGAAAACGGCTACCGAATGATGTCTCATATATGTTCTGGACACCCACCACCCCCGCTCTGTACAACTTGCTAGCAGATATGGACCAAAGAATCCACTTTGTTAGGAGGGGATGTTCAACTTTGTTTAGACATCGGAAAGTGTGAAAAGAAATCGAAACTGAATAGCATATAATGAAAATCCAGGCCAGGCAAATTATTGAAAGCACATGCAAAGTATTTTAGTAGGATTACCCTGCTAAAATATAAAGTATTATTATTATTATGCTGACCACTAAAAGCTTTACATTCAAAATTATCCGTAATTGCAGCAAGTATTAAGAAAAATTAAAAGCTTTAGAATAAACTTTAAGCCGATAGGTTTTAATCACTGCCAACTGCTAGCACGCCGCCAAAGTGTTGATTGAGGGTGGGTGAGAAAAAAGCGTAAAATAAACTTTTATTGCCTTATTTAACGTCGTATAAAAAACCTACCTCAAACGAGATCTCATCAGAAGCTTGAGCGGTATAACGCTTAATGACATGCGCAGCTGCAACAGCGGGAACATTAATAGCCGAGTCTTCGGTGAGCATAAGATGGTTACCCTTGTTGTCAACCTATAAGGTCAAGTGAAGTTAAGCGTTACTACAGCTAAGACTGAAGGTGAAGAAGCTCCGTTGATAATGAACATATGCAGAATTAATGGAAATACTGAATACTGTACGCCACATATGATCAATGATGCAAATAATAGAGGTGGCTTAGAAAAAATATAAGATTTGTATCATAAAGAAGAAACGGACACTTCTTTGTGGCAAATGCTAGACATCATATTTGCTGGATAGTAATAGTAAACGGCTGTGAACACCATCAAATGCGACGCTACGTGGGTAGAGCCCACGCCCGGTAAATTTAGGAAAAAAAGCAACAGTAAGTATATAAGCAAAAAATAAATTCCGAATCGGGAAATCTTAGGATAACGAAATATGCATCAATACAAGACGCAAATAAAACCGTGAATTTTCGATTTAATTCAAAGCCATCGTCAGACACAGTTTTATTTGAGTCTTGTACTGATTTGTCATCTGAAAATGCCGTATATGTATTCGGAATTTGTTTTTTGCTTTATTTTTTTAAATTTTCCGCTGGAAATGGTTTCACAGCGATAGTAACGATTGTGAACACCATCAAATGCGACACAATGTGGTACATTGTACCCACGGACCATGAATGAATGAATGAAGTGAGCCAACCAAGTCACTCCAGCTGTTTTGAGAGAATTCTCGCTATCCTTGGGCCGATCACAATCTTGTGCCCAGCTGCATCAGTCATTGATTTGAATGTATACCTTACATTTTCTCCCATCTTATCAAATATTTCCTAAAACTCGACTGTTTCACATTCTAACACTATTCATTTTGACATTTATAGTTATGATTTCATATAAATAACTATTTATTTTGGCATACATATATTTGTACGATTTTGTCATCTGAGCTCTAATATTCAAAGCAGTGTTTACATGCAATAAAATGCATGCAGCTCTCAAAACGTACGTATCTCAGAGATTTTCTACATCCTGTATGGTTGTTTTATTACGCATGTGTGCACATTTGAACGTCTTGCCTCCTAGTATCATTTGCGGTGATTTTTAACATGTTAGAAATTTATCGACATTTGCTACAGCAAAGCGTTTTCGTTTCGAAGTCGACATTTCTGGCATGGTGTGGTTAACTGTGCAGTATTTATGACATTGAAATTACCTCGAACCAATTTAGAATCGGCCCACACCATATGGCGTTTCCAGCAATGCTTGAAAGCCTATCCATGTATTTGACGAGCCTCTGTTTCAGATTCTATAAAAACATCCATTAACACACTCACACACACAGTTATGTATTACAATTGTTACATTAAAAATTATTTTCTTTAGGTCGTTGCGCACCTCTGTGAAAATATGTTCATCCTTAAGAAAACTTAAAGATTCTAAACCAGAGAAATTCCGGTCGTAGACACACCTGAAAGAGAATGAAGCAACACAGTCACGTCTCTATAACATTTCAATGACACAGTAATTTCCTTTGATGCCTTTATAGTTAGCCGTATTCTCAGTTATGTTCAAATTCCCTTTTAGGGCTGACTACATGAGCCCGGTAGCCGGGATTCAGCCAAGCGTTAAATGATTTTTGCAAATGGAAACGATTCAATACTTATCATCAGATAAATCTTCTCAAGCAATTTTACAACATTCTGATTTAATAACTTCTCAAAACATTTAAAATTGAAACAACCAATTTGCCATAATTTGAGAATTAAAACCGGAGTGACGTGTGGTGCTTCGCAAAAAGTTGTAACTTTTAAACTTGAAGTTTTGGCTCCATTCAATCCCATTTTCGATAAAGTAAAATATAGTGACCAGTTTCAAACTCAGAGTACAGTATAGTGACCAGTTTCAAACTCAGAGTAAAGTATAGTGACCAATTTCAAACTCAGAGTAAAGTATAGTGACCAGTTTCAAACTCAGAGTAAAGTATAGTGACCAATTTCAAACTCAGAGTAAAGTATAGTGACCAGTTTCAAACTCAGAGTAAAGTATTGTGACCAGTTTCAAACTCAGAGTAAAGTATAGTGACCAGTTTCAAACTCAGAGTAAAGTATAGTGACCAGTTTCAAACTCAGAGTAAAGTATAGTGACCAGTTTCAAACTCAGAGAAAAGTATAGTGACCAGTTTCAAACTCAGAGTAAAGTATAGTGAGCATGCAGTTTCAAACTCAGAGTAAAGTATAGTGACCAGTTTCAAACTCAGACAAAAGTATAGTGACCAGTTTCAAACAAGATAACTGTTCGCTGTACTTTACTCTGAGGAGTGTCTTCAAGGCTTAAAAGTCATGCTGAAGATTTTTTTGTCTAGTGCTCTCAACTGAAACGCAGGAATATATATCTCTAATCACATACAGGCATACGTACGTCGTTCCATGTAATCATCTTTCAAACCATTAAACGAGAACATCAATGTACACTTTACTTTGCAGTTTAGGAAGAGCAGTTAATCTAGACAGCTTATTAATCACGGCATTAGCTATCGTAGTAATCTTTTTCTGCTTACTTGTGAAATTGCATGTCCAGCCCAACAAAATCATTAAGACTACGCGAGATCACCCAGCTCCGTTCACGGCAACTCACCAACACCTACACAATGAAATGTATAAGCCTAGTTCTCACTCATCGCAAAACGTCGGCGACAAAACTTTTCACGACGTCGGCGAGCGCTTACGATTAATGAGAACACAATGAAAATTGTGTTGCCGAGTTTTTGCGGCGGTAACCGAACATCGACGCTGCCATCGCAAGAAACAAAACGGTTTGTTTCTTGCGATCATCGCCTATCATTGCCGAGTGCTACTTTCTAAAAAATCTTTTAGAGCCAGCATAAGTTAAGAAGGGCAACTTCGGCGATAACTTCTATCACACACGTACATTAGAAGCTGCATTATCAACTTCAGATTAAAAGGGGCCTTTTTTGTATGAATATCAAAGCGCGTTGGCTTATACAGCATCGCCGATTTATGAGAACCTTTCGTGCACAGGCTGCTAAAATGCAATGGCAAAGATGGATGTGTCACATCATGCAGTTACTCTTTCAAACTTCCCATAATGGCAAGTGTCTACGACGCGTAAAACTAAAATCTATTCTAAACAGCAAAAACAATTACTATAAGTTACGCTCTTCACCTTAACTATATCTCGTTCGTCTTCATCGGGGATCATCTTTCCAGGTTCGTTGTTGTAATAGATACACATCTATAATTTTGATGATGTTTTCGAAAAAAATTAAGGAATTGCAAAATTTTTTACATTTTACAAAGCTATGAGACAAAACAGCAGATTCGGACAGTAATGCTATAGGTATTATCTGAGTGTGTGCATTGGACATTTCCTACAATATTGAGCGCAAAACGGAAGAGCTACCTTTAGGACAACATGCCATTTTCGCAGAAAGCCAAATTTGGCCCCAGACACGTATGGTGGATTAAACTTACTGTGATGAATTCTTTATTGACCGTGAGTGAAAAGATTGGGCATAGTTGAATTGTTGACTTCAAATTTTGGCTGTTAATACTAGCTACCTTACCTGAAGTGGAGAGCTGAAATCAACTGTGTCATAATGAAAATGAGCCATCTCCTCGATTTTTGGAAAACGTGTGCGTTCACCGCGCGTGAGACTATACAAAATAGCGACCAATGAAATCCTACTTACGATGAACGTTAAATAATGTACGGGTGAAGGTTGAAGACATATCACTTACCTCATCTTGGTGGAAACAATTTCTCTGTTCTCGTAAGCAATTTCGAACTAAAATTGTATATCAAGACTTTAAAAGGTTGTGACAGCTTCATAATAAAACGCATCACAACTATTTCGATAAGTGTGGTGCTCAATTTCTTTATTTTAATGAGAAACCTGCCGAAGCCGTAATCGTAAACGAAGGTCGATTGGTGTCAGCAAAATTGAAGTATCGTAAAAACCAAGGATCAAATATTTTTTTACATATTGCAAACATCCTGATGAATTCGAACAAGAACAATAGTACATGAATGTGAACATTCACCGTTTTTTGCTAACTACACAGTTCCGATACAAAAACTTTTCACAAGATGAAACATCCCACTTCCGTACAACTGAAGAAGAAATAGAATATATCGCTTCTACCTTTGCGGCTATTTTTACAGGACGATCATCTCTAAATGTGATGCTCTTTCGACGAGGCTGTGAATTCTTTTCATCAATTGACAATCTTTTCAACTTTCTAGAAATGATAAGCGCAAAAATCAGTCTTCTCGTCGACTCTTTGTGATTTGAATCTACAGACACGACACATGAAATCATCAGAAATACTATAAAATAGAAAGCTTAAATAATATGAAAATACGTTTAACCACACTTAATAGCTAGGGTGCCAAATTAAAAAAATTGTTTCAAAAAGAGCAAATGCTCTTTTTAGCTGAAACAATTTTTAAATTTGTCACCACGACAGTCTCTATTTCACCAAAACGAAAAAGAATTCACAAAGCGTTCTAAAATATTATGAATGTATTGTTGCAAGATTCAAAGAATTGAGATTGGATTTGCCCTCAAATAAAAAAGGTTTTTTCTCTTTACGTTCCATGCAAGTGATGTGATTTCATTTTAATTTTTTATGTTAATTAGTACCACCACAATTCTTACAATCTTGCCGGATTCATACTAAGTACAGCTGATCAAAGAATGCCGGTGCATATAATAAAACAAGATGGCCAAGCGCTCACTCAGGCAACCTGATCTTTGGTTTATAAATATTGTTTCAAGCTCAATAACAGCTTTTTTGGGGGGAGGAGGGCTAAAAAACCCCAAAATATCACTTACATTCATTACGCACTGTATTATAAGATTGACATTTTCAAGCTGCATATATAAACATCTTAGCATGAGAAATACTGGGGGTGCAGTCGTTCCCCTTGCCGGGACCTGTCAATAACAGTAAAAACGGATGCATGAACGAATATCGTTAAGTTTGAAACTGAATTTATCATGGTACAAGCGGTTGCCAAATCTCATTCTTCATTTGGCTCGTTGTTTTGATAGCTTTGCAACTTGTTTGGTCGCCTTTTTCGTCTTGGGCATACCAGATTACTATCCTCTTAACGAAGTTCTTGGTACGTCGGCCGAGAACATTTGCTTCTTATAATGGAAATTAACATCAAAAGAGCTTTAAACCTCGTGATCCGGGCAGGTAATGCAACTCTTATGCTTTGTCTAAGCCCGATGGGAAATGCTCCAAGGGCTATGCATGTCTTGCCAGGGAGACCAACCTCGACATATTTGTCATGAGGCACTGGTATTACAGATATACACTAGCCTTAATATATGCTGCAAATAAAAGACTCTTGATGCATCTGTCCAGGGGAGATAGAAGAGCCTTGACTTTATTCAAAAATTTTTTACACCTTCCCAAGATTTGATATGTATACCTAGTAACGGGCACAAACATTTCATAGCTAGTACGTCTCATGCAATTCTTCTCCATTCGCCCTAAAAAGACCTTCGTCATACATATAATAAAGGTAAAGTTCCTCCATCATTTTACTCATAAATCACATGTTACGTTTTCTTCTCGTTTACTTATCCGGGCAAATGTATTCTTCAACTCAACAAAAGCATATATATACATACATTATGCAACTCTTTTAATTCATAGCAGGATTTCCGTTGGAACTTTTTTAAAATAGGCAATACATCTATTGCTCCTGGTATAGCACGCCTCAAAGATTTTCACTTTCTTTAGGAAATCTTCGGTTTCGTATTTCCCCGTAAACAAAACACATGTGTAGTGCTCTCTCATCTATTATTCCTCTTTTATTCAGCAAACCCAGCCAGTCCAATATGACGCAAACCCCAATATTCCTGATTTCCAATATCATTTCAGCTTTTACCACCTAGAGTAGTACGGTCTCTACCGCTTTCATTTCACTAAATACTTTTATGATTCATTTGAATTGACTTTCTCTACTGTTGTTTTCTACGATTCTCTCCGAAAAGATCGTACTTGATTCAGGTTTTCGTTGGTGTTTTCAATGAACTTCGGTCTTTCGTCACGCCTTCTGATACACCTCCTTGCAAAATATCTTTCCAATTACTTTCATTTAAAATCTGCTTCTTCAATTTTATATACTTGAGATTTTTCGCAACACTCTTCAATTTACGCATCCGTTGCTCTCGCTATCACTTGATTTCTCCGCTATTCTCCCCACATAATCGGTCGGCACTAGATCATGGTCAACTAACATACGCACCTACATATTATTCTTATTGTGTCAGCGTTAAGTAAGTGACAATTGACGAATATTCATGTACTCCTGATACGAATGATTTATACCGCACATACAATCTCATACATGCTTTAAACACGTTTTCCTTGAAACATAGCTGGACTTAACACTTGTCAACCAGCTCTGCCATATTCTTTTGAGTTGCATCCTTAAGTACCTTCAACACCTTCTCAAAATCGTCTCCTTTGAGTCCTTTCTGACAACGTTTAAACTATGAATAATCTCACCATCTGTACATTCCCACCAGCACAAATCACTTTTATCTGCTCTTATTCTCATTTTCCTCTGTTCCTTACAAGCAAGAAAAACTGACAAGCATATTAGATGGATTTTTTTACTCTTTTTTATGGCATCCTTGTGATCATCAACTGATTTTCCAACATCTACATTAGCACCCACATATAATGAATGCAAGTTGTGCTACTGTTACAAATATATTGCAGATCTACACACACTCTTCGCTTGGACATGTAAACAGCCATTTTCTTTAAAAACTCTTACACTTTCATAGCCATACAAACAAAACAATTCTTTTCAGTCATCCACAAACTCGATCAATGCTTTCATCGCCTATCCTAAATATGCTCCCACTCACCATCCGAGCAAGCCTTAAAACTATATAAGTTGACTCAATTTCCTTGTCATCAATATTTCAAGATAATCATAAATAATGCTTTTATTCTTGAAACTTATTTGTGTACCACATTTTTTGCTATCCACAATTGACACTGAGACAGCACTTATTATAAGTACTTTCTTGTTTATTTTTCCTTGTTACAAGTTACTGATAACCACACAGCTTCCCATTGGAGTTCTTTTCATTCAGGACTACTATTGCATTACCCATGGTGGGAAGCTTTGAATTAGATGTTATTGTGTAGAAATACAAAGTAATCTTATGTTTGAAGCTAGCAACAGAACTGTATATAAGCAAGAGTTATTCGCCAAAAAAATAGCTCTTTCTGAGGATGTCACTCAACATTTTAAAATATAATATAATTACCCATTTATGACAAATGGCAACCTTGCTGTTCTGACATTGCTCATCTCCTTTGAGTATGAAACATTTCAGAGTTTATAGAGAACATAGAAGTCAAATAAATGTGTCAGTTAAAGTTGATCAGGTTTTCTTTCTCATAATGACTTCTACAATTTGATTTACAGCAATGCATTTGACATGTTCAGGTTTCCGTTTTGCAGCTGAGCTTAGGGTTTACATAACAGTGCAAAGTGACACTGTTTGTACAAGCGCATCAACCATACATTCATAATTAAAAATACATAACTCACCCAATTTACAGGCCCTTATTACGATAAGCGAACTTCATATTTCACTCAATTATGATATAAACTCAAAAGAACGTTGACCACATTATTTCCTTATTTAGTTCTCCTTTCTTGGGGTCATTTTATTTACAATGACAACCGTGAGAGCGCCAGATGCTTCTCTTCGAGGAAGCAGAATCTCTGATAAATGTCAACAACAAATGGCTGAACAAAATAAACTATCAGGATGCTTCTCAAAGTTTCGGTCTCGAGTCTTGACCGTGTAATTTTGACTTTCAATAAGTCTGCGTTAAAACAATTACATGATCGCTACAGTGATTTCACGCAATACGGTGATCGAAAATGCGACAAATTCATAACTTATTCAATATTGTATACAAATTGGGTTTGGTTTTCGTGGATACAAGTCTGAAAAAATTTACATATGTTTAACAATAAAATATGAAGACAATATAAACTTACTTGTCATTGAAATAGACGCAAATAGCTTGTTCGGTGTAAACATTGCCTTCACGCGCTTCTCCTAAAGACAGCCATCACATTTAAAATAAAGCGGTGCGAAAAATCTAGAGTGCTAAGTATTTTAAGTATAGTACATTTTTATTCAAATCACACGACATTTGATATGCGAATTTATGCATACAAACATTAGCCGAGATGAAAAAAATAAAACCAACGATCTAACCTTTCACTTTTCTGTTCGCTACTGGAGGGCTTATGTTCATCATACAACTGGTCATAGCGCTATTTTACGCACAGATATTTTGCTGAAAATATTGAAATTTGCCGAAATATTGTAGATCGTCATCTTTCGAATTCCCATTCATGGCTATTCATATTTCACGCTCACACCATGAAAACCAACGCGCGCGAACGCCACGCAAGGGAAATATTCCGTCCTAACACGATTATTAGAATATCAGTTACTGAAGTCATTTTCCAAATTTGTTTTGATTAGAGGACAAAGCAAACAAAATTTGTTGAATTAAATACACAAACGATCTATTCATAATAATTTTTTCACAAACCAAACATGTCGAGGAAATTTGATTTCGACTTGATACTAATGATGCATTAACATGATATATTGACAAAAATGAATAACAGAGTATAATAGTGCAATAATATTATAATCCTGATATTAGAATCAATAACAGAATACACTACAGCAATGACATTGCTAATTTTAAAAAAGATTAGAGACATATTTCACCGGTAAAGGTCAATGTGGAAATGCAATCAAAGAAAACTTTTTCAAAGTGCGAACGAAGACTGAACAAGAAAAACTTATCAATTATTATAAGACGCGAGACATTTGAACTTTTTCTGTTTGCTTTAGGGAGTTCAGCATAGAAAATTTGTTTACCTATTTCGTAATGGACCGTCGCAAAAATGTTTCTAAGCCAATAAAAGCACGCTTGGTATTTCACTGCTAAGCACGCCTGCTATAAAACTATACTTTATTGATGTTTTAATTGTCTTTATATTTCTTGCTGTCCAGCCACATCCAATCATTCAGCTATAAAATATTTGACCTAATCGTGTAGTGAACTCAAGTTCACACAAAAAGACAATGAATATTTCATGAGAGTGACTTGACGTCAAATTTTTTCATGAGAGTGACTTGACGAGACGTTTTATTCTTTTGCTACCAATCTTTACTGGTCGAGAACCTACGCTGTGCGTAATAGTTATTCAAACAGACCAGGTAACTGATAGTTTTTTTTATTAAATTCAGTAAACTGCTCACAATTATGTACCCATGATTAATAAATTTTTTTGTTAGATAAGCAAATAAAAGATACTGGGAGTTGTTATCTTGAAGTTGTCAAACCAAGATAAATTTGCAAAGCAACAATACCCACACAGCCGGTGAAAGCGCCTTTTAAGATCAACAAGTTCCAAGATTGTATGCCAAACGTAAAGCTTAAAAATCTGAAAAGAAAAAGATCGGTTTTCGATGCAAGGAAATAACAGCAAATCGTGATGGTAAAATATCTAAAGATCGATAATGCAATTTCACAACAATTTAAACTAAATGTGGCAAAACAATACAAGATCTTCCTATAACAGTTCTCCGTTTTAGTAGTTTCAAATTCAAAAAGATTAAAAAACTAACAAAGCAAAAGCAAAAGCAGTTGTAATTTATCCGCATTCGAACAACTTCGTCGAAAATAAGGGACATATGAATTCGGGACAGGTGAAAGGGCAAGAACCAAATGTCTTTATAGAACAGTACATGAATTGGCCCATTGAGCAAAAACTGAAGCAATGCCGTCAACACACTTACTCTATAACAAGGGGTTTGAACGAACAGAGTGCCATGAACGCCACCAAAACAGGTAGAAACGACCTCTGAAGATCTTTTCTTGACCACAGCCAAACGAGTGTCGCCGTAGCTATATGATGGATCTACCAACACAAGATCATACGTTTTGGAGGGTTTTGAGCATGGATGGTGCTCTGAACTCGACAGAGAGTAAAACACGACCACATTTGAAGTAACCTCTGCATGAGTTTGCTAATAATTGTGTTGAAATACCTCTCCATGTTACATATGCATGTCTGTTGCTATATGTTTATTACTTGTATGTTAAGACGATAGCAGAGCCAAAACAAAAAATGCAACTCAATAAAACAGTGGAATTGGGTAGTCCCTATAAGGTTAATGGGGGTGGTGGTGTTTATTGTATTCATTTATCAGTTGTGCCTAACTGATTTTTTCAAAGTCAATTTTATTTAAGGTTCTAAGGACACTTCTGGTATCGGGTGATCGATAGGCGATAACTGAAATAAATAGATGAACGATGAACGTACCAATGATATATTAGCGTCGAAACTCATCTGAATATACTTCCAGTCGAACTCTATGCCTCGAGCACCCACCCACAGTGGCAACAATTTTGTCATTACTAATTCAGCCGTCGCCCAACCTAGGATTAATAAGAATTGTCAAAAATCTACTAAAAAAGCAAGTCAATAAGGAAATTTTAGTGGCAAAAAACTATGCTAAATTACTTGACAATAATATCATTCACATACGCCAAACCTGCCGAAGTAAAAACTTCAAAAGGTGGGTGAGTGATGAAAGTCAGCAGATGCATTTGTTCATTGACTAACTGGTCATGTACGTTTGCAAATAATATTGACCAAGTAACGTCAATATGTTCTGTATTCTACGCTCCCTCGTTGATATGTTGCGTTAAAATACAAAACACGGACGAAATAATGTTGCGAATTAGCAATGCATGTAGAAAACGATGGATTTCGTTGAATTTACCACATCATAAATAGGTAAGCGCAAAACATTAATCTCAATAGTAAGAATGTAAAAAATAGATGCACAGAAAGCACGCTCCTTTGCGCAAGTGCACATATAAAACATAGCTTTCAGCCAGAACTTTAGAAATCAGTCTGGGTACACCTGGAAGAACTTCTACAGTAAATGATCAATAAACGCTCGGGACTTTCAATACATTCTAACAGTTCTAAGGGTGAGGGGCGTTTAATAAGCACGAGGCGTTTATAGCATTTCCTTCATCTTAACGTTAACAAATGAAAACAAATCTGAAACTGAACATACAGTTTCTGAACCCACTTTAATCATATTGTCATTGTGCAAATGTAGGGAGGGGGCTTTTATTACAGACGTTTATTAGAGATGTCTATAAGACGAAAACGGCGTTTATATGATAGGGGGAATTAATTGAATCATTTATACGGTAAAGACACAGTTCATCTATTTGGAATTACGTACTTATAAAGGACATTTGAACAGGCTCAAAATAGTATTGTAATTAAAAGTCTTCTCCGATTCATCTATTTGACATAGTACATTCGACGATGGTGCAAGTTTAAAACAACAACGTTTGTTTATTACTATAACAGGTTATTAGTATAACATTTCTTAGTATTTGGTAGAAGCAGCGACTACTGCTGCAAAACGACGAATCATAGATGCAACTAGTGTTTATGGTCATCAATGTAATCACAGTTTTCAAAGATGGCTTTTTTGTTCCTTAAGCTCTTGCACGGCTTACTTTTAAACGTTCTCTTTATCATTCCAAACGATACCGGATTAAACAAGACAATTTCCGTGGCAACAAGTTTTTTTTTGCCCAGGTTCGTTCATTGAGTAACATGGTCATTTCCAGCATGCGCTGAACAAGCGTCCGAGGACATTTCTCAACTGGGGATTAGAAAAAACGTAAATAATTGGATTAATTACGGTGTTTGCAAAACAGAGGAAAGAAACAACAATAGGTAGGGGACGCCCAAGATTGAGGAAAGGCTCATTATTTAAAAGAGAGACAAAAAAGGGTGTTGACGAAGGTATCCAAGAAACAATCGAAACAAAAGCGACCAATGCTGCAATCCAGGTCAGTTTTTTCATCCTCTTTAAGCAATGAATATTTTTCGCTCTAGCGGCTTCTGCAAACCGAAGCGAAGTCTTAATAGCTCGAAACACATCAACGAAAGCAAGTAAGATCAACGCCAAGGGCAATATTGTTTGAAAAAAATACATAAGGCACGCAAGCGTTGTGAGTTGCGCTTTATTTTGCGGAAAAGCATAGCGACATGTTTCCTTTGGATGATCGTAAACGGCATGGAAGAAAGTAAGCACGGGAGAATCTACCGCAAAACCGACGATCCATGCGCTAACAATGAAGATATTCATATGTCGCGGTTTGAATCTGGTCTTGTAGAAAACGCTACGCCTCACGGCCAACCAACGCTCAAGTGCCAACACTACAACAAGATACAACGATGTGATTCCCAATGAAAATGGCAAATAGTTGCTCCATAAAACACGGCAGTAAAGTTCTCGGTTTAGCCTGTTATTTACCCAAGGCCTGTAAAACTCCTCGTCCAAAGTAAGACGAGGAGCTGAAATGACGGCAATCGACGTAAAAATGTCCGTCAAGGCCAAACCCAAAATGCAGCGGTTATGAGAGTTTTGAAGCAAGCGCCAGCGACAGCTGAAGAGAATTAAGACAACAACGTTCGCCAACAAAGAGAACGAGGCTTGCACGACGAATAAAACGAATCCAATTCTTGAAACATCAACACTATTCGTTGATTTATTGAGACCTTTAGTCGGACAAGAAATATTTATATCCATCTTACTCGTTGAAAATTCGAAGTTACTGAACTAAAAGACAAATAATAAAATCCAATAACAATTCACCTGCACATTTGAAATTTGCTCAGCATGTACGATAAATAGCGTTTTAATTTAGTGTGTGCATTGTAAAATTGTCATTTGTAGAAATTAATTCAAAATGGATTAATGATCGAAGTGCCATTAATCATCATCGTTTAAAATCTATATGTAATCAAATTGTGGTTAAATTAAAATGAAGATCACGAAATTGGGAATCTTTGATTGCCAGGAAGCAAATACTTTTAGAAGGTAGAGTACGTTGTAGCTATTTTCTTCATGTATACAGAAAAGCGGACCCAGAATTGTCATAAAATTAATTGGTAAGCTTTCTAATAAAATGTTTTCAAATGCATTCCCAGTAATGATCAACACTTATTGACTGAGAACGACGATTTTGAAATAAAAAGCAGAAATAATTAACGAAAAATCTCATAGTTACCACTGTTTATCTTTAACCCCCCGCTACTCTAAGTTGTCTAAGGAATGATTAACATCGATGAGAAATATTTATTCATTTTTATGGAACACCGAAACGAAAAACGTGGGGGCAAACCACCAACAGCAATTGACACATCATGAATATCCCCCTTACCACGAATTTGATTGTATGCCATAACTATCATTTATATTTTCAAATTAACTGTAACTTTTGGATCTCTTAAAATTAAAAAAATAAATCGATTTTGTCCACTGTTTTATATAAGGCATATTGCGTGTACGCTCGATAGTTCATTCCGTGTTAAAAGTTAATGAGTTACAAGTAATTTGTAAAAATCCAATCATAAATTGCGATTGTTAGCAATTGTTTTCAAAGTAACTGTCTCGTTTAGTCACATATTAATAAAGATATCATCCGAGCATGCCAACTCTCCGAGTTCATGGTTATGTTGCCATGATAAACTGGTTGCTTAGTCACAAATTATTAGAGCATTTAACTGTGCATGCGCAACATAGTCCTGCCAAAGACCAACTCGATATACTTGCACTACACTTTGCAAGAACGTAAATAGCTCGCTTAGTGCCACCATGGTTGTCTGATCGGCAGAAGCTTGCTATTGGCATACCAAGTAGAATAGCGTGGCAGGAGCTAAGTGTTGTAGTAAAACTTGTGCTTGACTGTCTCAGTGTATCTGAATCTGATTTTTTTGTTTTGAAAATTTTTCTTAATTTATCAATGCATGTACCTCTCATAAATGAAAAATTTGTGGATACTGTAAAGGTTCGAACAACCAACAACTGCATTTTGACTTATAAATTAATTAGGCTTTTACATCGCAACTCTCACATTACTGTTTACTGCATTATGAATGAAAGCAGCCACAGATTTCATGATTGTCAGCTTTTGAGTCCAAATAATAATTGAGTCCAAGACTTTAAAGCTTTTACAACAATATTCAATATGCCATTTTTAAAGTCTAAATTGAACCTAACTTTCAACCCTTAAAAAACTACCCTCAACATGATATAAAGATGCATTTACAAATACACATTTTCTTCCACCAAGACATAATGCAAAGTCTGTGTGCAAACAAATGTTATGAAATAAATTACAAAATTATTCAAAAGAAGTTCATAATTAAGAAATAAAAGATGTTTACTGTGTTTGCACGAGCTTATGCAAACCAAGGAGACCTTTGGGAGAACTCGAGAGCAGATCAGTGCAAGCATGAGACCAAAGGTCAAGGATTGCACATGCTCGTGAGTTCTCAAAAATGTCTCCGAGGTTTGCATAAGCCAGTACAAACACGAAAAACATCTTTTATTTCTTTTATGAAAGAAAATATTGCGAAAAAGACAAACATTTTAATTTTTCCTCTAAAATCTCCTCATGATAGATTTGCAAATTCTCTTTGACTGATTGATTGTTTTGATCCATTTGATTGGTTGAGCTTAGATGCCTTTTGCACAGGCTAATGACAAACACGGCTCTAGACCAATTACTGCTCTAGACCAATCACTGCACACATTTTATTGTTTTTATTTCATAAACAATAATGAAAGTAAAAGAAGGTGAACTCACTCACCCAGAGCAGCAACTAACAATTTAAGCTCCCCTCTTCCAGGAATCTTTGACATTGTGATGTAAAGGCCAAACAAGTCAGCAACATCAACTGTACATTTCAAGAATTCCTTAAACACACACATACACCATTCATATAAATTTAGCTCAGGAGCTACTTGAAAGTACAAATATAAATTGATGGTCATTTTGAAAAAATGACCAAAGATTAAATTTACAAGTATGAAAACCTGTAAACATGTTTATCTAGTTACCGTTGAAATTTAGGGAGAAATCAACATGGGAAATAGTTATGAATGTAGTCAGCTTTTTGTGATATAGTCAGCATGAATGAATACAATAAATGCCTAATTTATGCGCCATTAGTAATTGTCATAAAATAGATTGTGCATTAATAGTTTGCATAACCCGATCATCTTACCGCAAAAACATCAAAGGAATCTGCAGTTGTTTCTGATGCTGGAAAAAAAGTAGCCAGCACAAGCATCTTGAAAAGAGAAATAATGTCAGACACCCACATAGAACACAAGACCACTATTAACTATCTAATAAATACATGTCGGTATGAAGCCACCTCAAAAAGGCAGTATACCAATCAAAATCTTTCAAGACAAGTAAAATGTTATTGGTTTGATTGAGACAAAGATTTCTCAATATCTTCATCCAGAAGTATATATGTATTCTTTTCAAGTTGAAGCGACATTCTTATACCTTGCAAAGTTGAGTGGCTAAATATATGCCGGCTGCTTGTGCACATCGCCAAAATGCACTGTACTCTGAGCTATGTAAAAAGGAAAAATAAAGTATTAACTAAAAATAGTAAAACACATTACCATCCAACAGGTGACAAGTGATTTTTTTAAGACAGGGATGTACAACCACTTTACCAAAGAAAAGATAAACCTGCAACCTTTCAGCATGGTGAGTTTGAGGCAAGAGAATTACTGGTGTTCATACACTTTCAATAAAATTATATGAGAGTGTTTAAAAAGAATCTAGAGGTCTATCCTTCCAAATAACCTTCTCAAATTTTAATCTTGATAAAAAAGGGGAAAAAAGATGATGGCAATTTTAATTATTCCAGTCATTTAAGTGTTCCAAATTTTCTGGCAAGAGTTTAGCCTGTACTGAACATATAACTGGCATATATCTGCTAAGATAAATACTTTACACCATGGTAATGGTGACTAGTGCAAGGTATTGACTGTTGTCGTGACAGTACAAGAATCGCCAATTGCATTGGCATACATTGTTTTCATGTTAGTCAGCTTCGTCAGACTCAAAACATATAAAAAAATGGTGACTGCAATAATGAAATACTTACATTTACATTCGGAATATGCAAGCTCATATAAATACATATTAATACTTATACGTATAAATTTTACACAACTGGTCATTCCTCCACATTACAAGCTACTTACAGATCATACAATACATATACTTACAGGCCAGAGCACTTATACAAGATCAAATAGGGAAAATACGCTAAGGCCACGCAATTTCCAAAATGAAACAAAGTCATTTTCGATTATATATCTTTCTTAATAGTAGTTTTTGATTTTGGATTTTAAAAGCCAAAAATTCCGCTGGCCAACCGCTGGCTCTGCTACACTGAATCTCATTTTTATTATATTCTCATGATGCAACCTAAGTTACCTCATAAAATTGCCAAAATGTAGTTGTTTTTTTGATTAGTGTTTTGTATCGCTCAGGACTAAGATAATGAAAACTGAAATCCTTCTTTGTGTGCCACTTTTCTTGTGTCTGTAATGTAAATAGATTTACATATATATAAGGTAAACATTCCTCTTCGGAATGATGAATCTTTCTTTTGCTGGATGTGGTTTTCATTGTATGTATCATTTGGGAGTTATTTCATGCCTTCAGAGACATGGCAAAAGCATCATGCAAAACATATGCTGTTATGGTGGTGCATCAGCAGGCTCACTTGCTGCTACATTATTGGCAACATCCATTCCTATGGAGCAAGGGATTCATTTCAGCACAAAACTGGCATTGAATGTTCGCAAGAAATCCTTTGGAGCTCTAAGTCCCTCTTTTGATATGACTCATCACCTCAAAGAAGGCTTGCAGTATTTGCTGCCTAAAGATGCTCACAAAATGGCAAGCAGTCGCCTTTTTGTTTCCATAACAAAATACCCTCAACATGAGAATTCCATCATCTCTCAATTCAGCACTCGAGAAGAATTGATACAGGTCAGTTGGCCAGTTTAAATGCATTGATCTTTGCCCTGTGCAAAGAAAATATCTAATTTATGATTTACATCTTTTGCAAATTCAGGTTTTGTTGGCAAGCTGTTACATTCCAATTTATAGTGGAACCAAAGTCCCAGTTTACAAAGGAGAGGTAATGTTATATGATGTCAATTGAACAGACCAGACAGGACAACCAGAGCCTGCAGGAGGGGGGTTGGTAGGGAGGCAGAAGACTTGGTCTAATTCAGGGACTCATTGCTTTATCCTAAATGAATGCACTCCATCCTCTCAAGCACAAATATTTTTTGCAGACAAAATATTTTTATGGAACCCTTCATGATAACTCTTTTCTCCCTTTTGCTCTGAAAGCAGGATCAATCATTCATTCACCTCATTTTTTGTATTGAAAAATGAAGCCTTTTGGTTGATTTTTCTGGTAAATAAAAAACGGAATCTTAATTTTACGAGGCAGCAAGCAAATTTGTGCACGTTTTTAATCTCTATTATCGATATGCACTTCAACAATTTAAATTTACTTTTAACAGAAGTGGTTTGACGGCGGCTTCACCGATAACTTGCCCATTTTCAAAACGGGCAAGACGATCCGCGTCTCGCCATTCAGTGGTGATTTTGACGTATGTCCAATGGACAACAACTCAAAGAAACCGCTCACAGTTCAGCTGAAAAACATGAAAATTGCGGTGAATTATAAAAATATGGAACGTGGCTTTCAAGGACTCTTTCCTCCGTCGCAAAACAAACTTCACAAAATATACAAGAACGGCTACAACGATGCTTTAAATTTTCTTCGTACGCCATTAAAGTAAACTTATAAGACATATATCCCTTCCATTTATAAGAAATAAATGTTTAGTAATTAGTGATAATCGAGTTTTTGCCGTAAGAGGGTTTCTACAAGGTTACTATCTTGGTACTTCTCCACAGGAGCGGTTCGGCTATAGGCAATATAATATTCGCTACTGCTTTTCCACAATATCTCTTTCACAGAAGATGAAATAAAAACCTTGATTTTTTACTAGCTATTTTATCTCCCGGGTTCAAACCATTTACTTTATTACGATCATTTGGACGACAGAGCGAACAACTTGCTAACGACTACATACGTTTTGCAAGCAACGTCAGACGCATACGCCAACAACTCTGGTTCAACCACCGCTGCAAGGACGTAAGAACCAGACAACAAATACGGCTAACCTGACGTTTACTCCTCATTTGACTCTGAAGATGACTACCGCTAAGGTTGTCGAAACGTCAGTCAACAACAACAAAAACAGTTCTTCTCAGGACTTTATTAACCTGGACGATCATCATTTACAAACATATATTTTGTCTACGTCTCAATTTTCATACGATATCTGCAAACTTGGTTGAATTGTGTTTCTTGGTCACGCTGAAGACAATGCCTTCACGAACACAGATTTGATGGGAAGAATTTCTTTACATTTTGAATTTATACTCATTTTTAATTGCCTTAGGTATTGAAAATATTTTACCCGTTATGAACAGACATTGTTGTTGTATAATCGTTTAATTTGTTGATAAGTATCAAACTATTCGATTCGCAAATTCATTTTATGCAATTACTTTAACTTTGCCTTTAGTAAGGAGTTCAGACAAGTCAAGAACAATATTTGGAAAACTTAACTAGGATGCTTCGTGTATCATCAAATATAAGAAATGACAAACCATATTGCTGTTTCTCACATGCTAAGTGAGTCAACTTAAAGCTTTATACGTCGGGGGCCGGTTACACAAAGCTTGGATAGCGTTATTCATCAGATAGCAATTTTTTAAACTTTACAAAACCTCTTAAAAGCAAAAAATATAAGATTCGAACTGAGCAATCACTGAAATGAAATATTGTTTCGAAAATTACGAAATTTCTTTGTCTTAAGAAAAGTATAAACACCTTTTTTAAAAAGTTTCAAAATTTTTGCTGTCGAATGGATAACGCCATCCATGCTTCGTGCAACCGGCTCCAACTGTTTATACGTTTGCATTAAGTCAATGATTTAGATATGTAATAATTGGCTGCATATCGTGTGATTTATAAAATTGTTCGAAAAGCCGAATGCATTTATTGTACGATTGATGCATTTTAAAATAAGATTTGACCATTTGAGTGATGGAAAAACGAAGTGACTAAGATATTCCGTGGTTTAACTTCTAGGATTGAAAGTTCTATCACCTAGACCTAAATCTCCCTCGGTCATTTCAATGTCCCCAGGGCTATCGGCCGTCACCTGATCAACAGATATATGTTGGTCTCTATCTTCTCTACCATCACCTCGCTCGTACGAAGTTTCACTGTCGAAATTTTCATTGCTAGCCGATTGAGCTGCACCCTGAAAAAAATAAAAGAAAAAATTCCATCAGATCAATTTATTTGGGTGCTACAGAGCACCCAAAATACAAAATGTTTTTGTGATATTCAGCATGCTAACAGGGACAAAAGCTGAAGCCAATGCATGAACATTAACATAAAAAAGATTCTTTCAAGAAAGCCATCCAAGTTGTCAATATGACTACAAATAAACGTAAAAGAACCTGAGCTTCGGCCTCCGCTATGTTCGGTTGTGATAAAAAGTTAGCCAAAGGTGCACAACAAGCGGGCAGTGTTTCAGAAAGAGGCGGACCAGCTTTAGTAAACAATGGCTTCATATATCTACGCTAAAGTCAAGTTTTGTCTGCTTAAACAATTAGATAATAAACTACATTTCAAAAACAAAATCTACGAAGCACATTTCATGCCAAAACAGATTTTCTTTGAGTCTTATCAGCATGTGTATAAACGTAAGTGATCTCTGCCTTGCATGCCACCCGACGATTACCATGTCTGTTGGTATTTGGTAATTAGCTACAAAACACAAACGAATCCATAATATCGCTGTAAAGGATACTTTTTATCGAAATTATACCACAATCGAAATAGCCACACTCTTTCGTAGTATGACCGTCGCTCTGGAAAAGTCACGTCTCCCTCCTAAAATTTCATTTAAAATATGGTTCGCTATTCTTTATAGCATGAACATTAAACTCTAAACTACTACCCCCTCCCCCCCCCCTTCCTAAACATTATTTATAATGATTTAAACAAGTGTTGTTTGGCTAATATTGAGCTGCTGAAGTTGGATTTTCCAAGAAAAAGTGTTTTAATATCAGTGCTAATTATGATTATTCTCTGATGATGGCTTTGGAAAAGTGTATTAAGGTAAACAGAATATTCGCAATTTCCTCTAAATTTTTAGGATTTGTCTGAATAAATTTCGATACAAAGGTTTCGATTCCACGTCGTCAAATACTAACATGAAAGATGTTTAGAATTCGTGAACTACAAAAATCTACGAACTTCGGAAATAATTGTACATTGAAAATTTCTAAAATATGAACTTAGGCAATCGAGCACGAACTACATGCATTTCTTTGATTCTGGGGTTTAGCTTTCACTCCAAAGTATCAAGCAAGGGTGTGGCGGTCCCGTTCCTACGGTCGTGTTTAAAACCTACTGAAGTGCGAACCCGGTGAAAACTTGTTTCATCGTCGAAGCCTTCATCATCTGGATCCACACCAACTCTGAAAAATTAAAGGTAACTAAATGTAAATCTCTTCACTTCCGGAACGAAATGTGCAAGATGCATCATAAATTCATGACCAACAGTACTGTTAAGAAAGTATTTTTGCGCTGAGCTGCTAAATATTTTTTTTCTTTCACGGCGGGATCCGCAACTAGAAATTAATGTGCCACCATATCTCCCAACGAAACTCTTAGTTCATCTTAAATAGCTAGTTAATACACACACAGCAATCGGTTGTAAGTGTGAATCATACAATGCCGATCTCCATTATAAAAGCTCACTTACTTTATTTTAAGGTACGTCAACATTGACATTGTGCTACCGCCATTTATTACAACAGTAATAAGAACTATCATTAGGACCGTACTAAGCATCATTTGTCGTGCCAAAGACGACGTGTTGCGTATGGCCAACGCAAACGCCACGGCACCACGGAGACCTGTGATTGGTTTTTGGAAAATTTAGTAACAACAGCCAGGAAATGATAGTTACGAAAGAGGACGCATTGGAGTTTTAAGTACTTTTTCGATTAAAAAGATGAAAAATTTCATGCCATATGCAGTTTAAAACCATTTTAGCTTTCGCTTTTTATTTTCATCCAAATTAGATGTGAACGGCAACACATCGACTTAAATGTTACCAATAATATTGTCGTATGGCATAGAACACTTACCAGCAAAAAACATCATGTGTTGAAATTTCGCTGATATTTTTCTCTTCCTCCCGAGATTCAGCAGAAAAGATAGTGGATAGATATTGAAAAAACGAGATACAAGTAATGCAAGCTAAGCATAGGTCATGGAAATCAAATATAGTTGAAAAAAATCTTATAACTTTCGAAGATTGTTTTTCTGAAGTGTATTCGCAAAAGGATACAAATGACCAACAAATAAAACCAATATCCCACTTATGTTTACTAAAGGTGAACACCGACAGGCCGATATACGAAAAAATGAAGTTTTCCGCCAAGAAATTTAGTAATCCAAAAGTCTAAACAATTATTGAATACATGAAACTTGGTTATTCGTTTATAGCTACTCACGATGAGCAGTGTATTACGGTATATATAGATGGCATGTTGTAAATAGAAATGGAGCAGTTTTCTAAATGGTGAAAACTGGACTAGATTACAAGCAGCACACATCTATCGTTGACATCACCAGACGATATGTAGTTAATGGAAGACAAACATGACGATGATTGTGCACTTATTGATAAAAACATATCAGTATATTAAACATACTTGTTTCGTTTGTTGCTTGGACTGTTCCGACAAATTGTCGTATGTATAATGTGCTTGCGATATACCACAAAATAGAACAGCCACTATACCTGCAAAAGAAAACGTTTTCTAATTCTTGGCTTGCAAGTTACGTCATAGTCGCCATGTTGGATAATTTTAACAAAGGATTTTCCTTTTTTACATTGCAAATTTCATCCAACATGGCGAGCAATTATTCTCTTACTCCCAGGGGAAAGGTTGCAAGCTACCAATACATGAGCCTACCTTAAAACAATACACAACAATAAATGAGTATATAAGATCGACTTAAAAAATATTTTTGGGTTAAACGTGTGAACATTGACATCTACAGTTTTCTTTAGCATATTAAACGGATAAAACCCATTGAATGCACGACCATAAAAGCAAATTATGGGATCAAAAATAGTTTCAATAAAACATTACTGACCAGTCAAACCAGCAGCCTCGGCCATAAGAAATGTACTCCATGACATTAAGAAGAATAACGCGGTTTCCAATAGTGGAAAATCTCTAATATTTGTAAATTTTGTTAACTTCATCGAGTTAAAGATAATATCTGCTGTTTAATCATTACTCCAGCCTTTTTTGGAAGACAAAGGCGTCAGAGAGATTTCACAATTATATCTAGTCTAAAACGATCATTAGATTTTTACATAAAATACATTGCTGAACCATGAGTCCGCGTTTTAGCGAAATCAAATCATTACAAAATACGGATTTTGACTGGTCAATGCCAATACTTCAGTAGTTTCCGTGCGGGGGAAAATTATCCTTGCTTTTGGGATGGGGTTCAAATTTGGGAAAGCCGTTTATTCTCTTCAGAATTCTAGCAAGATCCGGCTTAGAAAGATCACGATATCAGCTATCCAACACTTAAACCGTACATTAGGTAATAAAAGAACATATAGTTTAACTATCCTCATTAAAGAAGGAATAAACGAACACGATAGCTCAGCATTACGTGCACATAAAAATTAAGGATACAAGAGAGGTGACCAACGCCATTAAGGTACCAATCATAAATGAACCTCCGAAAACACCAACGAAAACGCCAATAGCAGACAATAATGAAGTGAATTTAAAATCTCCGCTATTTGAGGAATAGCTGTTAATTGAGCTGTAAAAGAATTTCAATTGAGAATTTATTGCTATGCCAAAATTTAAATCAAACTTTCTAACAACATCTAACCTTATAATATAAACGTATATGAGATGATACACGTTGCTAATGAAAGTGCATGAAGCTGTTTGAATTGAAAATGTGGCTACGTCAAACAATTTTCTCGTCAATAAGCCATAGATGTATAACTGATCAGCAATATATCAGAAACAAATTTATGTAAAAGTTATTTAATTTGACTTTCGACTCTAAGCTTTGATATTGACATAAATCATGTTATTTGAGCTGTATTATTCATAGTCAGAAAAATGAACCCAATTTCTTAGCGAACATCTACAGGTCAAAACAAGTGCAGAAAAGTTAATTGGAGCGGGGGGGGAGGGGGGTGGAGTGTTCATATTCATATGTTCAGTTGTGACCAACTGAATATATGAATATTCACTACCCCAACCACCAAATTAGCACTCCACTTTCGCCTCTGAGTCAAAACAGCGTGAAATGAAAAATCCTCCTTTATTAGACAGAGTTTAAAAAGGCCTTTTGATTGATAAAATCAACCAATTCGTATCACATACTACTTCAGCAGGCAATTGTCAATATATGACAATTTCTACAAACCGATATAAAACAATAGCGACAGCATCATTCATAACGCTTTCCCCAAAGACAAGAGCGTAAAGATCAACATCTACATGCATGTCGTGAAAAATCGCCAACACGGTCACTGAAAATAAAAACGGGCACAGAAATAGTCGTATATTTTTAAAAGCAAAATTTTATTGGATGAAATAATTGTTCCAAGTTATTTGATTCTCGTAGGAAGAGGACAAACGTTTCATCTTCTCAGAAGTGATTTTTCTTCGTAAGAAGTACATAGCGAAATTTGAAAAATTATTAGCGGAGGAAAATGAAAACAAAACGTCAATAAAAAATTTCATAAAAAAATAAAAATATACGACGATCAGACTTGCAATGAAATGTCGAGAACTTGATGTATAGGGAAAAAAGAGTTACCGTAGAAAAATGTCTCAGATACAAAAGAATAAAGTAAGTACAAAAAACAGAATAAAGAGTACAGTAATACAAAAGAATCTCGAATATAAAGGTGGAAAAGCATGAGCGACTGACAGAGTTTGTTTTTTAAAAATAAAAGACAAGAATGTCAAACAACAGCGTGTGAAAACTTTGCAAAACACTCCCCAAAAAACAACAACAGTACAACAAGCATGCGCAGTTAAAGTTAATGATGGTCATTTACCTGGATCAGTGGCTGAAACCAAAGCACCAAATGATAGGGATTCGACGTAGTCAAATTTCTGGATATTTTGAAATTTTACAAAACCGTATATCAACGATCTATATGAACACAGTATAAGCAGTTTTAAATCTAAAATTTGTTATTGTTGCTATTTTAATTGTAATTTTTTCAAGTTTACTATTTTGAACATTCTGGATACTGGCATGGTTCAACATTCCCCATCCTCTTTCGAATGGGCTAAGCATCTTCTTCTTAGCGTTAATACTATGGAAATAAGATCTGCGCATGCGCATATCTATTTCCTTAAGTTATTAGATCTACGGAGATGATCTTTAGCTTATCTTAAAGCTCTCTTTCGAATGAGAAAAATCATCTCCGTCGCGTTAATACCATGTTAATACTTTGGGAGATAGGATATGCGCATGCGCAGTTCTATCTCAAGTATTAAAGCCTGATTAAAGTTACAGAGATGATCTTTAACAGTGTGACCACTGACCATACTTAGTAATTTAAATAACTTTCAGTAATTTTTGGTTATTTTTTGGTATGCTTTAGTAATTGGAAAATTTTAGTAATTACTTTTGTAATTTTAGAAATTTTGATATTGTAGTAATGCAGTAAATGTAGTGAATGCAGTGAATGCAGTGAATGCAGTGAACACCGTGAATGTGGTGAATTTGGTGAATGTGGTGAATGTGAATGGGTGAATGTGAATGGAATGGTGAATGGGTGACTGCAGTGAGTGTGGTGAATGGAATGGACTGCAGTGAGTGTGGTGAATGGCAGTGATGTGGTGAATGTGGTGAATGTGAATGGTGAATGTGGTGACTGCAGTGAATGCAGTGAATGCGGTGAATGTGGTGAATGCAGTGAGTGTGGTGAATGTGATGAATGTGGTGAATGTGGTGAATGCAGTGAATGCGGTGAATGTGGTGACTGCAGTGAGTGTGGTGAATGTGGTGAATGAAGTGAATGTGGTGAATGTCGTTAGTGGGTGAATGTAGCGAAAGTAGTACTAAGGCGTGCAGCATACTCACCCAAATACAATACTTGAAATTGTTGTTCCAACAAAGGCATATGTCAGTATGGCTCCAATATTGCGAAAGAAGTAACGCTGCAATATAGAAAGAAATACAGCTCACAGAGAATTTGGAGGTGCGACAACCCAAAGAAATAACATTCAAGTAGTAAAATAAAGTGGAAAATTACTCAGTTTCTAATTGATAAAATCCACTGACAGTCAGATTCATTTTGTTCATCTTGTGACAAAAACAACATATATGCAAGTACTTTGGCAAAATTTTCACAACAAAGAACTGAATTGTTACCTTTTTCATGTCATATCCAGCATAAAAGATAATAGGCGGCAATAAAACATTGAAAAATATTTCAGGATTAAAAACAGCCTAAAAAATAATTTGGAATTGTTTGAAAAAATTCTGAATGATCTATCTTCTTTTTTCCCTAATTAGACAATGGATTTCAAGGACATTATTTCATTATTTTGCACGGTTTGCCATGTGACAACACGCTTTTACTTAAGTCTCTTTATAATCAAATGTGAAATGTCACAATTCTGAAGTGCTTACACAGTTGATGTTTTTGTGAGAGTTTTCAATAAAGTCAATTTTCATCACAACAAATTTTAGAAAATTGGAGTATCTTCATCATATCTTCGCTCAGTAATATTTTTAACATAACTTCAAAGAAAAAGGTATATTGCCCCTACATTTGATTTAGATATTTAAAGTGCAAAGAAAGGCTTTTAGCTTTCCACAGTCTTATCTTAGGTTTTTCTCTTAAATGTCCAGTTATTTGAAGAGAAAATATTGAGATCCTAAGTCTGATGTCTTTCAAGGTTGGCAGGTCTGTTAATTCAACATTGGTTTCACACAATGTGGCATGACAGCTGCACATAACTCTATTGTTGTAAACACATTCCCCTTCAGGGAAATATATTATTTTGCAGTATGAAAAAAACCAATGATCGAACTATTCAACACCAATTATTGCACAGCTACAATACTAAATTTATATTTGGATTTCATTTCTGCATGTATAATGTACAAACTGGTCTGCCAGGTTATTCAAACTTGTAGGAATGATGCAAACTGCAAAGGTGTGAAAACTCTGTGGGAATTAGGAGGTATGCCCCTTGTCTATTGGGTAGAATGTCAAAACCACAATTTCAGTGTGCAAATTAGTTCAGAAAAAATGATGTGTGCAATTTTTTTGACAAAAGTGTTTCTTTAGAGGCATAATCAAATCAATATTACATTAATTTTTATATAGCGCTAATTGCTAAATTAATATTTTCAAATGTGAACAAATTCATATGATTTACTACAGTGTTTTTCGTTAAAATCACTGATTTTTGCACATCGTTTGAAAAAGTCATGTTTAATTGTTTTCATTTTAGCTAAAACGATGTGCAAATTGCACAATGCACACCGTTAATTTGCACACTGCACAATTTCCCACATTATTAAGCAAGTTCCAGGATAACCTGAACGCCACTTTTCCAAAATTATTATTCATTTTGTATGCCATATATTTTCTTGCAACACCTCCCCTAGGAACGTCCCTAGCACTCATAATTAAATAATAAAATTGGTTAAGTAAAACCAAAACACAACTTTACAGTTATCATTACCTTTTCCTCCAGATTATCTTCAGGTTGCAACTTTTTTGTTTCATTTACAGGCCCTGTAAGCTTATATGAATATCTAGAGCCATTTACAGTCACCCAAAGATTTGTAGGAAGTGCAGTTGGATTGATATTGCAGTTGGACGAGTAAAAAGATCTTGGTGATAACGTAATACCATATTTCATGATTGCTCCAATTATAATACCTGGAAAGCATAAATACAGCAAGATGTGAACAATCATTGGGTCAAATCTATAGAGTCCAACCCATTGAGATATGAGAGGAAGTCAATCCAATAAAAAAGAACATTGTAGGTTGATAAACAGATTGAGGAAAATAGAACTGATTTTTATGAACAGGCTACTATGGGTGTTTGCACCTTAAAATTTAAGTTATTCAGTCTGTTATTAAGTTACAGCCAAGATAGTTATCAAGTTGGTATATACATTGAGTCATTTGAGTGCTGTTAAAATGGGCTGGCTCTACCAATGTCTTCGGAGAATGTGCTGACTTTTGGACTTATTATGAAACTAAAAAGCTATGTAAATTCTGTGCATTGTTTACTTCTCTTACTATTACCAGCCTTTCTCTTACTTTTTTTCGAGGGAAAGCCCATCTCACTATAATACCTGACCATATGTCATGTAACTAATCTGAACATTATTCATGTTTTGTTGAAGAATGGACAACAAACATGCTTTAGGCTCATACTTGGTACAATCAAATATTTTCAAGCAGTAGAAGTAAATAGATTTATCTATATCAAAGTAAATTTGCTATTAATAGTCAGGGTAATTAATAATTCACGTTAATACTATAATACACAAATGAAGTGCCTACCGTAAAATATGCTTAGACCAGTTTCGTGCAAAAACCGAAAACGTTTCACCTTGAAGAGCCAAATTGTCAAGACAGTAATAACGAGTAATGCAAAAAGCAGAAGAAACAACACGCTGTTTAGTTTGTGCTCTCTTGAGGCTTCCTTTTCTTGAGATTCTTCCATGTCGGCCGAACTTATCAAAGAGAATTTTGCAAGCAAAATGCACTCTACTAAAGCTAACGACACCAAATGCTTGTTATTTACTGAAGACATTTTCAATTATTGCTTACGAAACATTTACTTCAACTTTTTATGTCTTCAACATTCGAAACGTGCATTAGTTAATGACAAATAGTACCAAGCTTAGCCTTATTATTCACATCTGGTTCGCTCTTACAATTCACTGAATACGTAATAAAGTAATTAAATAAAGCTCTTAACATGCATATAATGCATATGTGAATAGATGCCTTCTGCAATTCATTCAACAAGTTTTAAAATCTTTTCCTTTTCGGAAACCGCATGTTCTTCGAAAGTATATGTCAGAGCAAGGTCAGCACATGCTTCCGCATTCTGCGAAGAAGAGAAATCAAAACTCGAAATACAAACTCAAGAAATACGAACTCAACTTCCCAAAAAAATACCATGTTCAGTTTCTCACAATTGTTATCAACGTTGTACTTATTAAAATATTGTTTTCTAATAACCCATCAATATATTCTTTGACGAAGTACGAATTTAAATTAGCAAAGTGGGAATATTTTCAATGTAGTGTGCTGGTGTGACAGACGAACAGTGGAATTTCAATTATGTACAAATTACGGTACATTAGGTATTTAATCATGACGAATTTTCTGGGGGTGCAGAGCCAGGGGGTGTAACATCCCATACATCAAATTTCACCACCCTAAAGAAATCTTTCACCCCTCTGAGAAAAATTTCAAACCACTCCCACAAATTTCTAGCAAAGCAGATCAATAGTTCAGTCGAACTGAGTTTTTCCAAGGCAATATTTAAACTTTTTACGCAACCTTTTATGGCTGCACTACCAGACCACCCTAAGTTCTAGACCATGCTCTGTCTGACGTCACTTTCTTACGAGCTCACCCACTAAAATCTTTAGCACCCCTTGTAAAAATAATAAAATCTGTCCATGCTTAATATGACACCGAAACTTTTCGGTGACTTACTAAAAGTTAAAATGGTAAACAGAACAGTCGCTTCTTTCTTCAAATTGCTAGGTAATATGTAGAAAGGGTAAAGTATACGAGTGCCCTTCTGTATACGTATTGTTTCAGCTTGTTTCGCTTCGCTATTCAAAGACGAACTTCCTCCCAATAACATTACACATATGGATGCTATGAAGTTCATAGACATATGAATGTTCCGGTCGTTGCTGTAGGGTTATTAATGAACAAAAGCCATTCAGATTAGTATAAATTATATATACACGTTTAGAATGCTGTATCACTGATATATATTTCAAAAGGTGATAGCTTGCTGACAAGCTAAGTGCCAGTTGCTTCTTGTTTCATTTTTTTGAAGTTGATTGGACTGTTCAAAATTTAGCAACTCCAAGGCCTAAAAATTTTGGATAAAATATCGAGCCAGATGCATAGCTATGCTTTGAAATCCTCAACCACAAAGGACGGAAAAACAATTTTTTACTGAGAAATCTTTCATCGAAGTGATCTCTCCTATATTTGCTTAAGTTGTTACTTATATTTAATTGTAGCGTTCTAATTTTTTATATTTGCTGTTGCACAAATGCATTCTTTTTCGTTCTCAACAACGCAATTTTTCATTTGTGAACTTTGAAGGGGGGTGGGGGTGGGGTGGGGGGTGGGGGAGCCAAGTGAGAAATTGAGCTTGTGATGAAAGCATGCAATGTTGAAGTACAAATAGGTTGCTAGATTCAATTGTTGTTTCTGGTATATGTAAAGAGTGAAGTTGAGGCAGATGTGGTCATCAACATCAACGACGTGTTTCACAAATACCGTGATTCTTGGACGAGCAAAATTATCGAATAACAAACTCTTTTAGTGAATACAATGAACAACATATATTTTTTTCTATTTTAATATAATCGCTTGTATGCATATAATAAATTAAATACTTTACAAAATTTTTACAAAACTAGTAAACATACCTATATGTACTGCCGTACTGATGATTTTCTCCCTGATCAGAATGACGTTGCTTCTTAAAACAGAATCTCAAAACTGTTTAAATGTTTTCTTTATCTTAAAAAAGGTACGGAATTTACATTTCAAGTTCTCCTGTCACGAGTTAAAAGTGAAACGCCACATTTTAGACCAGTACTTCATAACAACTTGTATCAGTATGTTGTGCTCTTGCCTCGTGTCTTTGCAATTGATTACGTGTTTCTATATGGTGACGTGGTAAGTTTCTAGGCAGCCTACAAAATATTACCAAGATCATTACACCATTCCGTATCACAGTCGTTGAAACGGGCGCAGCTACTCTAGAAACACAGCGTAAACATTTCACGCAATCAGACTATATTAATTCATCGAATTTCTTATTTGAAGTTGCAACTCCATATTCTCCAACGAATGACTCGTCATAGTCGTATTTATCATCGGTAGTCAAAGCCCAATTTAAGTCATCTGCAGCAGTTAGAGATGACCCTTTCGACAAGAACACGCTGTGAAATACACACGTAGTATAGATATCATTTAAGTGTTTTCTGACATTTTGTATAAAGACAAAATCAATTCATTATGTCTTCAAAATCGGTCATGGACACACCGCGTTTCGTGCAGTTAAAGGAAAGACCATTGGAGAAAGGAAAAGTTAAACAAATTCGAGGTAAATGAAGAAAGCTCTATATGCATGCCGTTTAAAAAGTGTATAGTATAAGACTTTAAGTTTTGAGTTTTTAAGTGTTTCATTTAAAATACAGTAGTATGCTGTCTGGTTAAAGCATTATTTGTGTTTCAAAGATGCTCGTACACTGTGTACAACTCTGCGTGAATATGAAGTCATGCAGTAAGTTTTTGTCCATTCATATATAATTCCTCTTTAAAATCATCGTACGTCACGTAAAAGTTGAAGTCATGCAGTAAGTTTTTGTCCATTCATATATAATTCCTCTTTAAAATCGTCGTACGTCACGTAAAAGTTGAAATCATGCAGTAAGTTTTTGTCCATTCATATATAATTCCTCTTTAAAATCGTCGTACGTCACGTAAAGGTTGAAGTAAGTTTTTGTCCATTCATATATAATTCCTCTTTAAAATCGTCGTAGGCACGTAAAAGTTGAAGTCATGCAGTAAGTTTTTGTCCATTCATATATAATTCCTCCTTAAAATCTTCGTACGTCACGCAAAAGTTGAAATCATGCAGTAAGTTTTTGTCTATTCATATATATAATTCCTCTTTAAAATCGTCGTAGGTCACCTAAAAGTTGAAATCATGCAGTAAGTTTCTGTCTATTCATATATAATTCATCTTTAAAATCATCGTACGTCACGTAAAAGTTGAAATCATGCAGTAAGTTTTTGTCTATTCATATATAATTCCTCTTTAAAATCGTCGTAGGTCACGTAAAAGTTGAAGTCATGCAGTAAGTTTTTGTCCATTCATATATAATTCCTCTTTAAAATCATCGTACGTCACGTAAAAGTTTATGAATGGTGTATATAAAATTAGCGAAAAGGAAGGATTCAACAATTAAGAATACCGGGTAGACTTCCAAAAATCAAATCAATACATCACAAAAATCCCATTACTTAATAAACAACATCGTGCCTTGCTGCTACTAGTAGTTATCGATATAGCCTTCTTTCAAAATTTTCATAAAGGATTAATGCTTAGCTTGACAAAATTAAGCTTACCTGGAATTTCGTGATTTGTGTATCTTTTCACACAATTGAAACTTTTTATCGAAATCTAAGCGACTGTCGTATAGATTGAGAAAACCTCCTTTCTTCCGTTCGCGTTTGCCAACTAAAGGTAACACATAACAACTCGTTAATGTTGTGCAATTTAACAGGTCAACACACAAATAGGTGTACATCGAAGTGCATATTTTTCCCTTTATATATTCAAGCAAAAAATTGTCATCCAAATCTTCCGAAAAGAAATATGAAAATGCTGTTATTTTGACTTTGCAAAATTAGCTACGTTTGAAAATATTTCATTAAAAATTAGCGCTGTCCATATTACAAGGGTGGACCAGAATTTCATTCAGGAAAGGGTGCATCATTTGCAAATGTCCTAATGCATCAAAAAATATCAGAGCTCTGAGGGGAATGTATCCATTGCACCCCCCTGCTATTTGCATGTCATAGCTACCGTAACCATTTCATTGCATAAATGATGGTCCTACCTTTATAACTATCTGATCGTCGAACATTCAAGATGCAGACAATAAAACCAACAATAATCATGAGAACTGTTGTGGTAATAATAATGACATAAAACCAATTTTGTCTGTACTCTTTCTTGCTTCTACTTTCACCTGAAAAGTTTTTTAAGTTAGATCAACAGCGCCTGTATTATAATTGTACCAACACGAATGGTGTTAATTTGACTTACCAAAATTTAGAGCTACACGTGGAATTATAATACCGAAAACATGAACTAGTTTTCCACAAGTTTCTGTTGGTAATTCCCATGCAAAATAAAAACGCAGAGCTTTATAATGCACAATTTCACTTACCCAATGTTAGATATGTTGTTTTGAATATTGTATAGAATGGTAACCCTTTTCCTTGGCTGTTGTATGCTTTCATGGATACATTATATGACGTTGATGAGCTTAGACTGTTCAGTCTGTATTCATTTAAATGTCCTGGTAAGGCCAGTCTGGAACATGGACTTGTCATGATGTCATAACAATAAGAGCTGCTTCGCTTTTTTTTCTGCATCATTTTACCCAACTCACTGTACTCTAACTATCCATAAAATATTTTTTACATTTTATCTCAAAATATTAAAACATTTCGCAAATAAAAGCGAAAGAAATTCACTTCGTTAGGGACACAAAATTGTTCTTGGTTTATGTAATTTATTTCAACAAATGGTCAAACGATCATTTCGGTTCTTTCTGTTAAGAAGTGAAACTATTTACTTCATGTTGTCTCACATTTAGATTAAAACAAAGCAGCTTGTAAAACTTAAAGACATATCTCAGCATACTTACAATGTATCCATCAATATTCCAATGATCAGACAAAGGTGGTGGCCAAATAAGCAAGACACTTGATGTTGCAATCTCTTTCACTGTGATTTGTGAAATGCGACCTGGCACTTTGAAGAAAAGAGACAGTATACTGAGAATATATCGCATTTTTATTATGTGGATGAAAGAAGCGAGAGAAAAGAATACTTTGTTTTTTTGCTCATCTCTATTAACGATATAAATTTATTAATATTTATCTTTTAAACGATAATCTTTTTTCAACGAAATTTAACTATCCTAGCTATAAATCAAAACTCCATAAACAAAGAAAAAACTGAAGACTCGCTTCCCTCACTCATCCAATGAAAACTAAATCGAGGACTTTTACAAACATTTCTTTTACATAAATATCAAAAAGAGATTTGTTTTAAACGATCATTACCAGATTGTCCAGAGAATGAACTGTTTTCCAGACACACTGGACCAAGTCCTTCGCTATTATTTGTTTGCAGGGAAAAATTCCACAATTGTTTGACTTGTTTGCTGAGAATGGTAATCTGATCTGCTGTTTTTTCTAAAACTTTCGTCGACCAAGATGAATCCTGAGGACGCTTGTATTTGACAATGAAATTAAAACCAGGCCCATTATAATCACTGACGTTCATTGTCTATATTACAAGAAACCAGAGAGATTGACTTTTACCACTGAGCGATTTCACTATTAAAAGTATTTAATAAAGAGGTGCTTTGGGCTCATTTAATCACCTAAACTCTTTCCTACTACTCTTCATATTTATGAAATGATTAAAGACATGATTAGCTATGTCATTGAACTATGTAATATGCATGTCAATCAACTAGCTGCTACTTGATCAATCAAGTATCTTTGTGACTCTGCTAAATTGCATAAAAATGTGGCTTGTTGATTTTCTTTGATTAATTACCAAGTTAATCGCGACAACGATCTTATTACGATTCATGCTGACAAAAATCTTGTCGAACCTTCCATTTCAAAAGCAGAACTCCAGGACTGCCTTCTTGGAAAACAATATTCTCTGGACATTTAACAGGACCTAAAGCAAAAAAGTACTTAACTACAGTTATCAGGACACACCGAAAAGGAATACTTCTGATTTTAAGAATTTGACAGGAAAAATCATTTTGAGCTGTGGTCAAATCATGTAGTTGCTATAAAGTACTTTCTCATTATTGAAACGTGATGAAGAGAGGAATATTTCTAAATAGCGTAGAAATCTCACACGTTTAGTCATGCTATGTTAATAAGGAATTTATTGTTCTCGAAGTGAGAAAAATTGCATTCAAATTTTACAAACACATTGAAAAATTTACTATTCGCATTTTACTTACGAGAAGGTGATGTAACACAACTGTCAGAATTTGGCAAATTGCTAGCCGGACTAAAGCCGTGTTTGTTTCTCGCATATGCTTTAAACTGAATTTTTGACCAGTTTGGAAGTCCTTCAACGATAACCCGACCGTCTCTAGCGCTCACTTCTTTAGCAACTGTATGCCAGCCATTCATACATTCTGTTCTTTGCCATTGTAGCTTAACGAAAACTTCATAATCTTTATACAAGGAATGGTTGTGCCATGTTAGCAAAGCTGTGTTGTTGTTGCAACCACCTTTTAACCGAAATCCATCGAGAGGATCGGGTGGACCTAAAAATGATGCAGGAATTGTTAGAATGTATACGACATTGTTTCTCTTCACGATAATTTGAAAATAAGATATCGTTCAGTATCTTTGCAATGATGTTGATTGACGTTTCGACATCCTTAGCGGTACTCACGACAAGACACAAGAGTCAAGAGACACAGAGTCAAATGACTCTGAAGATGACTACCGCTAAACCCTGGCCCTTACTTGCGACATAAGCATAAGCATAAGAATAATGTAAGCACAAGCACGAGCACAAGATTATCAGAACTCTTCGTTCTTCTTTTGCTCATTTAAGCATATTTATGCTCATGTTTATGTCGCAAGTGAGGACCAAGCTTAAGAATGTTAAAACGTTTCTCAATACTAGATTTACGTTGGTTACGCATCCAAAGCTTTTGGAAATGCAAATACTATGATAGCAGTTATATGGATAAGCTTCCATTAGGGGGGGGGGGGCGTATTCATATATTCTGTTATGTCAGGTTGATTTCTTTTGAAACTGAAATTGTTTCGAAAAGAAATTAGCCAGGCATAGCAGAATATATGAATATGGTCCACCCCAATTAACACAGGATTGACGCCAATGGGTACAGGTTGTATGAAAGTAACTGCAACCCATACTTTGGAATGTGCAGAAGCTACAATTTGTAGGTGTTATTGTTTTCAATTACGTTCATCAATTATTGCTAAATCATGCAAATTCTAAATCTTGGGGGACTTCAAAGGATTGCAGGCAAAGCGAAGCCCGTGTAAACACACAATAGTAAATGCTCATCATAAGGATAATACAAATTTTCATCCCAAATTAAGTATGCACTTACATTATCACCGAGCTCCGCGTGCTTTATGAATTTTATCGAGTTACTGGATAAAAGAAAGCACTTTGCACAAAGGAATGGTGAATTTTCTCAGGGTTTCAAAAACTACTCTCGACTTTCAGACCGACGTTCTCTTAACGTTCCAATTACGTTAAGACAACGTTACCGCGATACAACGTGATTTGGCTATCTGGGTTGCATACTTTTTAAAAAACAAATGACCGCGAAGGTCTTGATAGCGAGAGGGTGAAATTACACACAATAGCCTGTTTGAAGGGTGAACTTATGTCAAAATTAAAGAACTACTACGTCACGCTGATGTCATGTACAAATTAACATAGATAGTACCGCTGTACCGAGTAACTGAGAGTTATCAGACAATTTTCGATCAGTCAGGAACAAGTACGGAATTTGAAAATGTAATAAATGCTACAATTTTTTACCAACTACTGCGATGTCTGCGAAAGCACTTCGCTTTATGACATTTGGTTTTTCAATGTACGCCACGCATTCATAACGGCCGCTATCACTTTCCTACAAAAGTTATAAAAAAGTTAAAAATTGTCCTGGAACGTTTTCTTCAAGACTATATTCACACTGCTTGTTTGAAAACTGAAATAAAGACATATTCACTAAAGAAAACGAGTATGAAAGATGCTGATAGCAAGAAACACTTTCCTCTTCTTGCAAAAGCATACCTTTGAATTCTGGATTAGTAATCTGTTCATACTTTTTAGCCAAACGTGACCAGCATCGTATTTCAAATTGCCTGAATTGAATGTCCATTTGTATCGAATCTGTCTTGAAGTGTTGACTTCGCAAAACAAGGAAAACGATCGTCCTTTTTTCATGTTGAAATTGCTTTCGGGTCTCTTCACGAAATTAAAACTCTCTAGATCAAAAATATGTCATTTACAAAAAAATCATGTCACATGGTATCGTTCACACCCATCGATCATCAAATAATGATCTGTTTACAAGCCAGCTTGATTTAGTTACTCATTCTGTGAAAGTTTTATTGGTTCACCCATTTACTGAAAAACAATAGATTTCAATACAAAGAAATCAAACCACGGTTGTGTTCTGAAATCCACATAGCAGGATACATGCGACTGTATAATTTATTGACAGCGATTGTCTAAGTTTCAATCTCATTCAAATTGTGAGTACCAAGTTATGAATATGGCTATATAAGCAAAAACAAGCCATTACTATTAACAAAAATTATGACTTTATGCGTTTTTTGGTAAGGGAAAGGAAACACGACTTAATGTACAATGTTATTACATCAAAATTACCATGCTAAAATTGTCATGCGCAAAATATAAAAATAACTACGTACCAACAGAAACATTTATTTTGAGCTCTGCTTCACCAAATACGTTTTCGGCAGTGCACTTATAGACAGCAGCATCCAACTCTTGAATAGAGTTTATTATTAAGAGCTCCCCATTGCTTTTCATTTGGTATTTCCTGCTTAGACGAATTGATGTGCCACTCTTTGTCCAAGTATGAACAGCGCGAGGAATTGCATTTGATCGACATTTAAGTGTTGCGCTTGAATTCACAAGAAACAGCGCATCCACGAAGGACTCGTTGAATTCCGGTTTTCTCGCTGCAAAAAAAAACAAAAAGTGTATAAAAAAGATGGCAGAGCAGAAGAATAAATAATTTTTGCCAGTATATTATCCAATTTAAAAAACTCCACTGATGGACACAGAAATCCATGGATAAACTGGAATGAACCGACAACGTACACATATTGATTGCCTGTATAATTGTATACATGCTAGTAAATGTAGATCGTCCAGGTTGGTGTTATCCTTAGTCCACAACAACAAAAACAGTCCTTCTCAGGACTTTACCAACCTGGACGATCTACATTTACAAACATGTAACGATACTCCCGGGTTCAAACCATTTACTGTATACATGTTATTTCAAAATACTAGATTTTGCAGGTGCACAATTTGATGCCAAAATACAGATGCTGTCATGATAGATATGAAAACTTTATTGTCCACGTCCATTGAGCGTGGATCAATGATTTAATTACGTTTTGTTTCCCAGATAAATCCTTCTACGATATTACTAATATATGTATATAGTACCTCGTACAATTAGTGCTACTGTTTGATAGATTTCACCAAATTTATTTCTAGCCACACATTGGTACATTCCCATATCACTCAGTAAAACACGAGTGAATTCAAGTTTCCCTTGATCGATTACAAACTTTCCACTAAAATAAGAAAAGTGAAATTTAGGCTTCGTGAGAGCATCACTTTTCTTTAATCTGAAATGAATTACCTCGATGATACCATTTCAGAGGCATTACTAAACCAAATGTACTCTGGGACAGGGTTCCCACGAGCTTTACAATCCCAGAAAAAATTTGAAAACACGTTTACTTCCATGTCCATTATTTTTCCATCAGGTAGCCACGATGGTTTCTCTACAAGAAAAGAACTCGGTTTTTCATAAAGTTAACTGATGTAATATTATTAACCAATCGCAAGGTTTTTACGCGTAAAAAACCTAGAAAGCAAAGTTAATAATAAAAAAAACTATTACGTATGACACTATTTGACATGACACGAAATTTTTGTTTTGTCTTCCTGGTTGTTTTGCAACGTTGCCTTCACCCCTCTGATTTTCTTCAGTAAAAAATAAATCCCGTGAAATTGGGTCACTTGCATGAGTTATAAAACTTTCCAAGTGTTCTTCCTCTGAGTCGTATTTTTACATGTTTTTCATTTTCTTTTATAGTATCTTACAAAACTATGGTTGTCTGCTTTATGAAATTTGTTTTATTCTTTCTGTAATAGATCACCAGTCCATTAGGGTAAAGTAAAGTAATGGATCAGCAAAAATGCTTCGGAGAAAATCAAAGCGTGCTATTTCACTGGAAGAGACGTTTGCCTTATAATAAACGTGATTATTTGCAATTCACCGTGAATTATATCGCACCTCGTACAAGAAGTCGCCAGGTTTGCATCACGGAACGACCTTCAATGGTTGCCACACAGCCATAGGTTCCGTTGTGCTTTTTATTAATGTTGCTTATAGTTAGTGTATGGTTGAATTTGCCAAGTTTCATGTCACGTGTGTTTCTGACGTCAAACCTCTCATCAGCTTTGCCATATTTTACCCATCGATATGAAGGCGGCGGGCTTAAATACAAGTAAAGCACCTTCGTAAGCATTATATGAGAACATTATGCAACGCAATCACATTACTATTTTCATTGGAAACATATAGTGTAACTGCGTGAGCTGCGGCTTTATTCGTGAATAAAAAAAGAACCCGATTATGTTGCATACTTATATTCAGGTGGTGTCTCAAAAAAACAGGTCATAAGTTATTCATGTAGTTGCTTCATAAAAGCTTCAAAATCGATGTGATGAAACATGATAAAACTTTAAACATCCTTGAAATTTGATGCACAAAGACAATATTGCATTATGGGTATAGTGCCTCATAGCGGAAGGCAACAGGAGAAAAGTGCCTTATGGCAACTAAAGAAAAAATTCATAATAGTGAAGTTGTACTAATTGCAATTTTGCTGGATTGGGAAATTTTCATTTGGGTTATCCTAAGACAATAGTTGTTGCAAGGCTGAATAGAAATATGTGAACAAAAATTTTTGGTTCTCAGTTAAATATTTTTCTTTTTTTACGATTAATTTGAGCGTCAAGGTAACCATAGACACCGGTCATAATATTAACAGCTGCAACTGCATGCTAATTTGAATTTATTAACTATAATTTATGAATTGGGCTGGTATGAAAACATGCATATATTCAATACGCTACCAACTAATGACCAGTTCCGTAGCGAACTATTGATTTAGTCCTGCTATGTATATTTTCTCTGTTCACTCAATGTTAAAACTATAGATTTTTAAAAATATGAATAATGATAATCTTCTCAAATTTACATCGCAGAACTAAACCACAGAATAATTATACAGAAGATTATACAGAAGGGTCACTCAGGTGTACAACGCGCCTCATGTCGGCCATTATTCCAGCCAGATGATTAGGATTTCTCACTTGTTTCCAGCCATTAAAATTACATGACGTCAATACTTAATAATGAATTCAAGTATATTTTGAATTAATAAATGACTTCGGATCATTTTAAAGGTTTGGAAAAAGTCAAAAACCCTAATCATCTGGCTGGAATAATGGCGGCCACCATGCGCAGCACGACTTGCGTTAGGCCAAAAATATCACAGGCCTCGACTGAATGACTCTTTTGTATATTCTTATTCTGTGATAAACTCTAAAGCTGACTACGTCACTGCTAATGACATCGACTCATCGTCAGGGACGGTTGTTTAAACACGAGTCAACTCAACCCCCAACAGGAAAAAACTGGACGCAAAAACTCAAAAATTTTGTTAAGCGTGTTAAGTTTTTTAACTTTCTCGAAATAAACGGGCTGTTCAATTAATAGAACAACAAAATAACGACTAAATTTGAACCTGCCAACCCACCTTTAAACAACCAGCCACAGGTCTATTGAGTCAAGTCAAGACATTTCATAATCAGATCAAACATAATTAACCTTCCTTCAGCTGCACACGTGACATGAACATAATCTGTTCCTAACAAGACTTCTCTATGAGGAATTCGTGTTACAATCTTTGGACCGAACTTGGATACATTTACTATAGAAAATAAAAAAGGAGGAAGTGTTTAATACCAGCAAAATGATTCATACTCTTCTTAGTCTTGTAACGAGCTTTGATACATTGAAAGATTACAAGTTTAAACTATATTTGGTTTGGTCATATTTCATGAACAGTTAATTGAAACGTTTCTTTACCAAGAGTACGATATATCTCTCAGATTCTTACCTGCTCTTTTGTTTAAATAAACAGAATGGGATCTGGACATTGAGTGAAAATTACCAAACCAACAATCAACTATGCATTGATAATCGTCTTTGGAGAAATCATCGACGTCTCTTTGCGTGATTGCAGAGAAAAGCAAAGTACCATTTGACAAAATAACGCGATTTTGATATCTTTTAAGATGTTTCATTCCAAAGGCATTACTTTTTCCCCAGTTGTACACGCAGCCTCTCATATATGAATGCTTTGGACAATTTATTTGAAAAGGTTTACCAACGGTAACGTCACGAATATCAGCAGCAAGGGGACCAGATGCAAACTCACCAGCAACTAAAACAAGAAATAGCTCGTTGTATATACGTCAACTATAAAACATGCACAAGACTGACAACTCTCTTGTAAAAAAGGTTGAAAGTGTTGCAGGCGAGTGAGAAGTGTGTGAGGAATTTCAAATTTTTGAAGTGCTCAAACTTTGATTTTCATTCAAAAATTGAAAGTTTAACAACTAAGAAAGCCCCATGCACATAGCTACACATTCATACTTGAACAGTTTTGTATACTCTCGGCAGGTATAGTCATATATTTAAAGTGCCTATATCACCCTCAGGGATATATCTATTTAGATAGAGTGGGCAGCTTTAAGAACATTAGCAAAATATTTTAACGAAAATTTGATCTTCCTTGAATTTTGGCCTTTTTCGTGTTTGACCGTGAGGTGCTGTGACTGGGTCTAGTTCACTAGACGTGACGTACGCACATCAGAAAACACACTGGTTTTCAACGCTATAGATTATAGTGACATTTGTAGAAAAGTCGAGGGATTTATTTTTCTTACACTTATGTTAAATCGCGTAGTTTATGATGAATTTAACGTTATATTTCTATTACATTGGTAAACAGCATGTTCTTCATTGTACATCACGTCCAGTGAACTAGGCCTAGTCACAGCACCTCACGGTCAAACACGGAAAAGGCCAACTTCCAGGTCAAAAAAAGTCAAGGAAGATCAAAGATATTTTTTATGTGATAAAATATGTTGCAAATGTTCTTACAATCGTTCACTCAATCTAAGCAGATTGTTTCCCTGAGGGTGATATTGGCACTTGATAAACAATAAATTCTCTAATGGAATTATATTTCGATATTTTAAAACTGTACAATTTGATCATCCCTTCTTCCCGACGGTCTACGTCCAACAAGCGAGTCACATTCTGATCTCAAACTACATGAAGTAGCTACAAATATGTCTGTAAGTCATCATACATAGCACCGTGAGAGAAATAAAACACTGTACCTTTGAACTTTACTTTCATTTTCCTGCAAAATATTCTCCCAAAATCTGACGTCACAAACAGCTGATAGTTGCCTTCGTATTTTCTATTGTTAATTTTGTGAAATGTCAGCGTATCGCTGTCAAAACTAAGAAATCCGGGTAACTTATAGCGAATGCCATCAATTTTCGTTCTATTGTGGTACCACTCATACGTCTTTTTACCAAGTCCAACCACTTTGCAGCGCAATTTACTCAAACCATCTTGACCTCCGTCGTAATCGACTGATTCATCTTCAATTTTCAATTGGCTTCTGCCTGTATTTTAAAATTTTAAAGTGCTTCTTTTATGAAAGAATTTTTCTATATTACACACATTATTTTATGTTTTTAAAGTTTCTTTTCAATATGTGTTTGATGTAAGTAAACTGTTAAAGTTGCCAATGTACTACATTTTAGCGGATTGTTTTTATACGTCAATACTATAGCTTAGTTCCAACCTTTTCTGAATTATTGAAAACTAGCATGCACAGAATATGGTAGATAAATTGTCTCAAAGAAGCAGTGAAAGAATTCCGAATATTTAACGTCCTCTTCAAAACCATTCGACATTTTAATGTAAACTACAGCCTTTGATCTCCCAAGGCAAGACTTTTGTATAAAAAACGTCGCCTTATAGTTCAATGGGGTATAAAACGATACTTGAGGTATATTTAACGCTCACAATTGCAATTGATTTATTAACCTTCACTGACCGATACAATGATGAAACTCGAACTGTCAACTCAAAATCTATGGAAATGATATGAATTGGCAATTAATGGAAGCCCTCAATCAACAAAAATAAAATGACAAGAATCATTAACGATCAAATGTAACACAGATGCTTCAATTTAAAACTTCCACAACCAATGAAGAGTAGATGATACTGAATTTAGTTTTTTACGCAGTAAATATTAAACACCTCAGAAACAACATGAACTTCGCTTTCTCAGTTGGTTGTGTTTTTTGAGAGTTTTAACACATCGAGGAATTATATGTATTGAAGATTACGTACACTTCATGGCGTAACGTAGCAATGGAATGTTCATGTATTCATGTTTTAAAGAAATTCATTCAGTTGTGTAGCAAGCCTTTAAAATACTAGGCAAACACCGATAGCTAGTTGCATACGTAATGCAAACATTGAGCTGAACTGGCTAGGATACTGAGCAATCATTTCAATAGTTGGAGCCAGAGAAAAACTTAAATGCTGTCGGAGCTTTTTTTAATGTTTTGATTTTTAAATATTAACATTTTTAACATGTTCTGCTAAAAATAAGAAAGCGGTGCAGGGTTCGATCTTTCATTCAAAATGGCGAACGCTGACTTAAATCATCTATCATCTTAAAATAATTTGATGAGAAGTTAGTGATGATGAATCAAAGAAATTTCTATAAATAGCATGATTTTCCTGTCAGCGTTTAGGAAATTTGTTCACGGCATGCATGCCCATGAAAAATATCATTCTTTAGAGCCGATAATGGTCGGAAAATCAACACCTTTAACACCATTTATTTGGAATCTAAATCTATATATCTGTGCTTCACCTCCTCTAAAAGCAAGCTCTCCAAAGAGAACTCCGACATTACTTCAACAAGCCAATATTAACAACAGCACAGAAAGCTCAAAATAAACGTTAGACGTGAGCGACGTCACAAACCTTACACGAAAACAAAAAACTAAAATATATGTAATTTGAAAAGAGGATCTTTGTGTCAAAGGGATTGTTGTGCTTTTGGAAATGTTCAGTGCTACAAACAACATGATTATTAATGGCGTTTATTGTCCCTTCGAAAAGTAAGTGGTGTAGGTATAGACTATTAAATTTGTCCTTCGTGCAGGAACTCAATAAGACTAAAAAAGTAAATTTGAAATATTTTACATACTTAGGTGATCTACCATGAAGAATAGTAAACAAAGTTTATAAAGAGAAAATGACAAAAAATTATCGGTTGAATGATAGCTACCACTTAACACATATTTCGAATCCATATTGAAACAATTGAGCTCTATAGTTCATTCCACAATATTTCTTATTTTTGTTTTTTTTGTTGTTATTGCCTGTAAATTGTTGAGCTTAATATTTTATTTAACGTTTTACGTTAAAAGTTAAACTAGCTTATACTTAATTCAGAACGCAGCAGTCCTTCAATGATCCGAATGCACACACAATCGTAAAGAAACTATATACGTCATTGGTATCGTCTGTTTTTGTGTAATTATAAAACGGATTGACAATATTTAAATGCTTCATGCACAACTGTATTACCGTTTAATTAGGATAAATATAATCAAAAACGAACTCACCTCTTTCAAAGTGCGTTAGAAGAAGTAACAGCGACACGAAGTTTGTTAAATATCTCAACTTCAATAATTCTATCCAATTGTGTTTCAGCAACAATGCCATTTCAACTGCTGAAAAGAACGAAACAATATCAATTCACATGTGTGAAAGAAAGTAGACAAGCCATAGAACTACCTGACCATAATCATTCATTTCAAAAGCAGCAGCCAATGAATCATGCGTTTCACTAATATATAATACATGTAGTAGTATGACAAATGGTTATGCAAATTTTTCAACTTCATTTTCAATGTTTACTTTCGTTGCGCTCAAAGGATAACAGTATTTTGCAAAATCATATCAGGGTAACAGAATGCAGGAACCAAAGGCTGCGCATTCTTAAAATGTGCGCTGAGATTATTCATACAACTTAAAACTAATAAAATAATTAAACACAGTAGTAGGGAGCGCTTGCTGTGAAAGTGAATTTGATATATTGTCATGTCATGAATCATTAAAACGCAATTTGCAAAGTATATATTTAAGAACTTTATTAACATAGCGCTGTAATTGCGTCAAACAAACATTGTACTCATTACAGGAATCGTTTCATTTGAAGAAGTTGTAGCAAAATTTGATATTTATCGGTAAATTTCCTGGAATAAAGCAGGTGACTTAAACGGTGATGACAAGAGATGATGTTAAATGCTTTACAATGCGTAATAAATGGAGTAACTTTCAGGGGTCGAGTTATAACTCGATTAAATGACAAAAGTTGAATAAGTTGTGTTTTCCCTCGCAGTCAATGCTGTCAGAGAAAATTTCGTTTCATTTACACTTACAGACATTCATTTCAAAATGAAAGTCATCTGCATAATCCAAAAACCTGTTTTGTCGACAGGTGTAATCGTCATGAGCAATATAAAAAAACTCGTGCAGTAATTTATGCTAAAGCATTTGGTCAGCAATTTTCCGATTTTATCTCGCAAAATGCACTCAAGCCTCGGTTCTTACGGTCAGCTTTGATTAAACTGAAATTCATTTGGCGAAATTCAAACTCGGCCAATGAGTTAAGCCCTTGCCAAGTTCCGTTGAAGACGAGTCAAAGTTATACAACGTTTACAAGCACCTAGGTAGCATAAAGTGATTTTAATAATAACTAAGTAATCTTTCCATTGAAGGATCAGAAAGATTGTGACCATTTCGTGTATTCAGCGTAGTCAGTCCCATCAGGGGCCGGTTGTATAAAGCTCTTAAGTCTTAACTACTTTTTAATTACATTTTTTGCTGTTAAAAAGTAGTTAAATTTGACCACGCAGTTAAGTCAGTTGTTTAAAAAAGTAGTTTGCGCTAACTGCAATTAAAGTTAACTACGTTTTTACTTAACTGGCGCCAGAACGCCAATTCATCAAACAATTTCAAAATTCATGCCCGACTTAAGCACTTTGATATTACTTGAAGTGGTTTACATGCTTATGTGTTAGCGATTGTGGTATAAGAAAATATCTGCTGCAACATCTTCGTCAAATGACCATGCAAACATGAAATGACAAAAAAAGATAGTAAAATTTTGTTGGTAGAAAATTATGTCGTAGTGACAAAATTGGCCTCAGATCTCTCTTTTGTGTCAAATATAATTCTAAACTATACATGTATTCGAAAGTAATTGATATAATACTTTACATAAACTAATTGATATATTAATAATAATTAGAAAGTAGCTAATTGATGATATATTACATTAAACTTTGATATATTACTTTAATGGATGAGTGAAGGAAACTGGTATACTGGTATGAAAACTATACTTATAAATGTTTCTTGGGATATACTAAAAATTTTGCGGTCAAACAGCATGCTCTGTTCACCGAGAAATTGAAATAACGGCACATGCTAACATGCTGACAAAAATTTGTCGAATTGAAGTGCATAACAAAATTTTGACTCAAGTTGACGTGATTAAAATGCGTAAAAAGACGACAATCTGGTTTCTAAGTAAAAGGCATCTTATTTCTTATGCAAACACAAAAACTCACAAGAGCTATTAAAAGGGCAAGATTGATGGCTTGAAAAACAAGATTGATGGCTTGAAAACACACCGATCATGATTGTCAAGCATTCTATAAGTAGATTTATCGAGAGATTTAAGTATAGAATTTGATATATACTTTGGAATATTAAAGTTACGTATAGCTAAAACAATCTAAGAAGTCTTAGTAGGTTAGCTCTCGCTATTAGTTATATTTACTGTAACGTCTGATATAAACTTGCTTATGGCAAGTGCAGATGGATGTTGCGATAGCAAATGCAGTAGTAAGTTGATGGAAACAGAACATCTGGCTTGACTGTAAGATGCAAATAATTTTGGTAGATAAACTTTGACATACCAAACTTCTCTGCATGGTAGCCATGTCTCACTTCAAGAATGAGAGGTAAAAAGTACGATAGCTGACACCAAACAAAGCGAATTATAAAAAACAGTATTTTCACATCTTGATTATTCAATTAACACCTTTTTCACAACACAGTTAAATAGAATTGGAAATTTCATAGAAGCACTTTATGCAAACATGTGTAACTAGCTACCGCTATTTGTCGAGAGCAAAGCGTGAATGGCAAACAACAGCTTCGACACTCACTAAGCTTCGCAGAAAACAAATATTCACAGGAATAACACAGACAAATCTTTTGTAAATAACATTCAAGGTATTCAAAAAACGCCATCAAATAAATCATTTATGCTTTTTTCTAGCAATGTGACTCAGTAATTTTTTGTGATTGGCATGCATATAGCATTTTATTTTGTCATAAGCCAGCGTGCAATCGATTTTCTGTTTTTGTTATAGATTATATTAATCGACTGGTATTTTTCTACAAAATGGATGATGTAGGACGGTAGACTCAACATTAAGTCAGGTCTACCGCCTAAAATATTTGTTTTATAAAGATTCAGACACAAACAAGTTTATTTTGCAGATTCCAATTTTAAGCCTAAAGATACTTAGACAAAAAGTACATTGATATGTGTAAGATTATACATATCGTCCTATATCGAGGGTGTAGACTGACAGAACGCGGGTGGTCATATTCATTTCGAATTTGAAATTACGCTGTGAAATATATTATAACAAAAACAAATGAAGCACTTTCGAAACTCTGTCTCGAAGAATCCTTGTAGTTTAAGGGTTTTTCAATTAACACTTAATCAAATCCATATATAAGATATAATTAAAATGAAAGATTATGTATTCTACCTATTCTCACAGTTTACTCGAGTTGAATAAGTGTCAGATGAAACACCTTTGATAACTTTAGAGGTTTATCGGCTCTTGATCTCACAAAACAAAAGTGAGCTCTACGTTATTGAAATGAGCGAGTGTGTTAACCAGATCGTGTTTATTTCAGATGCAACAAATATACGTCAATGCAATTTAAAAACAAAAAAGCAGCAAACGCGTTTTACATAAAAATATTCATAATTACATAAAATGTCATTGTTACAGAAGAGCCGCAGTTTAGCAGCAGGAAGTAGATTAATTGCTACTTGTGGGAATTAGACTTGTTTCGGTAAGGGAGGGAGGCATGTATATTGCAAATAACTAATTTACGTATCCCATGTGAAATTTATATTTTAAGTTTAAAAAAATGAAAACAGCGTACTTGGCTCATATTTGAACAACTAGGTATTCCACACATTGTTGATTTTTCATATCCAACTTTGACGTACACTCTTGTACACACGACATATATGTGAAAGAGATTCAGCGTGGAGCCACTGTATCCTACCTTATGCCGAGTCGACGGTGTTCATTCGTCCCCTTCCAACGTAAATGTACTGCATTCACTGGAGTAGAGCAAGAAAAATACGCGTAGAAAATGTGAATTACATATGACTATAAACATGACCGACATGCAGAACACACACAAAATGAATCAAGTGACATATGTTATGCGACAGACAACAAATAGCTAAGCGTATATGTCGCTAATTTCCGGATGACGCACGTTTTGAAATAGTCATTCCATTGGCTGTTTTGTTTGTAGCTCATTTCATAAGCAAACTCTGCAAAACATGCAATTATAAACATGCAATTATTTTTTTACCAAAAATTGAAAAGTCTGATTGACTTTGATAATTAGGCATGACAATCTGAGACAAAAAGTGACGAGAATGTACGAAAATGTACGTAATTTGATGAGAATGACTAAAAAGCAAGACAATTAACGCAAAACTGTATAGACTGCACATTTCAAACAATAACCAAATGGCAATAATATGATCGCACAGAAATCGATGTCATTCATTTTGTATATTTTTGCCAGGCGCCAGATTGACCTCAACATATGTTTACATTTGTCCATTTATACAACTGGCACATTGATATAAAATCATAATTATTTGTCATTGTTAACGTGAACACTCGCACTTGACCGTTGGTGCGCAACCGTGCAATTCTTCACAAAAGTACACAAAAGATCGAGTAACTTTCAAAAATATTGAAAATGAAATGCTATAAGCCATCCATCCAAAGGCAGAACTGTTCTCTTCAGTCGCGAGGAAAAATCGTGCGGTGATTATATAGTCATATCTTACAAGCAGTTATGATTGAAATAGCGTCATGGCGTCAATCTATATATCCGTCAAAAGATTCGATATTTTATATACGGTCAAAGCTCCAAAATATAGCTCAAACGGAGACCGGGGATTTTTTGACAACATGTAACTGCAACTGAAGAGATCTTCATTGAAGTGTAAAAGAGAAATGTAAGGTACTGGACTGGTTCATTTGTAGCAATGATATAACATTGCTCCTCTGCTGACTGATGAGTTGGGAAATACACAATGGCGCAGCTGCCTTCGATGATTGGGGGAGGGTTATTCATATATATATGCATGTTAGCATATTCCTATACGAATGTTAGTTGCAATCGAATAAGTACAACTGCAAAAGGTTGAGTATAACCACTATAGATCAATGAATTCGTTCGAAAGAGTTTATGCAAATTGAACAATTCAGATCTGTGGTGTTAAATCAGAGTAGTAAACCTGGCTTTCTATGCTATCAAGCAACATTTTCATGTTTATTGTATTTACCTACTCATGTCAGTGAGCTAAAGAGCAATGTGAATATAATTGCAACAAATGAAACAGTTCAATCACACTCCTCTGCTCTCCTTTCTAACGCTTTTTTGTTGGTCTCTGGAATTCGCTGTTATACCTGTATATGTGTTCAATTAATACCCAGACAAACGTTAAAAATAAACTTGTAAATATTGCCATACGTTTTAACAAATTTTCAGTCGTTTTGCTGTCTGAGTAGCACTTAAAATGGATTTTATCAACCCCATCCCCCCGTTGGCGTCACACTATAGCTAACACCACGCAAAATGTGTTGTTTTGGCTATGTTTTCATGAGAAGTACGTACACCAATTGAAAATCTATAATAACAAGTGTATTTAATATATATCTGCTCAAATATGCTTAATTGTCTTAATTATTTCAATATTTAGCTACAATTTAAAAGAAAAAAAAACAAACAATACACTTCCCAAAATTGTTAAAAATCAAAATATCAGTGTAAAAAAATGTTGTAGACCCATAATACTTCACGGTCATTGTAGAGTACGTGAAAAAGGAACAGTTATTGAACCAATGAGTCCGTCATCTCGTTCATTTGAACATTTTCCTCGTTCTTTTTTTTCTGAAACAAACGAATTTCGTTAACAACATTCCGTATCTTTCTCTCCCTACCCTTAATCCATTTCGACCCTTAAAGAAGCAATCAAAATCGAGAACACATTGTACAATTTAACAATATTGATTGCAAAAGTCGGAACAAAATTTTGAATCAGCAGGGACGTTCTTGCAATGTGCGCGCGCCATGGATTGATATGGTAAGAAATTGATCTTTCTAAGTATCAATTTGCCACAGGCCTACTCTACCAACAAAATACCTATCCTCGCTGCATACCTAACATAACACCTGCCCATTGCTGCATACTCAACGGAATTCCCACCTTTAAGCTGCATGCCTAACATAATGCCTACCATTGTTGCATCAATACCTACCTTTGCATACCCCAAAACAATACCTACCATTGTTGCATACCTAACATAACACCTACCATTGCTGCATACCGAACACAACACCTAACTTTGCTGCATGTTTTCCAAGTAACATACCTTTGGACTTGTGGACATTCCATTTTGCCCATCAATAGATTGAGACGAAACGCTGGTTATCATCAAACTTCCTTTTTTGCCGCACAATGATTTGAAAAACATGGGGATGTCGAAGAGCAGCTCAGGATTAGGACGCTTATAACGATCATCCTTTGTTTCTAAGAATATGTAAAAATGCTTTGATCATTTTATAAAACATACAATAAAGTTTGAAAACTATATAACAATACAAAATTTGCAATTGACCGCGATGCTACTTTTTGTGAGTGTTGTTCAATTTTAGGTATTCCAGATAATGTCTTTATTTTCCTTAATTAAGTAGATCGAAACCACTTTTCTGTTTGTTACATGTGTTGACCAACACAATGAATCAAAGATGTTACAAAATGTCGTTTGAGAAAAAATATATATTTGTTACTTACAGGCTGGGAGGTCGGTAATTAACAAATATTCTTTTGTTTTTGTAATGAAGAAATTCACTTTGTAAAATGGCCGATATGTGGCTTGTTTGTACTAAAATTGTATTGTTTTGTACAAACTTCACATGATCTGGATACAGCGGTAAAATTCACTCTCGCTATGATAACTACTACCTCAATACATTTGCTTTCTCGTTGAACAATTCATATTGCTTTTAAATCACTTAGTAAACAAATACATTGCGAAAAAATATCCCTTTTGAACCGCGGTGAGGATATCGTAAAAAGCTGCCCCTTCTGCAGCCAATCAGACTGCAGGAAATCAAAAAATCTCTCTTCGCATGCATAAATGAAAAAAATAAAAAGACATATTTCAATCGTTCGACAGTTTGCACTGCAAAGTGTGCGCAGCTAGCTAATTACAGAGTGAACTTTTACACTAATTATTACATCTAACATGCAATTTTCTTATATACGTAAAATTTGTTTTAATTAAGTGATTTATGACCTTTTCACTACCTGTAAAATTAAAGACGGAATAACAGTCTCCGACGTCTTTAAAAATTTGAAATGGCAAATGAGAACAATTAGACATGCAATGGTATGAATAAAACTTTTACCATAAATAGATAAGACTTGGCTCAAATTTATCATATCGACCAAGTGCAAATATTTCTTTCGTCAATTCAGGGTGGTTCTTTCACATTACATTCGTATATTGCATTGCGTTCAGTCAATCACCAACATACATTTTGTTCGATTACTTTCAAGGTCTTTCAACGTATAGTAAGCCACTATTTATGTTGGAAATATAGACTAGTACACTCACCAGAAAGAAGGCTGACGATTACACCAACGACAAATGTTGTGGCGACTGCTGTAGCACTGTACCATAAATAAGACAAGCTTCCAAGCTTCGCAATTGGTTCACTATGTGGAAAAATATATTTTACACTATAAAACGTTGATGGTTGCGCCTTGGTGAATGTAGATTGCCATAATATAAGATAAATAAGAAGATACAGAATTCTCCGGAACTATGTACTGCGCAGTGGTTAAAAAAAAGCGACAAATAAGCATCCATTTTGCTCAGATTATAATATCAACAAAATGTTGTACGGAGCTATTAAGAATTTACCACAATAAAGCAAAGACATTTTCAATAAAAATCCTCTCAGTCCAAAGCTTGTAGAGTGCACGTTTTATGTATAACTGTTAAAGATGTCCCTACGTGTTCCCTGCATGTCCTCGATGCAAAATGATTACTTTCTTGAGCTAACCAATTGAATAATCACTCGGACGCCCCCTACATATTTAAGCTTTGCTGACTTACCTGTGAGGTTTAAAGCTATTTGGAAAAAATCCATTCACACTTTCGTTAAAAAATTCTGCTCTGATCTCATCTGTACAATTCTGGATTGAAATGCTGCTCACGTTTTTGTCAGGAGGATAGGTCATTCCAACCACAGCAATTGCTAGTGTCAAACCAAATCCTACCACAGCACCAACATACGCACCCTATGTAAACATGAAAGATCGAAACTGATTCCTATTTGAAATGATTGCTGTTGCACTACGATGTGAGTGGGGTTATCAGGAGGAATTAAATAACAGGTTCAGCCTAGTTAACTTAATCGCCTTTTTAAAAGGTTTTATTTACATTATTGTTTGCGTTGTTCAAACATTTTTGTATACCTACCTTGTAATTAGCTCTTGGAACAAGAACTCCCAAGAAAAACATTCCAAGAAGAGGTCCACCGACGATGCCAAATATACTGTAGGCAAGCTAAATGCGTAAACAATTTCAAACATGGCATACAAACAAGCAGAAAAAAATCCTTTCTCGATAGGTATAGCAACATCAAGATATAAAATTGTAGCACATGGAAGATTAATTGAGATATACAAATACAATAAAAGATGCCCACAAGAGATTGGAAGTGTTATCAACGATGCAAAACGTTGCACATAAGTTCCAAGGAACGTTTCTTAGGCATGAAATATTATTATAGCCAAGCAAAAAGCTATGATCGCATATTACAATAATGAAAAAGTGATTACAATATTTTGCGAGATAGTACATTTATATCAAATATCACAATGAGTCTCAATAACCCTAAAAATGATAATTGCAGATGCACGGACTAATAAATGTTGGCTCCGACTAGTATTTTTTAGAAAGCAACTGCAGTTTCATTAAAAAAAGCGAAAAATGTAATTATAATCATGATGAAAAAAATACGAACGAACCATTTCATTAGGTACAGTAAAGACGTACCTGCAATACAAGACTACCAAAATACTTCACGCCAAATGCCCCGACCATGATGACAATACCATAACCAACAGCTGTGTAAAATGTGTTAAGGTGAAAATTACTATAAATTGTGACAATGCCTTCAATAAATGAAAGTTGCACCGTAGATACTAAAGACACACATGCAGCGATGTGTGTACATTTCATCATCTCTATATGGGAAAATTTCGCAACGTTGTCGCACTATTAGCATGATTTTCTGGACAACCACAAAAGCACAGTATTTCAGTATTTGTAAAGCATAAAGAATGGACTTAGCTTCAATGAATTAGTATGGCAATGCAAGCTCTTTGCTAGTCCTTGTGGAATTTTGGTTTCAGTACATTCATTTCATGAATGTCGAAACATGTTTGCATTAAAAAAGTCGTCGTTTTCCTCAAATGTTTTTTAAATTTGCTGCTAATTAGAAAATATTAATTTCATTTTCCATTGATAAATATAAGGGTCTGCATGTATAAGACTACGTCTACATTACGCCGAGCCGTAAAAGTGTGGTTGTATCCCTCCGGCAAGAGACTATTTCAAACAATTCCGCTCTGGTGCAGTGTAAACGCAACCCGGTTCTGTTACTTTTTTACGCCGTTTTCAGACCGATCCGGAGTAGTGTACAGCAAACAATTCTTCACCCTTAATTAAAATTTTGTATTTTAAACTGCCCAAAAACAGATCATCCATAAACACTCTGTAACAAGTGGGGGCTAAAACAGAGTATCTTTGTCGTTCTTCAAACATTTTGAATTTTGGCAGACAAAAAAATCTTACCCAGCATTTTGGAAAGTTTCGTAGCGTCAAAGTCAGAGATATTTGTCCATTTCTTTTTCACAAGATCTTCCAGCGTGACAGTTATCAAAGAATTGAGTCCAGAAGATGCTGTGCTATATCAAAAAAGAAATCTTTTGCTATAGATAGATATTGCATGTAGACAAAGCTTCATTCTTCCGTAGAAATTCCTACTCAAAATGGATTAAAATGAAAGAGAAATACGGAAAAGAAAGGAAATGTAAACTCAAAAAAAAATATAAAATGGTACATTGAAAATGAAAATATGTTTTGCGCTGGCTACAGTGGAGTCAGTCGAGAAAGGAATCATAGTAAAAAAAGAGCAAAGGCAAACGGGAGTGTAATAATAAATGAAAGCGAATGAAAAACACATACAATATTTCATATTATCAAAGAACACAGACACTGATTGAACAACTTTAAAACCGTCATGAATAGTTTTGCAAAAAAATCTTGCAAATCCAAGTTCTGGTGTCTATGACCATTTTACAAAAATTCATCTGAGCCTCCGAAATTTTTTATATCCATTACAGTATACACGATTTCGTGGCATTGGGAATATTTGAGGATGACGATTGGCAATCAAACCTTAATGCACCACTGAAAAGACAGGCCATGAAAATTCCAGGCACACCGATCAATTTGCCAAGTTTGTCGATCACAAAATAGGGAAGGACCTGCAAGAACACAACACGTCAACCGATAGCTAAAGGAAAATACTTAATTTGTCAAGAGGCTGTTTCGTTTGTTTTGAGAAGTAAAATATGTATAAAGTATGCTCATTTAAGTAAGAAATAAAAGATGTTTTTTTGTGCTCGCATAAGCTTACGCTAACCGTGTTTCGGTGAACTCGAGAGCATGATCAGTAAAAACCTGAGGGCTAAGGTCGAGAAAAATTTTTAAAAAATGTGTTAAATTTAAGTGATTGAGCTCAGATTAGTTTCCTACACTTGGACAGGCTAAAGCAGACTCTATATACATACTGTTGTTATTTTATAAAGAAATATAACAAAAAACAAAGCAATAAGTTGCTGCAAAACCTGTAATCGTGTCAAAATACCTGATCGTTACTTGTAACTTTTCGAGATTTCTCCAAATCGCAATTTGAATAGACAGCAAAGATAACAAGACCGTCCAAACAACAAAATGTTACAATGAATATCAAACCTGGTATATTCCACCACAACGCTCTGAAAGCAAATTACGAAAACTATAGTTGCAACAATACGTCGTTTTGTGTGCAAAAAACATTTCTCCAGAGTATGATATGTGACATGCATGTGTGTTATCTAACAAAAATTTACATGAAAATTAGCAATTTTAAAGCCAAAATGTCAAAAAAACACAACAACAATACCTAAAAGCGTAAAAAGGCTCGTCTGAGAAAGTGTATAAGAGTCGAAATAATCTTTTTGTTACCATCACAGGTTTGACAAATAAGAGGATGTCTCGTTTCCTTTTTTATTTGTAAACAGCCTGCAGACCAGCTTGCATGAACATGCTCTCAAGGAAATGCTTATGTTCACATCACAACCTTACAACACATTAGCTACAGTTGTGGCAATAAAATGAACACTCACCTTTGAGCAACTTTAACAGATTTTGAAGCCAGAAATCTTTGCACTGCAGCCTGACTTACAGTCCATGGAGGCATAGCCGTAAACGCACCACCAATTGCCAATGTCCAAAATGTGTTACGAACAGTTGGGTCAGGATTAAAACTAAAAAATCGCGTTCGAAAATATTTTTGTCAAACTTCCAGGAAAGTTCCCTTTTTTGGGATATTACCATACCATTGTAATGTTGCTTAATATACTATGTCCGTAAAAGATTTGGCCATTCCAGGACCACAAATATAAAGCTATAAATCTATGATTCGTCAAAAACACATGCATTGTGGTTATATAGTCATTTTTATATATTTGTGTTACATACATCTAAAATGTACTTAACAAGACATGCAATCCCCCAACAAATAAATATATATACATCATGCTGCAGGTATGTATTTCATGCCATACTTACAGATGTCGTGCCTGACTTACAAACACGCCCATTCGCAGGTCTTGCTATAAGAAGCCTGATTGCATGCAAGATTTAAATTTACCGTTAAGCTTCAGTGCCCAGGTTTCCTACCATAAGAAGTTAAAAAAAATTGGCTTTACCAGGGGCCGGTTGCACGAAGCCCAGATAACGTTATCCATTGTATAGCAAAAGTTTTCAAACTTGTAAAAAAGGTGTTTATGTTTTTCTTACGACAAAGAAATTTCGTAATCTTCGAAACAATGTTTTATTGCTCAATTCGAATCGTATATTTTTTGCTTTTTAAAAGGTTTTATAAAAGTTTAGAAAAAATTGCTATCAAATGGACAAGCTATCCGGGCTTCGGGTAACCGGCCCCAGAGCTATAAATACCTATTAGTCATGCCTCGTTTTGACTTAATTATATTACTTCTTTCAGACCAAATCACATTTTTTGCTTTTGGACCCTGCTAAGTACACTGTGACATTTCCAAGCGGATTTTTTTTAACTTACTCGAAAAATGTTAATCTTCCTCTTTCTTTGTTTATCTGCCAAACTTTGTCAAACCCGCCGACATTAATTGTTCCTACGATAAAAACAGTTATAAGACCGGCGACCATAACAGTTGCTTGAAAAACGTCCGTCCACACCACGGCTTTCAGACCACCCTAAACAGAGCGCAATAAATATTTAATGAAATGAGCGACAATAAAATTTACCCGAATGATTTTTCAAAACATACCAAAGTGGTGTAAAAAGTACAAACGACTCCAGTAGAAATGATCGACGCAGCAAGGGGCACACCTGCAACTGTAAATAAAATACGAAAATCTAATCTAAAATATTTGACTTCAAACAATGATGTTAGGCACATTATGGCGTCTGTACTGTAGAATCGTAATTAATACAAATAATTACCAATTGTCCATTATTTGATGTAATTATCCCTCTATCTCAGAACATGACTTACGACAAAAATGTGGAAAAGTTCCGCTGCTGTTGTATCTCAGGAATTGTTTGTTTATAAATAGGGCTGCATCATTATGCTGGATATTTGTGTAACACGATATTATACTTCAATTTCCGAAGATGAAAGCCGTATGAAGACAAAATCGTGTACAAGAATTTCCATGATTGTAAACAACACTCCTTATCATAGTTCTATTATATGCACGAAGAAAAATGCATTATATGAACGCGTTCACAAAGAAATGATGGCAGCTACATCCTTTCACCAAAATGGTAGAAAGTCTAAATTTACCATTGAACTAAAATACATGGAACGCTACCTTAAGCAAATAATATATTAATCCTAACACGGTTCTTTAATATGCACATGAAAAACATGTGACTTGGACGAGATTTGAACTTGCACCTTCGGGATACTACTTTTTCATGTGCATATTAAAAAACCGTGTTAGGATTAATATAAAATGGATGTATACTCTGATGATGTATACTCTGATGTATACTCTGATGATGGCTTTGGAATGAAGCCATCATCAGAGTATACATCAGGGTATGGATGTATATCCATACCCTGATGGATCAGAGTATACATCAGAGTATACATCAGGGTTAGGATGTATACTCTGATGATGGCTTTGGAATGAAGCAAATAATTGAAGACAAATCTTGCATCAGACACGCGAGATTTTACCCCAGACACGCGTGTGTCGTGTTTCGAGATTCTCTCGCGGAGTAATAATTGATTGACTTACACACGGGTAAAATCACGGCTTCAAAAAAATATTAGGGTTTTGTATTACAGGTAGCGTTCCATGTATTTTAGTTCAATGAAAGTTACTCAAATCGTTTATATCATGGCGGTCAATTGAAAAAAACTTCAATACTTCGTCTACTCATGAAAATTTTACGCGAGATATACCTGCTTGAAGAGCCAATGACGGAGCATACAGCACAACAGCAAGATACAATAACTAAGAAAAATACAAAAAGTCATTTTGTAAATAATTTGGACAGTTTCTATAAATGAAGTTCAAGTTTTATTAAAAATAATCCAGTAATGCTTTTTTCCACCTTAAAGTCATTATACCAGAACATAAAATTATCACAAAGTTTTTCGATTGAATTCATTGAAAGTTACGGACTCCTACAGGAGAAAAATCCATGAAAACGAGCGGGAACTGTGCAAACTTACATATTGAAATACAAACAAGAAGCAGCCGAGTCTCCTTACTCCAAGGCCGAATCTGAGTTCAAGGTACTGTAAAGAAAAAACGACATTAACGATCGTTCGTTTGAAAATATATTAATATAACTAGCACTTTGTTTTCAATAATTTCTGAAGAAAAGATCAAAACCGGAAATAAGTATTTTACATGATGCTAGGTTCTATCAAAATATGATTATAAATGCTCTTTATTAAATCGACAAGTTTGGATTGAGAGATTTTGTTGAGAGACTCAACAGGCTCAATGACCATGGGTATTTTATGTAATGTGCCTCTGGACTCTGGACGACATTAGCAAAACAGCTGTCCAGATTTGTCAGACGTCGTTAGTGATATGATAATTGATGGTTAGCAAATTCAACGTCAAGTCGTTTAACCATTTTCGTGAATTGAATTTTTCACGAATCGTTTAATGGTCGTTGCTTCATCTGCATCAACGTGAAATGAAGGGTTAAAGGCGTGCAATGAAATTCAGCTTGATTAGCTTGTTCCGCATTTTCCTCGTATTTCTCCTTTTGTGCCCTTGTAATGGTTAAACAGCTGTCAAGCACTCAGCTCTAAGTGTCCGTGCATTTAGCAAGGTGAGCTTGCAGACGTCAAAGTCCGACTAATTTTTTACGCAGAGTGCGAGAATGTGAATTGGGCAAATTCCTCGTCCAAGTTCGAAACACCTGAACCCTTAAGTACAACATTTACTTTCCTTGACGCATGCGTGTGAACTCGTTTATATATTATGACAATGATCCATAACATAAAAAACTGCAATACGAAACTCCAACATTAACGGGAGCACACATAATTAATTAGATATTTTTGAAAACAATTAAACACGCAACTTAGATGACCCCTTTAAAGGCTTTAAAAGGTAATGCTTTACTTCCTTGCGATTTTCTAATGTTTGTCAATTGCACGGAATGGTTAGTGGAAAGCAAGTACAAATATAGGTGCCGAAAAAACGTGCAAAATACGATGTTCACGTCAAACTCCACTGACGGTATAAACACCATTTCTTGTGGTATTAAAATAGAATCCAAGAAATTTGAAATTGTGTATCGACTATCCTTATTGCTCCCGCATGTCTCGCTAAGGCGTTCGCATATTGAGACCAATGATTGAGACATCGGTTTGATTGAATAATACAATCTTGTTGTTGATTGGTGCCAGAGCTATTCGAACTTCTTGTTGATTGTTAATGATATTGACCCACTCACACAAAAGACCTTGACGTTTGCTTGCATTTTTCCATACAAAAGGTGCAAGTCATTTCCCACAATTCATACATTATGTGCGTAAAATCACGCTTCGAGTCAAATACGCAGAAGTTAAATGAAAAAAATGGATTTTGGGTTTGGTTATTCACTAGCAACTGCATGCTATGCAATATGTGTTTTGAATGAACGATTACGTGTTAAAGATATCGCGTGCTGCTAGATTGTAGCTGTAGATAGCTTACGATCAGGTACTCAAAGAAAATTAGGCGTCATTTATAAAATATGTTAGTCTTGCATTTCTACGTACGTTTTCCAGCACACACGTATCACATATATAGCTTTGCTGTCTCGAAGAATACGTTTTCCAGTATTTCTCTCGGAACAAAACCGTTAAAATAAACTCTTTATTAAGAAGCACACTATAAAAAATCGCCGTAACACACATATATAGCACGTCTGTTAAAATTTAGCTGCGTTGCTGTGGCTTCGCTCAAGTGTGTTGCACGATATTACACACTCGACCTTGAACGGATTTCAATAGTCCAGGAAAGTAAATATAAACATGAGTAGAGTGATGATCGAGTGCAAATGACGAAGAAAAAACTAATCCACGACGAAACGATCGAATATTATTATTAATGGTTTGAAATGAAACACTCGAAGTTCACCATGCATTTTTATGGCGGAGTTTCATTCATGATCATTAACCATTCACAATTACTATATGGTGACCCAGGTATTAAACATTCCAAAAAATACAAGCGTAAACGTTTGCAATGATCACTGCATGGTCGCTAAAATTCAAATAACTTTCTGTATGATATTGGTCGGTGATAGTCATGCACGCGGTGACAACCGTTAACCGCTTTTTCTCTGAAATACTTGAGCAGATTAGGAAGTTCACTTTCTTACTTCACTCCGTGGCTTTTTACACTTACCTCATGAGCACTTGTGAGATGCAGATTATGAAAAATCGGCACGAAAATAACGGCAGCAGTCGCCGTTAGAAAGAAGTAAGAGAATAGTAATACGGTATATTGAGCGCCGTAGGTAAAAACTTCGCTTGGGACGCCAAGCAAAGTTATCGCGGAGAGATAAGACGCCAGCAACGATATTGCTATGGGAAATGTCTTCATACTCCGATTTCCAAGCAAATATTCGTTGGTCGTGCGCTGTTTTCCTCCAGTGCATCCATGATAAATACCAATGCCAGCCGAAACCAACAGCATCAAACCAAACACGACATAGTCCACGGCATGAAAGCTTTTGTCGGCCATTTCGAGAATCTGTGTTTCGTCAAGTCAACGTTCAGCGTACAATTCTGGTACTTTATTTGCTCAACATATACGAGCCGATCGTGCAGCGAACGCTCACGCAGTTAACAACACGAGCAATCTTATTGTTGATAATTCAACCATATCCGATGTGCAAATTTCAAATATTTGCAAGTAATATGATGCGCATGACAATGTTCACCCGGCTTGCAGTATGATGGTATGAAGGCTTCATAATGAGTATTGAATGATAAATAATTCAGAGACATATAACCTTGTGACGAATCGAGGTTCATCTGAAAAACATTAAATAAATGCGTGTTGTTGTAAAAGGTTTTGTCAATATCTATTCGAGTGTTTGATTCACGTCATTCAGATCAATTGGTTGAATAGTAAGTGCCCACCACTGGCGCCAAAAATTTTCAAAAGTAGATATTTATCTTCCATGATATTCTTGTACTATCCCCACCATTGAAATTGTTTTAAAATTCAGGCCGTTGATATTTGAAAGATATAAATCTCTCGCCGTTTAACAGTAATTTCAAAATTCTTGTCGACCAGCGACAAAGAATTTTTGAAAGTTACTTTTCACGCATTGTCAAAGCCAACTAAAGAGGTCACCGTGAGAGAGCTTTCATCCTGATTAAACTAAAGCCCGCCGCACACATGAGCTATTGGCTGAGCTAACAGCCACGCGTGAAATTAGCTTAGCTGTTTACTCGTGTGTGCGCATAGTTTTTCCAGCGTATTTTGACACGCTTGGCCAAGAGAAAAAAATTTGTCATGTTTGATAATTTTTAACATTCGTGCCAAGAAACGCAATGTTTGCGGCTGCTGTGAGTTAAGAGCTTAGCTGATAGCCAATGTAAGCCAATAAAATCACTTACTTTGTTCACGTGATTTTACAATTATGTATGTATGTACTTACAACATGGAGGCAAATGAAATGATAGACGAGGTTGTTTCCGAAGACAAATTAGTAGAATTATGGCCAGATTATCCATGCCTCTATAATGTTCGTTCATCTGAATTTAAAGACAGAGTGTTGAGGCAGAAGGCTCTGGACGAAATTGCGAAAGCAGTCAATAAAAAACGGTATTTTATGCAATTTCTTGTAGACTTGTTTTGCTGTGAATTGTGAGATGTGATATTACATGAAAAACTTCTACACTCAATGCTCGACATTGCTTTGTTTAATTTTAACAGTGGAATGGGTAAAGAACAAACTGCGAACTTTAAGGAATTGCTATACGAAGGCAAAAAAAAGGCACCTCCTTCGGGAACTGCACGGCGGAACCTTTCTAAGAGAACTTCTTGGGTTTTGGATAAACTACAATTCTTTGAAGAGCATGTTGCCATCCGAGCAACAGCGTCTAACATGGATGATGTAAGTTTTTAGTCAATCATCAAAATAGTCATAGTTAACACATGTTCTCTTGCCATGGTACAGAACCTGCATCTGACACAAAATACTCAGTCAAATGCATACGTTGTTTCTTTGCACTATTTGTTGCATTTCTTGATTTAATGGGTTGCAACCCTAATAGTTGATAGTTCTCTCTCCATTGGCCTTGTATAAGTACCTGGTTTTCAGTGTCTTCATGATCCCGAAAATTGACATAATCATTCTTGTTCTTCTCTATCATAAAGTTATGCAAGCAGCAAGGTAATGTCAACAACTTTTTCTGGGTCAAGTTTGATAGTTGTCAGAAATACTCTAAACCTGTTGGCTAAAATGCCAAAGGCATTTTCAACTACACGTCTTGCTCGTGAGAGTCTGTAGTTAAAAATTTGTTTTGGTTTATCCAGATATCGATGAGGATAAGGTTTCATGATATCTGTTCTCAATGGGAATGCATCATCACCAATGATATGATAACAGATCTTTGTTTGGATTCCTTCAATTGCTTGTGCTTGTGGTAGTTGAAGGCAATTATCATCTAAAGCTTTCTTTAATGATGAATTTTTAAACACACCGGCATCCCCAGCTCGCCCTGTAGCCCCAACATCCACAAATAAGAATTTATAGTTTGCATCCACAAGGGCAAGAAGCAAGACACTAAAATAGTGTTTGTAATTAAAATACTCAGAGCCACTGTGTGGTGGTTGTTGTATGGCTATATGCTTTCCATCTATTGCTCCCACACAGCATGGATAGTTCCATTGTTTGTGAAAACCATCAGCAACTTTACGCCAGTCATTATCTGTCAACGGTATCTAAACATAAATAAAAAATTGATATTTCTCTTCAAAATTTACAATCTAATTAGGTTGTGTTGAGTATGAAATATTCTCCAGGCTATAGTTATAATACTTATAGTGATCATTTTCCTTTTTACAGACAAACTCTTTGGTGGCACGTGATAACAGTGATAATGAGAATGGTTCCATGCTTCAACATGCCATAGATTCTGATGAAGATTTAAACACGCTAGATCTTACTGACAATAACCAACAGGTTATCAAGTCAACCAAACTACCAACAAAGCCAAGGGGAAAGTCATTGAAGAGAAATTTGGAGGAAGAAGAATTAAGTGTTATGAGAAGCCTGACTTCTGCAATTGTTAATGATAGCAAAAAAGCACAAGAGGATAAAGAGCCAGGGGAATGTGAATCATTTGGAAAATTTTTAGTGGAGTCACTGAAAAAAATGGATCAACAATCTAGACATTATGCTCAGTATCAAATCAGTAATGTGTTATTTCAAGCACAAATAGGCATGTTAAATCCAGTTCAAAACAATTCAAATACACCACAGCAAGATAGATGCACTTCGCAGTATTCTGCACCACATTATATCCACTTTGGAAACAATCATGGAGTTTGATAAAGGAGTCTGAGTTGTTACATTTTATTGGAACTGTAACTTTTCATATAGCTATTTTAGCTGAGCCTGGTTGACTTTCTTTTGTTTTGATTAGCTTCTATACTTACTGTAAGAAATTTTTGTTTCATTGATTTGTACAATGCCTGGCATGTTTCAAGTACAATATTAGATATCGTTCGTTCTCCCATACGATACTGGAAAGAGAGACTTCTGAACGATTCTCCTTCAAAAAAATAAATGATGAATAAACTTTCTGTTTTTTAATTCACATACTTGTTCACTTCGTGCCAAAACTCACCGGTTGCCAAATAGCGTAAAGTAACTGCGAGCCGCTCATGTGGACTAATGGTTACTCTCATCCATGTCTCCTTTTTCTGAATTAATGGTCTAACCATGTTCAAAATAAAGTTAAATGAGTTGATATCTAATCGGTGATATTGCCGAAAAGATTCGGGATCTTCGCCCTTCAGTTCTTGGAGGAGATTTGCGTAAACACCACGGCCTTAGTCTTGCGGCGACGGCGTCGCCGTAGAAATATTAAAAGGACTGCCACTCGATGAAGATTTAAATGAGCCGCCATGTTTGAATTTCCCGCGAAAAGTATCGGCTGAGCGAATGTCGCGGCTGTTTGTGGCAAACACGTAATGTGAGCAAATTTCACGCGTGGCTGTTAGCTCTGCCAATAGCTCATGTGTGCGGCGGGCTTTACGAGTCACGAACGAGGTGTCACACAAATCATTACAACGACCTAAATAAAATCTTTCGAAACTATTTTGACTATATGTAGAACGTAAACAAAATATCTGTTTCAATTTACATAATACAACCAACACTAATACGTTCTGTAAACAGTCTTGCGTATTTTTACTGAATGTACAGCCTGAGCATGACGTAAACAGTTTCCTGCCGCAACATCTCATGTTCCTGTTGAAATGACGGTTGAATTTATAAACTGATGTTTCCTGTGACACCAATGTTTCTAAAAAAAGTTGGCATACATAATGCCATCTCATGTTGCAGATTAAATCAGAGTTTAACCCTATTTTGCATGCATGACACATGAAGAAGTAATTTTGGTTTGCTGAAAATTCATAAGTAGATTTAATTTGTGTTAGTAAAGTCATTCCAGTCAAAATTTTGGCCATTAAATAATTTTACTATGTGTTGTAAAATGTCCAATAAAACAGGCCTTATCTTTGTGTCTACTTTTATGTCTACCTTTTTTCTACCTTTATGGCTAAGACCGCCTTTGCGCCTACCTTTATTTTGTGACCACCTAACCCTTTTCTTGGTAGCTAACGTTATTTTGTGTCTATCTAACCTTAACCCTAACCCTAATCTCTCCCTGACCCTATCTTCATGTCCACCTATGTCTCTACCTTTGTGTCCACCTTTTTGTTGATCTTTATGTCTACCTTTGTGTCCACCTTTTTGTTGATCTTTATGTCTACTTTTATGACTACTTTTATGTCTACCTTTGTGTCTACCTTTATGTCTTCTTATTGTAGCGATAGTTTTAATCAAGTTTCATTATACATATCATTTTTTAATTCTCCTAAAATTCGATAGTTAGAAACTTTAGCTGGTCTCAACACCATTGTTAAGACCCGTGGTTGATTGTGCTCATAATAAGTTGCTTTGTGAGCATTGAAGATGGAAAAAAATTAGAAGTACAATTAGTTTGCAGAGATTGTTAACGTTATTTTCTCCAGTCAATTTGAAACAGATACAGAGAAATTAGCTAAGAAAGTTGGCGCGAAAGTTGGTTTTGACTGAAAGATTCACGCATGCGCAGATCCTATCTCCTAAAGCACTGAGGCTACGGCGATGATCTTTAGCTCATCTTAAAGCTCTCGTTGAGCTCTTTCGAATGAGCTAAAGATCATCGCCGTAGCTCCAATGCTTTGGGAGATAGCATCTGCGCATGCGCACTACAATTCGCGATTCAATATAACACTATTTAGCTCTTTATATACACACAGTAGTATGGATGGTCACAGTTATTTTAGTCGTTTAATATCGTAAGGGTAGGTTAAAACTTCTTCAATATGTTATCACTGACTATATGCTGTTAACCTGTGGACGATCTGCGCTTTTCAAAGTTAGTAAATTTTTCTTTTCGTTTAAGATTGTTAATTGTCGTTTTAAAATAAAAGGTTTTAGTTAATGCAGAGTTTTAACCAGTATCGCCATATTCGTTTTAAATTTGGTAAAAACGCCGATTTTTGATGGTTTTTTTTGTTTATAAAGCTGAAAACAGATCACCCAGGCAAGCAAGTAATTGAGTCAGTTGAATTTTAAAGTATTATACATAGAAAGTAACAAAAGGTTTCACCTAATTTTTTTGAGCTACCTATTTCGGATTTTTTTACAAAATGATTATCTGCAACTATGGAGACGGGGGGACTACCTTCCACGATTACCTTCCAAAAAAAATCTTTCCAAGATTAAATTAATTAACTTTTCATTACAAACGGATCAAGTGAAAACACAACGAGAATCAATATTGCATCTCAACAAAAATACAGTGCACCAACAACGTAAAAGAACCTTCAGATTCTCCATGTACGTAAGCATACAGCATTCTTTACGTGAAAGACTTTCAAGTTGAACGTTGAACGAAGAACTGAAAAGAAAAAAACATTGCAAAGCATGAAATCACGCAAATCAAAAATACCAAAATGTTGTTCATAACTGTGATTAAAACCAAATAGATATATACACAATGAAAGATTTAAAGCATCATAGTTTGATATAAAGCTATCGGCTACATGAGTTATGATTGTAATCATTTCTTTAAAAAAGGCTACATATACGGGATAATGCAATCTTGTAGGATTTGAATGTTGCTGCAGTAAGATTTTATATATAGTATATGATATAGAATTGTCAACACATGACTTTGTATCTTATAGTGATGATTGCAAGCAAGGCTACACTGGAAAACCCCACAAAGTCATTTCCGCCTCTAAATGCTATCTTCATCATCATTCTATTAATCTATTTGAACACAAAGAGGAATTAAGTTATTCGTGTCAATTGTAAAATTATTCAAATTTACCAAATTCTTCGCAATATATCAGGACAATGACACAAAATAAAGTGAAGACTGTCAATATGGAACTTTCGCCATATGAGAACAATTGACAAGACTAAGATGAAAACTGCATGTAATTGCTAATTTATAAGGACAATCACCAAAAATGGTGAAGACTGCGATATCTGAGGATAAATGAGAATGATCACGGAGACTGTTGATGAAAATGTGATAGTCTTTTAAGGATATATTTTTAAATCAAGAACAAAGAACAATCACCCCACGACTGACGTCAATGGCTATACGGGTACATTTTTACACTATGACTGATTGTTTAGTTTAATTCAAATACTAAAAATAGACAAGAAATGTACTAAAAAGATGGGTAGCTAAGTCACGAAGATAGTTAAATTGCTGTACGGCCGCTTTATCAATAACTTGTTGCTCTTATTACAGCTTTTGTCTGTTCAAATTGTAAACTAAAGTGACAATTATATGAAAACAATACGATACAGGTATGCACGACCATAGCTAAAACGTTAATCCAGTGTGTGTGTGGATAAATGTTCATACAGCATTGAAGCCACACGTAAGTATTAAAAAAGCAAAACTCGCGCAAAGCTCGAGACTTAAGTCCTATATTCACACGACATAAACTAACCCGGGTTCAACCCAGGTTAGTTTTCTTTGCGTGTAAACACCACTAACTCAGGTTCAACCTAGGTTAAACTTAACCTATCTCTTGAGATGGGTTGAATTTAACCCAAGTTAAACCTGTGTTGGTCTTGCTTACACGCAAAAAATTAACCTGGATTAAGCCCGAGTTTATTTTAACCTGGGTTAAACCCGGGTTAGTTTATATCGTGTAAATAGGGCTTATAAATATCGCACATATTAACTTACCTTACGCAATGCAGCAAAGGCTGGTCCAAAAGAGGTGTGCGTTTGTAAACGTGAACGAATCCAATCAGGTAACTTAGATTGAATACTCGGGCGGCTGTAGCGCTGATCAAGCAAAAGTATCGTGGAATAGTCATTTATATGACGGATTGCTCGCCCTAAAAGGACAGAAATTGCTTGGTTCATTTTAAAACACAACACATGCACAATAAATGAAAAAAGCCTGGAGATGAGCCGCAGGTGCGAAATAAAAACTGCACGCTGATAATTTAAAATGAGAGACGCAAAAATCCTCACCATTTCAAGAGCTTACTGATGTTGTTTGAAAGAGCATCAAAAACCGTGAAAAAACTATGTACAAAAACCGTACTTGAAAATCAATACCATGCAAAGAGTTGCTACATGCATGGAATACAAATAGTTTTACAACGTATTATATCTATTAATATCAATTTTCTTGAGTCATTTTTTTTTTACTCTGAAGATGAGTACTGCTAAGGTTGTCAAAACGTCAGTCCACAACAACAAAAACAAACCTTCTCAGGACTTTACTAACCTGGACGATCTACATCTACAAACATGTAACGATACTCCCGGGTTCAAACCATTTACTTTAACTCTCTGCGAATCGATTTTCAGGTATGGGTTTTTACGTGTTTTTCACTTAGTCTACTTTAAGCTCTTTACAACAATAACTGTTTACACTTTTAATCAAATAACTTTCTAATTACTGATATTCACATGCTCACGTCGTTAGTCACGTGACTAACATAACTTACTTTTTTGGACAACCATGAAAAATGGAAGCTACTTTCCTTCACAAGAATGTCAAATGGAGAGAAAAATTTTCGGTTACACAATCCGCCGACATTTTCTACAAATTTCGCGGCCTACTACACCGTTACTCTTAAAAATCAGTAATCCACGGAACGAATATCTTATTAACCCTTTTTATCTTCGCGAAGTTTTTTAAAATGCCGTCAATACCACATAAAAAAAAGCCAGCTACCTCACCAAAATTTACGAGACTGCCAGTTACAACAGCTCGTGCACCGGTCGGGCCAGATAATTTACTATAACTTACTAACTTCTTGCTTACCGACAGATTGATTGACGGCTTTCATACAAACATTTTCACAATGTTGTTGTCCGGCATTTTTCTGAATAAAAATTACAGATCAACTGAAACGAAAGTCACGTTCATGGCAATTCAAATGAAAATAAACGCTACGACACAAAAATACTCACGCCCAAAGTTGCATCGAGATAGGAAATGTACTCCTTGAGTTCAGGTGAATGGATATTCGGATATGGCAAGCCAATTACAACGATGCACCTTTATTATTGAAAACAAAGTATACAATCTTGTCGAAACAGATATTTCACCTATTTGAATAAAGAATACGCGAATAAACAATACATTCATTTACCTTCCTAAATCATCTGAAAAGTTAATGCCCTCACTCATTTTCCCACCAACGACACATAGCAAGATGGCGCCGTTATGAGCGGATGTTGACTCTTTGCATTGAGTTTTCTATGACGGAAAAAAACAAACATAATAGCAAAAGCCTTTTCTTGAAAAGGTGCAACGTTTGTTCGATGAAAGAGTGGCAGGAAAAGTTTTTGTTCGAAGCGCATCTCTGTCAACTGAATCATTCGTCGAAAACGCGATTTGCTGTTAAAACATTGTATTTGACATTATTTCACAACAAAAAGACAGTGTGGTGCAGAGAAAAAAATATTAACGTTATTCTGCAAAGTAATATAAAAACACCATAACGACACAGACATTATATATAACTTTCATAAGTGTAGTTAAATATTCATTTTTCCCCTACTTCATAAAACGAACAAGCTGATCACCAATGTTTCACGGTATAATTCACCTCACTGCCGAAAGCTTTTAATACAATGAAATAACCAACCTTGATGAATCGACCATAATCATTAAGCGTTTGCTCAACTTCTGCTGCTTTTCTTGGCTCGGAAAATATCTAATAGCAAAAAATAGGCAGAGTTGGAAGCAAACATATATCTATTTTACTTTTACGTGTGAAAAACTTAACAATGGTCATCAAGATCAAAAAAGTGGCAAGGCCAGCTAGTTTCATTCCCACAATCAAATATTTCTCAGTTAAAATAAATACAATGAATGGAGCTAGTTCAACTTTTTAAAAAAATGAATAATACCTTTGCTTAAACATTTGCATCGTAGAAATACAAACTTTGCAACGTTTTTGTTAGCATTTTAGTTAGCAATAAGACAAAGAAACTTGATAAGATGCCTGCCGAAATGTATTGGGTCATGCATTTTTTCACAAGTCTGTCCAATTATCTCTTTGAAGGTAGATTTTAGTTACCCTTTACCACGACAAGTAGGCTTTTTAAGAAAATTTTTAAATGTATTGCCCCGAAAAATCTAGTTCCTCGTGGGAAATAAAAGGCTAGGATAATGCAAAAAATTGAATTGAAATTAACCACCTTACGAAGCGTCCAATCGTTGATTTACATTGTATTTAGGAAAAAAACGATACGAAGAAATCAACTTACTAGAGAGTTTTAGTTTGGTGTTAAAGACAAACCGCAAAAAGTCACGTGATCATGGCTTTGCTGTTTACATTGCGGTTTGTGGTTCAGGTTTTAACTGAAAGAGGCCCTTCTTGCGGTAGGTGATGTACCGCAAGCATTTCAGTACTTTTAACATAACCAAGTGACGTTTATTACTCAATGTTATAATTTTATGTGAGTATACATCATGATTATGCCTTTTTTATCGACAAACTTTTAACACAACATGAAATTTAGCTCATGACAATGCGAATAGTAAAATACAAATTTAAAACGCCAAACCAAATTGAAATTTTTTTCGAAACGGCAAACCTCAACGGCCAGCGGGTTGTTTAGGTTTGGAGTTTGCCGTAGACGCCAAACTAAAACTCTCTATTACCTAAAATAACTTTTCAATGACGTGCAACAGACTTATACACACACAAGAAACTGTGCTTTGTGCAAAAATATGTCGCATACGTTTTGATACAGAAGAATTTGCATGTTGTTCATATTTGTTTTATGAAAGGCTCAGCAAAAAAGATTGCAACATTGCACTAAAATAATTACCAACATGTTTTGCTCTAAAGTAATAAGACTTGCCATTATGAAACAATTGAGATTGTTAACTTAATAAATCACGCAGGCACCTTCTTTTTGGCGTCAATCTTTTGGAAAACTCCACTTTGATACCACTCCTTAACAACCTTTTCTTTAAAGTCGTAAGATGGGAAGAAACAAACCAATCCCGATGGAACTATGCGGCATATATTTGTCAACACACAACTCACTTCCACTATCTAAAAAAAAATGATTGTGAAAACGGTGGGATACAGCTGTCAACGTTACGCAATACATATGAAAACTGTGTTTATCATTAGAATTGATAATCAAGCGCTCGCAAACCATATTTTTTGAATCCCTCGATTGATACGTAAAATCCAAATCAAACCCTGACGGTCCTCTATTTAGGGCGATCGCCAGCAAATTATCTTTCGGAATAATATGACCTATGGAAAAAATTAACCAATACTTTTGAAACTAATTAGCTCTTTGTGAGCGATAATCTTGCAACCATAGCCAAGCACATACCACATGTAAATTCAAAGATGTTTTCCATCGGTACAGAACAGGCATATAGTAATTGCTGCTTGAATTCGTGTACCTAACAGAAGGTTTAAGTCACATAATAACACGATACTTCATATAACCTAAGATAAAAATATGAATAAAATCGTACGGGTTGCATGGTTCCTCCAGCAACTATGACCGCTCTGGCGTCTTTAACGACACTCTTGAAGTAAACGGCAGGATTGAGAAGAAGAAACTTCAAGGTGGAACGACCCAAAAGACCTAAATACAAGCAACGACACATACACTTTTCTACTGGTACAATGTTCCAAATGCAGAATGATTTATGCATTACCAACTCTGCAAGGAAAACATTGAACAACAGACAGCAGATTAGCATTAACGTACATTTCTCGAGACTCAATCAAGACTTCAAATCTCTTTAGATGAAAATCCAACAATGTGAACATTTTAAAACCAACTAAATATCACACAGCACTGTATTTCGCAAATCGAAGATATTCAAAAAACAGTATTATACCTTTGTTATCAATAACTATTCGACCATCTTTATCTGCATTGGTCAAACACTCCAGAAAGTTTTCTATGTTCTGGAGGGGCGATGACATTGGAACAAATTCACTGTCACAATGTTTTCCATCTTTAAAAAAAACATCAGAAGTGAATAATTTCATAAAACACCGATTAAATTTGATTAACAAGCCAGTGATATAAATCACGGATTAATTTCAGTAGATTTTAGTCATTCGAGAAACGTTCTTGCATTTGTCAACAAACCTCATCATAAGTGAAAAATAGCCCTCTTAATGCATACTTATCTAACGCTTGTTAATACAATGCTATGGAAGCAGATATCTACGTAGACATATATAAAAACTGTTAAATTTCCAATGAGTGGCTTCACCGTTTGATATATAAGGAATAAAAGATGTTCACTGTGTTTGCACTGGCTTATCTTAATTGAGGAGACCTTAAGTAGAACTCAACGAGAGAAGATCAGCTCATGATTGATTTGCAAATTCTCATTGATTGATTGATTGATTTAGGCGCTTTATTGTTTTTATTTCATAATAATATACTATGGAATTGTGAATTTAGCATGTATTGCAAATACATACGTGTAGTCAGTTATTGAGAACCTAAAGCTCGAATACAAGTTCTTAGCCACACCGAAATCATATGAAATAAATTACATTGAACTCTCTTCAAAGAGGCAGGGCTCTAGGGATTAAATTCATTATTCGCTTTAAGAAGGTGTCGTCTTACGTATGTAAAACTTATGCCGTATTCTAAAAGCTCACTCACACTCACTTAGTTTTGCTTCAAAGTCGTCTCATAATTACACGAAAACGGCATTTTCACTCGACTGATTGCTCGATTTGAAATATTTTAGCCAAAAACTTGCTATCGATGGAGAAGTTAGTTTGCCATTGGTCTTTGGAGTGCAATATCTAGGTGGCACTGCGTGAGTTGAAGGTGAGCGAGCTTTTAGAATACTGGCGCTGATGTCCCTTCACTTGTATATAACATAATCTACCTGCACAAACTGCGGTGCTGTATTTATCAACGAAGCCGTTCAGCTAAAAATATAACCGGAATTATTAGGTTTGGAATATAAATTAACCAAGAATTTATAAACAGCAAAAACTCTTCATTATTTCCACATACCTTTTTAGAAATCAAGCTTCGCTCACAGTACCGTTTTACCTACAATTAAAATACAAGAATAAACATATTTAAGAGTGCAATGATGTTTACAGAGAGAACAAAGAACACGAACGAATAACTGCAATAAAACGATCACCATCAAGTGCACCACAATAATAAACCACGTGACGTACTTTGAATAAGTTGATGTTGTCCATCTTGGTTGCAAATAGAAAATCGTTGATCTTTAGCAACCTTACATCATCTGGAAGAACAGTAAAATGCAAATTGGTATTTTGCTGACAAAGAGATGAAGTTTTACACAACTTTATTCAGCAAAGACAAGATTAGATTTAATACATCGACGCACTAAATGAAGCTGAAAAAAACACGCTCAGCGTTTCAAATTGCATTTGCTTGATTTCAGCTCGTACGCACAGAAAGAAGCCTGAAATGAGGCCAAGACCAAATATATCTCCCCAATAATGACAAAAAACACAATTCATCGTCTTTTAAGTTAAGTTTATGGTTTTCATTTGAAGAAATGAGTTTCGACGTGCACTAATTGTCCAGATCAACTTATCTTCCAGTTAATCAGCTCATCTTCAAGCATCCACTTTATTTAGAACTATTGTTTTGGATGACTGTAAGTTACAATTTAAAATTTAAACGCAAACGTCGCAAGACTATTAGACAAAGTTAGTGAAACATTTTGGCTTTGTTTGCACAAGATACAACAACACATTCCTGCACATACTAATACGCATGCTTGCATTAGCTATAGTGACATCATATCAAAAATGCAACAAAAACAAAAAAGAAATGAAAAAAACCTGAATGTTTGGGACAAAAGCCTTGATCATCATTCTTTTGTGACGATTTTTCTTGTGTTCAAAGAAAGAGGAGATAAATAGCTAATCATAACGAGTTCATGAAATCATAGGATAACGATCATTTTCTCAACGGTAAAATAAAAAAATGCTTCAATTTACCAAAACATGAAAGAAGGCAACTCAAGACTTGCAAAATCTGCTTGACATACATCAAATTCTTGGCTTTCAGTTTTGACCTAAACAGTTCAATGAATCATCAACACATTCATCAACACATTTATCCACACATACACAGACTTCTAATGAAACAGAGAAGCATGTCTTGCAAAACGCAGCGCATGCTTACTAAAAATGTCATGCGGAAGCAAACACATTGAAGAAGCAAACAAATATCTTTTTGTACTTGTATCGATCCCGATATTGTAGCAACTGAGAATGTGCTCTTGATATCTAAAAAGGAACGTTTATGGGCAAGTAAGTGCAACCTTTCTTGACATATGAAAAATTACTTTGTATGAATTTGTATCACTTAAAATGACTATATGTATCAGTCAAATCAAGTCAAATCAAATCAGACTATATGTATCAGGGAAAATTCAACATTGGGATTGTGTTGGCTTAGTTCGTAAGCTTCAAATTATTCAAGCAAAAACTAGAGCTACATTTGAAATGAAGGCAAACAGAAAAAATACAAAAGCACTACACCTGAAATCCTGAAATTTCGACACTGTGTATGCTGCTGATCGTGTCAATCAAATTATGAGCTTCGTCAATAATCACAACATTCCCCTTTAATTTAATACCGCAGGCTTCACGTGACGCTTGATGAAGAAGCATATTGTAGGGTAATACTACAAGCTGTAAGATAAAATCCAATGGAAAGCAAAGTTCATGTATAAGTTGTTGAATACCGAGGGCTCAAAGTTACTCTCCAATATGTTTACGTATAAAAGCGAAAAGGCAAATCATCCATCTTCGTGATACTTCTAGTAGTTTTTGATTACCGACCCCCCCCCCGTACTAACAGTATGAACAGTATGAAAAAAAGCTTCACGTACGATGCGGCGCGCATTAGGAATTCTATTCCACATCAAATAAGAGATAGCAAATCCCTTTCTGCCTTTCAAAGAAAAATGCCACTCACATAGAGGTCATTGATAAATGCACGTGTAAATATTAATTTTCATTGTGATATAACTAATCATTGTTCCCTTCATTAATTTTATGGTATAAATATAGCCTAATTTTGTAAATTTTTCATTTTGTAAATAACAAAAGATTTTCTTTGACGTCAATTCTGCGCGTCTGTTCTCTTATAGATCATGGCTCTCGACCAATGAAACTGTTTAAAATTTTAACGTTACTATATAAACTGATTGGTGCTATAATTCTGACAAATTGGATTGATCGCGCATATCTATGCGTATGAAGTATGTAGAATGATTTCATGATGTCCGAAATAATAACTTCCTCCGAAAAGACCATCTTGTTCAAAATAAGATCAAGCCCGAAAACAAAGCAAAAAAAGTTATCGGACGTGATGACAATGTGGGCTAACTCAAATAGAATGATATAAAAACATAAAGGTGTTCGTACCTCCGCTTTAGGTACAGCATATCGGCTGCCATAATATGGACATGCTTCGACATCTTCGCCCACAGATATCAATTCTTCCACATCCTTTACTTCCATCTGAAAACGATGTAAAATCATTTATCATCGATCGTTATAAATTAAAAAATGAAATCGCAAAATTCCTTTTTAGAAAGTATTGGAAAAAACTCGACTATATTACTTCATTACACGATGTCGGTAAATGTTTTTGCACGCATATTCATTGACCTTCCCGTGAAATAATAACATTGAAATACTTTCATCTCTTACTTAGGAAATAATCCCTATAATAATTTTATCTGTCATTTTAGAAAATACTCCATATTCTTCGATAAACTACCACACCATCGAAAGAAGGAACATTTGATAGAACGTTCGCGGAGCTAAAATATCTATTAAAACTAAATGCTTTTTTTTTCCAAATAGTGACGCAGTTCGTCAGTAAAATTGTTGGAAATAGCGTAAAAGGAGACCGCTGGGGCATAAGTCCAAAAGCTTCAGATGAAGTTATGTAACTTGGAACTGTTTTGAAAAATAAGCAGTTCTCACAACTTCGAATGCATTTTATTTGGAGATGAAAAAATTTACAACAACGTTTCACGTAACAACATGCGCTTCGATGCACAATTTGAACGTACCAATATTAAGTCCTTGTAGTGTTGGAGTCGTTGATAATCATAAAATGGGCAACCATTTGCAGACTTGAATTTCTTATTTCTTTGAGATTCCTGTTTCTTTTTTCCTAGAGAGCAGGCGCGCGTAAAATTAATGATGCTAAATTCTACAGTAAAAATGCAGTTAATGCACACAGTTTAATGGTATTTCATAATATTTATCGTAAAATACTTGAAACTGGATGGAGCAACGTTCTCAATTATTTTCCATGCTTCAACCATAACCTCACCTTTCTTTTTTTTCTGTAAATCCAGGCATTTATCGTTGACACGTGTGATATTACGTAATTTTTTGACCTCTTGATTCACGCATAAGTTCTGAACAGATCAAAACAGGGTCGTTGAGCATAATTTATGGATACTAAATAATCACTATACTACAATAAGTACGTACCAGTCTCGAACCGAGAGAGACGACACGAATACTGCTACCAAAACCACTTTTCTTAACTTCATTAACAAACTGATCAAGTTGCGAATGAGTACGACTGCAATAATATATCTGGAAAATTTTTGTAATTTTCAGCGAATGATGAAATCTTTTACTTCATGTAGCAACCATATCTATCCCTACAGGCCATTCTAAAGAATAGCCCAGCTATGGAATATCCCCGATGAAATATGTTAATTTAGCTACAATACCTACAAATTATACCCAAAAATGCTACTAAAATTCAAAGCAGATAGAAGTCAAATACAAATACCTATATTTCGCTAGCACGAGTCATTCCCGATTTCTGCTCAGGAATGCAGCACGAAGTTTGAAAAGTATAGAAGTAGTTCTCATAAAATTCACAATTGAATAATTTAGATTGCGTGCACTAACTTCTACAGTGTTATCTTAATGAATGGTGCCGGCAGGATTTTATTTTGTGGCGGCAAAACACATCAGAAAAGTCATACACATAAATTTCGCACTGTTTTAAGACTGACATTTTCATAGCAATTTCAACGCTATTTCATTATACAATAGAGTACCTTAGTCACATGAGCATCTTCAAATTCCTCTTCCTCGGAGCTACAACTGGACACATGAAACACAAAATATCTTTAAAAAATTAACAATGAAAAGTGACAGTTCAGCTCCATGCAGATTACAAACCAGTTGGCATCCCCTTCCTTATTATTGTCACTGAGATATTCTTGAAGCAGAATATCTTCATCGTCATCGTCTTTACCTACATTTACATCGCCACTTTCATCACGAGGGAGCCGATGCACTTTACTACTAATATTGTCGTCACTATCGAGCTGAAAAAAATTTCGTATAGAATGCAACATCAGATCTTACAATTGGCTGAAATTCATACGTGAAATCGCCATGTCAACAACTGACGTATTATAACATGTATGTCAACAACTGACGTCAAAATTGTTTGTCATTACCACAGCGCGAATATGACACAGCACAACACGAATGAACAAGCTTGTTTTTGATACGATTGCATTTATATGAAAAATATTGGTGACTATTGAACTTGGCTGTTGTAGCTACATACGTAACACGAATAATTTTTTATGTTTAGTTACAAATTATTTTATAATCAGTGGCGGGGCAATGTCAAAATGAATAGAGGGGGGGGGGGAGAGAAAAGTATCTTGGGGAAAGGGCAATTTATTTTAGGTAAGCTATTATTAGACTTGTATTTCAGCAGAAAACCCTTCAGTTTCATAATGGACAATAGTGAAATGAAAATATCTGGGGAAGGCAAACTAAGAGCAGACAATAAAATTGGGGGGATTGATTGGCGCCCAAATTTAGTACCACCACTGTCTAATGGTTGCACATCATACTAACTTTTCTCTTGTGTTGTTTCTTATATCTTTGTTCTCTCAAGCGTTTTAGTTTTTCGTTATACTGCTCTTCTTTTTCTTGTTTAGCCTATTAAAAACTTTTTCTATGATTTACAATAGATATGTCTACATAGTTAATTATAAAGCATGCTTGCTAACTTTATCTGTCAATGGCTTACAGAGTACAGAAGCCTACCTTAGAATGCTCAAGAAGCACATTTCTCTCCCGTTTTAAAGCAATTTCTTGCACCCAAGACGGAACTACAAAGTTGTATAAACTCACATTTAGTGTATATGTAAAAATATTTGCAATGCAACTGAACCATTAAAGAATGTTTCTATCTTTGCAGCTGTTGTGTCCTTTAAACTTGCTAGATCAATTGTGGTCTATTTGAACTTATTTCTTACCCAACCTGTTGCATGTAAACACATGAGCTTGTAAATTTCATACATATTTTATAGCCAAACATGTAAAAACCAACCTGAACTATCTTGCTCCCCTGTTGTTTCACTAGATTAAAAAAAGGAACGAATGGTTAATAAGATCATGTGAAAATGAACCAGTTAATCAAAATATTGAACTTCAAAAAGAACAATGAATAAGGGCAGAATTAAAACCAAAAACTAAAATGAAAACAAGTATAAAACTCTTCTAAACAGGGGCAAAACTATACGGTAACAGGGGAAAGGTGAATATTCATATATTTAGCTCTGCTGCACTGATTTCATTCAAAAGCAATCTTAATTTCAAAAGATATTAGTAGGGCAGAGCTTAATATATAACTCTTAACACAACCCCCCCCCCCTTCTTCAATCAGAATTCTAGCTTTGCCCTGCTTCTAAAGAAGTTGCAGGCTTTTGCAACTGTAGTGTTATTGATTAGTTTTTAACTTCTTCAAATTCTTATTTATTGTGTAAGGGGCCCATAATGCCAGGGGCCCACACAAGTTCTTGTTGTCTTGTCCCTGGCAGTTGTATGATGGATGACAGCAGGAGCATTGTGGTGCATCATTCAACAATCACAGTCTCCCAATAATCATTGTCTTTCATAAAAATAAAAAGAACTAAAAAGTGTCAAATCCTACATACATTGAGTCACCAGTAGTATGAGTTTCTTTAATGTTTTTAGATTTTTCATTAAAATCTCTTAGCCAGGTCAAAGCACCACAAATCAAACTCAGCGATTTCCCCTGGAATTATAGCAAAAGTTAATGGTATAATGTAATTGGTATAATGACAAAGGCATTTAATAAAACCCAAGAACTAATGAAACTGACCAGTGGTATCTTACGTCATTTAAACTTACAGTTCCAGTCGGGCTTTCAAATATTCCTACTCCACCATTTTCAATAACGGAATAAAGATCTTGCATGAACTTCACTTGGATATCGTACGGCGTGAACGGAAACGAGAAGTAACCAGGCTGCTTGTGTGGATTTTCATTCAAAGGATCATCTCCTCTTTTGACAAAAGCCATTTATAACAACTATTTTATTCAAAAGTCCTTCACAAGATTGAGTAGTATAAATTACTCGATCTCGCGAAAACGCAATTAAACCATAATAAAACTAAACCACACGAACGCTTTTGTACCTGATCATAAGCTCAGCCTTCAAACTTACGCGCGAATGAAGCGTGATCGTATTTCCGGTTTATTAACAATTTTTTTCTGCAAACGAACTTCCGGTACGGAGAAAAGAAAATCATGGAAATCATACAAGTTTCATTAGTTTGTATCTGACAGGTAACGTTCTTTTGTGTATTTCGTGGCTATTTGACTGTTCACAATCAGTGGCCGTGTTCAAGATGTTTATAAACTATGATGTTTTGTGTGAAATTATGCTTAGCGGTTTGAAGACTCGCGATGTTCTTCGTTGTATGCAAGTGTGCAAATCTTGGAAGGTTAAAAAGTTCTTTTCCCGTCTGTTAAATGTATTAAAAGCTTCATAGAACATCACGAAAGTTTTTTTATTCACGACAGTTGCAGTTGTCGGACGAATACTTTTGGAAAAAATTTCTTCAACTGAATTTCGATGTCACTGTAGAAAACGATCGAAATAAATTGGAAGGGCCATTACGCGAGTGGTCAAATTCTGAAACATGGTAATAGCAAGAGTAAGATAGTTTATAAAATAACATATTGTGTACAACTTAATATTACTCTGTTGGTAACATGCAGTTGCATTGTTATATAATATACTTTTTAGGTATTGCTACTTTAGAAAAAAATACAATGAAAACGAGACGTATGTGATCAAACCCTTTCCTTCCATGTGGAAGTGTGGTGTAGTTGTTCCCTATGAACTAAATCCATTGTCGCTAAATGTTCAAGAGTTACAGGGTCTGAGCAGATCACTTGAGATATTGATGTACATGAAGAAAGGGGTGGTGGAATTTGGATTACAATGTGGTAAAGATGATACTTCCTTTTGTATACTACAATCTTCAATTGTTTTGACAAGTTCTTTTGATTTCATAAATAATTCTAGTTGAATTTGTTTCTTGAATTTAATAGTAAAAATCTGCAGACTAGTGGCGACAAATGACATCACATTGTTATCTTATACTTTCATAGGAAATGAATGCTCCAGTAATGAAGGTTGCAATTCATTATCAATAGTTCTTATGCCCTGGGTAGGTACAGAACCTATACCAGATAAGGAAACAGTTTTTAGCACGATATTTCAATTCCATGATGAAATATGGCAAGATCAACTGGATGCATACAATTCAAATTTTGAGACAAAAATACCATTTCATTTAGTTGAGCATTCAGAAACAGATATAGATTATTGCTTAAACCAGGTTTTTGGCCGTCCTGAAAAAGAATATGACAACGAGAGAGAACTTTCGTTCTTTACATGGCTTCAGAACCTGATGGTACCAAGTACAATATACATAGCAGGTGAAGGAAAGATGAATCCTGTTGCGGAGTTTTTCATCACGCCTGTGGCTCCAGGTTGGGTTGGGGGAATTCTGACTGGTGAAATATGGACCTAATTATACCAGACAGTCAGTGACCTTTCTTCTTTGAATTTTTGAGAGCCGCAATCACAGCATGATTTTGGACTTCAACAAGTAAACCCCAATTAAGAAATACCAGTTCTAGTTAAATTTAAGATTACCTATATCAAAAACATGAGGATGATTGACTTGGTATTATGTAGTAAAACTATAATATGCAGTATGACCAGCATGCTTGAGTTAAAATTGGTTTAATGTTTGAAACATTCAGCGAACTGTAAAATGTACAAAAGTCACAGGAATGCAACATGCTATCAATAGATTCAAATTATACAACTTTGATAAATTTGCACTCATAACATTCACCTTTTTATTTTTCTCCCTTTAAATGATACTAGAAAAAATGTGTCAAAATTACAAGTATAATTAATACTACATCCAAATTTAACATAACACAATAATGCACTTTATAAATGTTTAGTAGATGCCAAAGTTTCTTTAGGATCTCAAAAAACTGGCAAATATCAAGTGAAACTATCTTTCTCAAAAGTTTTATAATGAATATGAAGCATTTCGTTAACATTAGAGACCTTCATCTATAAATTTCATTGGAATTATGAAGAAATAATCAAACATTATTTTCTGTTTGATTTGTTAATGATTCATATCGATCTTCACTCCTAACCAGACGAACCTGAAGTCGACTGTTTTCCAGTTCTTTGGTAAAAGTAAGAAACACAAGAAGAAATGAGCCTACCATTACCCATTCCATAGCATCGGCTGCAATGTGTTCTTTGAATCCAGATTCATCTGAATGCCAACGCAAAACAATACCTTTGTTATGATCTTTGTAGGCAAATTTCATCAATACCAGCATTGCCAAAAAGGAAAGCGTTGATATAACAGAAAGTACAAGTCGGATAAAACAGATATGTGAACCCACCAAACCTATTTCTTTCATTTTGAATGATATCCATACTTGAATCCACGCATATATATTTCCAGAACAAAACAGCAAAAAGGCACCAATAAGGTGGACAGTAGTAACCTGAGTTTCCTGTAAACAATGGTAGAAGTATTAAATTAGTAAATTATGCATTAACCCACTTTTTCACGCAAGTTACTACACTTCCAGGGTAATTGTACTTACCGGAAAATTTGCAACCAAGCTGGACCCACATATTGCAATAAAACCTAAGACCACACATATTCTATTCGCGACGAATATTTTTCGGCTACCTTCCACCCATTCTACGTCCCGTTTTACTTGAAGATATCGCATGTAAATTACGATAACGCCAAGAAAGGTGGCGATGTTTACCAACTCGGAGAATATGTTACTTTCTGGAGATTTTGTGGCCGTATCACTGATCGTTGGGAACCACGGTGTGACATCGCTTTTTGAAACGGCTATGAGAAATGAAGTTATAATCGACAGTGTCAGCAATAATGTAAATATTATGGGCAGATATTGCGGACAATTCGAAATCATTCTTAATCCTTCGCTCAGAATGCAATGTATACAACCCACGAGTGGTACAACTGGTATAATACAAATCACCAAACAAAATTACAAGTATTTAGCAATGTTTGCAACTTGCGCACGTGATCACCTGATTGTGCAATTTTACAATAAAGACTTGTTTCTATCCACCAAACGTAGACAGTTTTGCTACAGATTTCGTAAAAATTGTATAATTGTTCATATTCGCTTTTTGCAAAAAATGCTATGAAACGTATGAGCTTTGCTCGACATCTTAAGTAAAACTTTTTTGAATTGAACTTTAAATACGCGCACAATTTTTTTAAAAATTCCTCCGCCAAAATTATGTTTTTGTCTCGTTGACATTTATTTCCTGTTCGGCCAGAATTCTCAGAAAACGCCATCACTTGTTAATCATGTGACAAGTAATCACTGCAAATAATGCAAAAATGACGTAATTTTGATTAGCCTGTGTTGTAGCGTGTACGTTTTTAGTTGTGAAATCATTTTCAAAAAGCGTGTGACTTAAAAAGCCAGAAGTTATTATTCATTTGAACCAATCGTGATGGGGGCCTATTGTACTGCCGATCTCTTACCGATTTGCTTTTCTGCTTTGCTATCAATAACTGTATGTGCTTCGTTCGTGGTTGCAGTTGCGCTACACGACATAGTACCAGTTTTCCCGGCCATTAGTGACACGGCTGCAAAACCTCCCGAGAGCAATATATTCTCACAATTGGTAAATATCTCGACATTCCTTGGAATAGCTGTTGTCGGCGTTCGTTACATGCAGGTTAAACGCGACGTTGCTCAATTGATCGGAAATCGCGTGACATTGAAATTGAACCATTATAGTGCCTTCTTCGGTGTGTTTTCTATCTTTGGTGCCAGTATAGTTGGTAATTTTTCGGTAAGCATGACAGTAGAATGTTGCATTATTATTACAAACCAACAATTGTAATTAGTTATTTCATTGTGTTGCTCACAATATGCAGTCGGAAAATGAGAGCTATATATTCATGAATGAAATGCAGCTCTTTTAAAATGACGGATTAAAATATACATATTCATGAGCGACATTTCAACACATTTCAAGTATGGTTGTTGCTAGACATGTCTTCCCGTGGAGTTATAGTTTTATAAATTGGTTATTTGGTTAATATATTTTTGTGGGTTGTAGCAACCCATTACCCTCCATCATCCTCCATCATCCTCCATCACTCTCCTCTTCCATTACCCTCCTCGACCACTCTTCCTCCCCTTTGTAATGTACACACCACATGACACAAGATTATGTTTAAACTTAAATAGTCCAAAGTCATTTATCAAATTCTTGTAGGAAAGTCAAGTATTGGATGCACATGATGCTGGAGCCGTTATTTTTTTTGTTGTCGGCAATTTGTATGCATGGTGTCAAGTAATCATATCTTATCATATGAGAAAATTTCATTTGGTATCAACCACTCTTTGCGTGGTCAGGACTGTAGTATCGGTGATTTCAACTGCAAGTCTTTTTATCTTTCTTATTTTGAAGTTCTATTCGCAAAAATTGTGGCATGGTGATATATTTTATTGGAACTCAAATGACCCTGGCTACAAGCTTCATGTCATTGGAAATGCATTTGAATGGATTCTTGTTCTTCATTTTTTGATATTAATTTTGACTTTTGCAAAAGAGTTGCATAGGAGAAGATTGGAAATCAATCTTGTTCGCTTTCCATATGATTATGAACCAATTCCAGTGTCTTAGTGTGAAAAATACAGTGAACAATGTATAATTTAAAGAAGAGCAATTTTACATTAACAAGAGGGCATTTTTATTTTATAACTTTGAAATGACAAACTGTTGAACATGGTATAATCCTTGGAAAAGGAATTTTTAGCAATTAAAATATGATAATTTTTGACGTGTATAGTACATGGGATCTTTTTAAGACCTCAACCAGACATTTTGAATAAAAAAGTAATATATAAAATAGAACAAGAATCACGTTGTAAATTTTTTGCGGATTTCTAGTCATATATGACGTGACAGTTAAACACTTGAGGTATTAAATATTTAGTTTAATGATTAACAGGGGCGTCGCGTTTGGAGGGTACCTGGGGGTGCCAGACCCCCCACCCCACCCCATCATAGTTCCATCGGCAAAAATTGTTCCTCTATTGATGATTTTTAAAGAAATTTCAATACATTCTTAGAAACATACGCTGAAACCACGACCATGCCACTCTCTATTTGTCAGCAAATTTTATGCCCAAACCCCCTCAAAAACATGGAGTATACTACATTCCTGATGATTAACTTTCAAATTGCTGTTCGAGGTATGTGGACTTTTCCACTTTATTGCCAAGTTTGCCGAGTTCAAGCCGCGCAGCAAACAAGTACCTTGTGCAAGCACGTAATTCTGACGTATTGACGTACGTATGACGTATATGCAGGAACCATCATTTACCACATCACTTCTCATCCATGTTAATGCTGCGCACCGAGTAATGTTGGAATTAGCGCTTATCAGACACGACCTATGGCTTTTGACGACGTGAAAACGACGTAAAAATGACGTGGCTCTTACACAATTGGGCATGTCATATTCTCGACGTCTTTGAGTGCACATGGCGCATGATCGATTTTTTTGAAAAATTTTGATTTCATTACATTCTACAACACAAACTTTCTGCATTTCACAACACCAACACTGCAAGTTTTAATGAATGCTTAATAGTTAATTGTTTTTTAGTGAATTTGTGTTTTTTATTAGTGAATAAAGAACGTTTATAATTTATTAATTATGTCTATCGATTCAACAGCTGTAATGCAAACTTGGCAATAGTTCGAGGACGAACGTGACATAATCCAATCACAGCAAAAAGTTTTATGACAACGCTTTTCGCATCACCTCTAGTATGATGATCGAAACGAGAGAGCCCAATTGTTGAGATTTATAAAAACGCTCATGTCTGCATCATGTTAGATTACACTTGGCTTTTGGTATTCACTAAGTATTGTATTTTAACTTGAATTCAACAATGGAAAATATTTGTTTTCAGTTATTACAACATTCTTCGGTATTACCAATGCGATGAACATCACTGTAAATCGGTACTCTTTCTGAAGGCAATATATACCTCGGTACGGTGAGAAAATTATCGTCGACGTTAACTTCGATGGGACTTAGAACACGCTGACCTCTCTCTAGTTTCTTAATGTCTAACAAAGCCCCAGATTGTCTAGCCGTTGTGGACCTGTCATCAACGGCTCTTTCCAAATTATTCTCGCTTCGGTAGATTTTAGCGTTTGACGTTGAGCCACGCCTTGAAAATCGAGCACTAGATAATGTCCATGTAGCAGGTGACGTTTTCCTAAGAGTCAATGACGATCGCCTCAGTCGAACCTTCCTAATTATTCTCATAAATCCTTTTCGAAATTTGCCTGTGACAAGGGCGTACGCGATTGGATTGATCCCACTTGATAGGAATGAAAGTAAACAACTAATCGATATAGCTAGGTTGGGAATACGCGTGGACGGCGAAAGATTTTTTACAAGATACAGTGCATTTATCGGAAGCCAGCAAATAACGTGAACAATAATTGTAATGAAAACTGTGCCAGTGTGATATTTCTTTTTTACAATACTTTTTTGAACGCCACCTTTTAAGAGCTCGTTTTGAACGCGAATTTCGATTGTGGATATGGTTGCCGCATGGCGTTTGGCGACTACGAAAATCCAACTATAACATACTGACATGACTGTGAGCGGTATTAAAAACGTGCTAATTATCTTAAAAAAGAAATACCCGTTGTCTTTTTTTAAATTCAAAGTGCATTTGTACTGATGCCTTTCGTAGCCATAGGTACCCCAGTTCAGCAGAGGTACTACAGAAATAATCAAAGATGTCACCCATACCACAACGATAACGGGCTTCGTATTCCTGTTCATCATACATTTTTCGTAGTGTAAGCAGTGAATTATCGAATAATATCGTTCGTAGGCTATGATTGCCATGGTGAATGAGGCTGTAGTGGCGTAGAACGAGTCGGAAAAACCGACAAATTGACACAGAGCGTGATTTGTATTTTCTTTGTCATTTATAACGGACCTAATGGCAAACGGATACGAAATGCACGCGAACAGAAGATCTGCAATGCTCAGGTTGACGACCAGATAGTTTGTGCACTTGCGTAGTCGATGATTGCCCAAAACTATTCCGATTACGAGTAAATTGGCTAGAATTGTAAATACATTGAGAAAAATAAGTAGAAAGGACGCCCACAGTTTAGTTGCAAATGACAACTTTCCGAACGTCGTGTTCATTCCACAAAGGACATGAGAAATATGGCACGAATTTTTTAAAACGAATGAATATATGTATCCAATACGTCAGTATTCAAATAGGGTTCTCGTCTTCGCTGTTGGACAGCACCACAAAATAACAATTTTCTCTTTGTTCTACTCTTATGAGAATAGTGGGACGAATGATATTTTCTATTTCATTATTACATCACGTCAGTTTTTAAATCTAGCCATATTTTCAGTGACATCGCGTCAATGTCTTTGTAACTCTTTGAGTCATTTGCGTATAACCGAGATTGTAAACGGTCGTGATCCTTGGTCAAAAAGCCGCAACTGCTATTTTATGCCTATCCGCTATGAATAGCGCTCATTACTAATTTATTATTTGTGTCATTTGTTTGTACTACACCTTTTTCAGTTTTTTCCTTTTTCTTTTCCAAGATTTATGAAGCTCAGACATGCACAAATCGGTGTGGAAGTTGAAATACACGATGCTAAAAATGCCCCTCAATGTATAAGTGTTTCAGGTCATTTTTTTTTGATAAAGACATGCATTTCTTGAATAGGAAGTCTTCATCGCCGAAACGCGTTTTCAAACAAAGACGTATAAACGTGGATACAAAAAATCTACGGTCAATAATAATATCTTCTCATGATGCAAGTCGTGCATACTTTTAGAAATGCGAATAAAACACGCATAAGTTATAGTTGAATTTTCTCGACATGCATTCATCATGCTCCATAGGCGTCCGATTATTCTATTCAACTGAAAAACGATGTTTATCGCAGTTACTTAGTTGTATGACGTAGATATAAGAGGGATAAGAAAGAAAACCAGTCATTAACTTCGCAGGCAGCAACATTCAGTAGTATTTTTTTTAATTTAAAATTGAACTGCGGTTTACCAACATAAGCAAGCACCTAAAAGCACGTATAATCTAGTTTGCACTTTTACAAAAGAACATTATTATGCTCTGTGGGATAGTTTGCTCTTTTAAATACATGAAATATGAATTTTATAAACATTTGTACGTCATAAATGTCTTACATAACTCTTTTCAAAATACAAACTTTAATTTTTAATGAATATAATAATATACTTTGGATATTTCTCGGCTGTGATTGGTTGATTGCAGTACAGTTTATCTGTCATTGCACTGATAAATTTGGTAATAGCAATTTACAGCTTTTTGAGAATGCAATAACTGTACTGTTGGAAAGCTGTAATTGCACATTAAAAAAGGGTAGCTAATTCCCTTTAACACCATTTTTGAAAGTGTTTATTTGTTCATTAATACCTTCTTTTATCAGCTCCTAACTTCTTATTTTGCAAGACCAGGTAAATAATGAAACAAATGGAAGAATATATGGACCGCGAGCGCTTACGGCTTACGGTATTTTGCTTTTCCTTTTTATTTTTTGCTCTTTTGTCAGTCTTAATAATGGTCTGTGCACCTCGTTTCCAGTTTTTGTTTATTTAGTCCATTGTCTTTTTTCTCAGAGTCTAATTCTTCATTTGTAAAAAATGAACGGGTGACGCAACCCAACAAAAAAGACCCTGTACTCACAAAAACCGATTTGACTACCAAACAACCAAAAATCTGGCGTTTGTACGAATTACAAACAAAAATTCATTAGTAGACATCATCAAAGACAATAGGTGGTTCACAAACAACTTTAGGCGGTCCTTGCTGCTTACTGTTCCAAATGCTGTACGCAAATCCAGGCAAAGCGTCTTTTCCGTAATGGTTTGACGATTCTTCAACAGTACTGGCCACGCCAATATCACCCTTTGAATGAAAAGTATTTTTATCAAAATACTTTCTAAAATTATAATATGTGAAGAACTTACGTTGACATTCATGGAGATAAGTGCCATTTTAAACATTTCATTTTGTCCGACACGCTTCCAGATATCAGCGATCACAGTTCGGCAGGCATTCTTCGGGCTCATATTGTGCTTGCAAGGAAAACCCCATTTCAATGATAAGGCATGTAGGGTCTTAAGAGCCACGAAAAATCATACATCACACTTACATACCTTTTTCATAAGCTGAACAACGTGAAAACATGGACAAAAACGTAAAATATTATCGCCATCACCAGTTGCTGTATGTAATCAATGAGAAATTATCATTCAAATCGCTAAGCAAGCTCGGGAAAATGTGCACACGACTGTACAATTGAACGATTAAGGTTTTAACATGCAAATTACAAATTTTCCTCGCTCAACGCCATCAGTGCTGGCAAATACGATCATAAGATGAAAAAAAATTTAACCACACTCACATTCAAACAAACTGAGTGCAACACAGAAATTGAGCACCTACCAATCAATGGCATTACTCCATCGATGGCAAGATTTTTGCTGAACATTATTACAATCAAATGATACCGTCCAGATAGTTTTAAAGTGATTTTCAAACCACAATGCACTCAGTACGTGTGAGTGAACGATTAGAACACAAGCGTATGTCTCAAAATGCTGATGTTGTTGCACGAAAAGGGTGCGTTCTTTACACCTTAAGGCATTAAATTATAAAAAATACAGCACCACGAGCCATGTCAAAATTTTCATGCGTTTATTCACTGACCTGCAGCAGCTCCACCCTAAAGTTAAACAATATTTTCAATCATTGTTCAAGACGTTTTACTCGTGTATTTATCGAAACTCGTCCACGTTCCATTGCTATCAAATTATTATTATAGCTACTAGTAGAAATCTTGTAAGTAAGATCTTGTAAGATCCTATAGGATCTTGTAGGATCTTACTTATGAATTAGATGTAAATAAATTTTGATGATTTTTACATATGATTTACACTTATTTTTAAAATGACGAAGAAGGAGACGGATAACAGTTGCGCAGCAAATTAAACTTTTTTTCAAAATGAAAAGGAGTTTTCCCAGCTCAAATCATAGCTACTAAAACGATCGAATAGGCTTTAGTTCATTGAGATGAAACATTATCAATTTTGAACGGCAACTTCTTTGTATGAATAAACTTTAAATAAGCACAAACCGTTGTATGACCTTGCTTTGTAGTAAGCGAAAAGGTGAAAGAAGAGAATTAATACTTTGGGAGATAGGATGTTTATCTCATTCGAAAGAGCTTGACGAGAACTTTAAAATAAGCTTCAGACCATCTCCGTATTTTTTAATTGCAAAATGTTGGCGATTAAAAATTTCATACTTCTATTATATAAGGCAATCGATCCGAGAAGTTCCTAAGGTCAGACAATCAAAAGTCCTTTTGTGCTCATAAATTATTACAGCATGCAATCGTCATAAATTTTTTTCACTATAACGCGCTGTCGAGCAACAAGGCAGCCACTTGAAAATACACACACTATACGCAAACAAACCTTACCTCGTTGTCAGCGTAAAGTCCAGCGCCGGGAAGCGGAGAATCCCCCACGCGACCGCAGGATTTAAATGGCTTGCCACTTGTTGAAGTTCCTATAGATGAATATAAATCGCATCAACTTATATCACAAAGAATACATAAAAAATGGTAATCTTGAAAACATTCTATGATAAAATGAGAACTATTCAGCGTTATAAAAATTCCCTCCCTATCCGCATTATGACGAGTGACTTGCCCATTTATAAATGTTAAGAGGTTTTGCTACCTCGTGGCTGGGCGAAACAGAATCAATTTTAAATTGTAAAACAATAGATTTCTAGAGAATGAATTAATGCTTATGCCAGGTTTATGAGATGATAAACCGAAATAAGTTTTCATGATTGAATAACGATACCTGCTGCAATATTACCATCAAAATCTCTTAGCAGCAAACCTACAGAAAGAAAAATTCATCATCACTGCTGCACGGCATGCTGAATCTTCAAGAGAGTGTTGATATTACAACTAGTTTCACGGAGCAAACATGCAAACAAGGAAATGGTCGATGGCTTTTTGTTTCGCTTCGAGTAAAGGAAGAATACTACAGTCAAACCTCACATATGCAGAGACTTTTGGGACAAGGAACTGGCGTCCGCTCACGGAGGCATTTGCTTATAAGAAGTTATGAATGTAACAACATAGTGGCAATGACCCAAAACCAGTTTCCACTTACGAGAGGTCTGATAACGTCGATATGGTAAGAAAATTGAAGTTAATGGCGTCATTCACGACCGCTCTTGCATGACATTTGAGGGTGTTAGCCAAACATAAGTTTTACTTGTTGAAGTATGAAATTTTCAGATGGCAAAGTTTAGTTAGTTGGTCGTTTGTTAAATTGTGAGAGCTTAGACTGATGATCATCATTTTACAAGTAGGGCTATTCATTTCCCATCTTCATGTGTACCTTTCCAGACACCATTCTGGCATTGAGTCAGTTTAATGATGTATGTACTTACCAATTGTATCATGAGATGATGCTGTCTGCCTGGATTTCATATTTTCATGCTTGTATTCCTGCAAGATTAACTCTTCTAATTCAAAAAAAGTTGCCATGTTAACTGTAATCAATATTATACATTTTGCAACAAGTTTTGCTAGAGCAATTTTGTTTACAAGAATTGTTAAGGAATGCACAAATAATTTTTGAATTCAAATGTAGTCCCTTCTTTATCCATATTGCATTGTCTATTAAATGACAGTCTTAATTATGGTCCATGTTTATGCAAATGTAACAAATCCACAAACAAATTGTCTGTCAGCAATGTCCCAACTCACCTGGTATGCTTTTAGACTGTTCTCTGTCTGCAATGACATGTTGCTCAATATTGGTATCCCCTGCTGTGTTGCAAACAATTTTGCACCTTCACCAACTAAAATGCTGTGTGGTGAATGCTCCATCACAAGTCTTGCAACTGAGAAAGGTTTAGCAACCCTGCAATATAAGGAGTATAACTCATTCAACAATTAAAAGTGTACACAGTTCATGTTTAGTATTGGAATTAAAATTTTGACTTTTGACTGAGCAATTGAGTAACCAGTGAATGAAAAATATTTCCTATTTACTTCATGTTTCTAAAACCCAGTTACACATCGTGCTATAACCATTCATAATTACATGTGTACTAACTTTCTATAAATAATCCAAGCATCTCTACAATGCAACCAAAAGTTAAAAGAAAATTTCATAAATAAAACAAAAGGAACAAGTTGTTTTTATAATCTTTTGGCTTACACGCAATCTTCCAATTGCAGCAAACTAATGGTGGGCAACAATTTGCTTTTTCTGGCCCAGCATCATTTCTCCAAGTGTATACCAATGTTATGCAAAAAAATAGAAAACAAATGTTTGGCCAGAAAGGCATTGTACATCATTATGACTAGCCTTCAAGCTTGGGACCCATTTGGCCTTCTCCTCCACACAACCCTGTTATGAACAGTACATAAGGAAATATTTGTACACACCCTTGAAGAGCAGCAACTGCACCAAATCTGCATTTTCTGCCATCCATTATGGCTGCATCACATTCTAAAATTCCATTTTCATTTGGAAATCCTCCACGCCCAACAACGTATTTCCCAGTTTTGGGATCATCTTCCACAACTAAAAGGTGATGAATAACAAAGAAATCTGTCATTGTTTTCTTGTAGAACTAGAAGACTCTTCGTCCATCATGTGACTATGGAAATATCATGAAAATAAAATAAAAGTGACTTTAATTAAAAATTAAGCAACAGACCATTGATCCCTTTCTCTAAAGCACGTATGATGTCATCGTTTCTCTCCAAAGATGACAATGCTTCTTCGACGGCCATTCGGCTGAATGACCATGTACCAATGATCGAAGAACACATGGGGATTTATGCTTCGTAAACGACTTACAAAGACGCTTATTTATAACATTCTGGAAGCATGTGCATTAGTTTCCAAAATCCCAATGACTTGAATTGCTAAGGTTGCGTATTTACAACCACAAACCAATGTCAAACATTTTACCACAATATATGATATTACATGAAGTTCGATGGTCAGCTTTGTCAGTGATAACCACAGTGGTGATAACTATGGTGATAACCAATGTGAACCTGTATCTGCTTTTATCGTAAACTGGTAAATAGTACTTATAAAAAATTCGCTTTTCGAGTTCCTAGGTAGATGTAGATCCAATGAGAAGATTTTCTTCCTCACCGAGTTGCAAAAAGTGTTCGCAGTGACGGTTTTCCACAATTTTACAATTTAACAAAATCTTATGAATCCCAATACCTAAAATAAAAAATCTCATCAAGACACACAGTTTTGTTCATTGATAATTACAGTTACTAACCGATTTAAGGTACGTTTACACCGCTGACCTGTATAGTAATTAGAACTCAATGGGTGCGATTAGGTTTGCAGTGGCTTAGGTTTAGCCTATTGGATGAAAAATCTTGACGCAAAGTGTTGTGAAACAGCGCATATTTGACTAGCGACCGCGTGAGAACTCTGGCGTCAATTCAAATATAGCCAACTCAAACAAGGCTTTCACCATTATTATTCCAAGTTTACAATTCACAAATTCGTTTAAAAAACAATTAAAGATTTGGTGCACTTTAAATCATCATCAGACTAAATAAACAACATTGTATAGTCTCATGTGTCTTAGGATCAAAAAAGGTACTTTAATAAAATAAAAAACAAACATAATTTCGTTTTCTGCCATGTCAATACTTTTTTACTGTATTATATAAATAATTTTATACACAACCAACATATTTACAAGTCTTCATAAACAAGAACAATTTTCTGTTATTTTGTACATAAATGTACACCATTGCTTAAATACAAAGCTTCACCTGGGCTTCACATGCATAACGTCATACTGCTTTCGTATGACTACTACGCATGCGCCTGCACGTCCAATATTCAGTCCCTTTACCTGTTCCCACTCATTCGTGACCGGATCATAGCGCTCCACATCGTTCAAATATTTTGTCCCATCGTAGCCACCGACCGCGTAAATCGAGGTGCCAAGCCATGAAGCTCCAACTGCATCCCGACAGTTCAGCATCGGGGCTAACATAGTCCATTCGTCGGTCTTCGGATCATATCGCTCAACCGAATCGAATTGCCTCGACGTATCTTGACTGGGTGGAGCATCGTGGCCACCAACCGCATATAGATATCTATCCAGTACAGTCACACCAACACCTAGAACCGATGAAAAACTTTAAAAAACTCTTGACCAACAAGTATCGGTCAGTGACCAACAAGTACTGGTCAGTTAGATCTATGCCGGATGATATCATGCAACATGAAAGACATAATTGGGTATCAACGTACTATTATAACAAACCATGAAAGATGAATTTAAACACTAAACACATACATATACTTTTTGATACATTTTAGAATAGCAGATTGAGTAAACCGTGAATTCAAATTATGTGAATTATGTTTGGAAATTGTAGATTGCTGCTCGATTGGACGGTAACCCGGCAACCTCAAACGTCTTTCAAAGGTTCTAGCAAGAACTTGCTTCTAACTACACATCCCCTACCTCCACGGCGATGTCTCATGGACGATATCATAGTCCACTTATTCGTATGTGGATCGTAAGCCTCGGCAGAGTTTAGGCACGAGCAACCGTCTCTGCCACCAACGGCATACAGCTTAAAATCAAGTACCGCAACACCAACAGTACTCCTTGAAGTACTCATTGCTGCGACGAAACTCCACTGACGCGTCTGAGGATCGTATCTGGAATTATGATTTAAGAGATAAGTCAGCAAGCATCCAATCAGGAAGTATGATTTGAGAGATAGGTCAGAAATGATCGTATCTGGAATTATGATTTAAGACACAGGTCAGGAAGGATCGTATCCGGAAGTATGATTTGAGAGATAGGTCAGGAAGGATCGTATCCGGAAGTATGATTTGAGAGATAGGTCAGGAAGGATCCAATCTGGAAGTATGATTTAGCTAGTAAGTGTTCATGTTTGTGTTTAACGTTCTTTTCACTTCCCAAAGACAGAAAATTTAAAAATTATAAATATCAACGATTTATACAATATATCGAGTTAAATATTCGATTTTCATAGTGTTACTATTACCATCAAAACCTCACTCATTCATCCTATCAAGAAAGAAATAGATGCTCAGGTGGGCTAGAATATATTAAAAATACCTCTCCACTGAGTTGAGATACGACCATCCATCATGACCACCAACAGCATAGAGAGGTCCTCCGAGGACACCAACACCTAACCCATGTCTATGAATATTCATAGGTGTAACGGCTGTCTTTTCTTTCGTACTTGGATCAAAACAATCCACCGTGTTCAATGTTTTCAAACCATCACGACCACCTACAAGGTACAATCTGTTTTCGATGACCGCAACGCCAAACTGCAAGCGTTTATTCGCAATTGTTGCAACAGGAGACCAGGCATCCAGGCGCAGGTTGTAACATTCTATACTTATTGCTCCCTTCGATGCTTCCGAGTTATTTGCTGTAAAAGAAAAATGTGCAAATCCGAGTTATTCGCTGTAAAACAAACAATGTGCAAATCCGAGTTATTTGCTGTAAAACAAACAATGTGCAAATCCGAGTTATTTGCTGTAAAAGAAAAATGTGCAAATCCGAGTTATTCGCTGTAAAACAAACAATGTGCAAATCCGAGTTATTCGCTGTAAAACAAACAACGTGCAAATCCGAGTTATTTGCTGTAAAACAAACAATGTGCAAATCCGAGTTATTTGCTGTAAAACAAACAATGTGCAAATCCGAGTTATTTGCTGTAAAACAAACAATGTGCAAATCCGAGTTATTTGCTATAAAACAAACAATGTGCAAATCCGAGTTATTCGCTGTAAAACAAACAACGTGCAAATCCGAGTTATTCGCTGTAAAACAAAATGTGCAAATCCGAGTTGTTCGCTGTAAAACAAACAACGTGCAAATCCGAGTTATTCGCTATAAAACAAACAACGTGCAAATCCGAGTTATTCGCTGAAAAACAAAAATGTGCAAATCCGAGTTATTCGCTGTAAAACAAACAACGTGCAAATCCGAGTTATTCGCTATAAAACAAACAACGTGAAAATCCGAGTTATTCGCTGTAAAACAAAAATGTGCAAATCCGAGTTATTCGCTGTAAAACAAACAACGTGCAAATCCGAGTTATTCGCTATAAAACAAACAACGTGAAAATCCGAGTTATTCGCTGTAAAACAAACAACGTGCAAATCCGAGTTATTTGCTGTAAAACAAACAACGTGCAAATCCGAGTTATTTGCTGTAAAACAAACAATGTGCATATCCGAGTTATTCGCTGTAAAACAAACAACGTGCAAATCCGAGTTATTTGCTGTAAAACAAACAATGTGCATATCCGAGTTATTTGCTATAAAACAAACAACGTGCAAATCCGAGTTATTCGCTGTAAACCAAACAACGTGCAAATCCGAGTTATTTGCTGTAAAACAAACAATATGCAAATCCGAGTTATTCGCTGTAAAACAAACAATGTGCAAATCCGAGTTATTTGCTGTAAAACAAACAATGTGCAAATCCGAGTTATTTGCTGTAAAACAAACAATATGCAAATCCGAGTTATTTGCTGTAAAACAAACAATGTGCAAATCCGAGTTATTCGCTGTAAAACAAACAACGTGCAAATCCGAGTTATTCGATGTAAAACAAACAACGTGCAAATCCGAGTTATTCGCTGTAAAACAAACAATGTGCAAATCCGATTTATTCGCTATAAAACAAACAATGTGCAAATCCGAGTTATTCGCTGTAAAACAAACAATGTGCAAATCCGAGTTATTCGCTATAAAACAAACAACGTGCAAATCCGAGTTATTCGCTATAAAACAAACAATGTGCAAATCCGAGTTATTTGCTGTAAAACAAACAACGTGCAAATCCGAGTTATTTGCTGTAAAACAAACAATGTGCATATCCGAGTTATTTGCTATAAAACAAACAACGTGCAAATCCGAGTTATTCGCTGTAAACCAAACAATGTGCAAATCCGAGTTATTCGCTTTAAAACAAACAACGTGCAAATCCGAGTTATTTGCTGTAAAACAAACAATATGCAAATCCGAGTTATTCGCTGTAAAACAAACAATGTGCAAATCCGAGTTATTTGCTGTAAAACAAACAATGTGCAAATCCGAGTTATTCGATGTAAAACAAACAACGTGCAAATCCGAGTTATTTGCTGTAAAACAAACAATGTGCATATCCGAGTTATTCGCTGTAAAACAAACAACGTGCAAATCCGAGTTATTTGCTGTAAAACAAACAATGTGCATATCCGAGTTATTCGCTGTAAAACAAACAACGTGCAAATCCGAGTTATTCGCTATAAAACAAACAATGTGCAAATCCGAGTTATTTGCTGTAAAACAAACAACGTGCAAATCCGAGTTATTTGCTGTAAAACAAACAATGTGCATATCCGAGTTATTCGCTGTAAAACAAACAACGTGCAAATCCGAGTTATTTGCTGTAAAACAAACAATGTGCATATCCGAGTTATTCGCTGTAAAACAAACAACGTGCAAATCCGAGTTATTTGCTGTAAAACAAACAATGTGCATATCCGAGTTATTTGCTATAAAACAAACAACGTGCAAATCCGAGTTATTCGCTGTAAACCAAACAATGTGCAAATCCGAGTTATTCGCTGTAAAACAAACAACGTGCAAATCCGAGTTATTTGCTGTAAAACAAACAATATGCAAATCCGAGTTATTCGCTGTAAAACAAACAATGTGCAAATCCGAGTTATTTGCTGTAAAACAAACAATGTGCAAATCCGAGTTATTCGCTGTAAAACAAACAACGTGCAAATCCGAGTTATTCGATGTAAAACAAACAACGTGCAAATCCGAGTTATTCGCTGTAAAACAAACAATGTGCAAATCCGAGTTATTCGCTGTAAAACAAACAACGTGCAAATCCGAGTTATTTGCTGTAAAACAAACAATATGCAAATCCGAGTTATTCGCTGTAAAACAAACAATGTGCAAATCCGAGTTATTTGCTGTAAAACAAACAATGTGCAAATCCGAGTTATTCGCTATAAAACAAACAATGTGCAAATCCGAGTTATTCGCTATAAAACAAAAAATGTGCAAATCCGAGTTATTTGCTGTAAAACAAACAATGTGCAAATCCGAGTTATTCGCTGTAAAACAAACAACGTGCAAATCCGAGTTATTCGATGTAAAACAAACAACGTGCAAATCCGAGTTATTCGCTGTAAAACAAACAATGTGCAAATCCGATTTATTCGCTATAAAACAAACAATGTGCAAATCCGAGTTATTCGCTGTAAAACAAACAATGTGCAAATCCGAGTTATTCGCTATAAAACAAACAACGTGCAAATCCGAGTTATTCGCTATAAAACAAACAATGTGCAAATCCGAGTTATTTGCTGTAAAACAAACAACGTGCAAATCCGAGTTATTTGCTGTAAAACAAACAATGTGCATATCCGAGTTATTTGCTATAAAACAAACAACGTGCAAATCCGAGTTATTCGCTGTAAACCAAACAATGTGCAAATCCGAGTTATTCGCTTTAAAACAAACAACGTGCAAATCCGAGTTATTTGCTGTAAAACAAACAATATGCAAATCCGAGTTATTCGCTGTAAAACAAACAATGTGCAAATCCGAGTTATTTGCTGTAAAACAAACAATGTGCAAATCCGAGTTATTCGATGTAAAACAAACAACGTGCAAATCCGAGTTATTCGCTGTAAAACAAACAATGTGCAAATCCGAGTTATTCGCTATAAAACAAACAATGTGCAAATCCGAGGTATTCGCTGTAAAACAAACAATGTGCAAATCCGAGTTATTCGCTATAAAACAAACAACGTGCAAATCCGAGTTATTCGCTATAAAACAAACAATGTGCAAATCCGAGTTATTTGCTGTAAAACAAACAACGTGCAAATCCGAGTTATTTGCTGTAAAACAAACAATGTGCATATCCGAGTTATTCGCTGTAAAACAAACAACGTGCAAATCCGAGTTATTTGCTGTAAAACAAACAATGTGCATATCCGAGTTATTCGCTGTAAAACAAACAACGTGCAAATCCGAGTTATTTGCTGTAAAACAAACAATGTGCATATCCGAGTTATTTGCTATAAAACAAACAACGTGCAAATCCGAGTTATTCGCTGTAAACCAAACAATGTGCAAATCCGAGTTATTCGCTGTAAAACAAACAACGTGCAAATCCGAGTTATTTGCTGTAAAACAAACAATATGCAAATCCGAGTTATTCGCTGTAAAACAAACAATGTGCAAATCCGAGTTATTTGCTGTAAAACAAACAATGTGCAAATCCGAGTTATTCGCTGTAAAACAAACAACGTGCAAATCCGAGTTATTCGATGTAAAACAAACAACGTGCAAATCCGAGTTATTCGCTGTAAAACAAACAATGTGCAAATCCGAGTTATTCGCTGTAAAACAAACAACGTGCAAATCCGAGTTATTTGCTGTAAAACAAACAATATGCAAATCCGAGTTATTCGCTGTAAAACAAACAATGTGCAAATCCGAGTTATTTGCTGTAAAACAAACAATGTGCAAATCCGAGTTATTCGCTATAAAACAAACAATGTGCAAATCCGAGTTATTCGCTATAAAACAAAAATGTGCAAATCCGAGTTATTTGCTGTAAAACAAACAATGTGCAAATCCGAGTTATTCGCTGTAAAACAAACAACGTGCAAATCCGAGTTATTCGATGTAAAACAAACAACGTGCAAATCCGAGTTATTCGCTGTAAAACAAACAATGTGCAAATCCGATTTATTCGCTATAAAACAAACAATGTGCAAATCCGAGTTATTCGCTGTAAAACAAACAATGTGCAAATCCGAGTTATTCGCTATAAAACAAACAACGTGCAAATCCGAGTTATTCGCTATAAAACAAACAATGTGCAAATCCGAGTTATTTGCTGTAAAACAAACAACGTGCAAATCCGAGTTATTTGCTGTAAAACAAACAATGTGCATATCCGAGTTATTTGCTATAAAACAAACAACGTGCAAATCCGAGTTATTCGCTGTAAACCAAACAATGTGCAAATCCGAGTTATTCGCTTTAAAACAAACAACGTGCAAATCCGAGTTATTTGCTGTAAAACAAACAATATGCAAATCCGAGTTATTCGCTGTAAAACAAACAATGTGCAAATCCGAGTTATTTGCTGTAAAACAAACAATGTGCAAATCCGAGTTATTCGATGTAAAACAAACAACGTGCAAATCCGAGTTATTCGCTGTAAAACAAACAATGTGCAAATCCGAGTTATTCGCTATAAAACAAACAATGTGCAAATCCGAGGTATTCGCTGTAAAACAAACAATGTGCAAATCCGAGTTATTCGCTATAAAACAAACAACGTGCAAATCCGAGTTATTCGCTATAAAACAAACAATGTGCAAATCCGAGTTATTTGCTGTAAAACAAACAACGTGCAAATCCGAGTTATTTGCTGTAAAACAAACAATGTGCATATCCGAGTTATTCGCTGTAAAACAAACAACGTGCAAATCCGAGTTATTTGCTGTAAAACAAACAATGTGCATATCCGAGTTATTCGCTGTAAAACAAACAACGTGCAAATCCGAGTTATTTGCTGTAAAACAAACAATGTGCATATCCGAGTTATTTGCTATAAAACAAACAACGTGCAAATCCGAGTTATTCGCTGTAAACCAAACAATGTGCAAATCCGAGTTATTCGCTGTAAAACAAACAACGTGCAAATCCGAGTTATTTGCTGTAAAACAAACAATATGCAAATCCGAGTTATTCGCTGTAAAACAAACAATGTGCAAATCCGAGTTATTTGCTGTAAAACAAACAATGTGCAAATCCGAGTTATTCGCTGTAAAACAAACAACGTGCAAATCCGAGTTATTCGATGTAAAACAAACAACGTGCAAATCCGAGTTATTCGCTGTAAAACAAACAATGTGCAAATCCGAGTTATTCGCTGTAAAACAAACAACGTGCAAATCCGAGTTATTTGCTGTAAAACAAACAATATGCAAATCCGAGTTATTCGCTGTAAAACAAACAATGTGCAAATCCGAGTTATTTGCTGTAAAACAAACAATGTGCAAATCCGAGTTATTCGCTATAAAACAAACAATGTGCAAATCCGAGTTATTCGCTATAAAACAAAAAATGTGCAAATCCGAGTTATTCGCTGTAAAACAAACAACGTGCAAATCCGAGTTATTTGCTGTAAAACAAACAATATGCAAATCCGGTTATTCGCTGTAAAACAAACAATGTGCAAATCCGAGTTATTTGCTGTAAAACAAACAATGTGCAAATCCGAGTTATTCGCTGTAAAACAAACAATGTGCAAATCCGAGTTATTCGCTATAAAACAAACAATGTGCAAATCCGAGTTATTCGCTGTAAAACAAACAACGTGCAAATCCGAGTTATTCGATGTAAAACAAACAACGTGCAAATCCGAGTTATTCGCTGTAAAACAAACAATGTGCAAATCCGAGTTATTCGCTATAAAACAAACAATGTGCAAATCCGAGTTATTCGCTGTAAAACAAACAATGTGCAAATCCGAGTTATTCGCTATAAAACAAACAACGTGCAAATCCGAGTTATTCGCTATAAAACAAACAATGTGCAAATCCGAGTTATTCGCTGTAAAACAAACAACGTGCAAATCCGAGTTATTTGCTGTAAAACAAACAATGTGCAAATGTTGAAATAAAATCATACAAAATGCAGTAGCCACACAATTCTTCACTGATGGTCAAGTATGTAGCGATCAATCGTTTTCGAATAATAAGATAATTTTTAGTAATTTCATTTACTTTGGAGATTTTTTTACATATGTAGGCTAGAGTGTAGTACAATCACTTAGTGAAATATAACCGACAGTTTTCACATAGTAGGCTGACTCATGGTAATTATATTCACTCTGTAGATCCATTTATATGTACGCTCTTATGTAGCTACTACGTTCCTTTGCGAAATGAAATATGATCAATGGTTTTATTACAAAATTATTTAATCGATTAAATCAACAAATCACCTTTACGATTACCAATCCCTTGATAAGATTCCACACCTTTGAAATGAAAAAGATAATAAAGCATACGTAGCTCTCAGTCTCTTGGCATTATGTACAACAGTGGGGGAAAATGACAAATTTTAATGTGAGTGCACAACCAACAGAAATCCGGGCTATCACTTCCTCATTAAGAAAAATATGACGTTTCGTGGAGCAATATTGATAATTCTTGCGTTGAATTCAAAATTTTAATAGAGCGTAAGCCTCTTAGATTTAAAGTGTTTTTGGAGGGCTAAAATCAACAAATGATTGTCTCAAACTGACAAATCAAATCAAATCAAATCACGATTCCAGCACCAAATACATTGCACATGGTTGCGTTCATTTGTAAACAAGTCAATTAAACAAGTCAATTTATACATGTTTCCTGATCACTTATGCTCGGGAAAAGTAATTTGTAATTGGAAATTTCAGTATTTCCTCTGATTGACACATAAATACATAATTGCTGGAGGCCAGACAAGGATATTCAGAGGTATTCAACAATTGGGTAAGTATACATACAGTGTGCGAATTAGTTCAGAAAAAACGATGTGCAATTTTTTTGACAAAAGTATTTCTTTAGAGGCATACTCAAATCGATATTACGTTAATTATTATATAGCGCTAATTGCTAAATTAATATTTTCAAACGTGAACAAATTTATATGATTTACGACAGTGTTTTTCGTTAAAACTGCTGATTTTTGCACATCGTTTGAAAAAGTGATGTGCAATTGTTTTCATTTTAGCTAAAACGATGTGTAAATTGCACATTGCACACCGTTAATTCGCACACTGTATACATATGCCTAAAAAATGTTGATAATTAAAGCTTGCTTTAATTGCCAAAATAAAAAAACACTTTTTCAGGAATATACACTTCATCCCTTTATGATATTAACAACTAACGCTTGAGAACTTTAACCAAAATGAAATACTACTGACCTCCAACAACATATAAAAGACCAACGTTCGACTTTCTTGGTCTTGTTCGCTTATTCCGCATTTGTGCATGTCTTTCAGGTAACAAATGATATTTCATAGCTTCCAAAAGGAGCTCATTTCCACAATCACTGTAGCTAAGTATTGAGGATTTTTCAACATAGTCCGCCAAGAACTTGCAGTTCATTAGAGGAAATCGAATGTTTTCAAGGAGCTTGTTCACAAATGCCTTTCTTTTAGTGGAGTTAAATTGAACCCATCTCTCCACAGCATAAAACACAGCCTCTTCTCGATTGACATTTAAGTCATCACTGGTTATGAGCTCAATCAATTGTTCTCCATTGATCATTTCAAATTCTTTGCTTTCAATAACCTAGAAGAAAGTTGACAATTGTCATCTTTGCGTTTTAGTCATTCTGCACATGTGTGATGCTATAGGGAAAGTAGTTTATGTTGTAAGAGGACTTTCACCGTAGATGAAATAGCCACGCAAATATCTGCATGTTAACCATAATGTCATTTAATAAAATTGTTAGATGTAGATCATTCAGGCTGGGCATGTATAGAGCAATATTTAATTTAACATTTATTATATATTATGACTTTTCATAAAGACAGTATCCCAACTCAATAAATTGGGATAATTGGGATTGTGGGAAATCACAAGTTTTACTTGGAAAATTTGTTTGTTTAAATTAATTACAATCAAAAAGATAATAAACATGAAAGATCTGGCAAAAATTACCAATGCAACAGAGTAAAATGCCATGCATGGAGTACATCATACTTATCTTGATGACAGAATTTCAAAAAAATAATTGCACTTTACAAACATGACATAATAAATGTCTCAGACTCAGGTAAAATAAATATTCACATTGCCAATTTGGATCTTTCACTATAATCTGGTAACTGAAATTGTTTACAAGCTACAATACTTGAATCATACTTCAAATTAAAGAAGCCTGGGTTTTAGCGAAAGTTTTAAAATACAAATGAACTTAAAATATAAAATGAACATTAACTGTTTAACATAAATATTAAATATAAGTTTTACAAAAAAATTATAATAAAATTGGACGATAAAAAATAAAATATTAAATATAAAAATTGAAAAGCCTCAATTTTAAATTAAATATAAATTAAATGTTAAAAACACACAACAAAAGAATTAAGAGGAAAAGGAATTTTGTAGCAAGTAAAAGAAAAATACAATAACTTAATTGTTTTGAAATTGAAAGTCGACAAGACATCTATTTTCCCATCCATGATCCCAACTATTACAACAAACCTGTTGAAAATTTTCTTTCGTATAAACATCAGCAGCGCTGAAAAGACCCAGGCAACCGTGCCCCTCAGCGAAAGCTCTAATACCAATGCAGTTCGTAGAATGTAAGTGTTGTTGCATAAACTCACAGCATTTATCTTTGACGGTTTCAACTTGCAGTAGACAGGCAACGGTGAGTAAATTTTCTACATTATTAACATGTATGTCAATATCACCAGTGTATGCATAGTCCACAACGAGTGCCAGCGCATCGGGATCAACATTCTGTATGTGAACTTCCTCCTGTATTATTTCGGCCATATCTCCATTAAACATTGCGTCGAAATAATCACTAAATCCGGCCATTATAACACGATGAACATGAATCCTTCGCTCTCCAACCTTCAGAGTGACATCGCAAAGCTGACCATTGGCCCGAAAGGTCTGCATCTTTTTCAAGGTCGCTAGTAAATCATTAGATGAAGAATACCTCAGCGAATCCTTGCCGTCATCCATAAGATTTTAGAAAAGTACAATCGCCGTAAAACAATAGTTTGTTTACAAGTAAGTGAAGCAGAACGACGAGAACTGAAGAAAAAAGCCAGGGTGTTCAATCAATCAACAAATAGTCAACTATTTTTCATACACTAAAAGGAGATTTCTCGAAACATGACAAAACTATCAAGCATTACATAGAGTCCAAGAGTAACTTTAATTTGCTTACAAGTTACAACGTTTAGATCGTCTGTGTGCTTCGTTACCTGTTCATACACAATAGTGTCTCTGTAAATTAATATAATGTATGTAAAACATGCGCTTTATAATTTACATAACGCCTTTTTTTAATAAAAGGAACAAAAAGATTCATGTGAAGAAATTTATCAATAAAAACACCTAAGGAATTTTCTCCAACAGCTTCACTTTACAAAAAACAGAGGAATTCTAAGTAGCTGTCATGGTAGGGTAAGACTCGTCACACATTACCCCAAGAAGACACGTGAAAATTGACCATATCACGCCAAAAGCGGTTTACTTTCATCGTTATCAACAGTAGATTCGTTCTTGTCGCTGGAATTTCCGCTGGTAGGTACACGGAGGCGATTGAATGAAAAAAATAACATGACCTAAAGTAATAAGACGTATAGCAAGGTAAATTTAAATCACTGCTATTATTGAAATAAACGATGTATATTTGGCACATAAGAAACTGTAAAAAAGTAACAAAGTAATATGCAGATCGTACTAATGAGCTTCTGATTTTTTTCTTCATTTCTTTTCAGTCTACGCCCCCAAACTTCGTGGGAAAGAGAAATTTACATATACTTTGAAGACATTCCTCCACTACAAGATAAACTATTTTTCAACTTCTTTCGACTTTTCGAAAGTAATCTCTGTTTGAATTCCTAACAACAGCAAATTTTTTCAAATCAGTGGTCTCCACGCCCTTCATTACGTACAGGTAACCAAAGAAATATTAATTTTTAAATATATTTTAAGTCCTAACACAAATTAGAACAAAAATAATAATGGAGTAGCAACGTATGCTTTCCAGTAGTGCTCGCCTTCTACCAAAATTACTATGACTTCTAAGTTAAGAAACTCACGTACCTCAACAACGATAAGCAAGCCAATCATCACAGCTAAAAGTAGGTATAATCTCCGAAAGAGAGATCCACCCCAAAGGGCACCGAAGATCGTACCCACGCCAATAAATGAACGACGTACGCCCTGAAGAAAACCTAAAAATAATTCACAGTTTATTAAACACTAATCACTATATTGCTTTTGCTTGATTTTTTGGTTTAGAAATATTTTGTAGGGAGATCGGCATACCTCCACCACCCTCTCTAACCAAGGTTGGAAGCCTTGCACATCCCTTCGTATCCCTCCCCCCAAATCCATCTCTGATTAAAACTACTCACGATATTTATACTGTATAAGATATAAATTGCTAAATGAATTGATAATACATAGAGCACACTTCTAAAAACCTCCCTGTCCACTTAAGGTAACAGAAAAGAACAAAAGTCTGACATGCTACGGCAACAAGCAGACATGGAAGTCCAATCGAAACTGGAACCCCCCCCAACAAACAAAACCTTCCTGGATCTTTTCCAGGTTTTGTTTTACTAGGTGTAGTCCTTCTACTGTTATAGTCTTACGACCATTTATCTGAGAAATTTTGTATTGTTACATCACTTGATGTATCAACTGATTGATTCAATCACGCGAGAAATTCACACAAGATTAGAGAGTGTAAATCGCATTGCAGGGGGGGATTGAGGACAGCCAAAGCTATTTCTAATAAAAGCGCGCTATTTTGACAAATGTGGAGCTGGCCTTATATACTTCTTTCTCACCTTGCGTTTTTTCGTCGGTAACTTTGGAGTATAAAGATACTCCGCCAACAGCAAGAAATGGTACGCCAAGAACGATTACGAACGTACCTACAGAGACAGTAGGCAATGTAGTGGGATCATCTGTAAATATAAAGAAGAAACTTTAGACATATATAACATCATGGCAAAGCAATGCTCATAGTGTGTATATAAGCAAGTGTACAAGCGTTTGTACGTTAGTATACGCATGTGCCATTACATATGTTTCGATTTATATTTTGTACACGCCAACACGTCTTGGTTGTCCCGATAACTGGTTTTTGAAATTATAATCTTTACTCTGCTGACTGCATGATTAGACCTTTTGTGTACGCTCAGACAATGGACAGATATTCATGAGGTGGGGCGGGGTGAAAGCTCCATGACTTACAAGTACAGTATTCGTGCTTTAATACTCACGTGGCTTTGCAGGCGCTAAAAGAATCAAATAAAGAATGACAATTGAAGATAGCATTACAAGACCAATAACCAATAACCACCTGAAAACGAAAACAGCGATGATCATAAATAAAACAATGATCCGAAATTGTGAGGGGAGGGGGGTCTCATATTCATATCTGCATGATATGCAGTGCTAAGTTCTTTAGAGCTTCATTATCACATGCAAATATGAATATGAGCAACCCCCATGGTATGCTCATGTTATAAACAACAGCAATTCTAATATCGGACTCAAAGAAGTTGATTAAATTAGGTATTTCACACATGGACAAGCCCTCTTTCTACCACTTTCTGGACATAGGATTACTTAATAGGTTACAATCTTCACGACATTTGTAATTCCAGCCATTTCAGAAACGGGAGGAAAATCGAACGAACGCTGAACCAACATGAAACATCAACATGAATGTAAAGATATAGCTTTCTTTCGAAAACACATTTCATATCAATTTCGTCCCCAGTGCCTTTCCACATTTTTGTGTCTTTCGTCACAGAGTAAAATCATCGGATTGAGGCTGCCTACCTGTCTGCTATGCGTTTACTGATCTTGCTCACAAATGCGTACACAATAATGGCCTACAAAAAGACATAAGTAACTTGGTACAGAAATAGCAACATGTAGCTTAATATGATGTACTGACAAATACATTACAAAAAGATCAATGAATGAGATTTCACTCCATTGAGGAAGATTGGAAAAAATGTACATTATTACATTACAGTTTCATCATTTGCAGATGTACCAAATGCATAAGTTCAGCTAAATCTAAGCTTGAATCTTAAGAAGCAGTATACGGTCAAAAATGTAAGCCGAATAGTTTGATGAGATGAAATCATTCAGGATTAGTGGCATCAACTTATTTCACTAGTATGTCGTGAAGTTCTGCTTGTTTACAACATCAAGGCTGATTTCCACTCAGTGCAAATTGTCGAGCGATCGACTTTTTGCGATCACTTTCTTTTGAATTGTGTGCAGCAGAGTGAAATTGTTCCGGTCGACAGCTTACAATTGAAAAGAAGTGATCGGAAAAAGTCGATTGCGCGACAATTTGCGCTGACTGGAAATCAGCCTTCATTCATTATATTACATTTCGGCAAAATAAGTTTGGCCTGATTGAGATACAGTTCGCACGAAAGTAATGCAAATCAGGCCAAATGACGTAAGACACGAGCTGAAAGGTTCAAAAATAACTAAATGTTGTGCTTGAAAATCAGATGAGGTACACACGATGATTCAGTAGGAAAACGAGTAGTCCCTGTAGTGAGTGTATAAAGGTTCACCTACCTATAGAGTATAAGGTTTACAATGAGTTGAAAAACGATGCTAAGCAGTATCCACATGCACGCATGCAATCTAGATATTATCTGGTCTTTGTAATTACACGAATTGCTACAAGGTTACACATGAATAAATATCCTTATATGTTGGTAAATGATGATCGTCCAGGTTAATAAAGTCCAGAGAAGGACTGTTTTTGTTGTTGTTGACTGACGTTTCGACAACCTTAGCGGTAGTCATCTTCAGAGTCAAATGAGGAGTAAACGTCAGGTTTGCCGTATTACTTTAATAAATATCCTCTGCGAATCAAAGCAGACATATAAAATAGAGACTAGTGCTATTCAAATTAGGATTTTCCAAAAGAAGCTTTACCTCTACTCCAATCAGAGTATACACCACACTAATTTCCGTCTCTTTCCAGCCCATAAGATGTTCTGACATTGGGGCAAACAGAGCCTGTATAAAAAGATTTATATCGACTTGAAACGGTTTTTACAATTTGATTGTACAAGCTCCTAGTTCAAATAAATCGACTCTCTTAGTGTGCCATCTTTTTCCTTAAAACATTTCTCTCAATCGTGCGTATTAATAACGCACTACCTTGCATAAACCATACAATTCACCTGTAGAACGCACAAATCATACACTACGTGTCTGCGCATAGATCATAAACTTTACCTCAAGTGTGCATAATGCAAAGAAAGAGATAAACTGCGTCATCAATAGAACGATTACTTCTTCATTGAGTAATTCTACAAACAAACAACTCGTTACTCCAGCAGGTTTGACAGCACCGACAGTCTCCAAGAATAACACTGGCAGTCTCCATGTGCAAGGATAGCGCTGTCCACAGAAAAAGAGTGACACGACTGTCTATATAATACGCGCATGCCACCCACACAGATACACATATATATATGACATTCAGCTACTATGCAGTGTATGCAGAATCCAGAGTATGTCGTATTCCTTAACATCCAGCTTTATTAACAAAGAGATACGCAATTCTATGTTTTTTTACGGGTATTATCTTTAAGAGTTGTAAGAAAAACCAAACATGGTTTGGCAGGGTCGAAAAACAAGGCTGAAGCAGTGCATATGAAGTGCTCTGACAACTAAGCTTCAAGAAACAAGAGCTAGAGAAAAACTATGAGTACAGGAATACATTAAATAAGTACTAGGTTCGTCCAAAAGATCAATTCTGCGCCCCCCCCCCCGTGCTATAAACATTTTGCATATACCTTCCTACCTTTCCATAAAACGAGCCTTTTTTTGATGCTCTTAATATTTCCCAAAGGTGAAGAGACATTGCCATTTTGTGTACTTTCAGTGCTAGCTTCACCCGCTTGCACGGAGAGACTTTGAAGGGCGACATCAGTGGGCAGATCATAGTAGAGAAAAATTACAATGATGAGCATGATACTCCAAACCACGGCCATCAATATCTAACAAAATGAACAAACCAATATGTTTGCATCATGTATTACTTAGATGTATATTCACAGGCTTTATTCCCATTAATAACTCCCTATTCAAACATTCATAACTTCGTTTAAAGTCTCACCAACTGTGTAATATATAAGGTCTATAAATAAATAAAATAATAGCAAGCTATAGCTACTAAGTTGATTTCTTGCTTTACGTGGTCGCAAAACATCTCTCATCATTAAAATTCATCGCATAATTGAGATTCATAAAAACAATAGCTTAGTTATTAGTTTAACGGTAGTTATTAGTTATTTGCATTACTGTCACGAACTGAAGTAAAATCCGTCTTGCCGTGCCGTGTGCAAGAAAACCTTCCTGATATAGGCCTGGCTCATGTACTAAAAACATTGCCGTCGGCCGTTAAAAACTTAAGAAGAGGCCTACAGTTCGAGGTCGCAAGACAATAATTTTAGTCATCCAAAACATAATGCTCGCTGTTTAGAGGAAGTCAAACAATTCCTACTACCACGGTTAAAGCATATTTTTCAGAACTTTTCAGCTACACTAGTAATACCATTATAAACGTCGCTATTGACTTTTACAAACGAAATAACACTGTCTAAATATTTACTGTATTTACCCCTGGAGCCCTGTAAGCATTGACAAGAAAAGGGCCGACATGAAAGTTGCTGTACTTCGTGGCGAGATTCAAAGCCGGGCCTAAAAAATGATAAGCAGACTCGACAGATTCGCGACATACTAGCAATCTAAGCCAATCTTAAAGAAAAATAATACAAGTTCTACCTAGGACAGTTCCTATTTGTCTCGCAGCCAATGCCAAAGACAGTACAGAGGAGCGTTCCTCCACGGACGAAGTTCTTACAATCAATGCAAATAAAACCGAACCGACCCCGTCGCCAACTCCTGAAAAATCAAAAATAAATAATAAATCTTCCAAGATTTCCAACAAGCGCTTAACACACTTCCAAAGCTCCGTTGCGCCATAAAAATTTTGTAATGTACGTACGACGGGTTATGGAACAGTAAAGGAGCAATGAATGGACAACTGGAAGGGGGGGGCGCCTTCTTTATTTATGCATATTAGAACGATAAAAACAATTGACTTTAACAGCATTCTTATAAACATAGTATATTATGTATAATCAAACAATTGATCTGGGCCAAATGGTGAAGTGAAACGCAGTGCTGAATGGTGAAGTCATAAGTCACTCTAATGGAGATGATGCGCCGCTAAAACATGTTTTCGTTTGTAGTTTTTGTACATCCAATGAAAACTGACTACCTCACACTTGGCAATAACGAACTGCTTTCAACTTCTATGATAAATTTGATTGTAAAATCTATATAAAGTATTGTCTTTCTTTGTTCAACACATCTATTCAGCAAGAAATGATACAATGTGTATAAGTACACATTGTATACATATTGTATCAATACACATTGTATCAATACAATGTGTATCGTGTTTCAGTGCATTTAACTTGAAAAATGTTAAAGTTTAATTCCTGTTGTATTACTTAAAAAATTTAAAATTTTACTGTGTTTGCACAGGCTTATGAAAACTGAGGAGACCTTTGGGAGAACTCGAGAGCAGATCAGTGCAAGCCCGAGACCAAAGGTCGAGGGTTGCACTGGCTCGAGTGCAACCCTCGAGTGCAACCACATTATAAAAGAAAATAATGCGAAAAAGACGTATCTAAAATGTATTCATGATCGATTTGCAAATTCTCTTTGACTGATTGATTGCTTTGATTGATTTGATTGGTTGAGCTCAGATGTGCTTCGCACAGGCTAATGTAAACACAGCTCTAGACTAATCAGCGCACGCGTTTCATTGTGTTTATTTTATAATATCAAACAATAAAATTAAAGTATAAATACATTTGTGCATTGAAACAGTGGCAAATCTGCGGTGGGTCAAGCTAAATTGAGTTCAAAATGCTATAAAACTACGCTGTCGGTTAAAAATTTCTAAAGAATATTTAAGGAAAAAATGCTCCCAATACAATTCAGTCTGAAGTATTTCAAAATAGAATTATATTTTCCTGAATGTATTCTGACCACTCACTTTTATATGTCAAATCATGTTCAGCGTTATTCTCAAACCAATACTTATTACCAATAGCACAGATACCAATTTCTTTAAGGTTGCTCTGGGACAACATAGGGTAGCTATAAAACTTTCACCCCTCTGCCCTCAAATAATTTTACAGTTACTTTAATTTTTTGAAATCTATTTCTGGTGGATACCACCCAAATGAGGCAGCCAATACTCCCCCCTCCCAAACTAAAAAGTAAAAACTTTTTTATTTTTTCAATCTTTCAAGCACATACCGCAAAGTAATCGACCAGCTAGAACAATATGTTTTGATTTTGCAATAAAGTACAAAAAGTTGCCTAAAAAACAAAACAAAAAAGAAATATTTGTTACATCGACAATAATAACAACTAATTTTCCCACAAAGCAATGCAGAAACCTCCAATTTCAAAGATCAATCCAACAAGTAAAGTGATCTTTGTTTTACGGGTAAAATCTATCCATGCTCCAAAGAAAGGGCTGGTGATAAGACTTGAAAAACTGAATGCTGATAATACAATTGAGTAGTAGGATTCTTTGGCATCAAAGGTGTGCTGGAGGAACAGCCATAATGTTGGAATAATAACACCTAGCAAAAACATATGAAGCATGAGTCACAAATTCCATGAAATTATCAACCAGTTGTCAAATCAAAACCATTATAAATCAAGAATAGCCCTATTCAAAAAGTAAACAACTGGTGCTCATGCAGTGACTCCCTGGTCCACCAGTTCCCAGGCACAATGGAAACAATTAGCCACTATATGCCTGACAGTTGCTGAACTTGCTTTCTAGATTCTTTAGTGGGCATGTATGCTGACAAAAATCAAGGTCAACTTTGATTACTAAAAGATTTTGTAACCGCCAAGTGTAACATGATCAACTGCTTTAACAATACAGGGTATCAAAAAAGCAATTAAGTCACAAACAGACAAGTAGTTGATACCAAAAATGCATATAGCAACTGTAATTTAAAGGGCTACTCGTTATTGATGTGAATATTTTTTAATGTATAAAAATTTTTAACTTAAAACGATGCATACCATACTCAACGCCACCAAACAAGAAAAACAAACCAACTACGACGTTTCTTAACTTCTTCTTGGTGTGGAAATTTAACAGCATGTCGACGATTTTGAATTGCCTCTTCGCTGAAATAATTCTACGAAAACATTTCCCACATTATATTGCGATCAACATTGTAAATAACATAAATTTTAGAGACTATAAGCCAGAAACGATCACTCAACTGAGCTTAAAGTCCGTTCTGCTTATCTGCTGTAGCCGGCCCACGTGAAGGACACATGCCGCTTTTGTAAATGTCATTCGGGCGATAATATAGTAATTTGCCAAACATACCAAAGACAATGTATTACTTATTAGATATCAATGAGGTACATTCCTAAAGGATAACACTTATGGTAATACAATGAGCGCACATAGATTGTATAAAGAATAAAGTGTTGTGTCAACCAAATTAGGTCGCTCAGCCCGTCCCTGTTTAAATGGCCGCAGCCATGGTAAGGCCACCAATATTAGTAACACCACTCCTCATTTGACTTTGATACCACTTCGTTGTGTAACAGCCCATAAAATAATCGTGATATGATTGGTCCAATGTGAGCAGCTTTGCTGAGCGAGACAATTATTTTTTCTCCATATACAATTGCTAGTATCCGAAAATAAAATTTCCATTCAGACAAATGGAATTGATATAAGATATTATCGAGATTTAATTCTCATCGTTGAGGTACTTCTTGAATCGTAGCGAGAGACTTGCCGAGCGGAAATCGAATTCGTGTGATAAAAATTAATGCCCAACATAAAGTTCTGATTAGAGCCATAGAAATAGACAAAAAAAAAAAACGAATTGTAAAGTTAAATTTATTGTGACGTTTCGTCTTTACTCAAGACATCTTCAGACAAATAATAAATAGGATGTTAAGACAAGATATTATATTTACAAAAAGGTGTTAAATTACTACTAAAGGAAGCGGTGTCGAATGGATACATGATAAGGAAGTTAGGAAGTAAAATAAAGAGAAATTAAAAGAGGTAAGGAAACTCCATTCCACTTAACCTCTTCGAATCCCGTTGAGTCACCTGATTTTTTCAGGTCCTGAGACGATTGCTTAAATTGTCCAGCAAAGTGCGAAGATCATATCTTCATTTAATTTCAAACACCGCACTGCATAAAACATTCATACGACATTCCTTTCCCGAGAAAACATGAGCCCAACAATAATGACCTGCTCACCACTGTGTGACTTCATAGCTCAGTTGGTCAGAGCACTGCACCGGCACTGCAGAGGTCATGGGTTCGAATCCCGTTGAGTCACCTGATTTTTTCAGGTCCTGAGACGATTGCTTAAATTGTCCAGCAAAGTGCGAAGATCATATCTTCATTTAAGTACTGTTTCTTGTTGTCTTGCATGAGCAGTTGCCTAGCATGACAAAAAAATAAGGCTTGGTTGAACTTGAATATTAAATTCGAAAAATAACATTTTTATCGCATTGTTTAGCAATACACCAGTCCTTGGCTACAAGTTTGTCCGGATTTTTTTGACAATTGATTTTCGTTTCATGTAATAGAATTGACACATCATGTAACTAGCAGCATGCGCAGGCGTCTTAATTTCGGTCGTAAAATTAATGACGTCACAAGCCATTCGCGTGAAAAGACGCACGGCAATGCCGTGAAAACCACTACGGCAATAACGCACATGGCGCGTCCAAATGGCTTTGTGGAGCTTGAAGAGCTTGTTCATCTAACAAGAGACAAGGCCCAATGGGAAAAGACTGCGAGATGGGTCAAACTAGAAGAGACGTTTGAATCAGATCGTTGGAGCAAGCCGCATGTATCGTGTTTGTCTTTGCAAGGTTATTTCTTATAACAAGTAGTATAGTATGTTGTACTGTTTTGGCTTAAATATTATCTCACTCATGTGAAACACAGAAACAGTTAGCAAATGTCGAGTTGGCTATAGCTACTGACTCATAATAAGCAGCAGATAATTACATAAAGTTTTGCAATTTTGGCTTCAGACGCATTTGATACTGCATATTCCAATGAAAATCTGCCTTTGTAAAATCTCTTTGAAAAATAAAAAAAATAAAACGATGTTCGTTTAATTCGAAAATATTTCATTCGAAAACTGACGAACTTTGTGCATCTAAATCGTTTCTCAACTCTCTCCCAACTTCTCTTAAGAAACGCCGGGATGTGAAACCATTTACGTTAATTTATATTGAAGGTCTGCAGGATGTTCGTGACATTCTGAAAAAATGTCCGATATTGACGAACCTCGCCGAGAGAGATATGTCGGGGATCGTGAATGCGATGATAGACGAGCTCGTGTGCTGTGGTGATCTTGATGAAGAACATCGCGACCATTTAATGGATCTACTTCTATTAAATCATCGTCTGAAGAATCGAACGTCCTCACAGTCCCGTCGCCTCGCTCGACATTTTGCGGTTCATGCTTTAGAAGAGGAGGATAAAGAACTGACACTGCTCAGAAAGGATTCTGGACAAAAATCCAGGTTTGCTTTGACTTTGTAATTTTATTTTAGCAGATATCTGATTTTGCACATCAACTCAACGTTTTATTTATTTTATTTTTTTTTGAAAAAATTTTCAAGCAGATATTTGTACAGTGCGACCTTATATTTCTTATGTATACAAGCATAAATATTTTGGTCACGAGTTTTGTGAGGTGATTTGTATTTGTATCTTTATCTATAGCAAAGCTGCAAGGCAGTGGAATTTTGAGTACAGCTTCCCTTGTGTTGCAACAATCTCAGAAATATATCTGTTTGCAAGTTTCCTTTTCATAGAAAACTGAAAACTTACGCTTTTTGTTTCAGCAGTTTCAAGTTCAAAATATATTACAATAGTCTGTGATCTATGACGTGAACAAATTCTCTTGAAAAAGTCAATTTTCAAACCAAAACTCTTTGACTCCGCTCTCTTGGCTTTCTCATTGTGTCTAAATTGACTATTTATATTGCTTCAGCAGTTTTACTTTCCATTTTTTCATAGTTCACAACATGTGCCAAGTCATGCATACCAGCAAGGTCTTATTTTAGGGACGACTAAATCGCTCCAAAGGTTGTTGGAGCGATTTTATATATACATAAATATATACATAATTTATATCTCTTGAGATATAAATTATATACATAAAACATAACGTCATATATTTTGTTATATATTTTGTATATATTATGTATATATTGTGATTTTATATCTCTTGAGATATAACTCAAGAGATATACTTTTATAAATCGTTCCGTTGCCGGAACTACTGATTAATTAGTCAACTATTTTACTAAGTTGTAGCATACAGGACCGTCTTAATTTTCTATTCAAGATGTCCATGGTCAGGTTTCCAAGTTTGTCACAACAATTGTTTTAATTCATCAAAAGATAACAACACTGCCCATGATGCATATGGACCTGGAAAAGGCAGTAAGAGCTCTCCACAATTCAAAAATCCTGAAAAATCCGAATCAACTGTCGTTCTTGTGGGCTCAGCAAATTTCTTGAGGCAACCAATCTCAGTATTTGCTCGCCTCGAGGAAAGTTGCTTTCTGGGTAATCTAATCGATGTTAATATTCCAGTGCGTTTTATTTTCATCTTCATGGGACCACAAGATTGCAGAAAAAGTTATTGCAACATTGGCAGGAATAGTTATCACGAAATTGGCCGTGCACTTGCAGCCATGATGTCCAACAAAGATTTTCTGTCTGTGGCTTATGACTTCGAGGTACCAACGTGATCGTTTTGTTATTAATGTTAGATTTTAATCCTACCAGTTTTAAACTCTGGGTATGTTTTCCACCGTTTCAGTCCGGGTTTTCAAATATTAATCGATTTCTCAAGAAGTAATACATTCTTTGCAATTTGCTCATTTTAACCACTTCATGTCCGTTTAAGTTAGAAACAAATGACATTAATCAGTACCGAGGGCATTCAGATTAGGGGATCTTATTTTATAAATACTTCATTTTACCAACAAAATCTCTTCACGAATTTCAGAAATTGAGAAATTAAAAGGTGAATGACTGACATCACCGACCACAAGTGAATGCATTAAGAGCTTTTTACCGACCGCTTTTGTTCAAAATACCAACGACAATCAACCGTGTAAGAGTTTAATGAACATTATGTGCGGTGTTCAGGGGGTTGTACTAATCTACACCCTTGCTCAGCGATCTCCTGATTAAAAAAATCCTGTTATGTGTATCATTACATAAAATTTTAATAGTAATTGTTGGTAATTCAAATCAAATATGTTTTGTAGCAACCTTGAACATTTGATATTACAGGAACGCGAAACTCTTTTAAAAACAATGGACGACTTTTTTGATTGCTGTGTCGTCATACCTCCCGGTGAATGGGGTCGTCAGGTGTTGATGCAGACTATTCCCATTCTGGAGCGTCAGAGTCAGAAGTTGTTTGAAAATCGTCGACGCAAACACAGCTTGGCAACGCAGGTAGGCATGCACCAGTTGCAAGATGCGAAAGGAGATCCATTGGCACGAACTGGTGTGCTTTTTGGTGGTCTTGTGCGCGATGTAAAACGCCGACTTCCCCACTATCTCAGCGACTTTACAGACGCGTTCAATGTACAATGTCTCGCCGCAATCGTGTTTGTTTACATCGCTTCTCTTGCGCCAGCGATCACATTCGGCGGAATTATTAGCAAAAAGACCGGAGGAAAGATTGACGCATCCGAGACAATACTGGCGACGGGTTTGTTCGGGATCATTTTTGCGTTGTTAGGTGGTCAACCACTTACTATTATTTCATTTACTGGTCCCCTCATCGTGTTTGAGAAGAGTATCTACGAGCTCTCTAAAAATCTGAATGTCGACTACCTACCTTTACGGGCGTGGATAGGAATTTGGGTGATGTTCATTTGCTTTCTCATCGTTGCATTCGAGGGATGCTTTCTCGTTCGTTATTTCACGCGGTTTACTGAAGAAATATTTGCCACCATCATAGCGTACACCTTTATGTACGACGCCATAGAAATAGTTATCGATGAATACAAACATCCATTGTCAGCAAACGGGACGATAGCAAACGCTACAAAAACGTCGACGACCAAGACAAGCTCGCCCTCTTCTTCAGGTCATCTTGCTGTACTCCTGGTTCTGGGAACATTTATAATATCTTATATGTTTCGAAGGTAAGCATGCTTAGCTGTGGGTGCTCAATTCTTCAATTAAGCATGTATGTTCAAGTAACGATTGATTGCTTGTCTTCATTTAAGATTTCGGCACTCTCACTTCTTTGGCCATTTAATCCGAAGGATTATTAGTGATTTTGGCGTGCTGATAGCAATCCTTTCCATGGTTGCCTACTATAACCTTGACAAAGAAACGACAGTTTCACAGCTTGTGATACCAGAAGGTGTTGGTACGAAATGGAAAGACAGGTGGTTCGTAAATCCTATGGGTGAAAACATGGATGCTCTCACCATAACTGTAGCCATTATACCCGCAATATTGGTGAGCATCCTGATTTTTATGGAAGTAGAGTTGACTGCGTTGATTCTTGACAAGAAAGAATTTAAACTCAAAAAAGGTGCTGGATATAATCTCGACCTTATCGTAGTTAGCATTATTGTGTGCTTGTGTTCGTTTCTCGGCTTTCCTTGGCTTTGTGCGTCCCCCATTCACACAATGTCTCACCTACACGCCCTCATGGTTTTCAATAGCAATCAGGCGCCTGGCGAGAGACCTGTCCTTGAAGAAGTCAAAGAACAAAGAGTCACAAACGTTGTGATACATATACTTGTCTTGTTTTCCGCTTTTCTTGCACCGGCTCTACGGGAAATTCCGATAGCAGTTTTAGCGGGTGTTTTGCTTTATCTCGGGATCTGTTCGGTTTCTCATATTCAACTCCTAGAACGCATAAAAATGTTGTTTATGCCAGGACACTATCATCCAGATGTCTCTTACGTATTGAAAGTAAGCACAAAAAAGATGCATATATTTACCATAATTCAGGTCGTGTGCGTGAGCATCATAATTGTTGTAAAGCTCACCATTATCGCTCCCTCATTTCCTTTCTTTGTGCTATGTTTGATTCCTTTACGCAAGTCTCTCGCAGCTTGGTTTACAGAGGGGGAACTAGAGTTGCTGGATAATGATGCTGAAGAGATGAATGAGGACGAATACGACGAATTTGAAGCCGTACATGTACCTATCTGATGAAATTTGGTCTTAAATAGCTGCCAAAGTCTTCATAAACGATATTTTATAATGAAAAATTAAAATATCGGGCAAGTCTCTGGCATAATGTATATACAAGAAATCATGTGAAAATAAAAACCAACAAATCTTATATTTCGTAAGGAAACACAATTCTTCTTCGTCCCTTCTCTTTGTAAAAAGGTATACAAAAAAATAGAAAAAAAGGTAGATTTAAAAGTAGACACTAAGATAGACACAAATGTAGACACAAAGGAGACACAAAGGTAAACACAAAAGTAGACACAAAGGATTAACACAAAAGTAGACACAAAGGTTAACACAAAAGTAGACATAAATAAAGGTAGGCACAAAGATAGACATAAAGGTAGACACAAAGATAGACATAAAGGTAGACACAAAGATAGACATAAAAGTAGACACAAAGATGGACACAAAGGAAGCAGGGCTGATGCTGGATTCCTGCCATGAGGGTAACCTACGAGGGATAATGGATGATTCCATTTGGATGTATCTGGGACAAAACTTACCTCAATTTTGTTTCAAGTTTGAAGTTTCAAATTTTTAGCATTAGAAAAAGAAATGTAGATTTTTGCACTTCCCGTGTTAAACTCAAGCTGACCTTCGATGATTGTTAAAACAGCTAGGCTACAAGTTACACAATTAATAAAGTATAGCTGCATGTTTTCATGTTTTCAAGTGAGAGTTCTTTCAATGAAAATAAATTCAATATTTCAATTAGTACTAGTTATTCAAATTGGCACTAAAACTTTCTGTGTACAATTGAGAAAAAAGCATGCCATATATGATTTAGATATTTTTTCAGGTTTGAAAGTAAATTTACTAAATATCATTTTTAACCTCACAATAACCAAACACCTAAAATATGAGAGATTGATCCCCTAGTCCAGTCTCTTACTAATATGTCAGTCCTATACGCTATAGCAATCAATTTCACATACTTAACTTTCAAGAACACGGAATTATTATATCACCAAGTTCCTTACACTGAATGGAACGATACTTCCACATAAAAATTGCAATACTTCCACGAGCCAAAATTCTACTTGATCAGTAAAACACAATAAGCACATTTTTTATTTGTCTTAACAGAAATATAAATTTATCGTTTGAATTCAATAAAAAAATCGATAAAAAACATACGTTTCAATCCGGCAAACCAAACTTATCACTTAATCAATTTCACATTGGAATACGAATCACCGTCCTCCATTTTATGAGCGACATTTTGATACGTCTCTTCTCCAGCTTTGAGGACATGTGTTATATCTGAATATTCCGCATTGTCTTCTTTAGAAATATCCTTCTTACCGTTTTCAGAGCGCTCATGAGAAAGTTCCGTGTAAACCAAGTCTGTCTCCTTTTCCTAAAACAAATCGATACAGTTTGGATTATTTTAGGAAGGGCACATGTTTGGTCCGTCGTGACAGCCATATTTTGGGAACTATTTTCCGACTTTGCTTTATAGGCATTTCGCACCATACGTCGGTTGTTGCAACAAACAGTCTATGAATATTTTTCAAATGAAAAACTCAAACATTTACAAATATCTACAATATCCGGAATGCACATCCAATACACTTTATACTTCTTCACTTTCCTAGACATAGCCAAAATTCCATTCTCTCACAAACTCAAAGAAACCCTATACCTTGGCAAGCACAAACCTGACCTCCACAAACAAGTCCAACATTTTAATACTATTTTCAATATTTCCTATGTCCTCACTACGGATGCCTGTATTACCCACATCCTGTCCCTAATCTCTAATAATTTGTAAATAATTAATTTATCCGATGAGTATCACCTCACTTGTTCATATTTTTACCTAAAATATTCCACGTTTATGTCAGTCGAAATGCTTTTATATGTACGAAGATACGTCAATACCGACGATAAGAATATTACAAATTTAGGATCTTACTTTTTTGACAAATTTCACGTTGGTTGGATTGGCAACGGTGTAGACATCACCATTAACAGGACCAGCAAAGTGCTCAGCAGTGGTTTTTCTGTCATTATCCATAAATACATCATGTCAGTTAATGAGATATCGTGTGGCGTGACAACGGATATGCTATCATTTAAGATTATGAAAAGCAAGATAGCAGAGGGAGATAAAGCTGTGGTGTAGCTATCTCCCACAAGTTTTGATCCTGCTGTGTAAACTTTAAGCTTTATCATTATTTACTTTCTCTAGAAATATATTTTTTGCAGTAGGTGAACACAAAAAAAAATTTCCACAGAGGGACCAAATTTTCCGGCTGTCTACGCCACTGAGGTGCAGTTAGTAGAGTTATATATGTTGATGTATTCCTATACAGTCAGCTGTATGTAAACAGACTGAACATAAAACCTGTATAACAATCTGGACTATAGCCCTTTGACCAAAGAGATTATAAACAAGCATAATACTTACGTTGGCTTTTGATTTCTGAAGGCTCCACCTAAAACATAAAGAAGTTTAATTTGTAATTAGCTTTTATCACACATGCAGAGATAAGATTATTACGCAAGCTTAAGACTAAACCAATCTCTGTCACACAAGCAAGGCGCAACATTCTTGCAGAATGTAATGGTTGCTATACAATGAAGAATTATGAAAAAAATATCATGCACACATTCAATTCATGGATGTAATATTTTAGATATATAGTTTACGTGTAACTAATATGAGATTTTTAAGGTACTTCAACCAACTAAACGGATTTTTCAAGTCTGTACAAAATTTTCAAGCACTACATGAAAATTGGTGATTGAAGCAAGGGTAGTTTAGACTGATTTGAAAACGTGCATGTATACATTATCTTCCCATACGTTTTTTGTACCAAAATCCTAGTATTATCGCTACAGCAATGATGACAACAGCTGCAACAACAATCGGTATAACGATTGTTATTGTTGAAGCGCCACTAGATCCTTTTCGCGGAGCAGGAGTATTTTCTAGTGGTTTGTCGGTGCTGCTTTTTGTTGGTGGTGATAGATTTTTCATCCTGGCTACGACTAGAAAAAAGAGAAACATGGCTTGCATCAATCGTTGATTCATATACCATTCAATCTAGGACGATAGAGTGGTATATGTAATCACTATATACATAGTTCAGTACAGTCGAAATTGGGCAAGACATGTGTTAAGCAGCTGAATCTGTATGCCATGCAAATTCTAATGATTACATCAAACAGGATGATTGTTTGAACTCAACATCAATGAGCACAACATTAACGTCAATTCGGATATAACTTCAAGAGGCACTACAAATAATGATAGCTACATGTTGGATCTGGTGAAAATCATAGAAATCTGTTGAATATCTATCACATTTCTCAAAAAGGAATCTTATCGAAATAACATCAGGAAATCAACGCAGGCTATTTGTTACGATATGAGAGCAGCATACAAACTTACTACCTGAATAATTCATGCAGGTTCTTGCACTTTCGCAAAATTGCTTTGTTGACGAATCATTAAGTTTGTGAAGGTGGTAGTGATAGTCTTTATTATTGTTTATTTTGATTAAATATCCTGCTGAACAAGTGTTGCCATCCGATCCAAGGACTTTGATAAAAACTTTTGCTTCTTCGGTGCTAACTTTTAATAGCAGGTTTTTCAGAATATCACCTTTTCCTGAAAGGAATTTTTAAAATACAACAAGTTGATGTTTCATAGAAGAAAATCAAATACGAGAATGGGGTTCAGTCCCGAGAAGGAAACCTGTTAGTTACATAACTTGTGAATCTTTCAATGCTTTTTTAAAGCAATCTCGTGTGTCTCGATGTGAACATTTAAGTCGTTGAAGACATTAGACAAGATGCACTAAACTTTGCTGCAACAGGAATCAGGTTCTACTTCTCGCAGTGACTACGCTAGCTTTCTGTTTTGCAGTATCTTACACCTAAATGTGCAACTTTTTTGCAATTATCTCATTGTCATTCGTCAGCAAGCTTATGTGCACCGTAATTATATATACCTTGCAATTGTAATGAAAGTGTTAACAGTCAAGTACTAAATTTGATGAATTTTGATTCGCGGTTAATATGCCGTTGTAATTCATTCGCTAAAACACTTGAGACATTCGTTTTAAATGGCGTTAAATGTCAATGTTGAATGAACCTGTAAGCCTATCTACCATTCAACGCGGGTGCCAAACAAAGCAATAGACATCAATAAATCATATGGAAATTAATGTATTGCATAGCCAAAAAAAGATAGACGTTTCATTTACCATTCGAACAGAGCAGCGTGTAAACAATTGGAGTCAAGATGAAAACATAGCGAAGCTCACCTAGAATTTCTAGTTGTTTTTCTATGAAGTCAATTGTTAGATTCTCCATTGATGTGGATATACAGAGATTGTATAATGTTGTCGTTGCACCTGTTGTGCTTGGAACAAATTTACTAGAACTGGATAAGGTGGGACGGGATCCTGCAGATGGTTTTGTGACGCTATCTGAACCGGGTGTCGTTGAATAACGATTTGACGTCATTGTATTGGTTCTTTTTGTAGTAGGTGGACGAGATGACTTTTCTACAATAGTAATCAGTAACAGCTGATACGAGCACTGTTCCTAACAAGTTTAAATATCAATATATATATATATATATATATATATATACAGATATACAGGATGTATGAATAATGATTAGACATGAGTCATTGACGTATAGTGTGATGATTTTTCAATATTTATAACAATGCTAAGTCCACAGGTGCACATGAGTATTGTCAGCTATCTGCACACGGGGTGTATCAAAAAAAAACTGCAAATACCATAATTCGTATTCGGGACGGGAGATTATACGTATATTAGAGTTAGAATTTAAATGGCTGTACAAATTATTACGCTTTGGAGATTTAAAAATGCGTTACACAGGTTTAGGTAGATCCTAAAATATCGTACTTTCTAGCGTTTTGTATAACTGTACTGGAAACCTTTCCTGAAAAGAGTTCATGGCAGCTAACATTTATATATTTCAACTAGAAGCAAAGTAAGACATAGAAAATTTAGTAAATATAAGTCGTAGGCCTCCAACCCCCGGGTTCGATTTTGGGGCGCTATCCTTATTCATGTGCTCATTTTGATAGTACTGTACGTGGAAACATATTTTCAAATTCCAGAAGCGTAATTAGTTGCAAAGCTATTGAAATGCTTAATTATGTTTTTGTATGGTCTCGTGCATACAAATTTATGGTATTTGCAGTTTTTTATACACATGTGATATGCATTGATCATGTTCCAATAAAAGACGATTTCTTATATAGGAAACACACTGTAGATTTAGCGAAAGAACTAATTCAGTTTTACAGTCATCCGCTTTTCAAAATCACGGCTTCTTAGCTTACGTTGTGGCGTTCGACTGTTGCAAGCTTTCGAGCCAAAGATCAAAATGTCCACGATAATGACAACGTTAATAAAAGCACACTGCTTAAATTTCATTTTCTAAATAAAGAAGAATTAGGTTAGTAAAGTTAATATCTGTCACTTTCCGTCAACTAAAGCTTTCGTTTTCTTCTCACAAACCTTGAATAGCCAACACGATGCATGTATATTTTAATTGCACTTTGAACTCGTGAGTCGTTAGTGCTTGATAAGTATCTGTATAAATGCACAGGACGAGTTTTTTAAGACGAAGACTGGCAAGATCCTTATATATATACCACCGTTAAATTTTTAGACATTTAAACCTTTGTAGAACACGGGTAAAAATTGAACTGAATGAGACCTTATGCAAACTCCTCGAATGAACTGCTTTATTTCACTATACTGGACACTGGCAGTGGGCCAGTGACAAGTTCATTTTACTTCGGTATAATACATATATCGAGATCCATACGTGGAATTTTCATGGCGGTATGATAATACATTGAATATTGTATGATAGGACTTACCTTTTGAAGTTCTATGTTCGGATGTCAAACGGTAGTTCGATGAATGGATATTGTAAAAAGTATACTGCGGAAATCAATGGCAGTATTGTATGATGTTATTTATTTACATTTTCGTCTCATAACTCATCGTGCTTTCACTTCCTATTTCTCTCCGTTGAACTTTGACTGTTAACTATTGACCTGTGTTGAATACTTGAATTGCATTTATTTCCCAAAAAGTTGTTCGTTTGCATCAAAATGGTTTGAAAGTATGAAATATTGTATATTTACTGGGTATAACTAAAAAGCAGCTCCTCGCAAAACAAAAAAAAAATCGACAGAATTGAAATGTCCGACCCCTAAAGTGTTCATACAATGATTTGCGTCATTCAGTTATTGCGTCTTTTAGCCTCTTAGTAAAACGAGAAAGGGCATGTTGTACAGGAATGTAATCATGATGATGAAACAAGTGCCAACAAGGCACACGAGATGAAAATCCAATTACGAATGCCTTGTCCAGTTGTCCTATGATTGATTTGTCTTGAATAGGCAAAAGATGAGATGTACGTCACACTGATCTACAGAATATACATATTGTTAGAGTGACCAAAATGATTGTCTGTACTTTTCATATCATAATCAACATTCAATTTTCTAGCTAAAAATTCTTTATTCTATCTTCTAAGATTGAAAATGTTGATAGAGCAGTACCTCAACTCTACGTAATTCAGCAATACCTCGGGCTTGGGCCTCAGCCCCTTGTGTTAAAGCATTCCTAAATCATCCTAAGTCTTTAAATTCCCCAAAGTCTCTAAGTTCCCCTAAGTCTTTAAATTCCCCAAAGTCTCTAAGTTCTCCTAAGTCTTTAAATTCCCCAAAGTCTTTAAGTCCCCCTAAGTCTTTAGTTTTTCCTTAAATGGAAATACATCGGTGGTGAGTGTGAACACGTCCTAGTTCTGTGAGGGCATTCTTCGATGGATATGAGAACAGGCAAAAGTCTAAATCTACTACAGAATGATCCAGTCTACTTAAAATAGTTCCAAACAAATGATAGTAGTTGCTATATATTAGTATATCTTTCTGTTAAGTTTGACAGTATCCCGGCTGGTATCCCGTTTAGTCTTGTAATTGTATGTCATGTAATTAATTCAATACTAATTTGATTAATTTTGCGTTTATTGTGTAGGGTTTATTAGTTGCTTAATTTCGTTGCTAGATTGACAAGTATGCGTTTTGTAGTATGTGTTACGTAGTTTCTAAATTGCATCATTTCATAGCTAGTTTGTGGTATGTGCTTACTAAATTGCGTTTACGCGGTTTCTAGTATACCACAAGAATTTGCGCCATGTTCAGTAATGCTACTATGAGAATAACGTGATCGTCAAACAAGCCTCACACCAATTCTATATAAAGAGTGGTTTACCGTTGTGTAGTTTTTTCGATGGTTGAATCTGCACTTTTCATAAACTATTTAACTAAATCAACAATTTTTTATAAGTTACAGAATAAATTTTTACCTTCGCTTCAAAGTCTACAGAATGTATGTAAGCACTTCAAGTGTGAGGCAGACAAAAAATCAAGTCTTTGCAGTTTAATATGTTCCACAACCTACAAGTAGTTCAATCCTGACATATTTTAGAAACGTGCAGCAGACAATATCTGAGCCACTGAAAGAAAACGCATTGACAGAGAAAAGGTGTATCACTAATCTTTGTCTTTGACCATTTGGCCAGGCAAGTGTCGATAAGTGTATATAATCCTATCATTTCAATACGTATAGCTACGATTCTTTTCATTTTATGAAATATATGCCAGTGTATTATTTAAATAGAATTTATTAAATAACTTCGATATCAGTAAATCGTATTACAAATTATGAAATAAAAGCAATGAAACGTGTACGCTGATTGGTCTATAGCCGTGTTTGCAGCATTGTGTAAATCAATCTGAGCTAAACAATAAAATCAATCAATCAATGAATACGTGTTAAAGGAGAAATCAAAACGTTTGTTTTAAATTTGTCTATTTCGCATCATTGTAATTTTATAAAAGAAATGAAAGATATTTTTCGTGTTTGCACTGGCTTTGTTCTCGGTTTGTATAATCATCTGCAAACACAGTAAACATCTTTTATTAGCCACAACATTGCATATAATAACACAGCTAATAGAATTTTCAGCCTTTTTAGATAGTACACGCATGTAGATTGTATAACGCTTCTATAAAAAGTACCCGGCCATGGCCGTTTCAGTAGTGAATTGATTTCTCTAGGTAAAAGGGAGCCTTGTTTTATAGTTATTCTACTCATACAATTTAAATTTAATTTGGAAACGATAATTTGATTAATGATTTATCTGTAACTCAATCTGTTCTCCGCTTATCTGTCTCAATGCATTAACAATGGTACAGTTTAAGCTTTCTTAATTGTACTATTAAAACAAACTAACTTGAGTACAGGATCATTTCATGGAAAAGTTGTCCTTTCCACCTGGAAAAGAATATGATACAGTGTGACGACTTGAATCACGAATGAGTTACAATTGGAAACTTAATTATAATAATTAAATTCAGGATTAAAGTTGGAGTGCACATCACATTCAAATTTTCTCTCTTTGTTGCCGTTTAACAGTGTAAATATTCGTGTCGGCATAACGCAGTAAGAATTGTAATAAAATTACGCAATCAAACAAATGTAAACGGCAACATATCATTCGGGGACATAAGGGGACATAAGGAGATGCTTCCACTAATTAACAATTAATCCACCCAGTTTGTTGTTGATTGTAAGACAAACCATAAATATTGTGTTTGGCTTTAGGCTTGTAAAAAATTTGTAAAAATAAATCAATTTATAGTCATTTCGATAAATTTTCGTTTAGTGTTAACCATACAAAAATTTTTTCTTAAAAGCAGTTACCATCGTTTAGATTAACTGAGCAAGCTTACATAGTGCTTCATGGGCGTCAATGAGAGAATATGAAATTATTTTTCAATGCATGTACGAGCAACGAATAAGTTTAGTCGTCGTGGACGTTAGCAAAGTGAAATGAGTTGAGGAATACTGCGTAAAAGCTAAATATCTTAATCGGTGCCTTCAGAAATAAGATGCTATTTCGCTTTCTACACATAGTTTTTCGCCTGCATGTCTTGTAATGATTTCCACTTTTTTATTACACAGTTCCAGGATTTTCACACTTGAGGAATACATTTCATTTCGTTAGCTTTGCACTTACCACTTCCACTTAACTCTGCTTGCGCTGCTCTTGAGGAACGACAAACGATTAAGATGACAACAGCAATGAGCAGCAGTAGTGCTCCAAGTCCAATCATGACGTACGGCATTGCTTCTGCGATGAGTTTTGGAAGGAGAACGTTTGTCTTAAAATCATCGGCATCCTCCTCGCTGATTTCGGCAAACTGTAGTAGATAAATATTTTTCACTGTTTTTATAGTTACCATAACGATATTGCAAACAACAACCTTTCGTATAGTAGTTTGTAAATGAAATTTACAAAGCTTGTTTCTTCGATAGAAGCGTTTACTCATAATAAATAATTGAATTAAAACATGATCGATTCTGCCTGCGCAATGAACAACAGCTTCCCACTTGGATAGATTTTTATTAGAATCTTCTGACATCTATTTCGAATGTATCCGGGGAAAAAATAGTTTTCTGAACTAGCTGAGTGATGAATCAATGGCAAAAAACGACAAAAAGACATTAATGAAAAATGACACAGAATTGGTTACTACAGAAAACTAGATTTTTCCCTTGACGAGCAATCACCTGACTATTTGCCAATTGCCTTCACGTGAGAAAAGTTCAAAACATTTCAATACGTGTTAATTATCATGCAACGTACACAGCAAACAGCTAGATAATGGTAAAGCCCATGTGCAGGTTAAAGTAACAACGTTTATACTTACATCATCGGTATAAAATACTGGAATGTATAGAATATCTGAGACATTGTTCAAAAGAATTCTGCAAGTAAAAAAAATGCAAGCCTTAGATCAATTAGCCATATGCTATCATGCATTTTCTGCATGTTTTAGGAGTATGTATGGAGAGCTATATATTTTCACTGCCCATTGCAATACATCCTATCTTGTATGTTCCATTTATCGCTACGATAATAAAGCACGATCAAAAGACTAAAATTGACTTGTACGTAAATTTCACCCCAATCCTTTCAAGCAAAAATCATTTAAAAAAAAACTTTGGCATGAGTTGAAAAAGCTGTTAAAGTGTTTCGGTTGAAGAGGCTCTCAGTTTACAAACACAAGTTGACAAAGTTAACGTCTACAGAAATATGCGTCATGGCTTTAGTGTTCCATGTACTGCAAGGTTTCGGAAAAATTGACCAAAAGCCATGTTTTCATTATCATCAATTAAGGTAACACTATCCATTCTGTGTGAAGTATACCTTGGTATGTCTTGACTTTTAGAAACAGGGAAGTTTAACTGAAGTCGAAGATGCCCTTGCATTGTGATACCAGTATTCTAAAAACAAAAAAGTCTCCAAGTTAAAGCCATTGGAAACTTTGCTTCACTAACATTAGCTGAAAGAAAAATATTTCAGAAGGGAAGATTTTCTTCTCGTGAGATAGAAAATGTTTGCCTTCGATTAGTTAAAAATTTGCCAACCTTGGGAAACATTTTGGAAACATGGTCGAAACATTTCTTGGAAAGCCCTGGTAAGCTTTATGCCCTCGTAACAATGTTTTCCAAAGACTTAGACAGTGCAATGGATTTTCCAATCTCAAATTGACGTAATCCCAAAAAGTTCTCTCTACCGCCAGCCACCTTTATCATTTAAAATTTATTGATTTACACATCAATATACTTACTGGTTCGACCGCTACATAGGTACCATGTTTCTCTTTATCTGGTTTCAAATCGAATAGTTCGGAGAGTTTGGGGTCACCATCATAGAAATGTGGAGTAGATGCAATGAATGGAGTACCTTTGAAGAATTGGAAATTAATTGAAATTCTTGGATACAGCTTTTCGTTTAAGGTGGGATGACAAAATTAGTGAAAAAATCTAACGAGTGCTTTGCGACAATCTCGATGACCATTTTCGTGAAAGAATATCTAACGAGTTAGACGAAGTTCGGTGGTAATACAGTTAATTTTCTTCTTCATACATTTCAAAAGTAATTTTGCATACGTGTAATGTTTTGAACATTCAAAGGGAAATTTCAGGAAAAATTCTTCAGAAATGGCATTTTGAAATATGCAATATATCTCTACTCTCTAGACTTTCCTCACGTGAGAAACTATATGATTGACAAAAGCCCCTTCGCTTAGTTTCGAGACACTTATTTGTTTTACAAAGCTCTTAGAAATTCTTTACTCTTGTCCTGGATTAGCAGGTGAGATAACTTTCACATAATGCGAAGAAAGAACAAAACTACGTAATTTATTTAAATCAGCCGAATAAACACGAATATGCATACGAATAACAATTACGATACAATTCTAAAAACAGAATAAAAAATTTACTCAAGTTGATTTAACGATTTTCAACATTAAAAACGTGCTTTACCTGTTGAGCCGCCCCTGCAGTTCATGACATCCAACAAGCCAGTGGGCAAACAAGCTTTGGTCGGACCGGTCACACAAAAACCTTTGTTGTTTGGATTGACATTACCATTAAGGAGCTCTTCTTTCCTCACAATGTAGCGATAAAGATCGATATCCCGAACTGATGTACTCGAATCATAACTGATACGCAAGGATCTTAAAAAGCACATTGTATCGAGAAACTTTATAAAAGTGAAATGTCCATCAAGAGGCACCACTGTCACAGTATTTTTACTCAACCGTAACAATAGTAAATTAGAAAGCATTTCAATTAAAGGATTCTAAAATAGTTATAGGGTAGATGGAAAATAGCTTGCTTACTATAGTAGGAATGCGAGCATGTGGGAAACGAACAATGATATAAGTTTTCGATATCACATAACTTCAGCAGAAGATTTTTCTTCGTGATTGCTATCATGCATGATTGATAATCACCTGCAGATTTCCTTTATGAACGCATTTAACGTGTCATGCTTTTCGAGAAACGGTTTAAATCTTCTGCCATCTATAAAAACAAGAACATAAACATCTGGGTTGCACTACCTCTCTTGTGAATGAAAGCGCTAGATAGTAAAAGTCTGGGACTAGATCCAGTAGTTCCCAGTCTTCCTCACCTCGTTCCTAGCCTCATTTATGTAATGATCATTGGCATCGTTCAAATGGCGCAGACGTGGAAGAAAGTTTAAACTTGATTTCATATAAATTCACTATGAATTTATTGGTGATTGAAATGCTTAATGGACTGCTATCTTAGTTATACCCATTAAGTTCGCCGAGGTTTTTTATACAAAAAAATTATCTCGAACACAAAAAGTGAATAGAGCGTTAGGCAAAATAAACCACAATCCATCGCGATTAATCGGATTTTATTCTTTCGAATTTTATAACCAATGGCGTTGTTATAATTTCTAAAGGTGTTTTGATATGAAATTAAAAGCGACTTTAATATATTTTGCCTAGGCATGGCCCATGGATCTGTCTCTGCTCACGCACAAACTATCGATCTACTTGCTATTTATTTGTTTTACTAGCAGAATAAATAACTTACTCGTTCCATTTATCATGTTTGAAGAGTCACTGTTCCAAAATGGTAGTTTCCTTTTAGAATAAACAAAAAAAAATAATCAATTTGATTCGTTGGTTTCAATTCTTCATACAAAAAAGTTGATTTTAAAGCAATTAGGAATGCTTGTTGTTTTTTAATTGCTATACGATAAATGATTTTTTATTGCAACTGCATAAATTATATCTAGACAAGATATGAAGATTCAAACTTTCGGAAGAACAATTGATTAACACAATGAACTGACAACTGTTGAAGACTTAAAGTGATAATGGTAGCTATCTCCAGAAATCTCTATCTCACAAAATGCTTTAATTTATCAGTGTAACTTAACCGGGATAGAACATAAATTTATGTATTAACAGTTAAAACAGTTTACACTGACGTGTAGTTTCGCCATTCTAGAACTTCTGTCACCCTGTTCACATCACTTTCTCCAGTGTGGATTTTTGTTACGTAACCCTCCGAATTGTTTGACTGTAAAAGAAAAGTAAACTACCGTTTGCAATGATATTTGTTAAGATTTAGCTTTGGATGAAAGCTCTGACATGATTGAACACACAACAATGCAGATCATTAAAGAGCGCTCAAAACAAAATTGTCTAAATACGAGCACCATTTTTTTCACGAATGGTTTCATTCTCATGTTTCTTGCATGTACAATTATAAAATAAAAACAATAAAATGCGCGCAGTGATTGGTCTAGAGCCGTGTTTGCATTAGCCTGTGTAAAACACATTTAAGCTCAACCAATCAAATCAATCAAAACAATCAATCAGAAAAAGAGAATTCGCAAATCGATCATGAATACATTTTAGAGGAAAAATTGAAATTTTTGTCTTTTTCGCATTATTTCATTTTATAAATGAAATAAACAATGTTTTTCGTGTTCGTACTGGCTTATACAAACCTCGAAGACGTTTGTGAGAGCTCTCGAGCATGTGCAACCCTCGACCTTCGGTCTCGGGCTTGCACTAATCTGCTCTCGAGTTCTCCCAAAGTTCTCCTCGGTTTTAACAAAATCGTGCAAACACAATAAACATCTTTTATTTCTTAAGTGAAAGATTTTTTAATTCATATTAGGTTACCTGCACACCGGGAAAGATATTTCCAGGAATGAGCTGTCTGGTGAGTTGTTGAAACACAGTACCTAAAGCTGTATCTTTGTATCCCCAAAGATACTCTTGAACCGATCTTTCTCGAAATAGACCAACTCCTGTCGATTGTAACAAAGATGCTGTTTGAAGAGCTCTTATTTGAGCAGTACTTGCATTCTGTAACTGCAGCCTAGCTCCAACGCCTCTCAAAAGTGCCTACATAAAAATTTGAAATGACAATTGCTTTTAGCTGTAACCTAAACACAATGAAAGACGAAAATCTCCAACTTAAGTAATAAAAAAAGTCAAATTTCGAGTATGTCTGATTTGAAGATTGTCAAAATGTGCAACTGTATGCACAACACTATTGAAGAAAATTTTATTAAGAGTATTTTAGATACGTTAAAAGGGCTACTTTATTGCTTGTCATATGTTACGTAGTATGCACAAGGTATATAGCTTAAAAGAACACTAAATTATGTCGTTGAAATGACAATTTGTAATCACGTTACAAATAAAATAAATAATCACATAAATGAAGTGAAATGGATTAAAAGATTAACAACCAATAGAAGCAAGAAGCAAGATAAATTAATACAATAATTAAAATTTAAATAATAATTGAATACATCATATTATTCAATCAACGTATACGATTAATTATGCACGGCTTACCAATAACGGATAATTTACTGTTGTGAAGCGATCTTTGAAGGGATCACAACCAGCACACGATCTCGATTTGTCAAAGTTATACCTTGTTATAGTGAAGAATGTCAAGGTCTGACCTAATCTCTTTGTCACATTTGTTGTCACCGTTTTTCTAAGAGAATAAAGAAACACATTTCACAACCTTATAAAGTAATAATAGAACAACAGTTTTATATTAAAGCTTTTAACGTCTTTAAACTTTCATTTACAAGTTAATATGCTGGAACATTAAATAGAACTTATTGTGTCAGGTTCAAAGATATCGGCATAGATAAAAAAACTGAAAGAAGAGCTTAATAAAGAGTAATTTGTACGTGCACAATTTCAAAAGAAAATATTTGGCACAAAAATATGAGAATTAAAGTGAGCACAAATTATCTTTGGCGTATCCGATTTTCAAACATTTTCCGCTTTCTATACTTGCAAGAGCAAAAAACTTTGTGTCTTTCACAACTTTACCACAGACAGCTTTAACGCACAAAAAATTTGTCGACGACATTTTTTCTGACGGAAAAACCAGTGTTCTCACAGTCAAATTTCCTAGTTCCTTAGAAAATGCTTTAATTTCCTTAAAATTGTAAAAGTTATTACAAGGCTTGATCGCATAGGCCCAAAATGTGTTTTTTCATGGTTTTTACTCCTTTTTTGCTGTTTTAAAGTATGTCAACGTTGTATTTGTAAAGAAACATTAAATATCATAAAGTGTATGTTAATTTAAAGTATAAAAACATATCCTTAAAACCTTAAGAAAATCCTATTTTTAAGGATAATTCCTTAACAGTGAGAGCACTGGGAAAAACTATCTACTAGGAAATCGTACAAACTGATCTATTATCGTTACATGTTTGTAAATGTCGATCGTCCAGGTTGGTATAGTCATGAGAAGGACTGTTTTTGTTGTTGTTGACTGACATTTCGACAACCTTAGCAGTAGTCATCTTCAGAGTATGTTTTTTAATTTCTCACAGCGTATTGCGAAACACAGGCCAATATGGCAAAGTAACTCACTGACTTTGCCAAAAAGATGTTTGAATCTTAATGGTCTTAATTTTCCTTTACAAATTCTCAAGTACTAATTTAGAGGCTCAATTTAGGCACCCACGCCGACATTATTATGAATGACTGGGTGTAACAAGAAAACCACAAGAACGTTGGTGGGTATTTTGCCCTTCAATGGATATTTTGACAATTTTATGAAAGAGCTAAAAAAATTTCCTTTTTAAACCTACATATGAATCGAACATCATTGTATCAATGACTTAAAATCTTACTTGTATGTGTAGGGACCAAATTCTTTTAGACGAGGAACGGTAGTTGAATTTCCTGTATCCGTAATGTTGAAAAAAAAATATTTGATCAACTGTTCCCCATCAGAATCTTTCCATTTATCAAAACTAGTTGATCCTTCTTTTAGTGGCAGATTCTGTGAAAATTAACATTGAAGAATGAGTGAGTTGAGTCAGAGGACCATTTCACAAAAGATTTAAGTTTTTTGTCTGTAGTAATTTCGGCTCATCTCAATGTAACTTTTTATATTTATTAACTTTGTATTTGTAACTGTATATTTACTAACTTTTCAATTATCACTTTAACTTTTTGGATTATTAGAATTATAGCAATTCATCATTTTAGTTTCATTTTCGTAATTTAACGTCAAAGAACTTTCTACTTTTATATTTCAATCCATTTTTAAAACCCGCATTGAAGAAAACCCGGTCCAGGCAGAGGCTGTAAATTTCGTAGCTATATTAAGACAAGTTTTTTCAGTCGCTGTTTTCACATGAAGTTGCCTCGTTTGAAAAAATAAATGCATTTTTCTGTATGCTTAACTACACTCTATAGTCATACGCTAGTTTAGCTATATTGATAATATCAAATTTTTTGAAAGAATAATTTTTGAATACAAATGAACTATTCCCGAACTGAACTGCTACGACTACAAAAAATACTCATATACTACTGCAAAAATTCTGTCCACTGAATTTTAGAAAAAAAAAGGGCAGACAGCGTTAACATTTTTGTTGGATATTTAAACTATAAACAAAGCGATCAGAAGCCCACTCATAACGCATCGGTATTTACATATTTATTATATGGCGTTTTAGTTATATATTTCTATATTATATATTGTGATCATGCACAATATATATAAATATGGTTACGATGGTGACATGATTGCGGAAAGCGCGAAAATATATTGAGACTGTCATTAATTTATACCTAAAAACAAAAAGAATTCCAATTAAAAATGTGCGAGAAAATAAAACATTTGAAACGCCAGTGAAAAGTGATAAACACACTACGATTACTAAAAAAAATATACACAGGCTCGAATTCTGTCATTTCTGTGATGTGATGAATTGCTCAGGAAATTAATTAACAAAAAAAACACAGCCATTTTACAGTATTTGTTTGAACATGCTCAGCTTTTAGACGCATTTATCAAATTGGCAAATTACTCAAATAACACTTTTGCAGCTGGTGTAACCACGTATAGCTTATTCATATTATATGTTAGTACATATTTTCACTTCTAACATGAAATATTACGTTGAACGAACAATCTCACTTTTAAATGTGTTTTCTTTTTAATATGAAGATATTTATTGTATATGACACACACGGACAGGACTAAAACTTAAAGCTACAGTTGAACAGTAGTTGTCCTTCTTTAGTCATGCATAACCGTGTTGTTTAAATTGTCTTTTTTACAAGGCACAACTTAGCATAGGTTCGAATGAAAGAACTATTTATTGAATTCGTGTAATAAAAATTAATGTTTCCATAATTTCGTAAAAGCACTATTGCCAATGCACATTCAATATAAACGACAAGTTTTTTGAAAATAGACATGTTTCGACATCTCACGATGCCATCTTCAGTATGAGTGAAATAATAGGTGATACAAGGTTAATATAAAAGTAATATGATATATCATATGATATGATATGATATGATATGATATACTATATATACATATGATATGATATGATATAAATTTAGGTGACTCAACGGTGATCCCGTTGAGTCACCTGAATTTTTCAGGTTCATGAGACAATTGCTTAAATTGTCCAGCAAAGTGCGAAGATCATATCTTCATTTAACAAGATATTATAATTACAAAAGTTGTTAAATTACTACTAAAGGAGGCGGTGTCAAATGGATTATAGGAAGTTAGGAAGTAAAATAAAGTGAAATTAAAAGAGGTTAAGTGGAATGGAACTTCCTTGCACGTTAAGAGAAAGCTTAAAAGGCTCTCATGAATGGAGAGTTCATAGGAATTGTTAGAAGAATCACGAACAATCCTGGCTGAATCAATGTCCTTCTTCATTCAAACCACTACTTTGCCGACGCTACGTTGACGACTGTTTTTTACTTTTTCATTCCTCCGATCACGTCCCTCTCTTTCTTGACTATCTGAACCGACAACACCCGCACATCACTTTCACAGCTGAAGTCGAACAAAACCAAAAACTATCATTTCTTGACATTGACATCTCTCGCACAAATGGAAAATTCACCACTTCCATCTACCGCAAACCTACTTTCACTGGCCTCTTCACTAACTTCCACAGCTTCATCCCACTTACTTACAAACTTTCACTAGTCTCCTGCTTACTTCACCGCATCTTCAACCCTTGTTCTACTTACAAAAATTTTCATACACAACTGAAATTATTAAGCATATGCATATTAAGCACCATAAAATTTATTTTAAGAATCAAAGAATGCTTATAGCGGAGGCGTTGTTATTAACTTGACACTCTTCTTTCTCTATGGCTCGTTTGTGGTGTTGATTTTGTACATTTATATCGAGGTTCTTTCTACACAAACGAGCAACTAGCTTACACAACGAAGTTTATAAATTTCACTAAATTTTTCCTCTTAAAAACGTTATGCGTCGACAAGCCAAAAGTAATATTCTCACGGTATAATTTTGGTGAAAATTGACGCTTAAAAACTCTTTCAACCGAGAAGTGCTTATCGAGTACAGTACAAGCTGACTTTGTATCTAAATTGATCTAGGGCAAACTTTTGTTCAAGTCAACCGCTCTATAAGCATTTGTTGCTGTTTTCGCTTTTCTAACTTTCTCTTGACATTTGTCATCGTTATACATGTTAAATTAATCGTACCAAAAATTAAAGAAGCAGGGGAAAAAATGAATGACAGCCTCAAGACTCGAAGCAGTGAAGAGCTTAGTACACGTTTCAAATTTTTTAGCAAACCTTCTTTATTTCATCATCGACAAGCGTCGTGAATGACCCCAAAGCAGCCACAATAATTCCAGCGATCAATAAGCTAAATGCGATAAACGTCAAAAGAACAAGCACGTTTGTGCAGCATTTAGATCGTGTACCACAAGCCATGTCAAATCAAATAAACTTCGCTGAACAATGGTGTCGTGATGGTATATAATTGTCAGAGCTACATGTTAAATATCTCCATCTTATTGTATGTCAAACGCAAAGTGTTGCAATACTGAATCGTCTCACACTGGCTCAATACAAACATATAACTACGGGTAATTTACATAACCTTCCATCTCATTAGTTCACAATGACCGTAGTGGGTGTGCTTAGAAACGGTAGTTTTCATCAGTGGTACTAATGACATCTGGTCAAAACAATAGGAAGTCAATTGGTAGGCAAAGAAGTGGTTTCTTTTTGGGTAATTGGTTTATTTTGCATTTGCATTTCGTCAGAGAGCCTGTTTCTTAGCGGACAATAGTGAAATGAAAGTATCTACAAATGATAAAAATTTTGAGATTGGCCCCTTGCCATCTGGCACGGCTACTGATCATTATTTTCATGATCCATCATGTTGGCTTGTCGGTGCGCATATGTCGGTGGCGCAGGCAGCCGGCAATTTTGTTCCTTCTATTTAAATTTCAGAACATTATCATAATTTATATGTTGAAAATTGTTTTGCAATAAGTGAACAACGAAATATTTAACCAACAGTAATATATCATTGGCACGTCAAATATTTCAACACAAGCGTATAAGATGTTTGTGTGTTGCAATTTCCGACCAAATATGTAAATACTGAGTTGTTAAGGTAAATACCGTCCACTGATTTGTTTCAACCTGTGCCATCAAGTCACTAAATTGTGATATAACATACAGAAAATTTTGAAAATAAAATCATCAATAAGATATGTTTGAAACAGGCCTTCGAGCATTGTAGTGGACTGGTTACATAACACGACCAAGCTGTCTGGGTGGCTGGCTACTGATCGTGAAATTGTGAGAAATAAAACCATAGAAAGCCATCGAACATAAACAGAAACCAATAGATTTAACATTTTTTTAAAATGAAAATGTGTCGAGTTAAAGCATAAACAGAAATATATTTCGCCAACTATAGTCCACTTTAAATTATTTCTTTTCGTGATCACAGTGAGTTGATGCTTATGTTGACTGTAGCATGCAGTTACAAACATGAATACTTCCTACTTTCATGTGAACTGAGTGTTAAAGGTTTTACAGTGGTAAACTATACTTTCGATTATTTCCATTACTCATCTCAAGCTTGGTACGCTGTTAATATAACTATAGCGAGTCAAATTGGACAGTCAAGCTATGAAAAATTCCTCTTTACTTTCAAATTATTGATACGTACGTACTCTGTATCAGAGCGAGATAATTTAGCCCGTAGGTGTAGAAAAATCACTTGAGAATTGCAGATAGTTAAGAGTATGGCAAACACAGCATTTATCTTTACGAGATAATTAAAAGTACTCTTCGTTTAACTTGTTATAAAGATGACCACTCAACCAAGTGAATCTAACATGATAGCAAAATTAGCCAGTATGTTCTGGACACATCAAATACCGAAAGTCTTCGCAACGAACGAGTTAACTAATAAATGTTTGAGAAGTGTAACAACTTCCTCCCACTCTATATCTCTATACGTCACCGTATGCACTTACTTCAGTTTAAAGTGATCTTTTGTTGCCATTGTAGTAGAGTAAAACTCCAAACACTAGAAAGATCATGGCGCTGAGAGTAAAAAAGGCAAACGGTATAGCTTTGGCCAATCTCAGCGGCAAGCGGACGTCATTTTCGAATTTATGAATGTCTTCTTCAGATGCTTGACCATTCTTTTATGAAATAGAATTTAACAGAAAGAATGTAAAAACCAAAATTTACTTTTCATTAGCAGTTGCAGGACATTTGTATTTCTGAACCTCGCCTATTCACATTTATATAAAGAATTAAAAACGTAGATTTAACATAGGGGATATTTCTTATAATGATCAATATAATATAACATGAAGCGTTTCAATTTGAGACGTGCACAATCAAACTTTGGAGGAGTTTCTTCGACTCTTTTGACGCCTTTTATAATGAGGCTTTTCTACAACGTAGACACACATGGAATGAGGTCTTATTGAGAGCACAACTCACACGAAATGACAACTTTTTAAGATGAGAAGACAATTTTCACAACTCAATCAAATGAAATGACAACATATTGAAATGTCTCGGAACACAATTATAAAATTCAGAGATCTTTCTCCTTGACCCATAGACGCACTTTCCATTCACCTTTCTTTGCCTGCCTCTATTTTTTTATTAGGGGCCCTACTTGAGCCTTGGGCCTGGGGAAAATTACTTATATCATCTCCATCTGAACAGCCTTGAAAGTATTGATAGGCAAGACTAGGAATACATCCTCGACTACTGCACAATTGAAATACACATATGAACGTTTCTAATTGAACAAGCTTACCTTCTCGCCGTAAAACATTGGTAAATACAGAGAAGGTGTGTGATTGAAAGCTCTATATTTCAAACAAATGAAAAATATCATAATTTGGAGACTCTGGCCAACTGGTACAAATTAATTATTCATGCACAAATTGAAAGTTCTTTGACGTACGTTATTCCATCAATATTTCGTAAATTGGCATTTACTTGGAGCTGTTCCTTCACACGCATAGTTAGTCCAGTGATCTTAATGCAAGAAATATGTGATTGTATTGTAACTGTTATACAATACAGGGACGGCGGAGCGACATAAGAGGTGCAGGGGATAGATCTTCAATCCTAGTTTAATGTCCTGAAAAACACCTCTACACAATAACTTCAGCTCAGTCTAAATATCTTTTTTATTTTGCTATTGCAAAAAGTAGGAGGGGGGGGGGCTTCAGCCCTCCATTCTCAGTCGTCCCTGCAACTATGTTGTAAAAAAAGACAACGATAATAGGTGGAAATGCGCCTTCAAAAATGACGTAAAAACAAGACCTATGGAAGCAAACTAAGACTGAGAAGTGAGATTGGAAATTCAAATATCTATTTGACCAGGTTTTAAGGAAGTCACCAGGAAAGTGAGGCATGTTAAATTCACCCAAAATTTCTTAGTAAATTATTGGGTGAGGTTTAACATGCCCAGATCCACCCTCTCCCCCCGTCCCGTTTCCGACGGGTCTGAAACAAGGCAGAATGACCACGCTTTTACAGATGATCAACAATGATGGTGATAGTGAAATACTTAAATTAATTCAATTTTGAAATAAACCTCTCATGTCAGTTAAACGGTTGAAATCGACTACCACTAAAAAACCATGCGTGATATTTTGCAAACTTACCGGCTCAATGTCCAAGAGTGTCCTGTGTTTAATCTTCTGTGGATGTAAGCCATTTACTTTGCTTAGCAAACTCGCATTTGCAAACAGGAAGTTAGGTAAGGAAGCATCAATTGGCAAATCTAAATCAACGAAATATCAATAAATAAGCAACGCACAAAATTCATATCGAAAATTGCATATTCGCTTGTAAAATTAAAACTATACATGGCTATAGAAGCTTTTAATATTTAAATTTATTTCGAAAATGTATCTGGCTTCATAAGAACAAGTGACTTTGTGAGACTGAAGACGATAGACATATATTACTGACAACAAGGGATGGATAAAATCGATTCTTGATGTCATAAATATATATAAATTATAAATTGATTTTGTTCAAAAAAGCGACAACACTCTATCTCGTGAAAATCTACTTACGGGGTGTACATCCCCCTGATGATAATTTGTTAGAATTATTGAAAAAATAAATTTTTAATTATTGAGTTGCTGTTCTTCATATTTTTATCTATGCAAAGATAAGCGGCTCATTTCCGGAAAACCTTTTTTCGCTTTCACAATGCATACTTACGTGATGGGTGGCAACAAGTCAAGTCTAATAAACCACTTGGGAAGCATTTCTTCTCCTTTCCCGTTATACAGAATCCCTTATTATCCCCATTTATATCACCAGATATAAATTGATTAGGATCTGGTGTGTACCGATAGAGACGTACTCCTTTGTAAAGTACTGTTGAATCATATATCAGCCGGTAAGATCTGTTTCAAATGAAAAGGAAAATACCAGTTAGTCAGTTGCAATTCAGTAGATGAAGGCCAATTAAAAAAATCGGCTAACATGTGTTTATATTTTTGCCACTCACTTCATGTTTTCTGTTTTTTATTGTCTCCTCTCAATGTAAAAGTGTAAAAAGCATTGAGGTAAACAAGAATGCAAAACATGTAATTACGTGACTTGGGTTATTACCAGTACAAACAAACGTTGGCCGATTTTTTCCATGGTCCATTCCTTTCATAACTATTGACATATTTCCTTTCTCTCACGTACCATTCATTTTGAGTAATTGTACGAAAGTCGTCATTGTAGTTACACTTAGGTAAAGAAAGAGGAGAAAACTATACTGAATAGCAAAAAATCATTCACTCTTTTGCATTTAACTTATAAGTTTCAGCAAATATCATAACAGCAGAGTTAAATTTATAATTCATGTACTCCAGTTCAATATCATGCTAGAGATTCTGTAAGATTCTGTTAAGCATTGGAAACAACTAGTAGTTTTCGCTCCATGTCAATATCAAAAATATTTCACCGAATCTTGCCATGATCTTATCATTCTGTCAAGATTTACATTGTCGTGTTACATGTTCCATCATAAGCCATAATTCAACTGCTATGAATTCAACTGTTTTATCAATATCTCCAACATTTATAGGACAACCTCCATATAGGTTGGAGACAGACTATGTATTAAAAACAGTGTGCAATGTTTGTTACTGTTTACAAAGACATTTTCTTATCTACAAGCCTCGTCATGCAAACCCCTGTGTACCTGTAAGTGTTGACAACAAACGAATACAGAATATCATCTTTTTCTAAGAAAGGCTTGAAACGCTCTCCATCTGAAGAAAAGATCATATCAGTAAAGTTAAGGAGATATCTGATGACTTTGCTGAAATAAGAAAATATTTACCTGAACCATTTATCATTCTAGCGTATTTATCTTTCCAACATGGTATGCTCCTAGAAGAAGAAATGTAAAAACATGCTTTGGATGAATGCATACATCATAATATATTGGCCTGCGACAGTCACAAAACGCCTGTTTTCAAAATTACTTGAAATAATTATTGTTTGACAAATCCACGTGCACTATGTATGAAAACAGTCAGAAATTTCATAAAGTGAAAAGAATGAACTTAATCCAACTCCAGATCGAAAATTTTATTCAGAGTGAAAAAATAAGATGCATGAAGAAGATATGATATGAACACGTACGCTGAGTGATTCCATTTCAATATTTTTCCAATATATTGTACGTCCTCTTCACCCGTGTCTATAGTGTGCGGCGAAGATGACATATTAACCTAAGAAAAATAGCAAATTTTAAAGACAATCAATTTTTCGAAAAGTTTCCCAACCGTTCAATTTGCACTACATCACTAAGGCTAACAAAATGACACAATACCAAAGGAAAAGAGAACATTATAAATTTTTCCGAACAAAAGGAATGTTATTAAAATATTACTGTTATTCTTCGAACTTATTTTCATTACTACAGAAATGACCTCGAAACTTCACTAAAGAAATTTTTGTAAAACGTCTCGTATATTTTTATACACGTGAAATAAGTGTAACTGTGTCCATGCAAGGGTATGCTCATGTAGGGCATAGCGCATCTACTTTTGTGTATTAAAAGCGCGGACAATTTATGTGACGCAATTCTTCTTCGCTCTGCTAAATAATGACATTTGAACAATTAATTGATTTATAAAAGATATTAATAATTCCTTTTGCAGTTTTCCATTGGTGCTGTATGGTCTTAAATTGTACATAATGCATGTTTCCTACTGTATGGACCACTAAAATAGATTTTCAAATTTAGAAACATATTGTGAGTCATGAGAAAACTTTTTCCAAGACTAGCCTGGTCTGTGTACACTTTCTTCGATATGCAAATATATATCGTTGCACGTCTCAAAAATCGACAGCTTACCACATACGCCAGTCTCTTCGGAAAATCAACATGGAGGGACGGAATGCCAAATTTTGCCACACTACTCAAAAGTCCAATCGCCTGGGCCAATTGAATGTCCTCGTAGCCCCAGAGGAGATCGTTGATTGTTCGTGTGTGAAATGCAGGCAACGACAGTTGCATGAAGATGTTGTCCAAAACGCGTACAACAAGGCCAGAAGGATCTTTTGGCTCAATGTACTTCATTATCATTTCAAGTGTTGCCTAAAATTCACCGTTTAGTGCGAGTCAGAAAAAAAACTTTTTTATGCAAGCAAGAGATAAGATGATGAATCGATAATCGATAGCAAAATTAGGAAATCAAATTTAGCGCATGAGAATTTGTTTTAGGTATTTTTTAAGGCATCCAAAGTTTTTGACTGATGGAAGACGAAACAGGTTCCTACAAGCACCCAAAGCCAGCTGAAAACTTTTATACTCATCGTTAGCTATTGTGCACGAATGAAATTTTTTCTGTAAAGACTTAGAACAAACATTACAGCCGGTGTGCCAAAATAACAGCTCAACACATACTCTCTTGTTTAATGACATAATATACGTGTCGAAATTCGAGCAATTGATCAGCTATAAAGAAGAATGCATGAGTGGTAGAAAAGACAACAAGCTAACAGTTGTTCAATCAAATACAGGAAAAGGCGCCATTAAAAACACTGAAGAAAATTGCCTCGTCAACATTCGACTTCGTGACTGAAACTGGCAAATGCAAACTGGAACACAAAAAGTATTTAACTCACCAAAAATGGCAAATTGACAGTTGTTACATTATCGTGGAATGGATCGCACAGATCGCATGACAATTTCTTCTTAAAAAAGTACGTGCTTGTAGAGAAGTAAGACAAGCTACTCTTCTGGCGGCTAATGTTTCTCCTGTTGAAAAACAACCTAAAGAGTTGTTTTATAAGTGTTGAGATGTTGAAATATAGAGACGTATATAAAACAAAGAGATAAGACTCACATATAAGTAATAGGGTAATAATGAAGGGCCGTTCAGAGAAATTAGGTGGCCACGAGGGCCTTTTCTCCGACACATATATGAAATTTATGACGACTTTCTATGATGACAATTCTTTGCAATGACAGCAATTTAAAAGAACAACTAAAATAAAATAATGAAACGTCCGCTTCTATGATACGACGACATATTGAAATGTCGACTCCTACTTTTAAGTGACATTCGGGAAACGGGGTGTCATAAAATTTTGGAATCCTTTCTCCTTGACCCATGAACACACTTTACAACTATTTCCATTTGTCTTAATTTACCGTCTTTTTCATCTGGCCCAACCTCAAGGCTTGAAGGAATTACCTTCTTTACCGCCCCCCCCCCCCCTTTTGAACGGCCGTCGAGAATTGTGCCTCCAAATTCGTAGTACTCGAGAAGTCAAAATCGATCAAAGTAAACCAAATAAAATCACGCGACAATAAGGTTTACAAAGATATATTAACTAGCAAAACTCTCTAAATAACAAGTACGTTCGTACTTCGTTACTGTATTGTACAATGGACTCTGTCTCGGTCACATACGCCTCACAACTCGCTTCTCTTACTCTCTCTCCTCTATCACTCCCTACTCTTGACGTTATTACTGATATTCCGTGCATGCTTCTAACTTATGATGAATGATGTCCTTATCAGTTTCCGACACGGCCCCGAATGGATAAACACTGAACTGACCTGTAAGTATATGGTCCTAGCTCCTGGATATTTGGAGTGCCTCCTTTACAGACCTCGTCTGAATTTGTCACGTTGAAAATGTAGTACTTAATATATATCGGTGTTTTGAAATGCAGCCATTCATCATAAACAGTATTACCAGCTTTTAACTTTACTCCCTAAAGTTCAGTCATTTAGAGAGAACGGATGAAAGCACATGATAATTGAATGTAAATCATTATAGAGTTTAATCGTTTAAAGTATTTAACTTCTGCAAAATACCAACTTGAATCAAAACAATGATGAGAATATAATCAACAAAGCATATACCATTATTCTATAGGCTTTCAAAGCCCAAAGTTAAGATCTGCCTTCAGCACTTGCCACTTGATAGTAAACCATTGAGAAAACTCCAATTTACAGGCAGCAACAATTAGCATCATGCCCTATACTGACCTCCTACTGAAATACATAGTACTATTAACATAGTAGCATTACGTTAACCTTACATTTCTGATTTTAGTTTTCACAAACTCTTCGCAAGCGTTTGTCAAAGCGAGTACTGCTCCAGTTACAAGAAAAACAAATGCAACAGTGGCTAAAATGCTTCCGTAATATCGAGAGAAACAGCAACGTTTGTTTGTCTTTGTTGAACTCATTAAGTAGGTCATATCGCTATCGTCTGAAGAATTTCTTTTCATTCTCTTTCATCATCCGATTTCAAAGCGAGGAAGAACGTTTAGGCTATATTAACGAAGGTATATTGTATAGCCTTATTTTGTGGACGAACTCAACTTTGAAGTTTGCGCGAAATTTGTTCTTAATCACTTCAATGAAAATCGACATGGAACATTGATCTTGGAAATAAATTAATTCATTGGTTGTTGTGTGAAGAAAGTAATTTGAATTTTCTAACATCTAAGCAAAATAATCAGTAATTCGTTTGTTCATTCGGAGTAAAAATCTTGGGAACTCGTCGTTGATCTTTTGAAATTTGAATACATAAATAGCACTTAGAAGTTCATATTACACTTTTCTATTGCAGATTGAAGAATTGTTGATGTTGACTAAACAACAACGCACTCCATCATACAGCATCAAATGGCAAAGGCAGACCAAAATTTGAGACGGTTTTCCAGGAGAAAGCTTTTAGATTGTAGAACAGAATGTGAAATTAACTTCAAAGAAGACGTCTCAGCTGTTATGTGAGAGTTATGCAGTGGAATATTCTTGCCGATGGTATGCGACTGTGTGGTAAAACAAACAACAAATTTCCAGCTGAAGCGGGTTTCAGTGGTTACTGCATGCAATACGTAATTTTGAATGCACATTTTCGCATGTCTAGAAAGTTGAATTGTTTAATTTGAGTATTACCTGTTACTAGTTTTTCATACGGGGAGAACATAAATACAATTTTTGTAAAAATGTGCTCTACGCGGGCTCTATCGTTAATCATCCTTATGCAGGGTGACACGGGTGACACATGTTGAGGAGCCATGCCTGATGACCTTTACGCGTGAAAGACAGTTTCTCAATTTACAGCAACAGTATACTTATGGATTGTTATTTTGTTGTCTTTATTGATATTGAAAACTCTATTGCTAATTATCGTTACATTTCGATTATTGATATATGTCTATATACAAATGTACATTGTAGGGACCACGGAGCATGGAGGGCCATCACTTTTTCAATAGACAACCATGAACGATTATTTTGTGTATAATTCAGAAATTTATATATGGAGTATGCTCTTCTGCTGTACCCTCCCCCCTGTTCTCCACTTCTGAACAAGCTATGCTGACCCGGCATTCCATGATTTAAATATTATACATATTTTCTATATTTCAGCACTCAGCTATTCAACACCAACGAAAAACTTTGTAAAATGCACACCTAATATTCTCAAATGGCCTGATCGCCAGCAGCGAATTCTTCATGACGCATTATTGTATTCGCCTGACTTACTCTGCCTTCAAGAGGTCGACCACTTTGAGGATTATTTTGCACCGCAACTCGAAATGCGAGGTTACGTAGGTAGCTTTGCACCGAAGCCTAATTCTGTATGCTTACGCGTACCTGGTCATAATTCCCCTGATGGTTGTGCGTTATTCGTAAAAAGCAACAACTTCGAGATAAATAAAATCAAGAAAATTATACTCAAAGATGGCAAAGGCGTAATTTCCAATCAAGTTGCTCTTCTTGCCATTGTCACAAGGCGCCGATGTAACAGTAGACTCCTGGTTGCAGTCACTCATCTTAAAGCAAAGGAAGGAAATGAGAAATTACGGCTGGAGCAAGGCAGGGATCTTCTTTCACAAATAAAACAAATGAAATCTGCCGAAGGAAACGACGCTGTACCGTTAGTGGTTTGTGGAGATTTCAACGCGTCGGCCGGAGAACCTGTTTATCAGGAGATGGAGGAAATTGGCCTGTTAAGTAGTGCTTACAAGTCTTCAACAAACAGCGAAGCTCCATACACAACATGGAAGTTCAGACCAAAAGAGGAAGTGTGCCATACCATTGACTACGTGTGGCATTCCTCGGAACTTGTTCCTCGACATTTCCTAGCAATTCCGTCAAAGGATGTTATCGGAGCGGCTGCTTTGCCTAGTGTTGAATTTCCTTCCGACCACTTGCCGCTTCTCTTTGACTTTGAAATCCTTGGCAAATAATTTGAATCGTTTTGCGTAATAGATTCCAAACAAACAATGATACAAAGATATGTTGAGAAAAAGTCCTTTGTAAAAATAACGAAAATGAAAGATGGGGAGATGGCAGCTTTAGTGTGCTGTTCACAGATTAAGTAAAATGAGAGTGACAAGAAGTGCGAAGGCTACAAGACTGAGCAGTACTTTTGTCATCTGAAGTACACTTAAAAATTCTTTTATCGATTCTTATAAAACGTTGTTCAATGAAAACCATTAATTCACATTATAATTCATGTTTTATTAAGTTGGATGTGACATTTTCTTCTGATTATCCCAACGAGTCGTTTGCTTGTGTGGGATTGAGCCCTGACAGACTTTATGACCTTTTTTTAGATTTTTGCTGCTCATTTTCCAATAGTGTAATTATCAATGACTCAAATTACAAAGCACAAATTTTCCTAGAAATTTATTTAGTTCCCAGTCTGCATTAAATCGTCGAAAGTCGTATATCAAAGCACTTCATTTATTCATACGATTCAATGTGCTTTACTTCTATGTTTGCAATAAGGTTGAATTTAGGGCCTTTTTGCATAAGACCATTACAATTTGTGACTTTATACGAAGTTCATCCATGATACCACACGCTTTTATTGCATGCTCAGTGAAAAATGTCGCTACCATGCGCTTGCTTATTTTGCATGGAACACAAACGGCATCTGGAATTTCGTATGATTTGGTAACAAGAAAAGTTTGGTTTAGGGAGCGGTCAAGTTTTCTCTAATATTGAGAGAATTGTGGATTTTATATATTTTTAATATTGAGAATGCCCCTTTGTTTGGAGTGTTAGTCAATTTTCCATATGCTAACTTGTTAGAATTTTTTAACCTGTAGAGAATTTTCATATCGTTGCTTGCAATTTTTCAAAAATGATCCTCAAAATGCTTTTCATTTTTATGGCATTTACATCGATAAATATTTTGATAAATGTTGCAAACGCTGTATACTAGTAATGCTTTATTTGCAGCGAAAGGCAAACATTCTCACACTCCAGATTTCGCTTGAATTTCCTCGGCCATGCAGCTAATTTACGCTGTCTTTTTCATATTTGATCGCATGCTGTCATTCTAATCTCATTCTATTTTACACCATTGACGTGTTACCTTGCGATACGATCTCACCTTGACCGCAGCAGCTCCTTTAAATTTCTTGTTCTGGTACTGCGTGAAAATATTCTCACGTTTTAGAGATAGTACTTGTTGGTGGTCCGGGTTGTTGATGGATATTCGCGTTTACAAATACACTTATGAGGACAAAACAAATGGAATCAATCTGGTTCATCACACACATATGGCATTTTCATTTCGGGTGACACGAAAGAGAAATGCTAAAACTTACTTCTTCACTCGAAAGTGGAGGAACAAAGGGGACGAATTGCCAGAAGAACAAGTAGCGCAGGCTAACGGAATTCAAAACATATGGCCGGTTATGAGTTAAACAGTTATACAGGGCTTGTTGGTTTGCACGATTTCCTGCAAAAACAGTGAAGACCATTCGGTGTATCTTTTGTAAGATCAATCAAGAAAATCAAATTACATGTCATACTATTGCAATTAACCTATAAATAAGCCGTCACTTCGCGAATCACGCTAAGCAAGTTTTTAGGAGACCAAGTCGCAAAGCCCAGAGCCATACAGTGTTGAGCAACGCATCTTTTGCAAAATGTTCTCATTTGCAAAAACTTTGACCCTGGAATTTCTCATATTTCTCCTGTTCTTCATTCTGGGAGAAATCGTGAGCGAAGCGTGGGAAAGCGATCATTGTAATCTGGACAGAGTCGTACGAGCTGGGGAAAAAGCCCAATGGACAAATCCCACAAATTATACAATCTTTCTAAGTGAGCTTACCATGCCTAACAAACGTTCAAGATTCGAGATGTTGATTCCTTCACATCGTAAGTACCTATAAGTGGATTAATATCAACCATATTGACGACGATTTTTTCTTTTTTTCTTCTTCTAGCGTCATCGTTAATGACGACGTTTCTGTTATTGAAGCGTGAAATTCATATTTTTGATGACTTACGTTTTCAAAGTTGCTTACTCTGTGAAAGATATTCTTGAAATAATGTCGTAGTGTATCGTAAAAATCACCAACAAATTCACGTCGTCTTTTAATACAACAACATGTTAAGATCTTCTTTGCACTTCGGGCTATCAGTCAATGCAAAAACGCTTCGATGTTGTTCAACATCATTTTATGGCGAAGAAATCTTTGACAGCTTTGTGCGTCGAGGCATTCAGTTGTAAACCAAGCAGTATGATCAAAATTAAGCCTTGAGGGTGTTGTACAATCACATGTGTATAGAATAGATGAGATTTTATGGATGCAAATCATCTTTGAGATTACGACAGTGTTTCCTGAGAGAAACTTATTTGATTGCTTGCGATTGGGTATTGTGGACTAAGCTGCCTGCGATACGATTCATTTTGTGGCGGACAAGTTTCTATGTTTGTGGCGCACGAGCTATGCATGGCTTAGTTTTTTGAATTGCGTTTATTGTAAGCTTGTATACCTAAGTTGATGTGTGATTTCCGATTGCTTTGAATGGCGCGTGCATACTTTAACTAAATGTTTCAGGAAAACCATCTGCAGACGATTGGGCGTTTTTTAACGCAATTCATAATCCTTAACAATTTGCTCTCATTTTACATTTTTTTGCTCTTTCCGTATGAGCAGGGCCAGTTTAGAAAGTCGTCATTATTCAGTTCATTATGATACATATCTGTTACACACAATAGAGGACTTAGTCAAAATAAATTTCAGTCCTAAATTTAAAATTCTTTCAAAATGAAAACATTGGTTTTGAATTTCTAAAGAATAAAATTTCACCAATCATTGAGTTGCCCTTAAGGTATCTGGAAATTTAAATACATATGCTCTAGATCAGTCACATGTTACAGAAGTGAAAAGTATACAGGATTGCAAAGTTCAATAAACGACATTTGTTTTATGTGTGCAAGTATTTTCACGAATCATTAAAATCTTTCAACTTAAAATGTCTTTTGTGCAATCAAGCACTTTCTCACAATGAAGCACTTTTCAAAAGAAAATATGAACTCGTGAAAGAATAGTTTCTTATAAAATTATGGACCAGAATCAAAAGAGAGCATTTCGAAAATAGGTCTTTTCTGTTCTGAAAAAATATAGTGTTTTTTTGCACTGCAAAAAATATTGCAATGAATAATTTGGTAAAATTTGGTAATAGAGACGTTTTCTAAAAAATTGAGTCGAAAATTTTCAAAGGCTCACTTTATTTTCTTTTTTATATAATGCTTCTATGAGCTGTACGTAGTTCTTGGTTTCTTTTTTTTAAGTTTTGTTTAGTAATTGCGATGTTCGATACTTAACGATAACACGACATTCCCTTTTCTCACTTCAATCAATAGTTAATTTGTTTTCGGGATCTTCATAGGCATACAGATCCGGTTTAGACAAACAAAGTTTCCGTGATCTGGGCAGATTTTATGAAAACAAATTGAATGTGTGTTGGAGCGAAAGTCCTCTCAAGATTTTCCACCGGACAATGATCAACAATCCTTTAAAACTTATATTAATTTTATGACTCGCCTTTCAGAAATGCCATGCATGTTGGAAGTTGTTTAAGATGTTTACAATTTATAAACAAAAGAATGCAACAAGAATCTTATGTTTACGACGACGATGTATGTTAATCTATAATTTAATCTCAGCGACGATGATAACATCGCATGCTTTTCATTTATCAATATTTAATAACAACGACGCACGTCAAGACTTCGTGTTATTTCAAAATACTCTAATGAAACAATCGAGAAAATGTTTGAATATGAGTATGACTGATTTTTTTCAACAAAACCATGAGGTGTCGTAAGGTTTATGTTCGAGTGGTTAATGAGAATTTGCACGAGATATATGATCTGTTCACCATATCTATGATTTTTATTCCCACGACAAGACAATCATGCTATATTTAACTCCTATCTTGGAATGTGTTGTTTGTATATACATGAGGGCCAGTTGCACGAAGCTTGGATAGCGTTATTCATTGGATGATAAAATTTTCAAACTCGTTAAAAAGGTGTTTATATTTTCGTTACGACAAAGATATTTCGTAAACTCAGAAGATTTATTTTATTTCAGTGACTGCTAAGTTCAAACCTTATATTTTTCCTTTTAAAGAAGTTTTTTCAACCGTTTGAAAAAATTTCTTATCTAATAAATAACGTTATCCTGGCTTCGTGTAACCGGCCGGCCCCAGAATTTAACAACAGCTAATTTTTGAGGTTCATACTAGCCATATTTTGCATCGTATATTTTGAATTTAAAATTTAGCTTTGCCAGATTCAAATGTAGCTGGAAAAAAGTGGTTAAGCCTTGATAGTAACGACTTTGTTTAATTATTTGCGGACAAATAATCCGATTAAATGTTTTTTTATGAAAGTATAATGTCGTTATATTGTTGCAAGTTGCGATAGAAAAGTAGCAGTTATGTAATGCATGAGACATGATATGTCTTAAAACAGATTTATTAAAACAGTTTGGCGTAGCGTCAAAATCGCTCACGTTACCACAAGTCATGCCAAGACAAGAAAATTATTTCTCAAACATATTTTCTGGAAATTCGTTTACCATACCGCATGATATAAATACAGTCCATGTAAAATGGTTAAAAGTTCAATATCAAATTTGCTCTTTGCAAATTAGTTCCATGTGCATAAATTTTATGCTAACAATTGCCTGATCAGTAAGTAATTTTACGATCTTTCATGATTTTAATGTTGTATCCTAAAGCATCTTTTGTACACTTTAAATTTCCATTTATAAAGCAATATATAGTTAATACATCCATTCATTTTACAAATCTCATTCATTTACTGATTGTTGACTCGCTTGACTTTTCTCTATGCTTTAGAAACTGTTTCTCGTAACTTTGAGGCGCGTGGCATACTTAGATATCGGTCAAGTGCTTGTCCAAACAAAATTGGATTGATTTACGTAAAAGGTAACATTATAGTATCTCAACAAAGCAAACAAAATTGTCAGAAATGCTATGACGTACGATGTCTTTTATCACATTCATCCTCATTTGCTTGATAAAAAGACAAAAAAATTTTCATTCAAGGTCAAATATTTCGTCGAAGCACGTTCCAAAACCAAAACAATCACGGTAAGAATTTCAATGATGCACATGCCACTCTACATCGGGCCATGTAAATGCATGACAAACAGAATTTCTGTCTTCCAGAATTTCTGTCTTGTTACTCATATTGGTATTTTAGGCGAGTCTTATCTGACAAAGGAAATTGATTCAACCTTGTTTTTTGATACTCCGGGAACTTGCCCTGAAGCATTTAAAATCCTCATTTGTGAATAGCATTTTTATCGCACTTTGAAATCATACGACCTTTGTAATATATATAACCATTACTTACTAAGCTCTACCAGTTATCACCACTGAATGGTCAATGGTCATGACGTATACAAGAGAACTATTCTCAGTAGTCCTTATCTACAAAAACGCTTTATTGGGGAGGAGGGAGAGAGAGGTCTTTCGCTGAACTTGCTAGAAGAGCATGTTGCTACATGTGATTTCAATGCATGCAAATGTTTTGTACTTCCAATTTCTTTTGAACAGTAGTGGCGTCTTTAACAAGTTTAGCGTTAAAATATTAGAAAACAGTTTTGCGAATCCAGCTTATTAAAATGTAAACGGCAGTTAAATCTGTTTCTGAAACTACTTCAGGAACTTCTGCCACAATTGAGAGTTTACGATCATCCTTAGCAGATATTAGATGTTCATAATGAAGCTATAGAAATATTTTCATTTTCTTTCTCGTTACCACAGGTACATCTTGTTTTGATTTCTGCAACGGAACACGAACAACAATATCAGAAATTAGCAGTGTTAACATGTGCCGCTACAGATACGATTATGGTAAATTTTGACGCGTCTTCATGTTTCAGAATTCAGATTGTTAGACTGGTTGTACTAAAATTACATGATACTATTCACTTCACAACGATTTTTTTGGTTATAACGGATGATGCAGTGAAACAAAACAATAGCAATTTTTTTACGTTCCAAATTAATGAGATATTAAAGATGGGGTATTGAATCTGTCGTTCTTTAAAGTTATCATCATCCTTTATTCATACATAGAATAGTTATTGAAATTCATCCTTTACCAATTAAAACTTAATTTCTTTCATTCACTGATAATCTTTTAAATGTGCATGGATAAAAAGAACAAACCAAGCCATCATACGTTAATCATTGTTTATAAAAACATGGAATAAACAAACTGACAAAACCATCAGGAAAATTTGTTACCGATGAGCTATCGCAGAAATTAACATATAGATTTTCGATTCATCTGAAGCTTAATTAATTATAAATTATTAAATAAATTAACATATAGACTTTCGATTCATCTGATAAAATTATCAGCAAATAAAAAAAAAATGCCGTTACGCGTTTGCATTGGTAAGCATTGGAAGAAATTTGAGAGATGCAATCATGGGCGTGTGTCATGTTTACTCGACTCCCAGAAAAACACGATGATTTAAATTCTTTTTCATACAAACACATGCGATAACTGACTTTTATAATTCGCTTTTAGTTGTCCGCGGCGTGGTCAGAAAGTATTTCAACAAAAATAGCAAAATCCAACTGAAATTGATTCGTAATTATCTTCAGCCTCCTTGCTCGAGAAGCGGCAAACGAAAATCGAAAAATGTACGCAAACAAATCTTTTTCCTGGCGCCTTCGAGCTGCGCATGTCCACGAATGCAGATTGGTAACGATTTATTGGTTATGGGTTTTACACATGGGACCAAACTGACGATCGATTCCAGAAGCAAAATCATTAAATGGAACTCAAAATTCAACATTAAACTCGTCGCATTTCAACGAAAAATTAATAAAAACCCTCCTTGTTCATAACATAGCCAATGAACTCTTTTCAAACCCAACAACGCTACTATTAGTTGACAATTGTGCAATGGAAGCATAGAAGTTGTTTATTTTTTAGAAAATGCAGCTTATAACCCATGAAATGTCATTCAAACTGTTGTGGACAATGCATTGTATTGCTTTTCTCGTGAATGTTTTAATGTGTATCATAAAATGAAAAACTTTGTCTATCTCAATGCCCTTGCAATGTATGTATGTATAGCAACATATTTGGATAAATAATGCACACAAATTATAATATATAGTGGAATATTTTATATGAATATATTAAATAAAGATAAAAAATGTATATTATATAGAGAAATATAGATTATAAAATTATCGAAAACAAAAGTTTCAGCGTTTATTTTTTGAAATCCCAAAATTAAAGGGACAATTTCGCTCAGTTTCCACGCGTTGAACTATGTTTGCATGCATAAGTTAACTATTGGGGGTTCGAATTCAAAAAAATTGTATAGCATCATACATGTTACGTTTGTAAATGTGGCCGGATGGTACAAGTTGGTAGAATATTGAGAAGGACATGGTATGACACAAAGATAGACACGAAGGTAGACATAATTGTGGACAAAAAAGCAGGCATAAAGGTTGGTAGTTGGTTGTTAATTTATGACTTGATCGATTCCAAACACACATTCAAAGTATTTCCTTTAATTTTTGCATCAAATATGCCAATATGACAACGCTTGTTGTCTATCTCTACACATGCAGAATTGTAAATCAAGACTAAAAATATTCCTTTCTTTTGAGGTCGCCGACAAGTCGGTCAGCGGTACTTCATATCTTGCGCACCTAAAATTACGTCTACAACAACTAAAAAAGATAATGACTTTTCTTCTTTTAACAATGGCCTTTGATTTCACATAGTATCTCGACGTGGTCTCAGTTATTGTTATAGTTATTCTACACTATTATGAGAAATAATTTAGCGCAATAAATTTTAACAATAATTCTTCGAGTACATGTTTCTTCTTGAAGATCTCGAATTCTAGTAAATTCTAGCACATATCTGCTCGAAGTCATCGCTCGCGAACATTTTTTTGGACGCTCTTGTACTGAGCCACGTAATTCAAAGAATCGACGTTGAAAGAAACTTCGTAGAGCTTTGAGTTGAATCAACTAATTACGATAAAAATAGACCACCAACAAATGGGCACAATCACTTCTTTTTCTTCTTGTCCTTTTCTTCATCTGCATTGGGTGTATAGACAGGACTAGACGGCGAGTAAGCAGATCCTGGGGAGTATCCAGGGGTAGCAGGTGCGTAACTAGGGGATGATGGAGAGTACTGTGGTGATGACGGAGAGTATTGAGGAGACGCATTTGAAGCACCTCCTGGTGTTGAAGGACTGTAAGTTGGAGATGACGGAGAGTATCTCGGTGCTACAGGACTGTAATCTTCCGTTGGAGAATATTGTGGTGAAGTTGGAGAGTAGTTGGGAGATGTTGGTGAATACTGAGGAGAACTTGGGGAGTAGTGAGGAGAAGTAGGTACGTTGGGAGAGTATTGTGGTGAGCTTGGAGAGTATTGAGGAGATGGAGGAAGTGAGGAATGAGGAGACGTTGGGGAGTATTGAGGAGAAGATGGGGAATAATTTGGCGACGTTGGGGAATAGGTTGGTGATGTTGGAAAATTGGTGAGGGATGTTGGTGGTAAAGGTTGGAGAAGTATTGGAGAACAAGAACTAATGAAGGGAGAATGGATGAAATGAGGAATGGATAATGGGAAATGAAGGTGAAGTGGAAGTGAGAGAAAGAAGGAAATGGGAAGGAGGAGAATAGATTAGAATAAGTGGGGAAGGAATAGTGGGTGGAAAAAAATGAAGAAAAATAAAAGGGATGAAAAAAGAAAGATGAAGATGGAAAATGTTGGAGATAAAGATAGAGGAGGGTGATGTTGGCGAGTAGGAAGGTGAGGTTGGAGAGTAAGAAGGTGAAGTTGGAGAGTAAGACGGTGATGTTGGACTGTAAGATGGAGAGGTAGGGGAATAGGACGGTGACGTAGGTGAATATGATGGCGACGTAGGTGAATAGGAAGGTGAGGTTGGTGAGTAAGAAGGCGAGGTCGGCGAGTAACTAGGGCTTGCAGGGGTGAATCCACCAGCATTTGGAGAAGTGGGTGAATATCCTGGTGATGTTGGCGAATACGACGGACTTGTAGGCGACATTGATGGTGATGTTGGCATAAATGCAGGACTGGCTGGTGAATAACTAGGACTTGCACCACCATGTGCTGGACTCGGTATGTACGGACTAGCAGCACCACCAGGAGAGCCAGGTGATCCAGGGTTGGGACTCCAACCACCGGGACTGAGTCCAGCCGGACTAAAACCACTGGCGTCAGAACCAGCAGGTGAAAAACCAGCACCACCTGGCGTCATACCACTACCTAAACCAGGACTGAATGCATCTTGATAATTTGGAGTTGCACCTTGATTCCATGGAGTCTTCTGAGGAGACATCCCAGATGTAGGAGAGCTTGCCATACCAAAGAACATTCCAGATGCTTGAGAGAAGTAAAAAAATAAAATTAGGAAATAAAATGCAGTTTATAGTGCAAATTTAGCATTCTGTCGCGTAAAGAAGTAAACAAAAACCATGACCAGCCGACAATTTAAAGAAGTATAATATAAAACAAATTCCGAAGAAACAAGACATCTTGAGATTGCAAAAAATATGAGAGACATGAAGAATGTCATTCTGTCTGAGGATGACTTTGAAATAAAGTCGAAAATTTACAGTTTACTTCTCGTCTTGTTTTGATTCATATTTTGCAATCTCAAGATGTCTTGTTTCTTCGGAATTTGTTTTATATTATAAGAAGTAAACAAATCAATGTATAAGTAAATCAGTTGAACACTAACCAGCCATAGGCCCACTTCCAAAAAGACCACCAGATATCATGTGCGTAGGTATTTCCATACCATATTTACATTTTTCCGCATCCAACATGAGATCGAAGCATCCGGTGCCTATTCTTGGCAACTGACCCATTATAATGCTTTCACTTACACCAAGAAGATGATCAACCTCACCATGGGAGGCTGCTTCCATCAAGACATCAACCTTTAATAAAATCAATGAAAACAAAATGAGGCTCACTGACACTGTGAAGCTTTGCATACCATACGTGTATCGATATCAATTATATAATAAACACAATGAAACGCATGCGCTGATTGGTCTAAAGCTGAGTTTGCATTAGCCAGTGAAAAACACATCTGAGCTCAACCAATCTAAACAATCAATCAGTAAAAGAGAAACCTCTCGAGCATGTGCAACCCTCGACCTTCGGTTTCGCAATGATCTGCTCTCGAGTTCTCACAAAGGTCTCCTCGGTTTGCATAAGTCTGTGCAAACACAGTAAACATCTTTTATTTTTTAAATCAAACGCATAATGCCTTTGCTAATATCACTGATAAGATAGTTACGACAAAGTTGATCATAAAACGATAATCCCGATGTTTCAAGAGAGCAATAAAAAGTTTAGTACATAATTTGTGGGTAAACGTAATGAATACACGTGATTGCTCAAGCAACCACGTGGTTTATAGCGTGTTTTTCTATTTCTTTATCAACCTTTCACCTATCATACTGCAATTCATTGTATCTTAGATATTTTATATACGTAATATAGCGGACTACACAGTCACAGGTTATACGTATCCTTCATAAAAACATCATGACTGCTGTGCTTAATAAATTGAGGTGAGTGTGTTAACAGTATAAAGCAATATCACACAAACGCCACATTGTCACCAACGTAATTTTTCAATCAGAAGAATAACGGATTTCAATCAACCGAAGGCGAAAAGCTTTTTGCATCAAATAATACACAGTGCTTACAGTTTCCTCGAACGAGCATCTCATAAGAGCGCCACAATCTTGTCTGTTGATACCATGTCGAGTTATAGCCATTAAGTGACCTTTTGAAGTCATTACGTCACACAACAATGCCAAATGGCGATAATTCACGTACGAACCGTCAAACGAGATGACGTGATTCATTTCGCGTTCCACTGCCTTGCGCACCGCTTCGATACCAAGGACCTGCAAGTACAAGAACATATTTCAGTCATAACGAGAAGAAAGGCAACTTCGTTAGTTCTTCCATGATTTTGCCACAATATAAAGCTCAGAGCTATCTTTTTCATGTTACGGTGCATACACAATGATGCTCCACATAAAAATCCATAATTATATGTTTATGTAATGCGTGTAGCAGAATATTCAATGTAAAAACGAACCGAGAATATTTCGCAAATATCATTTGACGTCGTTCTAACCGGGTCCACATCTTGATCACTCAAAACCTTTAAAAAAGGAATGAAATACATCAATTCTGCGCAATAGTGTTGTTTGCTTCTTTGTATCAACACCTTTCAAAAATTACCAAAAAGTCAACTTCATTAATTCACTAATTCAACTTCACAGAATACACGTTTACTCTATCGGTAAACACTATGTAATGTGTTAACTTACCCTCATTAAACTAACACCGTCCGTCTCGAGCAGCCATTCTGGAATGGCTTTAAAGTCGCCGTGCTCGGTGATCACAATTCTCTTCTTGCTATCTTGCTGGGGTAAATGCATGTAAACTTTGGAAATTGCTTCAATTCCTTGAAGAGTCATATCTGTCAACATGTTGGCTTCGATACATCTCAGAAATACATCGTCGTCCATTTTATCCAATTGTTCTTCCGCCTAAAAATACAAGAGTACGTGATAAATACGATATGACAGATGTGGGATTCCTTTTCTTTCGATAGCACTTTAAATGCCACATAGAATGAGAGATCTACAGGCACATCTATTACGATACATTCGCAATTTATAATACAAAAAATACGAGAGTACGAGACTAGGGGCGGATCTAGGGATCGTCAAATCAGTCACACGACTAAAGTAAAAATTGCAAAATGTAAATGAAAACTGAAAAATTTGCCGTCACATTTCCACGCAGTTGTATCTTATAACAAGCCAGTACCATTACATTATAGAGTGCTAAGTATGACGTCATCAATGACGCAATATTCGGCTTTGTGTGACTTCATGAATTCATGACTAACGTACGAAAATTCCTGGATCCGCCCCTGTACGAGACAAGAACAAAATGTGGAAAATTCAACTATATAATAATGTCACTGTAGTATTAAAAACAATTTTTGTAATAATTCGTTCTCGTCGTCCTAATTACTGGTTCAACTTTTTTCTGCCAACATATTTGTTCTTCGAAAATAAATATATGCATAATAACGACAAACCTCTTCCATTTTGTTGTCGTCGTTGTTCATGATTCTTATACGAAGGACAAGTTTTCGCGCATTGTCGTCGTTAAATATACAGTTCAAGTCATCGCCGAACGCCATATTGATCTTCTCGGATATCTGCTCCATTGTCAATTTCTTGTCCGTCATTCGCTTTCGGTCCAACTCAATACGCAAGAGCCAAGGAGAAATTCGAGTGACATCAAAGTCAGGCATTTCGTAGTACACATTCACGAAGTCTTGATCTTCTTCGATGACTGTATTCTGGGGATCCGGATCGTAATAAATTGCAGTGTTTGCAGTAACTTTACGAAGAGTGGTGTGCTCAAGTCGGCATAAGACGTCCTAGGAAAGAAACAAATTGACGAAAAACTGCTCGCATTGGGAGGTACTTTTAGAAGAGCGCAGAACGAGGGACTTTTACGAAGCCAAGCCGGACGAGGCTTAAGGGAACTTTTAATCACTTATATCCCCTGAAACAATGACCTTAAGAACCCAATCTACTAGATATTTGTCTCCGCCGAAATTCTATAGTTACGAGTGAGCAAAACTGACAATATTTTCGACTAATACCTGCTTTTCCTAAATTGATATACAGTTGCAAAGTTGTTGGATAGGATTGGTATCAATTTATCTGACCATGCGCGGTCCCTTTATCCAGCTGTTCAAGTTCATGGAAGTAGCAAGAACCATCTGGATTTACTAATACCGATTTCGGAGTAACTAGCCATGCACAGTCTGCTTCAAAGTAAGATCTGTGTGTTCCGGAGCAAAATCCTTTACACAACCGACATTCAAATGTTACAAAATTGATAATAAAGATAAGGACTTCTGAAATTTTTGAGATCATGGCCAAATGTCCAAAAGAATTTTTGAATAACCTTCGATTTATTGACTAACTACATTAACTCAGGACGAACATATACATTATGTATGACAAAATTGAATTTTCGCCACTTATCACAAAGTTTTCAAGAAAACTTTGCACTAAAAACGAAGCTATTATTTTATGTTTATGTACAACTAGATGCCAAAACTTTACCTTGGCTTTTTCGGCATCTCGAGCCGGTTTCCCGACCAGGAAAACGGTCAATGAAGGTGTCTTGGGTCTTTTAGAAACGTTCATGATCTCTTTCAAACGAGGCACACCTAACGTGACGTTTTTAGCCGATACACCGGCGTAATGGAACGTATTCAATGTCATCTGAGTTGCTGGCTCACCAAGAGACTGTGCTGCAAGTGGCCCAACCATCTCACCGGGCTGTACCTACATGAAAAAAGCGATATCAAGAACCTTTAAACAAATTTAAGAGCCTCACACCAAGCGTTCAAGCATTCCGACAAAACTGTAAGATATTGAAATGTCAATTGTTCAATAAGACTCTTAACTGCATGTCTCAAATGAAAATTTATCAGCTAGTGTTGATACAAAAGCCACCAAAGTAATATCATTATCCACGCCAATACAAGGCATACACACACCTGTGCCAAATTAAATCTAGTCTCGATCTCACCAACTATCCAATCGAAAGCCTCTGACGTCAAATGAAATTCTTCGAGGACTCGTTTCGAGCAGAGGGTTGATCTGAGCAGTATGTTAAAAAGCAATGTGGCATTACTCTGCGCTTGCTTACTGATTGGATCGTCTCCTTTAACCACAACCAATCTTTCGCTCAGTTTACGAACATCTGAAAACGGTTACAATTATATGATTAACGCAAAATACATACATCATCCAATCTCTAGTGCAGGCAAAGAATCTAGATCTTTAGATTCATATTGAATACAACTAAGGTCTTTCGCTCCTTATAGAAGAAGAGGACTTATGTCTTTCTCAAAACAATGATCACCCAAAAATTCACCAAATCTTGAAAATAAACCAGTCAGCACGACACTAAGATTTGCTGACCTTTTTCAACTGATGGACATGCTCATATATCAGTCACACAATTTTTTCTGTTAGATATACATTAAAAAGAAAACCGCGATGAAATATCCCAAGGCACATCTTTTAACACGACGCGAAGGAAGAATTTTTTCAACTTGCATATCAACATCGGCATGCCATTACTTGATTTTCTCCACTAACCTGATCCAATTCAGTTTTAAAAACACGATGAAAAACAACGACGTACGAGGTTCTTACCTTGAACTATTTTCACGGGATGAAGATCACTGGGCATTCGTTTGTTAATGTGAAAAGTCTTTGTGCGTTCCAGATAAGTCGACTAAGATTGACGGGAAGAGCAACCTAAGCACATAGCAAAAACAAATTGTCGTACATATTTATACAAAAGCACACACAGAAACACAATCATCGCGAGCAATATTAATCGCATGAAGATAGCAAACGAGCGCAGCTACCCTTTTTCCTTAATCAAAAACACACAATCACAACACGTTATGCATGTTACGTACCTTGCTGTTACCAGACGGAAATATGGACCTCAATGTATCGCGATCTCTTTCCAACTGGGAGAATTCAGACTCGATTTCTTGAAGCGCGCCCGCGCTTCCGGCAATGTCACGCACTATCTCGTCTTGAAGAAACCTTTTCATCCTCCTTGTGTCAAAAGAACAAAACGGCTATGAACATTTATGCAATGAATGAGCGTCATGTTATTCGTACATTTAAATGCGCAACTGTCACTGCTACATTTCGATGTTTCCATGAATCGAGAATGTTCAAAACAGGGATGGGTCAACGACTTTTTGTTGGGGGGGGGGCTTAATTATTTGGTATAATTTAGTACGCATTTTGTAGGCAAACTGACAATCTTACTCCATCACATTTAGTCAAGGATAGGAGGGTTGCACACCACTCCGCATCCATCCCTTAAATCCATCCCTGGTTCAAAATATAAGTTACAATAACTGAAATATTAACATTTGTAACGATCTTCGTCACGATTGGTAGAACCTTGAAACCACACCAAAGACTGTGATCAATGCACATAACCTGAACTAACAATACCTTTCAATTCCGGTTTCAAAATGAAACTTTCTTTCGAATGCCGCCGTATTCGGTTTCAACGAAGGCATGTTTTGAAACTCTATGTGAGTGGCGTCCATTCCGTCCTCACCGTAACGCAACTGAATAACTTGGTTCACAGAATTACGTATAGTTCCGTCGTAGGCAACCATAACGCTTTCCATAGCCTTGATTAGACGACGCTGAATGTAACCTTTATCGTGTAAAGCGAAAACATCATCATTCGTTTGTTTGTAATATTTACATGAAACATCAACATTTCAGTCTAAAGCCTTGTACGACTAGCGAAGGATTGCATCTTTACATACCAGTTTCACTAGTCTTCACAGCAGTATCGATGAGACCTTCACGACCACCCATAGCGTGGAAAAAAAATTCCGTAGGAGTGAGGCCAGCGAGATAGGAATTTTCTACAAAACCTCGACTTTCTGGACCGTAATCATCTTTGATAAAATGAGGTAACGTCCGATGATTGAAACCAAACGGAATCCGTTTTCCTTCAACATTCTGCTGTCCTACGACTGCGATGACCTGGGAAAAACACAAAATTGTCTTAAATTTCACCTACACGATCTGCTTTTAAATAATTATTGGACGATTTAACGTCAGTTTTCGATCTTCCAAAATATAACTAATCTGCGCAAGTCACTCAATACTCTACACGAATCCATCCACAAGAGTAATATTCACTTGACAACTTCGTACACAGTCGCAATTGTATTTGCTGGTGTGAACGAAAACTGGCCACAGTACGCGGTAAATGTACCAATTTAAGGTGTTAGGCCAGACATTGTTTCGTGGCTAAACCTTTCTTGCATGCGTTCTTGGGTTGTTGAACTGTACGTGTTTGAAAACATTTTTTTACCTGTGAAATGTTGATCTTGGAGCCCTTTGAGCCCGCAACAACCATAGCTTTGAAGTTGTTGAACTCCGACAAACTTTTCTGAGCGCTGCTGCCAGTTTTATCTCGACAATCATTCAAATACGATTAACCTGAAACAACAATAAAGCTTGAAAATAAAACGGTGATTCCTAAAGGGATAAGATAATCTGCTTCAGCTTAATCAATTTGTTATTCCATATACATCTTGCTCTCAAGCAATTGCAATAAAGACCTTCCAACATAAAACAACAGACAGATGCAATTGGCTTGATACCAATTCGCTAAGCACAGAGATTTCATAGACACACATAATTAAGCAACGCATGCTCATTTGATCAAAATGCCAATAACAACTGCCAAGTACGCGACAACTACACATTATTTTACCATAAAACAAGCATGGATGCACAGCATGGTTCTAGTTATAAAAATGTACCTGATTCTCGAATGTCTGTCTTAGTGTGTTACCAGGTGTAGGTTCAAGTTCATCATTGTGCGCTTTTTCGATGACTTGAATCACATCGTCCTAGAATCGGAGATCAACGGTAAAGTACTGCCAAAACATGCAGCTTTATTTTGAACTGTACACAGGCTCACAACGACAACTAAACTTGCATAACTTTTCATGTAAATACACAATTTTTTTGTAGCTAAGTCAAGACTGGTAAGTCCAAATCAGACTGAGCCGATATAAAGGAAACCGTGCTTTAGAGCTACCAAAGAAAGCCCTAATTACGTATGCATTTCAAACGCACATGGCCACTAAAGTACCTTTGCTTTCTTTGTTGTTTTCTGGATGACCTCGTATGTTTCGTTGTCGGCAATACAATCGCCAATACCAATACTATGACCCTCGATCAACAACCAATTATTAACACACGTCTGGATCTCACTGTAGAAATTTTTTGCAATTTCATGTCCCAACTCCATGGCAACAACATGAACTAAACTTCCAGATGAAGTTCCCAAACTTTTCTTGCAGATAATGCCGGACAACAGTTCACCGTCCTCGACTAAAACCTGACACGTAGTTGAAGTGTGAGAGTTTGTAAAACGGTGAATTATCATAGAAAAATTAAAAATATAAACCACGAAGAAAATTCAAGAAAACATTATGTAAATGAGCAATTCTATGTGCAATTCTTAACTACTTAATTAAGTCATTAGTTGCTTAACGCAAACTAAGAGATAAGTTGTGAAGATACAATTATAAAATAAACACAATGAAACGCGTGCGCTGATTGGTCTAGACCTGAGTTTGCAATAGCCAGTGCAAAACACATCTGACCTCAACCAATCAAATCAATCTAAACAATCAATCAGTAAAAGAGAATTTGCAAATTGATGGTGAATACATTTTAGAGGAAAAATTAAAATGTTCGTCTTTTTCGCATTATTGTTATTTTATAAAAGAAATAAAAGATGTTTTCCATGTTTGCACTGACTTATGCAAACCTCAGAGACGTTTGTGAGAACTCTCAAGCATGTGCAACCCTCGACCTTCGGGCTTGCACTGATCTGCTCTTGAGTTCTCCCAAAGGTCTCCTCGGTTTGCATAAGCCCGTGCAAACACAGTAAACATCTTTTATTTCTTGAGTGAAAGGTCACCTTGGTATCACCAGGAGATATGTGTCGATATGGTCCGTCATCTTCGTCATCGGGATGAGTACTGTGGGCACGAATCATATTCACGTTTCCCGGAATGAGGATGGAAAATATTTGTTTTCCGGTCCAAAGCGGTTTAGGTTTCAAGATGGCGGGCACCGGAAGCTTGCCATTCCAGCTGGGCAACCACATGAGTAAGTTCATCACAACGTCCTACATAAAAGTTTGCAAGGACACACTATAAGAATGATTACCACAAAAATAAAGGCAAATGTGTAAGATAGTGTTAATAACCCTTGCAGCTTAATGGCGAAGGAAACAATGACACCAAAAGCTTATTCTCACCTTCTCCATCATAACATCCCTTTTAGTAAATTTTCGTACAGCGGTGAGCGAATCTTGCACAATACCCATAACAGGTCTGTTAGACTGCGGTGTGACAACTTGTCGCGGTACCATCATTAGTTCTGATATCTCGGCACGTGCTTCAAGTGACTGAGGCACGTGAAGGTTCATCTCGTCTCCATCAAAATCCGCATTATAAGGAGTTGTCACACTATGTGGGTAAGCATTGAACATGAATTACAATGCCAAAAACAGAACATGACTTGTTAATTTCATTCCTGTCGTTAAAGAACGTGTGTCAGCCATGATGCATTGCGCGCTAATCACAGCGTGACGGCCATTTTGTGGGTCGAGAAAATAGTGGATGTCGTTATCGTAGTCAATGCAACTGAGACGAACGACAATAAGTAATGTGAAATAGAATTTTTAATCAATGTTTTTTTTCGTTAACTTTTCAGATAAATTAGACGACGTAGTGACGAAATTGGATTCAGTGTGTCACAAGTTCAAAATGAAAACATAAAGAAAGCGCGCACTGCATCTTGGTTGACAAACACATCCCAACTTTATACAGTTTGTGATTTATCCCACCTGAGATTGAGACGAAAAGTTGACCAGGGAAGTACTTTCACGCGATGACCCATCATAGACATTTTGTGCAGAGTTGGTTGACGATTGAACACAATCAAATCTTCGTCTCGTAAATGACGTTCCACCTATACAAGGTAAGTCAAAGTGTCATCCACTTCGGCTCAACGTTGCACATTAAGAAGTTAAACATTTTTAAGAGAAAACTTTGTTAGATGAGGGGCACACTTTCTCGGCGATAGTGAACTGTGTACCTGACAACCAGAACTGTATTACATAGCTATTACAAACATAAGACGGGAAAATACTTTGTTGCTATCAATACTGTAAGTGTATGCAGGTCACTCGGGTTTAGGATGAAAACGTTTACATAGCTGTTACCAAACATAAGACGGTAAAATACCTTGTATCCATACTGCAAATGTAGATCAGTCGGTTTCGGATGAAAACGCAAGTCGATGCGATCCCCGTTGTCTCGAATGATGTATTTCGCCCCGGGATAATGTGAACTGCCACGTCGTACAAGTTCTTGCATACTGAAGTTCAAACACACGTATGAAATGACATTTTCAACACAACCATCTTCCCAACTATTTGATAACAACAACGTTATGAAGTAGCTACTCACCGATCAATATTAAACGGTGTGACAATTTCTGGAAAGGTCAAGTTCTGTGCAATCATCCGAGGAACACCGACTTGATCAATGGCTAAATTTGGATCCGGGTGATAACAGCACGAGCTGAGAAATCTACACGTTTACCCATAAGGTTCCCACGGATTCGGCCTTCTTTACTTTTCAGTCTTTGTTTAATAGACTTAAGAGGCCGACCCGACTTTTGCATTGCCTAAAAACAATTTGTGCTATGTACATGCATGTGTGCAATAGTTGAGATACATAGTTACAGTTTCAACGCATACAACAACGCATATATCGCATAAAACAACACATACAACAACGCATAACGCATACAACAACACATACAACAACGCATACAACACATACAACAACGCATAACGCATACAACGCATACAACAACACATACAACAACGCATACAACGACGCATACAACGACGCATACAACAACGCATACAACAACGCATACAACAACGCATACAACAAAGCATACAACAACACATACAACAACACATACAACAGCACATACAACAACACATACAACAACACATACAACAACACATACAACAACGCATACAACAACGCATACACAACGCATACAACAACGCATACAACAAAACATACAACAATGAATACAACTTGATTTCATTTCGCGCTGAGCAAAAAACGGCTTGATACAAAATCATCAATGCATGAATAAATTTCTTCAAATGATGAAGGACGCAACTTTCACTTAAAGTGCTTATGGCCCCAAATTTTATCTGAAAGTTTTTTGATTGCGTTGTAAATACAATTGAAAATGATTTAACAACTTCATCAATAGAATTGTTATTTTATTTCTTTTTGGAGTTGTAACTTTTCTTCAATAAGCAAATGACATCGTTATGACATCACATTTCATCATTAGCATTAGAAAAACTCATTTTCGTCAAAAGTTAGCATTAAATTATCCAACTTTGGCATTTTTACAAATATTTATTCACGCACAAGTTCATTAAACTGTTGTCTTTGCTTATAAAACGTTTTAATAATGTTGAAAATTCACGATGTTTAAAAGTCACTGTGTACTTTGATGTCGTAACGATGTCATTTGCAAAAAGTACAATAAGTCAATTCTAGTGACGAAGTTATCAAGTCATTATACATGTTCTATCCAATACAATCGAAAAATTTTGTGATAAAATTTCATGTCATAAACACTTCAACAACGACAAAAAAATACAGGTGGACATTTCATTTGACTTTGAATCGACGTTGGAGAAATTTACCGAAAAATATGAATGACGTAAATTTTCAAGAAATAAAGAACTTTGATTCATTTCATGCAATTGTGAGTTCTGTACAAACATCCGCTAGAGCATACCTTTGGAATACCGGGGATCTCATTGTCAAGTAATGTGGCAACGTGGTACTGAAGCATTTTGGTATCTTCGGCAATAATGTGCGCTGCAGCACCATTCAACTCGTTTCTTTTCAAACCATTGTTGCATTTAACAACGTCAGAAAGTTTGTGAGTTAAATCATCCTAAATGGAAAGAACCACGAAATTGATACGAGAACGCATAGCTGAACAAAAAAGAAAAAGAATTATTTGGTAAAGATCAATATACCAAATAAATAGAACAGTTAATATGTATACAACATTTTACATAATTTTGAGCAGATCACAATTAACCACACAAACAGCGCCTAAAGTTGTTTCATTCATATCTCAACGTATTGCATTTGGAGGCATATAATGTTTCCAACAATCTTTCGCGTATCTCACCTGACTCCGAGCACTTCCCCCATGCATTACGATGGATGGTCGAACGGGAAGCGGCGGTACAGGCAAGACAGTTAGGATCATCCAGTCAGGTCGACAATACTTCGGATCCATTCCGATGATAGTGCACTCGTCATCAGAAATTCTTTTAAATATCTCGTGAACCCTCTCAGCCGTTAAAATGATTTTCTTCTCCTGGGAATCCTCGTTTATGTGTTTCCATTCTGCGGTAAGCTCAAGGCCTTGACGACGGATTTGTGGTTGATAGCGACCGCAACCACCATGACCCTGAATGGTGAACACAATCAATAAGCATTACATAGATCTTCAACAATGAAGACACATCAATAAAGTGGAACGGTGAGCTAAGACGATACTCTATGTCCTCTTTTTGTACGACAATTGGTGCAAAGTGCTGATTTACACAAAAAGTATGCTTTATAAGATTTACACTTAAAAAATTTGATTATTACACATGGGTAGGTTGAATGGGGAGGGTGGTGGTGGCTGGTGCAGAAGGAATACTAGTTCCCTTGCAAAAAAATTAATGTATAAAGCAATTTAACAAAACAAAAATGCAACTTGTGTTTAATTGGACACACTTCCAAACAATATCTCTCAATTGTTGTGTAAAAGCAAAACAATTGAAAAAGACAAAGTTAAGTAACCACCAAATTCTATTACAAAGCACAGCCCAACATTGACTGATTATCCTAAATCTACTCCCTTCATTACACAGTGTAAGTATTATGTAGGTTGTCATACTTCAAATGGAAAGAACCAAAAGGTAGATGCAAGTGATGATGAATTTTTCAATCAATCTTTTAATTGTGAAAAATTCAATTATTTAAATGTCTTGAGGCAATTCACCTTTTTAGCCTCACCACCATCACCATTTATGTCATTTTTGTCATCAATTTCATCACCACCTTCACATATTTTTTTACTTTTACACAGTTCATAAACAAAAGCTATCCTCTTTCTTGCTTGACCCTGTGTCTTCATCATGATTTCTTTTATCCTCGGATGATCCTATGGCAGAAGCAAAAATAACACAAATCAAGTAATAAGAAAATACAAATGCAATCAATTCCACAACCATATGGCATCGGTTATTGATCAGTTGATTCTAAAAATACTTTCACTTGCTAATCAAAAGTTTTCAAAATAGAACTAACAAGGTTTGTTCTAAATGCTCTACTAATAGCAAAGTGAGTTAAGCAAATGCTTACTAGGATAACATTTCTCAGTGAAAAGTTCATTAAAGCAAGGTTTTTCACTATTCGTTTGCCTGTAAGATTTGTTTACCAAATATTGAAAATGATAAGACCTGTTTATGTCAATATCATTTTTTAAATACAAAGCTGTTGTACAAACTACATTGGCATGTAGGAAACTCAATAATTGGAGGGCACATATTCATAAATACTAGTTATGCTGAAATAAGTTTCTTTGAAATCACTTATTTTTAATGTATTCAGACATGTATATATGAATTTGTGCCTCCATTAACGAATTTGCTATGTCATTGAAACAGAAGCCTTACCACATCCACCAGAAGTTTTGAACAGTAAAAGCACACACATCGCAACACTTTGATAATCTTTGGAATCAAAGCAACATGGAAAACAGGCTTTGATAACTCAATGTGCCCAAAATGGCCAGGGCATTCTGTCATGTTTCCCGCACAGGTCTGACAACGTGAAAAACGATCACTGCATCCCTGGCGAGGGTCCATCAACCCATTAAGTTTCGGTCTCCCTCCTTCCATTGTTTCTGAGTACTTCACACCACCTTCAGTAACTGACATTTGTTTCTAGGATTTAAAAAAAAAAGAATATTAATCTAGTTTTGAAGCAACCATGCATTGCCAAAATGTAACTCATAATGCGTTATAAAAAGAAGGTCAAACACTTTTAAGGTGTTCAATGTAAAGAAGTGGTGTATATATCATGGAGACCATTACAATTAAGTGCTTAGAAACAATGAATGCTAAATAACTCTGCCCGTTCCAGGAAAATACTATTCACACGAGTGCAAAAATGTCGACTGGCTGAGAATTTGAACTATTTTCACTCACAAGCTCATCAGGACTGAAGATACCAAACTGCACCCTCTCAACCTTGCGCAAGGGTGCCGGAACGCCCGATCCAATCGCCATTTTCAATAACTATCCAGAAGACTATTCACGACCAAATTTCGTATATATTCGTATAAAACCACGAACGAAACCTGCCGATTGTAATTTCTACGGAATGACGTTGTTACAAAGATATGTTTCTGTGTGTTTCTTCAACGCAAACCAGATTTTTTTGTTACACTAATTGAATGAGAACACAGTGAAAACGCGCAAAAAAACTACATTTTAGTATGTTTTTGACTGCCGGAATTCCACCTTTTGTTGTTATCCTCATTTGAGCGCTCCCAAGCGCTTCTAACAAAAACGTGGCTGCGAAGTCAAATATATAGCAATTTATAGTAATAAGGGCGTCCCTTTTATAAAATCAGGGTTATTTAGTAGTTCCAGTCTCTTTTCTCTGAAAAATCAGGCTCAGAATATATTTGCCGGCTAATATGTGGTAAACTACCCCCTTGTATCGGGCGCGATTACGTATTCCTGCAAAGATGGTTGCCGGCATAGAAATTTTAGAAGCTTCAACTTTAGCAAAAAAAGCCCCAGAAGCGGTCGATAACGTCGTAGAGGTATAAAAAAGTATCGCAAAGTGCTCTCCGGATATTTTTTATTGTTCTTAGCTGAAAATATTTGAAGTTTCAACTTGTTTTGTCCTGAAATCATAGGATGAAGTTGACGACCTAGAGGACAACGACGTGACTGACGAGGACAATGCTGTGGCAAATGGCGAAGACGAATCCGATGAAGAAAGCGAAGATGAAGAAGAAGATGAAGATGAGGAAGATCCTGAAGACTTACAAGAAACGCTGAGAGAAAAATGTGGCGAACTTTCAAAGTGCGTGGCTTTGAAAAACGAGTTTGATGCTTGTGAAAGCCGTGTTAGCAGCAGGCAACGAACAGAGGAGAACTGTGCACAAGAATTGCTCGATTTCGTAGGATGTGTGGATAAGTGTGTAAGTGATTTTTTTGTTGTTACTAATTGATTTTATTGTTAATAACTTTTCTTAGTAACCTAATGACACAGAAATATTTTTGAAGAAGCACGAAATGGTGGTTCTAACCCCAGGAAATGAATTTGTAAACTATTTGTTTATTTCATTATTTGTCATATTCCTTTCATTCACATCCTGACTAAGATTGAAAATAAATTACTTAAATTGGAAAAGCTAGCTATGCAGGAGTTTTCCCTCTTGAAGTCTGCCTATACAAAAAATATAACATATCTTTTATATTTGGTGTGCTGTATGCTTCTGTGATTTAACTAATTTGTTGAATAAATTTGCTTGAGTACAAAGTGCAAATGTCATTGAATGACTTGGTATTAGCTAAGAAGTGCATGAAAAGATGAGAAATGAATAGCATATTTTTGATTGAGACTGAAGTAGAGAATGTATTCTTTGCTTGATACTTGAGTTATTTAAAATGAAATGGCTGGGCTTGTAAAAAATGATTGAGAATGAGGAAGACACTCAAGGTTTTGTTAGGCTCCAGTTTATTGTTATTTTTCGCAAAGTAGCAAGGACAAAAAACTAATGTTTATATGATTTTTAACATTGGTAAAGTCTAGGAATAAATAGAAAAGTTGTTTGTTTACTATCTCCCTGTGTCCAATATGTAATACAATTTGATTGTTGAACCATTAGCTATAGGGCATCTGAATCATGAATTTTATGTAATGAAAACATTTTCAATGAAATATTTGAACAATTACACTGGAAATTTACCTGAACATGAATTATGAAATGAAATCTTTAAGAAAAATGACAGCTTTTTGAGTGCAAAAAACTGTCATTTTTCTTAATGTTTTTTAGACATGAAATTTATTATAGATGAAGAAGTCCGGTCATCTTTTTCCAGTGATAATTGAATTTTCAATGTTTCTTCTAACATCTCTAACATTCTTGTAATTTTTTTATTTCAGGTTTCAAAGTCATTATTTTCCCATTTAAAATAAGAAAATGTATTTTATTCTCAAGTTAATGAAGCATCGGACAAAGTAAAGGTACTAAAGAAGAGTAATTACACTCTTGTACAAAAGTCCCAACCTTATTGCTGGCCGCATGCAAGCTATTTCATTGACTTCTATTTAAAGGTTGAAGTTGCTAAGTTGTTTATTAAAAGAAAGAAATGTTTTGTATATTTTTTAAGTTCATTTTGCTTTGAGTTGTAGAAAAACATCCTGAGAATACCAGGTAGTATTTCATTTTATGTTGACCAAATCTTAGTTTTGTTCATGCCATGCAATTTTGTTGAATGAAGTAAATTGCATGGTATCAAACACTTGATTTGAAGGCAATGTTGCATCTATCATAATTTCCATGATGCATGATACTCATCGCGGTAATCATGCAGACAAGGGAATTTTGTTGACATTTAAAGCACTCCAGTACAGGGGCGTAGCTAGTATGCAAGTTTGGTCGTGGACCTGTGTTCACACACCGTAGAGACAATAGGATTGACATAGCACGACAAAACATGAAGGCTGGCTACGTCACTGCCACACTGCTCCTTACTCAGGCAGGGTACATAGCCATTTTCCTAAAAAAAAGCGACGTTCTTTGTTGTGATGAAAAATAGAATGTCCTTCAAAGAAATCTTTCAAAGAAAACTTGCTTTTCAGCGTGACTCGTCGTCCATGGTAAATTGGCCAAAACCTTGGACCCACGGTCTCTGGGTGTGGCTTCTTACAAATTCCGGACGCAAACATTTACCTTTAACACCTTCAGTTATCACGTTACAATGCCGGATCTTTATATTTGTAAATCAATACATTAGCCCAATTTTTCCAACATTCGTCAGACGTTTGTTTACATCATGCCATAGCATTCATTTACATCAAACGCATAACCTACTACCGGTAAATATAATAAGTTGGTTTCAGTGATGTTAAGACATTCCTCGTTATAATAACGCAAAAATTGTCAAGACATAAGACTGAGAGAGGCACTTTGGCGCGCTTGTCTTGTCCTTGATACCAGAAATCTCAAATTTCGACACTGGCGTTTTTTCAGTGTTTGTTGTTTGTTGAACAACCATTTGCACTTGATAGAAGCAAGAGACGTGCTGAGCGGGAATCGGTTATAAATGTTAGTGGCCAACATAAGGCTTTGAGCCAGAGAAAACCAGAAAAGGCGATGATTCTATGGTAGCAAGTCAATAATCGATACCCCTACCTGGCATTGGTGTCGAATATCGAATACTTGGTATCGCTCACTCAACACTAGTCAACACGCATCAAAAAAACTTGATCAATTTCACTAAACGCTGGATAACAAAAGTTACGTGCTTTTCATATGAAAATGTCTTTGAAAATTGCAGTTTTGCTCGCTTTACTGTTTTTTTCGAACGCTACAAGCGAAGAATGCGACACAAAAGCCGAGGTCAAGACATGGCAAATGCACTCGCATTGTCCTCGTCGCGCAGAAAATGGGGACTTCGTCGGCTACGGCTACAACATTAACCATCCTAATGCCAATGACGATTTCGCCCTGATTGGTATTGATCAAGTCGACTTACGCAAAGGTTTGGTCCAAAAACCAGGGAATTGTAACTGTAAAGAAAACTTCTGCTTGACCATGGAACAAAGCGAGCGTCTTTTCCAAATAAGTATCGACCGCGCTCAAAAAGAAGTGGAGAAAGTAATCCGTACAAGTGATCACCAATTGCAATGCTGCAATATTCGAAACTCCCTAACTGCTCTCGTCTACACTTATGGATTGGAGTTAATCAATAAGGTTCCAAATGCCATGTCGTACACAAGCAATGGCCAATGGAAGAAATTTGCTTCGGCGGTACTTATCCAATCATGGTGTACTTCCACAGACTACTGCACTTCGCTCGCAGAACGCATTGCAACCGGTTGCAATGATGTCTCAAACCAATTGGGTTGCTCCAACCCAAAGCCAAAAGCATGCGATGCATCAGGCTTGTATTGTTGTGCTGAGAATAACACTTGCTGTCAATACTCTGGTAAGTAACTAGTTAGAAAGTAGTCACCAAAAGTTCGGCCCAAAAGACTTGTTTCTCACCTATACCTGTCATCAAAATTTCATTTTTTTAAACCACACTATTGTACTCAAAGTTTTGACCAAACTTAGTTGAGAGTAAGCAGGTACGACAAATGCCATAGCATAAACTCCAAAGCTTAAAATTTCCGTAACGTAACCATCGTGTCTTTAATGAGTACACCAAATTGATACTTTTTCTTACGTCACTCATATTTCGACGAGAATCCGTATACTTGTAGAAAGTAAACATCATTCCATAACACAAACAAAAGGCTACACTATATACGCTTTTTGCTAAACTGCACCTACAGTTTAATCAGTTGAAAACCATATACATTTCAAAAACAAGATTGAGCATATCTGACACATTGGCACACTACACTTACATTCCGCAATGTTATTCATCAGCCAAATCCAGAAGAAACACAGCTTATTGGTGCTGTCCGCTGTCTGGTGCTAACTGCTGTTCCTCAAGAAACGCATGCTGCCCAACGGAGAGTCCTGTGTGTTGCGGGAACACGAGTGGTTGTTGCTACGAAAAGTACCCTGTCTGTTGTTTTCCGGGAACGGTGAAAAGCTACTGCTGCCCGCAACCTATCCTGTATGTCTTGGCCTGGGACACTGTGGCTCTTTGGATATCAATATGAAACCCACATTTGGAAAGGCAAACAATGGCAAAATTCGTATTCAAAAGAATACTTTACATTAAATTTTTCTCTTGTAGAATAAAGTCCAACGTTTTTTAGACGAATCATTGTATTAATAGGTAACACTCGCATATGCCACAATGTAGATGATAATAGAACTGACCATTTGCACAAATAATAAAGACCAAAACGTCTGATATTTGAATGACAACATGCTGTGTTGATCACGTGTAAAGAACATGCGTCATACGTGTATATTTTCCAATGGGAAATGGGGAGTAGAATCCTGTCTTATTTTTTAACTCCAAGTAGACTAGAATCCTATAGTTGGCATATGTACAAGCTGTACTGATGAGATCTATTGTCAACAACATCTATTACACTTTACTAAACCTTCAATCAAGCATGTTTTTTTGGAAACTAAGTAAAACTATATTTCTGTCAGTACTTTGTGACCTGCTTTCATTTGGCTCTTTTATCACTGTCATTTGGAGTAGTTTGATTAAAAGCTTATGGTAAAACAGAAAACAAAACTTAATACCAATTTAAAGAACGATTATCACAATCACTTGTATTCTTTATTTAGTACATCATATATACACTTTAACAAGCTTTGTACCATTAGCCAGATGCAAAATTTTGTTACTCTGTCTTCAAGTCATCTAAACCCTAAGAAAGGTAAATATTCAAAAAGTTGGTTAAAAAAAATGAAAAAAATCCAACAGCTCCAAAGAGTAGATGTCTTCATAAAAGAAGGGCCTTTTAGGTAATATTGCACATGAAAATATAATTTAAAGAAAGAGTATTGTCAAGAGATCACCTTCTGAACATATTCAGACTGTGTGATTCTTTTGTCTCGTCCAGTAAGCATGATATCCAGGACATCAACATTGTATCGCTGTGTCTAAAAACATTAATCCCTATTTAGCACCAACACTTGTGTCAATAATGTTTTACGTGGCCACCATGTTTATAAAAAGAAATGCTATTCCAGGTTGAAGGTTTGAGACAAAACAAATGAAGGATTGACACATCTCACTGAAATGCACCATTCAAGAAACTTATGGGTTTCAAAACCAAATTGCTACACAAGTTTGAATAAATGATATTTACACAACTTTTCCTTCCTAAATGTCATTCAACCAAGGCCATTTCACTTGGATGTCAAAAATCATATGCAAAACATGAAAATTATCAAAATGTATTTTTCAATAACAATAATTAAAATAGCAGTAGGGAAAACTCAACATAAGGCATTAAAGTTATAGCTTATGAATTAGAACAAGTTTCACGGCGATTTGCTTGGCAACACCGCATCCAACAGAATTGTGATGAAACCAACAAGTTGCTCGAAATAAACTAGTAAGGTCACGTTCACCTTCACAACTTATGGTATCCGATTTACGAAATCCTAGCTAGTAAGTATCCTTTTATAAACGCGTATTTTCTTATTTTTATGACAAGTCCTTCATAGCTGTTATTGATCATTTTCTGTAAAGACTAGAAATTTGTGATAAAATATTTTCAGCTACTAAGAGGATAGACAGATTGTTTTAAGTTGGTAGTATAGTATAGTCACCTTTCCAAAAATCACCCGGTCAACTGTCTTCATAGCTAAGCCAGAAGCTACAACACATCCGCAGATGATAGCAAACCCCGGCAAAATCTCGTACCACATAACAAAAAAGGGAAAGTGTGAACCCTTGCTCCCAAAATTGCCTCAAAAACAACCACAAGCAATGCAAACATCCGAGGCACTTTTCAGTTTTAGATATACTTCATGTAAGAATAACAAAAACGTTTTAAGGAGGAAGGCGACAAAATGGTTCTCCATCTGTAGAATTGTAATCAGGACCAATTAACCAGTAAAAAGCAAAATTTAATTTCGTGAGCACTGAATGTGTTTCAACGCAGTTTTCGAAGTATTGAATTCATGCCAACCGATAGCAATTCTTATAAGATAAAAAATCGCCTAAAGTCCATCTATGGCATGCCTGCATAATCTGTCCAATATGTACAAATAAAAGTATTACGAATGAGAAACATACATTGAAAATATATATAGACAGTGAAACCGTTTTCAAATTTCTTCCATCTGCGCAGAAAACTTTTGAATGACCGTTCATAACATATATTCAAACATAACATTTTTCTTGCTTGATTGTTTAAGTAGATTAACCCTAGTTTCCTTGAGACACTTAAGCTCCGCATTGCGTTTATTCGCCGGAAACCGCCGGGCGCGAGAGCTTAAGAGAGACATGTTTGACAGGCCATTCCCGCAGGTAAACACTGATTCTTAGGCATTCATTTGATGTTACCAGTTATAACCAGTGCACTCTTAATCGCACGACGATTTCGTCCTGAAGTTTTTTGCTCCTGACCATTAAGCCAAACGTTTAATATTTCTACAAGTTTGTTCTTTTTGAACCTCGCTGCTTCGTCAATTATCGTTCGCGTGAATTCTCGCCTCTTTTCTAAACTTCCTTGCACCTGCTCGAGATGGCCGATGATTGGATCTGGATCTAAAAACAAATGGCTAGCACTGATAAAATACTAGAGTAATACATTTCAAATGCACCAAGCTTTACATTAAGAGGAAATAGGTGGCTCAACCTAGAAAGCTACGTAAATCCCAATTGCATGGAGGTCGCACACAAAAATGCAATTACGAAAATAGAAGCCGTAACTAAAATAGAGCTACATCGCTTCGATGGAAGCAATTAAATTTTAGTGCCACAGCTTTAACGTAACGGCCGTTAAAGTATCAAGCGGGCAACGATAGTTGTTGCAGCAAAAAACGATGACAACTAAAGATGAAAATCGATTGCTTACAACTCAGAATACATACAAACGAAGCCTTTTTTCAAAACGACGCAACATAAGAGCATATACTAATTCGCGATAATTGCATCCACATATCAAACCAAAGCTTTGGGATGACAAGAAGAAGACAGTGTATTTGATGAAGATAGTGCCATCATACTATACCTTGACCCAAAGTGCGTATCTGTTTACAAATCATCTGTCGGAGTTTGGTGTTTTTCTCGTACATCTTCCGCAAAGCTATGCTCTTTGAAACTTCTTTTCTACGCAGTCCCACTTTATCGTTTTTGTCGTTTGGCAAATCGTGGTTACTTTGCTTGATTTCTGGCGTGTTAGATAGCGCTTTGGAGTTCGTTGCATTCGGCCCCAAACACGCGTTTCGTAATATTGACGATATATCCTTTGAAGATTCCAGTTTATCCTTGGACATCCCAGCTTGTCCTGCAGTCGTGAACGCACTGCTCGCTTGACCATGCTGCTTGTTATGATGAAGCTGTTGTAGTTTACGAAGTTGTGGATTTACGCTCGGCTTCGATTGCTTACGTTGCTCATTCGAGCCCTCACCCTCCTGAAGCTTCCGTTTCTTTCCTGGTACAGGTGCTTTCACATTGTGGCTGGAAGGTTTCTCGCCAGTGATTACGGGTGGTTGTCCAAAATTCGAAAGTGGAGGCGTAATTGGTGGCAATGGTTGGTGAACATTTTCTTGCATCGGTTGAGGTTGGGTCGGTCGTTTTGAATTATTAGGATTCACATCGGGTTTCCGACGTCGGTCGCGTGGTGACGGAGACCGAATGTCACGACGCTTGCGAGAAGATCCGCCTCCCGCTACGGCTTCGTTCACTACATCTGCCTCATCGACCATCATGGGCTGAAATAAATACAACGTAGTTTCAGTTCCCAAGGACAGCCAGATCAACAGTAACTTTAACAAAATGATTTGATACAAAATTGCTAGCAGTTTTTTTAACAACACTGTCATCATTTCTAAAGCGAAAAATAAATTTGAAAAACGTCAAGAACCTGATCCTTTGCCAATTTGAATGGATTGCCGAACATGTGAGCTCTGTTCATACCAGGATCCAATTCACGCAAAGGACTTGTTTGCTTCAAGTAGTCCTGATAATTGCCCATCTGGCTGATTGCTATACTGTGCCTAGAATCTAATGAAAATAAAATTTCGTGGTTGTCACAACACGGCAAGAGCAAAGCATGTAACATATGGTATAAAAACCGAATGCATGCCAACATGCATTCTAAGTTTTTCCCATCTTTATAGTTATAAAAGAAATTCCCTTGCCCATCCCCAACGGCCATTTCTCAACTATATTCCAGTCCTTTTTCAGGAATTCAAAAGAACGTTAGGCTGTGCTTCAGTCGAAAACATTTAACTGAATTGTTGATATGATAAAAGTAACGGAGTTTCCCTAATTTCTATCACACCTTGATGCACTCCAAACAAACGCGAATTTTATAGTTATGGCCCCTTACGAGTATTTCTCAAAATATAATTATAACACAAGACACACGGACAGGGAAAATGGCACACTCTCCCAGCACCATTTCAATGACTTGAAATACCGTTGTTTTCGTATAATTTACATTTACTTGCATTGAATGACGAGAAGTCTGGAAAGCATTCTCCACTAATGATTACAACAAAACAAATTTTGAGAAACTGATCCAAAGGCAAAGTATAAGGAATAATTAGATTACATATAGTACTTAAGAAGTCGAGCGTTCCTTTTGGTCAAAAACTGGCTGTCGTCATGGTAACCACATACGTAATACAATATGCGGTAAAAAAATTTCAATAGAGTGCTAATATTGTTTATTGCCTACACTGTGCCTGGGATCCGAAATTGAGTTTTTAATCTTTTTGATCGCCTTACCTTGATCTTGAAGTCTTGTTGCTGTGGGTGCCGTATGAAAAAAATTGATTCGCATTCGAGCAAGTTGATCCAACAGCTCAGAACGTTTGATGTCAAACGGATTCTTGTATTGATGCATCTTCGGTAGCTACACATGGAAGATAAATGTAGAAAAACTCGTCAAAAACTTTGAAAGTCACAAAATGTTCGGAAAAAATTTCCGCATTATTGACCTAACGCATACCACGATATTAAAAAAATTTTCTTTGGAGAACTCGAAATTTGAACGGTTCATTATTTTCCTTCAAAAGCGTTTAACACGTATTGTTTTACTCTACCTCTTTAAAGTCAGGAAGGTTTGTCACATTGGCAATTTCTGGAATTGTACTAGAAAAGAGAAATAATGTTCGCATTAATGAAATATTGGGGGCATTTGATTAAAAGAGAGGTTTATTCTATGGCTACCTCGGCTGAGAGCTCGGAATGTTGTGGAAAACTTCGTGAAAGTCTCGCTTCTGTAGACTGTTAGGTGATAATGGACTATTATTGATCCTTGAATGATAAATCGACTAGTTAATAGAAATCGTTCATTTTGCATTCGTCGACAATATGCTTTCAGTAAGGATTGAATTACTGGGATGGGGGGAAAGGAGTGTCAATTTCCTTAAAAATATTAATGTAAAAAGCAATTACGATAAGCAAAGGCAATTGTGATCTGTGTTTGATAGAGCACATTTCTTTCAATATCTCCCGGTCATGGCATGAGAGTAATCGAATTTAACAAAAATTTCAGACATAGCATAGCTACACCACGAGAGTAGCAACCAAAACTAATCTATATTAGAGCACCCCCTCCCCTAAATAATCATCTTGGATTTATCTCTGTTTTCGGTAACATCTTACTGGGAAACAGGTCTTCCAAACTCCCCAGGAGCCTTCTTTCCGATGCCAGACAAGACTTTATCTGCTTCAACCTTGGCCTTAAACAATTCATTGAAGTTAGCTAACAGCAAAACAGATAACGACACGTTAACAACTAATTTAAGATGGCTACCTGTTGTTTTAATTTCTTCAGATAGCTTTGAATACTGTTACTCAAAGAAGATGAGCTTTCAACGTGATCGGGTATAAGCAGATTTACATTCGCACCCATTCGACGGAGAGCCGTTCTAAGTGGCTAGATGAAAAGAAACGACCATGAACAAAAGATGCAAAAAAAGCAATACCAACCAGAACTTGTTTATTAATATAATAGCGAAAGTATAAATACTTATATAAATGTAAAAAACACGCTGAACACAGCTATAGCTACTTCTTACCACGATATAGTAGCTTGGTAGATCGCTGAGATATTTGTCGAAAAGCTGTCTCCACTTTGGAGTGGGACTTAATTTAAGCACTTTAAACAGCTCATCTGTAAAAAATGATTGCAGTTAACACATTAAAAAACTTTGCAAAATGAATATGGTGAAAAAAATAAACAAATTTTCAACATTAATCTATTTCTCAATCATTAGGAGCATCTTAGGCACACACACAATTGTGTAAACAAATTGATCTCAAGTCACATGGAGCATAAGTTATGGTACCATTCATCGTTACAACACGCGCTCCAGCGTAAGGATATGCTAGCATTTCAGTAACGATTTTAATCCATTGCCTCGGATACAAACAGGTGCAATCTTACAAAGGGCTTACACTTGTATTTTTACCATATAAAGATTTTGGAAGTAATCTTTTATAATGAATGAAAGGAAACAACATTTTTTGAGAGCAAGTACAGTGCGACAACATAAAGATTTATTGCGGGAAGACATCCACCTTCTTAACAACTTCGCAACGTAAAGTCGTTAAGAAATTTAATTTATTGTGAAAGACTTCACCTACAATAATTCAAATTAATCATCAAATTGAAAAAAGACCTAAGTACGTAGCAGTTTGTATCATCTCAGTGGCATTACTGGCATATCTTGAGAACATTTAAATCGCAGATTAAGTAAAGCGTGGGGTTACAAATACTTTTGCATTCAACATCAAGAAAACCTGTCGAGTTCTAGAATATACTTTAGTAAGAATTGCTTGTCTCGCAAAAGCTGTCACAGGATGATGAAAAAATACATGCGCTGACCGCAAATCGGCGGAAACAAGAATTAAACTTGTCATAAAACACGAACATACATTTCTCAACATTCCATGCTCGTACAACCACTGTAAAAGATTTGAGGTTTCAAAAAACAACAAGGAGCAAACGGAACATAAATTGGATGAAAAAATACGACCGGTTGAGTGGTGTAGGTTAGATTTCATACTAACCGAGAAGAGGAATAAGAATGGGATAGTTATACGGCATCACAAATAAATTGACTGCTTGAAAATTCACGCTTGCTTTGAGGTAACCAAAGGGATATCCCAATTCGCTGTTCTTTCCACTTCCTGACACGTAAGTCTATGAATGAAAGACTTGTTAAAAGCAAAGAAATCAGCATGACTACCATCATCGGTAGTAGCGTGGACTGCTCCCAAATTTGTTCAAATGAAATTTTCAGAGCACACGTAAGCAATAATTCTTTGCAAATTTATTGATTTTAAAGACACTGAGCTACGAAATATTTGCATACGTAGCATGCCCAAACTTGCGGGCTAGCTCCGGCAAGAGGGTGGGCTCAAATTTGTTGATGGTTGGTCTAGCAGTTAGTGTACATTTATACCTGCCAACAATGAGTTGGTTTAACATTTTCCAAGATGTATTGAGTCAATGGCGACCGTTCCAATTCATATTTATCAAACGGCAGAAGATCCATCACCATTGGTTCGGAATTTACACAAGAAAACAGAACCGTGGGATCGGCATCTCGAGGTTCCTTCAATGTATCGCAGAGAAACATTAGCAAATGAATTTATGTAGTATTATATAACACATGTACATTGGCACACAGTTTTATTGATTGTTGTAACCGCGAGAAATGTGTCTAACATCAGCAAAACAGATTAAGCGCATCATTGTTTTCTACAATTGACGATTATCAGCAGTCAAACTCAACTACAATGTTGATGCCATCTTAATGTATCGTGATTATCAAACCCAACCCACAGTATAGCTTTCATCTTAGCAAAATTTTATTCGTGTGTTTTGGCGAAGCAGGTCAACTAGTGTGTGTTGACGTATAAGAGAGTAGTAGTTTGTTGTTGGTTTGTCGTTGAGGTTTGCCGTTGAGAAAATAATTTAATTGAATTTAGCATCACGCTTTGCATTTGTATTATACAATTCGCATTGTCCCGAGCTTAATTTCATGTTTCGTTAACAGTTTGTCAATGAAAAAGACATATTTATGTTGTATACTCGAATAAAAATACGCAATTGAGCTATAAAAGTCACTTGGTTGCATTAAAAGTACTAAAAAGCCTGCCGTAACTCTCCTTCCGAAAGAAGGGTCTCTTGCAGTTCAAATCTGAACCAAAAACCGCAAAGCCACGATCACGTGACTATTTGCAGTTTGCCGGTAACGCAAAACTAAAACTCACCTAACCAGTTATTGCAATGTTTCAGAATGTTTTAGCTGAAACAAACGTTACATTGTTTTAGTACTGTTGCCGATGATAAGAAGACGCGGTTCAGCTGATTAATAATCAACGGTCGTAAAGTATGGGCTCTCAACAAGTGTGTCGGCATTCGGCTTTTTAAACATCGGCTAACAAGCCTCCTTGGATATAGACTAATTGTATAAACCGCAATAATAACTTCGCCTTTTAATGAATGATCAATCAACCAAAAACAACACTTACTAACTGAGACATGGAATGTTCGGGCCAAAATGATTCGGGAATTGGCCAATGGCCAACAGGAGTATTGACTTTAGGATTTGTCTTGATGTATATCAACCTCCTGCAACTGTACCATAAATTATTCAGCACAGTGGGTGGTAGAGGAGAAGATGTATTGCGTGATGCTTGCTGTTCATCACGTGATTGTCCTGCATCATCATTTGTCGGCTGCCTGCAGAAAATGGCATGTTGTTACAGCCATAACGAACAAGATTGAAAGAAAGAAAAGCATTTTCTAAACTCACCCAGACATGTCGCTAGGTGGCTTTGATACATTGGCATGATTCTTTGGCTTGCCTTCACCTTCCATGTCGGAATTCACCGTTGAAGAGTTGGCTGTAGGTTGGCAGTTGTATATGTTTTTATTAGATTTTTTTATTGTCTAGTTTCCTTGCTGGGTTGAATTGAATAACTCACCTTCAGCAGGTTTATCGGGACCTCCAATCTTTTCAAAATTTATAACAACTCCCATTTGAAATTTCTGCACAAGAGCATCAACGACGTTTGACAAAGACTTTGGAGTGGTGATTATATAAGATCGTCCTAGAGATGAAAAATATTTTAACAAGATGGTCAAAATAAAAGAAAACAATGTTTCAATTATCATAGCAGTCCATGAGACAGAAGGACTAATTTGTTTCAGACGATTTACAAAAAAATATACATGCTTCATGTGGAGTACTAAAAATCGTTTCCAATGTATTTCAAGAATCCTCCAAAATGAAAATACTTTCCCAAACTCAGTCATGTGTAGTGAACTTAAGAATTAACAATTTTGTACTTAAACTGACCTCCAGTAGCATCACACATTGGTGTAATCAAATATTCATTAGTCACATCCGCATTGACCCCAGCAGTTCTATCAAACCCATTTGGACTTCCAGGAAATTTTAATATCAATGAGAACAACCGCTGATCCCATCGAAATGGTTCTTTAGTAAGCTCACTTCCTGGGGCACGAGGTTCAAGTGGAAGTTCCAACTAAAAATACAAAAATAGCTTGGGTAACATGGTATTGTGGTAACAATTTTGAACAATTTTCTTGTAGACATAAAGTTTGTCTATTTGCGTGGTGATTACTGTTCAAAAACATGTTTAAAGTACCGTTTGATGAACACGATCAATCGACGAAAGTTTTCCACCATCCGTAATGCATATCACCATTGCTGGGTCTAGATAAAAGGGATTTCTACCCTATGCAACAAAATCAAATAATGCAGAGATTGTAAATACAATTAAAAATCTTAGAGAGTTTTCAAGTAAAATAAATACACAACAATATTTGGGCTATGATTTCATAAAAACTTTCATTGTAATTAAAAGAAAATAAAGTCTAACCATGCCATAGTTGTCAATACCAGACTGCAATCGATAGAGATTAAGCAAGTCAAATGCTTGCTTCATAGCAGAGCCGAGATTTGTCAATCCAGTTGCTTGAAGGTTTTTCAATTCATTCATGAATGTCGCAAGATTTTCTTTCCACCCAGCCTGAACAAAAAATGCTAAACCATCATGTCTACGCCACATTCAAAATTTACCAACAGGCTACCAACATACATTGACAGTTCCACTGCCTCAGCTATCTTAAAGAATATTTTTGTGAAAAAAAACCAGCACAAGACACGTCTCTGCTTAAAAAATCAGCTTCTTATGCCCCCCAAGTACTTTTGGAATGATACTAGTTATTCACAATAACAATAATGCTGCCTGTAATTTTTTAGGGTCTTGCAAACCAAATGTTGCCTCCTCCATAATTCATAAAATTGGACAACTGCGCCATCCTTCAAACATTGGCAAAGTTTACCCCTCTCCCCCCCCCCCTACAAAATGCCTAGTATTACACACAAATGCTTCAATCATAAAATTTCATGAACCCTATAAAGTAAAAGTTATTAAACTTTCTTCTTATACAAAAACGTCTATTTGAGGAATTTTACGGGAAATTTATGCAGATTATCAGAAAATGTACAAAATATAAATTTTGGCCGGCCATCTGTCATCGAATCGACATCCTATAGCCTGATTGCAGGTTTTTGTTACAAATACAATTGTTTGCGCATTCACCAGGCATCAGTTTACCTTAATGGCGCCGATTTCATCGGACGTCATCAACATATATCGATCTGTACGGCTTCCTTGGTCCCTTTGCCTCAGCTACATAATAGGAAAAACCCCTCTGATTGAATAATTTGTAATTATTACGTGCATTTAAGAAAAATTTCCAAACTAACCTTTATAAACGTCTCAACAGCACCTTTACCGATGTCGATGAGTGTAGTTCCTAAGAATGTCCTCTGAGACATAGACGCCGAAGTATCAACGAGAAAAAGTATTATACCCATACTTTAGTGCGGGCTTTTAGCTTTCATTCTAGACCTTAATCAGTACTTATTGAAGTTTTGTTCGGCTAAACTACCTCTGTTATACGGCTCCATTTTCATCGCGACTGTTCGCGATGGCTGCTTTGGGCTCAGCAGTTAAGGCTACATTTTTCCACGACAATTAGGATCACGTGACCTTATTGTGAGAGGCATGATTGGTTATACGATAAAAGAAAGGACGAAAGTCTACCATTGACATGGCAGAAGTGTTCGAGATAAGGAAAAATATTGACGATTCTGTAAGCAGCAAGCCATTGTGAAGTACATGCAGTTTTTAATAATAATGTATGGCATAAACCAAAATCAAAAATTCACGTCCTTGTTATTTATTTTCAAGAAACGCTTCGTCTTTTGTGACGTATGTATGGCGTCGTTAAAGCCTGGTTGACAGTCGTAAAAATCGGCGTTTTCATTTAAAAATCGGAAGTTTAACATTTCCGATATCCCACCAACTAAAATAACAAGTTTCGCAATTATGTTCGATGACGTTGGGGGACATATCGGGGATAGATTGGGATAGCACAAAGTGTGATGCAATGTTCACACTTATCTTACCGTAAAGTCTGTGAAACTCCGAAATCGCTAATAAGATACTTTTGATTTTAAATGCATGTATGAGCGTTAGGTTTCCCACTTTAATTCAAAACAGCATGTATTTATAGATATATATTTTGATATATTTTACAAAGCCAATTGCCAAGTAGCTACTGAATTCGAATTTGAATATAATTTGCATGATACAAGTTGCAAGATGTTTAACGACGGTTGACAGACTTGCATATTCTAAAAATTTATCTGGAGCATGATGTAGAGTTAAATATCAGAAACCGATAACGATTCAATCATACGGTCCGGTACCAGTAAAACAATTGGTCGCGATTCTACAAAACCTTTAGTTTTCAATGGCATTTATATATGAGCCAAACACAAATTTCGAGTAGAGGTAATGCTCTATGAAAGATGCCTGTATGGGAATTTAAATTGTCGAAATAAGACATACAAGGTTCGCTTTGTGGTTTTCCCTCTTTTTTTGCAAACGGTTTTAATGCTTTATATGAACCACCTGCATCGGTAACAACAAATGCATTTAAACCCCAGCGCAAAAGTACATAGATATTTTGTAAAGAATGTACAAAAAATACTGTTGTATAAGGAGTTGACGTACGCAAGCAATACATGCTCATGTTTCGAACTCGATGTTGACGATTGATTGCCATTTGATCAACGCCATAACAGCTCACGAACGTGGACATGAGATATGTAAAACAGGTTTTACGTTCTACGCATGACATGTGAGATTTGAAAGATGCATATCGACGAAGGGCTTTCCGAAGCAAATTAGGAGAAGATGACGGGCTGAAGGCTGAAAATCTGAAAACGTGAATATGCTTCGGGGATTCCGGGGGGGGGGATTGGGCACGTTAAATGTCCCTTACAAAGTTTGTAAATTATTCTGGCAGCTTCAGCGTGTGAAACTACTTCGAATGGATGTTCCATAATTAGGTAAATAACCAGTGGAGTGAATAATTGATTAATTTACAATAAAAATTCTTTGCCTACACTCATGATGTCTTAACATCTCCAACAATCAATCAGACGATGTAACCTAAATACATCTTCATCCGCTTGCGTGTCCATCTCAGCAAGTGAACTATCAGATTCGCTATCACATGCGAGACAAGCGCTCTCGTACTCAAGGTCATCGGAGAAGAAGTCCATAATATCCGGCTGCTCGACATTTTCTGACATTTTTTTCTTTGTTTTAAATATTCTTCTTTGCTGCAAAGCTAAATTGCTTGCGGATACGTCCAACGACACGAGGTCAGGATAGTTCGACCCGTGCGGTGTATAATTCAAAGCCTCTGAGGCCTTTTCTGCGATATCTATTCGAAGCTTCTCAGATTTTGTCAGCTCTTCTTTAATGGCGGAGGTTGCATCGAACTTTGCCCTGTTCAAATTTGCTATTTTCTTAGTCACCATTGAAGTTGAATTCATCACAGGTTGGCTGCAACAGCTACATAATACGTGAAAAATACCAAAACTCCTGAAGCAAATCGTGTAATTTTTGTTCTAAAGTTGATATCGCTCAGGGGGGGATCAATGCTCATTTGACAGGAGGGGTGCAGATTTTCCGGGGGTGTGTGCATCATTGTCCTAGCTAAAGGTGCAAGGGCTTTGGGCTATTGTGGATTCATAGGCTTACAGATGAGTAAACCTTGCAAAGTAAAAGAGTTATTAGCTTTTAAACAATATCTTATAAATTTAAATAAATTATAAATCTGTACAGCTGCGCACCCAGGTGCAATCACCTTGTACCAAACTATATAGTTGTTCTACGGGTGGAGGCATTACACATAATTAAATACTGTTATGATAAAATATATTTACAAGTCAAAAGTTGAATTTAAAAGTTAATAAGGTTGAGCTTGAAATTTTGATTTAAAGGTATTAACTATTACCATATTTTTGTACATACAATCTCAATGTCTCAACTTAACAGTCATGTACTAAGAAAAAATTAAGTGATGTCACTTTGTTTAATAAAAACGTCAGGTGTCATAGCAAAAATAAATTTCTTGTGAACATGTGAATTTCTTCACTTTTTCTTGTGCCAATCCTAAATGGTCTGGAAATTTCCCAAAATATTCACATTGACAGGTTGTACGTACATACCAAACTTAAATTAGAACTTACTATAATCTGACTTTTACAACAAACAAACAACATTTGTATACCGGCCAGTATTAATCCCCGCTAGGGGGGTTGACCGGTCCATGAATTTTTCCACGCCAAACGTCTCTATCTCTCGCCATATCTCTCGTTATACCCATCGCCTTCATATCACTGTTCACAGTATCCATCCATCTCTTTCTCGGTCTAACTCGTTTGCGGACTCCATCAACATTCATATGCAACTTTCTACGAATTTCAGCACTTTTTTCCCTCCTTTCCACATGCCCAAACCACCTCAAACGCTGGCGCCTTACCCAATTCTCGATACACTCCACACCAACTCTTTCTCTAATCTCTTCACTTCGAATCCTATCCATCAACGTTACACCACACATCATCCTAAGCATTCTCCTTTCCGTCGACGCCAATCTTCTCAGGTCCTCTGCTTTCGGCGCCCAACACTCTGCTCCATATCCCAAAACACTTCTAACACATGCCTTATACAATTCTCCCTTCTGCTTCAACGAAGTCGACTTTCCGCACAACATTCCCGACAACTCTCTAAAACTCCACCACGCTGCTTGAACTCTGTTCCTCACCGCTTGCTCGCACCCTCCACCATCATTTAGCACATCGCCCAGATATTTAAACTCCGATACACCTTCCAAACTCACGTCACCCAGTTCAAACCGTTCAATCGCGACTCGCCCACCACTTCGACACGTCCCGCACTCAAAATCAGTTACTCTTGTCAATGCACCACGGACACCTGAACATCTTCCATGAACCCACTTACTGCATTTCCCACACATTATCGAATTCACTCCAACTCTTTTCCCACACACACCACATGGCCATTTATCGCTGTCCTTCACCTCCACCTGCCTCGAGCATCTCATGCCCTTCGTCTTTGCCTCATTCACTTTCAGTCCCTTGACTTCTATTGCCGTTTTCCATTCTCGGTACCATTCCATGACTTTCTGCTTCGACTCCGCCACCAAGACAATATCATCTGCATACAACAAACACCAGCATCCTTCTTTTCTTCTCACTTCCTCTGTCAGTACATCCATCACACAAGCAAACAGTAACGGCGACAAGACTGAACCTTGATGAACACCAACTTTTACGTCAAAAACACCAGAGTTAACACCTTCCTCCGTAACCACCGTCTCTACACCTTCATAAGTCTCCATAACTGCCCGAACCATATTCTCTGTCACACCTTTCTTACGCAGCGCATACTCGATCACCTTTCGCGGAACTCTATCAAACGCCTTCTCCAAATCTACAAACACCATATACAATTCTCTGTCCTTCTCCAAAAATTTCTCCTGCAGCTGCCTCAACACAAAACACGCATCCGTCGTTCCTCTCCCCGGTATGAATCCATACTGCTCTTCCCCATCCGAACAACTTCCTCAACCTTCTTTCAAACACTCTCTACTATCTTCAACGCATGCTCCATCAGCTTAATAGTCCTGTAATTCCCACATACCGTCGCTGCTCCTTTTCCTTTGTACAGCGGGACCACTAGACTCTTTCTCCATGTACTCGGCATCTTTGAGCCCTCAAAACCTCGTTCGCTACATTACACAACTCTCTCACGCATAGTTCATTGTCCAACATTTCGCTACCCACTTCACTCGGTCCCGTCGCCTTTCCTTTCTTCATCTTGCGCAGAGCCGCCGCCACCTCATCAACAGTCACTATTTCCCACGGCCCCAAAACTTCATCCGCTTCAACTTCTCCATTCCATTCATTCTCTACATTCATCAAACGGTCACAGTACGCCCTCCACACTTCTAACCTGTCTTCCAATAACACCTTCAACTCCCCATCGGTTCTGCACGCCGGAGCACCAAAATATCGTTCCTCTCCTTCTGTCCTTCTAGCCGTTCTAAACAACGCTTTTCGTCCATTCTCCTGCATTTTTACGAGAAGCTCTTTCTGATGCCTTTCTATCGCTTTAGCCACCTCCTTTCGCGCCTTTTTCTTGAACCAGATGTAATCGATCCTATCTGCTTCAGTCCGCGACTTTCTCCACCTTTTAAATGCCAGCTTCTTCTCGCCAATCACTTCGCTGACTCGTTGATCCCACCACCATGCCTGTTCTTCTACTACACCGCCTTTACTTGTAAAACATACCTTCTCCGCTGCCGTTAAAACACCCTTCATCCATCGCTCCTCCACCGTCTCACCTCAACATTCAATGTCGTAATTTCGTCACGGAAACACTTCCCTTCATTCCGTAATCCGCTTAACCCTTCTCTCCCCACCTTCCTGATTCTCCAGTCCATGACCTTGTGCTGGTCAGACATTCTTCTCCTGCAATCACTTTTGCATCCTTTACGTTTTTCCTCTCTTCTTCATTCACCAGTATATAATCCACCACCGTCCTACTGTCACCAGATTCATACGTCACAAGCTTGTTTTCTTCCTTTATAAACCACGTATTCACTACCACCATCCCACAACTCGCTGCTAACTCCAATATCGCCTCGCCTTCAGCATTCATATCACCAACTCCAAAACCTCCATGCGCACAGTATCCTTTTCTTACGCTTCCCACATGACCGTTCCAATCACCAAGCATCACACATCGCCCTCTAATGTCTGCTCTCACTGCATACACGCTGTCGTAGAACTTTTCCTTCTCCTCCGCACTTCGTCCAACCTGCGGAGCATACACCACAACGAAACTCACAACTTCGGCCTCAATAACTACATCAACTCTCAGGACTCTGTCCGAAACTCTCTTCACTGCTACAACCGACTTCGCCCAATCCTCTCTTATCACAAAGCCGACACCATTCGTGCCACTTCCGTTTCCCTTCCAAAACCACTTAAATCTCGCTCCATTATCTTCACCCTTTATGACTCTCGTACCTTCACCTTTAAACCTTACCTCCTGAAACCCACACACATCAACTTTCCTTCTCTTCAACATGTCCGCCACTTCTGCACTCCTTCCCTTCATTGTCCCAACGTTCACTGTGCCTACCCGAAGGGTGACACTTCCACCAACATTCGATCCGGAGATTCTTCGCACCCCCTGCCCACTAAAGGGCTGCCGGGGACTGGGGGCCATATCTTCTTTTCCAAAGTTCATGAATTTTGTTGGAGCAAAAGTTTTACGGTAGGATGCCCTTCCTTACACCAACCCCTTTTAGTCGTCTTTTACAACACGCAGAGGATACGTTGGCGCAATTCTAAGCCGACAACCACACGGCAATCTGACTTTTAAAGTTATCAAAATCAAAAAAAAGGGTTTTGAGCATTAAAACTGGAAAATAGTCATTTCAAAAGACGCACAAACTTTTCCATTCATCAGAGTAATGTCAAATAGCTAACTATTTATTGCTTAAAAAAATTTACAGATAAGCAAATTAGTGCACTGTGCACAAACTAGATGAAATAGGAAATGTTCACAAGTGCTAAGCATGTACAAATATATGTATTTTGTGTTTGAACAAATAAATGGTTAGAAAGTCAACCAACTTATGGGAACTGTTTGTGTAAGAAAGTTATGGCATTGAAACATCACAATTGAGATGAACAATCATAAGTTTTAACAAAATTCACTAATTCAACTTAACAATCTGATGATGTGACTGAATTTTTTTTAGAAATGGAAAGTAGCTAAATCTGCATGGATAAATGGAAGTGGTTTTGTTATATCAGCAAAACTCATGAGCTTTCAAGCTTTGATGTTTTTTTGTAATGCAGAAAATGTCTTGCCATTGTTCAAAAGTTGAAATCCTGTTTATATAATGATTATAGGGCACAATTGTCCTTTGTTCAATAAATGAAACATAACTTTATGACTATGTTATCGAAGTCGTTTAAGTCCTCTTAGCCAGTCTGGAAAGTATGTAGTTTTTCAACGAGATCTCAGGTGTGCACAATGAAATTATTGGTGTGCTTGTGTAAAAATCAAATATGTGCTTGAAAAATACTGCAATTTTGTCATTGTTCATTTGAAAGTTTACTCAAAGTATTTGTTACTCCAATAAATAATGTCACCTAACAGCATGAGACCATATTTTAATTTAGTTTTAATGACCAACTTGGTCTACTCTCTCTCTCTTTCTCTCTCTGTTGATAAATTGATAAATATGCTTCGTGTGCAAAGTTAATATGAGAAAAAAATCTGCGATATGCAAAAAGTATACTTTCCTGACAGGCCTCTTAGTGGACTCAGTTGCCTTGATCGTCACTACAATGTAAGCTGATATGACAGAGCTCTAAACAGACAACTGAAACGACTAAATTGAAGCGACTCAAACGACTCGAGGGAATATTTGAGGACCAGCTAAGAAATGTGTGAGCTTTCCACCAGACACATGCTTATTTGCATGGTGAATGGGAGAGTATGGAAGAAGAGTGAGAAATCAAACGCCAGCAGGCTTACAAAATCATCAATTTTTTCACAAACCTTTCTATTGTTTCAACAGACTTTGAAAAACTAGTCTTTTTCCTTGCTTCACACACTTCATTAACATCTTTACGATCCTTTTTCTCGGGAGTCACATTCAATTGTGCATTGATTTCAGGACTTTGTAATGGCGCTCGAAATTGTATAGGTTTTGGTAGCCTTCGATGTGGAACATGCTCAACCTCCATTATTTACTCTTGCACATTGCCATTGCCAAACATGCTAAAACTCTACCACAGAAAAACAATTTTGTGAATAAATAAATAAATAAAAGTACAATTTTTACTTGGTAGCTCGAAGTAAAGGCTGCGCATGTGTTAGAATATCGCAAACAAATAAAAAATAGGTACGAGGGTACGTACATGTGGTAGTTGGTAGGACTATCATTCTGAGTCTTGCGGTAAAATGTTTTACTTTTAAAAACGATAAAGTAATGACTTAGCAGTTCAGTTTTTATTCAAATTTGCATTAATAACGATATCATTGATTTTAATTATTAAAAAACAAAATTGCACTCTCAAGTTACTTTTTAGTTATTTTTGAAACTTTAAACAAATTGTGTGCCACATCCCCCGCCCTCTAAGTTAAGGATACTCAAACATTGTGTCTTAAAATCAATACAACCCATACATGCACCTGTATTTCAATCTTTATATGCATACAATATGGGTTGGCAGAGTAGAGAAGGAAATATATGTGTAAGGCTCTCCTCTTTTAGTGGAAAAACAATTTATTGGGTAAAAGTCAGCGTCCCATATAAAGAGCATGTTCTTTTGATCGTCTCCCCCTTCCCCATTTACAGGACACTTTGCAGTCTCTACATTTTTTATTTCATGTCATGTAAAGCAAACACAATAGATCGAATCTTTGTTTCCGAAAGTTAGTCTTAAATCAGGAATGTGTGATTATAACAAGCTTATAATCACACATTCCTCGTTGTCTCTATAGCTTTGTGTTTATGTGATCCTATCTTGGAGTGGGGACCGTGGGTTTATCTTTTGAGAAGGAATTTCATCACAAGTTTAAGTTTTCAAAATTAATCTTGCTTAATTTTCTCATCCTTGAAAATCTTGTCAGACATACCTGTCCTTTGTACTGTTCATAACATTATCAATGTTTTCCTTATATTTAACCACGAATACTCTGCCTACAACATGTACATGATAGATTAGAACGCTAATAAAAAAACGGAAAGATGTATCTCTATATAAAATTGCAAACACGCTCAGTTGTTCTGTTTATCTTATCCTAACCTGTTCTTCATCATTGAAAGTGATTGTTTCAACTAACAGGTAAAGCAGTGCCCGTCAAAACACGATAAAACATGAATATTAATGAAATCTCTTACCAGTCGTGCTGTCAACCAGTCTTTTATTTGGGAACGGATATTTGACAAATCATTTGAAAGACGATGAACAACGAGTAGCAAAATAGAGGAGTGATACAATGTTGACAATGTGAAGTGAAAAGCAGTGATCACATAAAAATCAAACGTCGAAAATTTTATTATTCCCTTGTCGAATGTTTAAATCACGCCATGCATGTTGCATGATGAGAATTTTTAACGATAAGCAATTGGATGCAAAGTAGAGAGATTCAGACAAAGGGCAATCTTTCCGAAACTTTTCTGAATAGTATCAAAACCTCGGACTTTTTCAAAAGACTAAGATGTCAACAGTATTGTTAGTGCTGGTGCTAAGCATCGTAAATATCTATGATTCGCAAAGTATTGGAACTAGGACACAGAAAAAGCTAACAGAAAAAATAGCGTCGGATTTTCTGCGTTATTATGAAATTCGCGCGACGAACATGTCAAAAACAACAACTGAAATGTCATGGCGGTACGAGACAGACTTAACCGAAGAGAACCTTCGTAATTCAGTAACGGCATCGACCAAAGCCACGTTGTTTTTTATAGAAGGCAGCAAAAATGCGACTAGCATATTAGATAATGCTAATTTATCGGAAGACGTGACGCGACAACTAATGCTCATCAGTAGAAGTGCATCGCCGAAAGCTGAAGCCAAACTTCGACTCCTTAACGAACTTCAAGCAAAGATGACCAGTATCTATAGCAGGGGAAAAGTGTACTATATAGATTCATTAAGCAAAAAAACAAAATATTTGGAACTGGAGCCTGGCTTGATCAACATAATGGCAATTTCTCGAGATTACGAGAAGCTGTTGTTCGCATGGGAGGGTTGGCGTAATGCAGTAGGGCCCAAAATAAAACCGCTTTATGAAGAATTTGTGAAAATTGTCAATCTAGGAGCCCGCGAGCATGGCTGGGTTGATTACGGTTATTTTGAGCGTTCGCATTATGAGCTCGGTTCTAGTTTTAGGCCAACTTTAGACAAGGCTTGGGCACAAATAAGGCCATTGTATGAAGAATTACATGCTTACGTTCGATACAAACTGAGTCTTAATTATGAAGACATATCTGTAAATAAGCCCATACCAGCTCACATCTTAGGGGACATGTGGGGACAACACTGGGATCACGTATTTGATCTCGTAAATCCCTTTCCGAATACAAACACATTTAATGTGACTAAAAACTTGCAAGCTCAAAGCTATACCGCGGAGAAAATGTTTAGATTGGCCCAGTCATTCTATGTTTCACTCGGTCTAGAGCCCATGCCCCTTTCTTTCTGGAATAAGTCTCTTTTGGAGAAACCAAAGAAAAAAAGGTTGTATGCCATGCATCCGCTTGGGACTTTTCTGAAGGTGAAGTGAGGTAAGGTAACAATTAATTATTTCAGCTCTTCAGTATTTTCTAACGTCCAGTAGCGTGGCTATAACCCATTTCAGGGTTCCAACTTCAGTTGGAAAAATATTTCTGTGTGGACCAACTGTGGCAAAAATAGATTTCTAAATAGTTCATCGCGGATAATTTTTTAAAATTTACATAGCAGGACTAAACTTTGTTAAGAGACTTAGAGACTTCACAGGACTAAGCTTCGTTACAATGCCATTTGTCAGTCTAATTCTTATAAATAATACAGATGCTATGTTAATATTAGTAAGTATAGACGATCATGGCAAAGCGGACCTTTATAATGTGTGATCTATTTTGAAACACTATAGAATAAAGATGTGCACAAAAGTTAGCCACACTGATCTCATCGTCATCCATCACGAAATGGGACACTGTGCCTACTTTCTTGCGTACAAAGACAAGCCATTCGCGTATCGTAGTGGAGCCAATCCAGGATTTCATGAAGCTGTGGGTGACACTATATCTCTCTCAGTAGAAAACCCAACACATTTGAAGGAGATTGGCTTACTGGATAAGGCCGAAGACACATATAGTGAGTGTATGCGCATTTTATTGAAAAGAACACTGCTGCTCAATGTTTTTATACGGTTCGCTAACACTTCCGAAAGCATGTTTAATAATTAATTAAGCCATTATATAAATTGCAAAAATTTTACAGCAAGAAATCATTGCCAATTTCTGAGTCATTGCCCTTATTTATACGTTGGTTTAACTTTGTATGTATTTGTCGAATTCAGTGACGTATTACTTATTTGGAGTAGTTGTTTTTTACAAAGGGACAGTGTTGATCCTGTAAAGTTAGGTGTAAAAATTAAAACGTACATCTACGTAATTTGATAAAAATAGAACGTTTTATTGTGAACTTGGATAGAAATAAATGAATCTCTTCGTAACCATATAAATGAAAATTCATCGTTTTTGATTTTAGACAGCTCAATAAGCTTCCTTTTTCGTCAAGCTTTACAACGTGTGGCGTTCGTCCCCTTTGCTTTCTTAGTTGATCAATGGCGCTGGCGGGTCTTCTCCGGAAATATTACGGCACAGTCCTACAATTCTGAATGGTGGAAATTGAGAACACATTACCAGGGTGTCGCACCTCCTCTACCACGTGACGAGACGAACTTTGATCCCGGAGCCAAATTTCACATTGCCACAAACTCTCCGTACATCAGGTATTTGCTTTGTTGATAACTTTTGAGGACAGGCAAAAATATTCCAAGAACCTTGATGTGAGAGTAGAATGTAATATTGAGGACGTACATTGTTGTAAACTTCATTTAAATTTTTCAGCTATTTTATCAGTCATATACTGCAGTTTCAATTCCATCGAGCCCTCTGTAAGATTGCAAAATCTAAACAACCACTGTACAAATGCTCCATTTATAAGTCAAAGGAAGCCGGGAAGAAATTCAGGTATGAGGCCCGCTTCAAACGTCGCATTTTACATGAGCCGAATGCATTAAAGACAACAACAGAAAATAAGAAAAAATTTCTCATTATCTTTTGTTTCAAATGCATTCGGCTCGCGTATAATGCGAGGTTTGAAACAGGCCTAAGGTGTAGGGAGATCGATGATTGAGGGAAGTGATTGTTTTTATATATGTTGATATGCATGTCATAATCCACAGCAAAAAAGGCATTTCAAAAAAAATTAATACGACATATTATGCGTACATAAGTATAAACGTCATCAATTAGGAACGTTTCACATAGAAACTTCAGAAATTACAACTTTATGTTTTCAAAATAAAGCCCAGACTAAAATAAACTCAATATTTTTTAATGTTTCAAACATCTACCTATTAAACTAGACTGTTGGAATTTTGCAGAGAGCTGTTAGCAGCAGGCTCTAGCGGCCCCTGGTCACAAACTCTCTACAAGATGACTGGGGAAAGAGAACTTCGCGCTGACGCTATGTTAGAATACTTCGAGCCGTTAATCACATGGTTGAAAACCGAAAGACAGAAGGTGAAATATCCAATAGGATGGTCAAATACTAAAGGGTTCACTGGGAAAGAACGTGATAAAACACCAACAAAAGAGTCAGACAAACCAATTTTCATAAAAAATTCGTCCGATGTGGAACTTTCATATGTGCGCGCTATTAAAAAAGAAACCACTCTACAGAAAACGGAGAACTTAAACCAAAGTAATGCTGGTCCATTTAAAGAAACGAATGCTTCATCATCACATACTTTAAAGGAAAAGATTAATACTACGAAACTGAAACAATACAGGCTATTCAACAGCGTGAACGTTCTAGAGCCTTTAGGTCAAACAAAATCTTCAATTCTAACACGACCAGTTTTTGTGCCTTTTGTCGGAAATAATCCATTGACATTAGACAAAACAAACGATAGAAACAGAATTTCAAAGGCACCTTGATAGTTTGGATTATTTTTGGCAAGAATTGAGCTTCATTAAAGTTGTGATAAGAAATGCAAAATTGTAGGTAACCTGCTTCCATAAGATACAACAGTAAATAATTGGCAATGATTCTGCAAAGATTTTCAATCAAATTAGCAAAACAAAAAGCTTGAATTGTGAGAATTTTTTGATTTCAAATAATACAACGTAGCTAATATTGTCAACTTCAATCTTCGCATGATGTGGTGTTGTTTTGCTTACTTGTCTATAATCATTGGAAAACGTTGTTGATCTTTTAAAACCGTTTTCCAAACGCTGATACCAAACTCAATTTTTCAATAATTTATTCTCTTCTTCTCTGTAAGTTTTGACGTAGTACGGAAAACTGATCGCTAATATCAGCACAATTTAAGAAAAAATTGCGCCAATTTTACTGTTCTTCTTTCAGACAAAATACGCGAAAATAAACCAATTATTGAACCAATTAGTGGGTAAGTAATTGGGCAAGTAGGTGCAATGTGCGATAGTGCCAAAGTGAAAGTAGAACTGATCGTGTTAAACACAGCAGTTTGACTGTATTAAGGTTTAGTAAAATTTTGAGGCAAAAAAAGTCAAAATCACTTTGGATGGCTAAATATTCCTCCCTCCCCCCAGGCAAACAGACTTTAATTTTTGAATTCGTTTCCTTTGAAATACAAAGTTCGACATGACGTCATAATGCAATATTTGCTTCCGAGAATTTCAATAGTTATACACATTTTTCTCAGTGTTATGTATATAAGTCAAAAGGTGCAAACACAGAAGATCACGTTGCCTTGAATCGAGTTCAGTATCTGCGTTAGAAAGAAAGTTTAAAAATACGAAAAATGTCGTTTGGGGAATCTGGAGAAGAAGACAAAACGACAATACAATATGCCTATATCGATGTAAATTCGTCGGATTGTTCGGTAGATCTTATGGGTCCTATTTCAATAATACGGCGGGCATTCAGTAGATTTTACTCATCAGAGTATACTATCGATGAAAAACAATTTGGCAACGTTATGAGGATAACCCTGTCACTGCAATCCAAAGTAAAACGTGATCTTCCACTTTTGAAAGCAGCAGCACTCGAAGAAATCGCCATGTTTGGATTTCGAATTGCGCATAATTCAAACATTGAAATGGATTCGATCAAGCTTTCAAGAAGAGTTTATAAAAAATATAAAGACTAAGAGGTTCTTTGAACAACGATAAAAATATCATAAAATAAAAACATTTAAAAACCGAATACATGTCTCTTATACGTAATCATGTGTATTATTTATGCATGAAATTACACTGAATAAAACAGGGCAGAACGGTAAAGAATAATTCACATCACTATCATCTAAGTCAATTTTTTTATCACAATGTGTGCCTTCGAGTAACTCTTCCTATACTGTAGTTCTTGCATAATATTATTTCTATATAACACGCTTTTTATATGCACATGAAAAACATGTGACTTGGACGAGATTTGAACTCGCACCTTCGCCGCGGTTGGGTTGGCTCTATACGTTTGCAATCCATCGGAGGAAACCTTTACAACGAGCGCATCTCTTATCATACTTTATTTTCCTGAGCCGCACGGCTTCATGTGTAAAGAAATAAATGCTACTCAAGACATCTAATCTGTGCTTTATGCAGATCCACTCGTATTATTAGTTCATTTTGAAATCAAATGTCATCATGAACTACAGCATATGAATATATGAATATAACACTTCTCCCCACCCCCTCCCCCCCACAATTGATCAATCTTCACCAGGCGCGCATGCAGGATCAGCTAGGATAGTGGAAGTCGCTCTTTATTTATTTTATATTGAATTACATATAGTGGAATGAAATCATGAAAGATGTATTAAGATGAGATAAGTTGGTATAAGATATACTCATATTATTATATATATATTCTTCACTACTGTATTGCAATATAATACTGTTTGATGATTTCTTGAGAGTCAGAACGAAACGTTACGCTTTTTAATAGCTCTCTTCGGTAATACTCATATTTAAAATCGCTGATTATTTTTTTGTAGCTCTCTTCAGGTATAATTGATTAACTATCATAAGATTTTCACGTGCTCAGAAATTTTTATCAGAAATTTTATCAGAAAATAAGACTCGTGGGGGCTCAGAAAATTTCGGTCTATGAATGTATAAAAAATTGATGATCATTTCGAATCGACGCGCAATCAGTGAACATGGCAAAGTTCATGCAGTTTTCACACAAATACTTGTAAAAACAATGATAAATTTTTCAATATCTCAAATAATTTCACACGAAAGCACTGTATTCGTACTCTCATGGTGAGGTAAACATGCACTTAATCGCGTTTAGTTGTTTGCGGAACCGTCGAGGATGATTGGGGCTGACTATGGACGTGTGTAACAATTATTTTTTCGACCGAGTGAGCTATTTTTTCGAACGTAAGTGTGAGCCATAATTGTCTCGACCAACTATATACAGTTAGTCCGTTACACCTTTACATTTTTGCAGTTTCTATAGAGTTTCTACATTTTAACACATGTTTTTGTACCAAAAAATAGGTACAAAGTGCGTACAAGTAGGTAGCCTGGGCACAGTATAAGAATACAGAGTAGGGCCACTTCGTTGTGCAACTGGCTGCTGCATATTTAATTAGTTTACTGGCTGCCGTTTGCCATATCGTCAATCCTATTGGTCACATAATGCAATTTACTGGCTGCCAATATGGTAATCACATGCGTAATAAGATATGCGTGGCATGAAAGAATTCAATAGAGTGGCCCTACTGTATGTTCTCTTTACTGTGGACTGGGAAATAGTTATGATGTCAAGAATTATTCGACTGAGATCAATGTTATCTGATGAAACGAAGCTAAGGCGTTTCCAATCGAGATTGTACCCACATTTTTTAATAAACGCTGAGTTGCAACGTCAATCATAACGAAAATAACTGACTACAACGTTTCAATAAAATGTAATACCTATATTCAAGATCTTATTCTAATCACAAAAAAATGCTAAGGCTATCAAGTGTACGCTGCGTGAAATTTGGAGTGAAAGTATTCCAAAATAGGTGGCAGAAGTCTATTTTGGAATACACTGACTTTTGTTAGAAGTTCTTACCTAAATTCTCTGACTTAGTTAGAATATTGCAATTTGCAAAGTCTCTTTTATGTGCCTATTTTTGTGTTAGTGTGTTTAGATGTTATTTCGCACTAAATAGTTATCTACGTTTGGTATAATCGAAATTTTCAATTGATCATCTGCAAACACCGATCGAAGAGTTGAAGACAAAGATTTTGTCTTTTTGAAAATGCTTTATATTAATTAATGATAGTACTCAGATAGACCGAATGTAATTTAAAGATTTTGCAATACTCTGCCAGTGTATTGCAAATTCTTTATGTAACTAATAAATCAATTGTAAATTAAATTTCATTTTAATATTATACAGAAGATCCGAACATTTTAACGTTCACAAGAAGCCCCTCCATATTAACATGATAACAAGCATTTTAACTTATTCGTGCTAACTTCTATCAATGGTATAGAACAAGTGCCAGCCAGTCAATGTGCTGGCAACACATCATTTTAATCCCAAAACCCTCAATTATTCCAAGCATCTATAGCACGATATACAAATAGACTTTGAAAACATAATACTATGAAAGCATTATTATTTCATAGCGGTATGATTCTCTACTGGTCAGTTCGGAAAAATTGATATCAAGGGTGAGGAAAGGTGTTTTGTGTGGAAGGATAATCCATTTCTTCCATTTGCAACATCTTGACGAAGACTTTATATTCTAGAAATATAGTATGATGAATGATGTCATCGTGTATAACATAAGATGTCATCGTATATAATGAATGATGTCATCGTGTATAACGTAAGATGTCATCGTATTAAGACTAAATATGCCAATTAGTAAAAAATTAATCGTCTGTATTTCATACAGATATTCTTAGTACATCAATATGGTATTTTGATAAAATATTTTAGTATATATGTTAAACTTCATAGTTTTTGTTTTGTTTATACGTTCTTATTTTAAAGCTGTTTCGCAGTGGCGTAACTACTATGGGCTCAGGATGGGCGAACTAACGAGCCCCCTGGTCTAAAGGCCCCCATGTTAGATTAGAAGATTATTATTATACAATGAATCAAAAGAAGAAAAATTGCACGACATAACCTTACGTATAAAAAATTTAAATTTAAAGAGCTTTTAAGGCTAAAAGTGCATTCGTACCATTACTATGTAGATGGTATTATATTGTGGTGGTAATTGCATTTTGACATGGTTATCGAAGGGAGGCCCTTTGAATATTTTTCCTCGGTCCCCAGTTGTGCTGCTACGCCACTGTTGTTGTGATATTGCTCACTGCCATCTTTCCTTTTCATCTTCTGTGATTATCAACCGTTCATTATGGTATTCATTTTTTAAATTATTTGATTTAAAACTGAATTTCTGAACTGATGGTTGTATTTGAAAGCATGGACACCCAAAGTATGATTTCGATGTCCATAGATCAGTTTTCATGCAATGCCGTGCATAAGGTGACGTTGTCTATTGTCTGATCTGTTTGGCAAACCCTCGTGATAATAACACAGTAGAATGTTCTTGAGTTCACAAATTGAAATAAAGCACCAGCAAAGTGACGATAAAGTATCAAACAAAGACAATAAGCGAAGTATGGAAGATCAGCTTTGAGATAAGGACAAACACAAACAAGACGAAGCACAAACCGAATGATGCATTATGAACAAAAATAATTCCGTTGTTTTCTGTCTTTTTAAGTCTCATCAGAATGAAAAACTGAAGTTTCACGCTTGAGTTTCCTTTACTAGTGGAAAATTTTAATATCACACATTACGATCTTAATTACTTTACAAATACCTACTTTTCTTAAAACGATTTAAACTCTTCCAATTAACTACAACGTAAATCTTACCACGGCCTCTTCATAATCATAATTCACGTTTTACCGCCAAGCATCTCTATTCTCGGAAACCAAGATCTTCCGAACGATACACAATTATCATTATCCACAAAGAACTTCTTTTCTATTCAATCAAATTAAAAACCATAGAATGATTTCATCTTTAGCAAGGTAATCCCTAACGTCACTACGAAGTATTTTCCAAACTTCATTCGGCACAGCGAAAACTTGACTTCTACAGCTTGACGTCTTCGCTGGACATGACATTTGCATTGCAAATAAGGAAAATGCTTGGTTATTATAATTCAACGTAGCGTTTATTACGTACTTGCACACCAAACGCTTGAATTGGTAATCTCGAACTTCAGTCTGCGTTGTAAATAAATTTTCAAAGGAACAAAAATGTCCAATGATTTTAGAGAAGAAAGGAAAATGCGACTACAATTTGCGTATATTGAGGTAAATCTGTCGAATTTTTCGGTATTTGTTACGGGTCCCAGATCACTTTTGTCAACTATATACAACAGTTTTTATCATATAAAGCCGCAAGGGATTGTTTTGAGTAAAGATGAATTAGGACGTGCTATGAGAATAACACTATCTGGAACATCAGCGTATTATCTACCAATAATGAAAGCTGCAGCAATCGAAGAAATCGTTGCGCTTGGATTCAAAACCGGGGAAGATTTCAATATCCAAGCGGATTCATTCACTTTATCAAGAATGGTTTATTGTGATGAGAATAAGAAGCTCTTTGAATATTGATGACGCGAATAAAAACATTCAAAAGACGAATTCTAATTATATGTATTCACAAAATGTAAAACAAAATGCTATAAAACATTTAAGAATATGTCGATAACTTCGCCAATGTCATATTAGTTGAATCTCTTTTAAAATAAATCAAGTCAAGTTTGGAGGAAGTTTCCGAATGAAGCATTTCTAAAATAACTGTCGCAGATTGTAAAATTGTTTAATGAAAATTTTTGAGACTGTTAGTTAAGTTAAATGTAAATATAACATACACGTCGGCAATGTACAGACAACTTTCGAAGTTACAATTATAAAAGGATTGAACAAGAATGATATTTAAATTGAAAGTTCCATAGTAAGAACAATGAAGTCCACGCTACAGAGCGTAACATTTTAATGGCATATACTTTATAAAGGTGGATTTCCACTTATTGAAAACCTTCTATAGAAAGAAATATTTCTCTACAATTGACGGGAAAAGATCCTGCATCCATTTCCACTGTAGTAATCTATGTTTCTTCAGAAAACCGAGCTTGTTACAAAATTAACAATATGGCGGCTTTAAATAAACGACTTTTGATGTTGTATTTACTTAAGAGGAGGCTCAATTGAAGAGATAAGTATAAGAAAAGTGTCTGGGTGCGAAAACTATACAGAGAACGTGATATTAAAGGAGAAATGAATCGACTAATCAAAGATCTTTGGTTATATGATCAAGTTTTATTTTTTACATATTTCCGAATGACACCAAAACAATTCGAGGACCTGCTTCAATGGATTAGTCCCTATTTGAAGAAATCGTCTCAACGAAGGAAAGTAATAACCCCGAGCGAGCGGATGTGCGTAACTTTACGTTATTTGTGCACTGAAGATGCTCAAATAACCATAGCAATGGCCTATCGAATAAGTCCCACGTCAATAAGTCGAATTATCAACGAAACTTGCGAAGCTATTTGGACTGTAATGCTAAGTAACGATATATTAAAAGTACCTACTACTGAAGACGAGTGGAGACAAATTGCACACGATTTTGAATCAAAATGGAATTTTGATCACTGCGTAGGCGCAATAGATGGAAAGCATGTTGCTATGCAAACCCCTCATCGATCAGGTTCAATGTTCTTCAATTATAAAAAAACGCACTCTATGGTACTGAAGGCTGTGTGTGATGCAAATTACTTGTTTACAATGGTCGATATAGGTGATACAGGAAGGAACAGCGATGGTGGGGTATTCTCCAATAGTGCTCTTGGCCAGTGTATTTTAGAAAACCGATTGCATTTTCCTCCGGATGAAGAAATTGAGCAAACATCCATCAAATTTCCTTATGTATTTGTGGATGACGAGGCTTTTCCTCTGAAAGTGAACATAATGAAACCTTATCCAGCAGCACCATTGGGATGCAAAGAACGAATTTACAACTATCGATTATCAAGGGCGAGGAGAATAATAGAAAACTGTTTTGGCATTGCGGCATCACGGTTCAGGATTTTTCGAAGGCCTATCATTGCAAAAGTTGAAACTGTTGTGAAAGTAACCAAGGCTGTTGTAGCTTTGCACAACTTTTGTATGATAAAAAGACCAAATCAAGTTGAATCACTCTATCGTCCTCCAGGATACAGTGACAATGAGACACAAAATGGATTTAAACCAGGTGAATGGAGATCTTTTGTCACTGACTACACTGGATTGATAAACATTGGAAAGCTTGGCACACAAAACTACACAAGAAATGCAAAAACTGTTCGAGACAGTTTTAGGGACTACTTCTGTTCTGTAGCTGGTTCTGTACCATGGCAAATACAAATGACAAACAGCACAACAAATCCTTTTGACCATCATTAATTATAGCAACTTATCTTACAGAATCCCCCACAATGCGTAGATTATTTTCTTCCATGAAATTAGTTGAAATGTTGTAAAATATCAAAATGTGCTAGTAATGACATAACTCTATTTATAATTCGTCTAGCAATAAGAATGAACAGTTAAAACTAAACATTTCAATGCAATCCCCAAAAATGTAAATAACAAACAATAACTCATTGTTCTTCACTTATGAGTTCAAACATAACTTGAGAAATTTTACAACGTGCTTTATTTCTCATTTTTGGGGTCAATTGTTTCATTTGACCAACAATGCTTCCACAAAAAAGACTGTCTGGATCATCTTGATCATGATTGTTTTCCTTTTTACCCAACAGCTGTGAATCATGTAAAGCTTTGACCATAAGGGCATCAACCATTTCACTTGTGTCTTGTTTTCTCTTGCGTCGTTCGGAGTAGTTACTACTTGGTTGAGTTTTCTTCATCTGAATATGTTGATCTGGGGTAACAGGAACTGGCGAGGCAGGCGAGTTTGACATTAAAGAACTTGAGGAGACATCAGATAAAGCAGGAGAAGTAGTGGGAAATATATTTTCAAATGGTTGTGTTGGAGATCCTTCATTGACGATGGATATGTTGCCATAGGTTTCGTGTGTTGAACAAATCTCATGCAGGAAACTTAATTCATTAAAAAATTCACAATTTGGCAATTTCTTACAACCTGGATCACCAGATTTCCCTTCCCTGCTTTTTTGTAGTTTGCTGTTATTCTTGTCCATTCACTTTTTAAAATTGCGATGTCTACGCAAATATTTCAAAAGAAAGGTTTTCATTTTCTTAAAAACTGCAGTATTACGATAAATTAAATGTATGTACGTCAGTACGTATATGATAAAGCAAATTATATCAACATTTATGAACAAAGTTAAACCAACCTGTGACACGAAGCTGTGTAGCAACTTGTCTCCAAGCTTCATCTTTCTTTGGCTTCTCCTTATATGATCTAGCTGAAACGTCCCATAGGCATGGTCTGTCTCGCACTAACTCTATCACTGTGTTATTAAAATGTTTTTGCTACGACTGTCCAATTTCGTCACATTGATTGTACTTGAAGACATAAAATCAGTTCTTGGTATAGGACAAAGGTTAACACTGGAATGTGATGGGTCTTGAAGTAATTCTGCTAAACGACTATCGGATATTGTCAATAAATCGTTGTTGTTTGAATTGTAGACTTCGTTTGTGCCGTCCATGTTGTTTATGAACTCGCGGGCAACAATGTTCAGGCAGTAGTTCAGGCTAAACATAGCCCGCACGTCTACTTGATTTTGATTGGTTTGTAAAGATATTTTCCAATGAAAGAAAGAAAAAAGTTGAAATTTTTCAACTTTCTTTTTTCCTTGCGCAGAAAAATATTTCCGACCGAAGATTATGGGGCGCCAAATTGGACTTTATTCTAAACTTACAATACAACATAACATACTAAAATTACACATGGCAAACCTTATATACTTCGAGACAAATCTAAAAAATATATGCGAAACTTTTCATATACGTTCGAAACTTCTTGTATCGTATCGTCAAAATTTATAGCGTTCCAATTTTCATATACGGTATGGCGAACTTTTTACATCGTGTTCCAATTTTCATATACGGTATGTCGAACTTTTTACATCGTGTTCCAATTTTCATATACGGTATGGCGAACTTTTTACATCGTATTCCAATTTTCATATACGGTATGGCGAACTTTTTACATCGTGTTGCATAATGCTTTGCGATCCCACTCTGGATTTCATATGAATTTAAATATATTAGTGCCCAGGTCCCAGGTTTTTAGAGAAGTGTATTGTTTTGATTTTGACGCCGCCATATTGACACTGTATTCACGTTAAAACAGAGAGCATTAAATCTTATGGATGATTTTCATATGGCGAGTTTTTATAACGACATGCACCAGTTATCCTTCTATTTAAGTCGACTTCAGAGTTTCTTTCAGAACCTTATCAACGACCTTCAGAATCAGATACCTTATACTCCAACCTACAATTGCCATAGAAGGTACACAGGCACAAGAGGTCAACCGCGACTCGAAATATCTAAGAGATTAGTAGAATGTCTAAGGGAATTGCACTTTTCTTGGACTAGAATCGCTGAATTATTGGGTATCTCAACAAAAACATTACAACGAAGACGTGTAGAGTTTCAAATTGATGTAGAAGAATCTTGGTCTACCATAAGTGACATTGAACTTAGAGAAACAATGCAAGAGATTATGAGTGTTACTCCAGGAATAGGACAAACACGTATGGTAGGTGCACTGAGGAGCCGAAATATAAGGGTCCAACGGTCACGTGTGAGGACATTAATGCGTGAATTGGATCCAGTTGGAACAGCACTTCGTTGGCGGGGAGCAATTTGCAGAAGAAATTACAATGTGGGTTGTGCAAATGCTCTGTGGCACATCGACGGGAACCATAAAATGATTCGCTGGCGAATGGTGGCTCATACATCCATTGATGGCTACTCCAAGTTGATACCATATTTAAGCTGTGCTACTAACAACAAAGCAAACACAGTTTTAGAATTATTCCAAGATGCATGTCGTTCATATGGATTACCTTCAAGAGTGAGATGTGATCATGGACTTGAAAACGTGGGTGTTGCTCGAATGATGTTGGAGTGCCGTGGAACAAACAGGGGAAGTATCATCACAGGTGCTTCAGTTCACAACCAATGAGTTGAAAGGCTTCAAAGAGATGTTACTACTGGTGTTCTAAAGGCTTATATTGATCAATTTAACATGATGGAACATTCAGGTCTTCTTGATCCTGCCAATGAGGTACATCTTCTTGCACTACAGCTTGTTTTTGTCACAGTCATTAATCAGTCCTTACAAGAGTTTGTTAATCAATGGAATCACCATGGAATCAGTACTGAAGGAGGGCTATCACCTTTGCAACTTTGGTCAGAAAGCATTGTAAGATGTGCAACACAAAGCAACTCAACTTTAGACAATGTACTATCAAGCAATGAAGTTGAATCATATGAAATAGAAGCACGTGATGAAATTGAAAATGTAGCTGGTGTGGTTGTACCTGAAACAACACTAAATTTAACTGAAGATCAGTTTGCTTATATTGCAGCTTTAGCAAGTCAAAACAACAACTTATTTAACAAAGTTCACACGTACATGCATTTTGTGAATGCCATTAACGCAACGTTTTAAGAATTTTTAGAAGAGTGAACCACTTGCATAAAGAAAATGTTATTACGTTTGTAAAAAAAATCTGTATGATTTTTGTCTGAGCATGCACTTAGTAATTAATTTCAACTTTAATGTTTTCGTGAAAACGCACATGGTAATACTCGATTGAAAATGGTGGTGGTATAAAATATATAATTGCTTTTGAAATGAAAAGTTCCCTGCCACCCCCAGATAATCCGCCCCTGATGATCACGCATGTCAATGCAATTGAAGTATATATCAAGTCACACAGTAACTATGTGTAAGATTCCTCTGTAATATTCATGTAATAATATACGTAGATATGCCGGACTAATTTCAACAATTTGTCAAACAATGTCGACTATTACAGTAAGAATTGGCAACAAAAATTAAGTTTGCCATCTATGTTAGGGAATACATTTGAAACATTGGAAATTTTTCAATTTCCGAGTAAATACATTGAAATAAAAACAACTTATTAAGCAACAATCAAAACGCTTTTGCTATCTTGAATTTGTACTTTCATTAACAGATATGACGTAACAACAAGGGTAAAATGATATGATTCTTCTAAAGCAGCGAAATTGTCAAAGTATTTCTATCATCGAAATTATCCAGAAGATTACGCGCCTCCTGAGCAAGACTTGATAAAGCAGCCCGAAAGTTTCCAGTATTTTCAGCCATGTATTGAGAGTTTATTTTGATTGAATTATTATGTTTAAAGTCGAGATAGCACGATGTCGAATGCAAACATGTTGTCAATATGGCGGCGTCAAATCAAAACAATACACTTCTCTAAAACACAGGACCTGGGCACTAATATATTTAAATTCATATGAAATCCAGAGTGGGATCAAAGCATTATGCAACACGATTTAAAAGTTCGCCATACCGTATATGAAAATTGGAACACGATGTAAAAGTTCGCCATATCGTATAGCAATTGGAACACGATGTAAAAAGTTCATACCGTATATGAAAATTGGAACGCTATAAATTTTGACGATACGATACAAGAAGTTTCGAACGTATATGAAAAGTTTCGCATATATTTTTTAGATTTGTCTCGAAGTATATAAAGTTTGCCATGTATAATTTTAGTATGTTATGTTGTATTGTAAGTTTAGAATAAAGTCCAATTTGGCGCCCCATAGAAGATAGAGAAACACGACTAGAGCGCATGCTCAGCTTAAAGAATTTTCCAAGATAGGAAAGTTTTCAATAAGTGGAAATCCGCCTTAATGGCTGTTTTTAACTTTTAACAGTAAACCCTACGGAAAAGCCAGCCTTTCCTGTAAGGCTGTATTTTCCCTATGTTTTTCGTTCAAACATTGAAATGGATTTGATCAAGTTTTCAAGAAGAGTTTATAAAAATTATCAAGACTAAGAGGCTCTTTGAACAACGATAAAAATATCATAAAATAAAAACATTCAAAAGCCGAATACATGTCTCTTATACGTAATCATGTGTATTATTTATGCATGAAATTACACTGACTATAACAGGGAAAGAACATTAAAGAATAATTTACGTCACTATCATTTAAGTCAATTTTTTTGATCACAATGTGTTCCTTCGAGTAACTCTCCTTATACTGCAGTGCTTGCATAATATTATTCCTAACACGGTTTTTATATGCACATAAAAAACATGTGACTTGGACGAGACTTGAACTCGCACCTTCGCCGCAGTTGCCAGTTGGGTTGGCTCTATACGTTTGCAACCCATCGGGGCAAATCCTTTACAACGAGGGCATCTCTTATCACACTTAATTTTCCTGAGCTGAACAGCTTCATGTGTAAAGAAATAAATGCTACTCAAGACATCTAATTTGTGCTTTATGCAGATCCACCCGTGTTATTAGTTCATTTTGAAATCAAATGTCATCATGAACTACAGCATATGAATATATGAATATAACACTTCTCACCCCCTCCCCCCCCAAAAAAATTGATCAATCTTCACCAGGCGCGCATGCAGGACCAGCTAGGATAGTGGAAGTCGCTCTTTATTTATTTTATATTGAATTACATATAGTGGGATGCAATCATGAAAGATGTTGTAGTAAGATGAGATAAGTTGGTATAAGATATACTCATATTATCATATATATATTCTTCACTACTGTATTGCAATATAATACTGTCTGATGATTTCTTGGGAGTCAAAACGAAACGTTACGCTTTTTAATAGCTCTCTTCAGTAATACTCATATTTAAAATCGCTGATTATTTTGTTGTACCTCTCTTCAGGTATAATTGATTAATTATCATAAGATTTTCACGTGCTCAGAAATTTTCATCAGAAATTTTATCAGAAAATAAGACTCGTGGGGGCTCAGAAAATTTCTGTCTATGAATGTATAAAAAATTAATGATCATTTCGAATCGACGCGCAATCAGTGAACATGGCAAAGTTCATGCAGTTTTCACACAAAATACTTGTAAAAACAATGACAAATTTTTCACTATTTCAAATAATTTCACACGAAAGCACTTTATTCCTACTCTCATTGTGAGGTAAACATGCACTTAATCGCGTTTGGTTGTTTACAGGACCGTCGGGTATGATTGGGGCTGACTATGGATGTGTGTAACAATTATTTTTTCGACCGAGTGAGCTATTTTTTCGAACGTAAGTGTGACCCATAATTGTCTCGACCAACTATATACAGTTAGTCCGTTACACCTTTACATTTTTGCAGTTTCTATAGAGTACATTTTAACACATGCTTTTGTACCAAAAAAATAGGTACCAAGTGCGTACAAGTAGGTAGCCTGGGGACAGTATAGGAATATAAAGTAGGGCCACTTCGCTATGCAACTGGCTGCTGCATATTTAATTAGTTTACTGGCTGCCGTTTGCCATATCGTCAATCCTGTTGGTCACATAATGCAATTTACTGGCTGCCAATATGGTAATCACATGCGTAATAAGATATGCGTGGCATGAAAGAATTCAATGTAGTGGCCCTACTGTATGTTCTCTTTACTGTGGACTGGGAAATAGTTATGATGTCAAGAATTATTCGACTGAGATCAATGTTATCTGATGAAACGTAGCTAAGGCGTTTCCAATCGAGATTGTACCCACATTTCATAATAAACGCTGAGTTGCAACGTCAATCATAACGAAAATAACTGACTACAACGAACGAAAATATGTACTGCATCAAACAAATGTTTCGATAAAATGTAATACCCATATTCAAGATCTTATTTTAATCACAAAAAATGTTAAGACTATCAAGTGTACGCTGCGCGAAATTTTTAGTGAAAGTATTCCAAAATAGGTGGCAGAAGTCTGTTTTGGAATACATTGACTTTTTTTAGAAGTTCTTAACTAAATTAGAGAGCGAGGGAACTCTCTAACTTAGTTAGAATATTGCAATTTGCAAAATCCCTTTTATGTGCATATTTTTGTGTTGGTGTGTTTAGATGTTATTTCGCACTAAATAATTATATACATATGGTATAATCGAAATTTTCAATTGATCATCTGCAAACACCAATCGAAGAGTTGAAGACAAAGATTTTGTCTTTCTGAAAATGCTTAATTCTAATTAATGATAGTACTCAATCTAATACGAGTAAAAATAATTGGTCACACTTAGTTACCGTAAGAAGCGTTAATTGACCACGACAGGCTTCGTCATTCTAAAAGAAACAAGAGCCACAAAACTGTTACATTTGATGAGTGGAAAAAACACTTACAGCTTTGACTGACTACGTTTTCTCGTCCTCTGCAACTGAAAAATACTAAACAACAAGTTAGTGGTGTGGAAAAACAAGCAAACAGGCTAACAAACAAATAAACGGACACATACCGCTGTTTTATTCTGCAACTGTTGCCATGAAATGAATAAGTGTAAGAACAATAGTAAAATACAATCATGAATTGACAAACTGTTGAAGTTCGTGTATTTCGTAAAACCAGTGTTTGCACAAGATCTGTTGAAAATTTTGTCGAAACTCGTAATTTAATATAATTAGCAGAACACAGCTGTGAATTGCAAACATTTGTATGAAAGACTTACTTCGATGTTAACAGGAAATTGTTGTCAGATTAAATTGCTTGTAAAATAACCTTGTGTTTAAAATAACTTTATCAGAAAATGTTTGTGTTCACCATATTTTAACTACTAGGTAGACACGCTATTATAACGTCCCTCAATATTACAACAGAGCCAATTATAGATTTAACGTCGACAGCTTTATAGACTGATATGATAATTACTTCAATTTCAGATAGACCGAATGTAATTTAAAGATTTTGCAATACTCTACCAGTGTATTGCAAATTCTTTATGTAACTAATAAATCAATTGTAAATTAAATTTCATTTCAATGTTATACAGAAGATCCGAACATTTTAACGTTCACAAGAAGCCTTATCTCTTACCTCCATATTAACATGATAACAAGCATTTTAACTTATTCGTGCTAACTTCTATCAATGGTATAGAACAAGTGCCGGCCAGTCAATGTGCTGGCAACACATCACTTTAATCCCAAAACTCTCAATAATTGCAAGCATCTATAGCACGATATACAAATAGACTTTGAAAACATAATACTATGAAAGCATTACTATTTCATAGAGGTATGATTCTCTACTGGTCAGTTCGGAAAAATTGATATCAAGGGTGAGGAAAGAACTAACGGGTCTGGTCTAAAGGGCCCCCTGTTAGATTAGAAGATTATTATTATACAATGAATTAAAACAAGAAAAATTGCAGGGCATAACCTTACGTATAAAACATTTAAATTTAAAGGCTAACGAGCGAAATCATACTAGAGAACAAGAATGCTTAAGGCTAAAGTTACATTTGTACTAACACTATGTAGATGGTATTATATTGTTGTGGTTGTTGCATTTTAATATGGGTATCAAAGGGAGGCCCTTTGAATAATTTTTCACGGGTCCCCAGTTGTGCTGCTACGCCACTGTTGTTGTGATATTGCTCACAGCCATTTTTCTTCTTTATCTTCTGTGATTATCAACCGTTCATTATGGTATTCATTTTTTAAATTGTTTGATTTAAACTGAATTTCTGAACTGATGGTTGTATTTGAAAGCATGGACACCCAAAGTATGATTTCGATGTCTATAGATCAGTTTTCATGCAATGCCGTGCATAAGGTCCGTCTGGTAAACCCTCGTGATAATACCACAGTAAAATGTTCTTGAGTTCACAAATTGAAATAAAGCACCAGCAAAGTGACGATGAAGTATTAAACAAAGGCAATAAGCGAAGCATGAAAGATCAGCTTTGAGATAAGCACAAACACAAACAAGACGAAGCACAAACCGAATGATGCATGATAAACAAAAGAAAATCCCGTTGTTTTCTGTCTTTTTAAGTCTCACCAGAATGAAAAACTGAAGTTTTACGCTTGAGCTTCCTTTACTAGTGGAAAATTTTAATATCACACATTACGATCTTAATTACTTTACAAATACCTACTTTTCTTAAAACGATTTAAACTCTTCCAATTAACTACAACGTAAATCTTACCACGGCCTCTTCATAATCATAATTCACGTTTTACCGCCAAGCATCTCTATTCTCGGAAACCAAGATCATTATTTACAAAGATCTTCTCTTCTCTTCAATCAAATTAAAAACCATAGAATGATTTCATCTTTAGCAAGGTAATCCCTAACGTCACTACGAAGAATTTTCCAAACTTCATTCGGCACAGCGAAAACTTGCCTTCTACAACTGGGCGCCTTCGCTCGACATGACATTGGCATTGCAAATAAGGAAAATGCTTGGTTAATATAATCAAACGTCCGTTTATTACGTAATTTGCACACCAAAGGCTTGAATTTGTAAATCTCCAACTTCAGTCTGCGTTGTAAATAAATTTTCAAAGGAACAAAAATGTCCAATGATTTTAGAGAAGAAAGGAAAATGCGACTACAATTTGTGTATATTGAGGTAAATCGGTCGAAATTTTCGGTATTTGTTACTGGTCACAGATCACTTGTGACAGATGTATTCGACAAGTTTAATGATATTAAGACGACGCCGCAAGGGATTAATTTCAGAGTTGATAAATTAGGAGATACTATGAGATTGCAAATATTTGGAACATCAGCGGATTATCTACCAATGATAAAAGCTGCAACAATCGAAGAAATCTTCGCGCATGGATTCGAAACCGGGCCAAATTTCAATATCGAAGCGGATTCATTCACTTTATCAAGAATGGTTTATTGTGATAAATGAGGATAAGAAGTTCTTTGAACATTGATGACGCGAATAAAAACATTCAAAATACGAATTCTAATTATATGTATTCACAAAATGTACAACCAAATGCTATATAACATTTAAGAATATGTCGATAACTTCGCCAATGTCATATTAGGTGAATCTCTTTTAAAATAAATTAAGTCAAGCTTGGAGGAACGTTTCCGACTGAAGCATTTCTAAAATAACTGTCGCAGATTGTAAAATTGTTTAACGAAAATTTTCGAGACTGTTAGTTAAGTTAAATGTAAATATAATATACACGTCGGCAATGTACGGACGACTTTCGAAGTTACAATTACAAAGGATTGAACAAGAATGATATTTAAAAATGAAAGTTCCATAGTAAAGAAAATGAAGTCCACGCTACAGAACGTATACATTTTAATGGTATATACTTTATCCCTATATTAACCAAAGTGACTAACTGATGGACGACTAACACTTATGTGCTCTTTCTTTGATCTATCATATCTCTGTACATCATTGCCACCTTCATTTCCAATATAGGAGGATATCATGTGACACACTTGTTGTTGTACCATCCAACCAAAGAGAGATTTCTGGTTGTCTCAACAACACTGTCATCTGAGCCTCTTCACTCTTTTAAATTCTTTCTCAGATATAAGAGGAGAACCATGAAGATGATTGTTGTTAATAGTACCAATATAATGCAATCCTCTTTTTTCCAGTTCAGCAACCATCACAAAATTAGAAAAAAATTGTCAGCAAAGATTTTGAAATTTCTTTCTGCAGGAAGAGTTGAACTCAACTTCAAAACAACATTTCTACCCAATCCACAACCAGAGACATTGCTTTCATCTTCAATTGTGGCATTCTTCCCTTGATAAATATCAAAAACATGCAAAAAGCCTGTTGATGAATATCGAGCCCAAAGCTTGAATCCCCATTTTCGATATTGCTTTAGCATTGATCTTCCCTTGAAGGCAACCATAACTTCATCAATGCATTGGTTTTCAGATGGACTTAAGTTATTGGCAATGTGCAAATAGGAAGCTAGCTTCTGAAACTGTTGTCTTGACATTACATCAGCTATAGGATTATAACGGATTTATGTTTCCCAATAGCAACCAACAGCAGGCATTTGCACTAATCCCATGTGAAAAAAGACCAACAAATGTTTCAAGTTCACAAGCTGATGTTTGAAGAGAAATTTCAACTTTTTGATGCACGTAATGATTGGACTCTTTAGCCAAATATTCCAACATGTCGCTGGTGACAAAATATTTGAAGTAGTTGTAGGGAGTGTCATCTTTTGGTTTGGGTTCAAGCTGTGCATCAATGAATTCTAAGTTTGAAGGTGGAACAAATGCTCCTTTCTTGTCAAACTTATATACAATTTTATGTTTTGCTTGGTTTCTTGCAGTTGAGGCATGGGCCACTTTTTCAGGAAATACATCACTTAAATCAATGTTCGTATCCTCGTTATGAGGACTGTCAGCCAGTATGTCCATATTATCATCTTGTTGTTCGGCAACATGGTTTTCATCACCAGGTGGTAACCATTCATCTGTTTCATCATCACCTGACAAATCACTCAACTCATTCTCTGAACCAATAACATAATCAATTATCTCATTTATGTCTTTAAAGCGATTTGACCTTTGAAAAAGCATGTATAAATCAATACTATATGTAAATAGCAAAAGAAACTATAGTCATAGTATGAAATTTCATTCTACACAGTACTTGACATGTTAAAGACATCATAAAATTGATATCAAGCAGGCATTTATTTCGTAATTTTTACAAAAAACCTCAACTTTATGTCGAATACTTCATGTAGCTTGTTTTATCTATTATTGACCAATGTAGATTTACTACAAGGATTTTTATCGAAACTTTTTGAACATAAAATATCAGTATTCTTTGCCAAAAGCTAGCATAAAATGTCTAAAAAAGCCCCTTTTTAAATATTATTAAAATTCATAGAACAAATCATCATATTTCAAAACAAAAAATGCAATTAAACTTACCACAAATTCTCTCCACACCTTTCTTCGTGACCCGCCATATTTGATTTAGGAAAATTGATGCTGGGGGGGGCGGACACATGTTTTATTAATACATATTAGCATTAAACGTGTAGCAAATAATCTACACTGGTGAATAAAATAAAAAAATATTGCATAACCTAACCGAATTTATTAGTGATTATCCAATGTAGCATATTTGCTACAAGGGTTAATATAGGGTTATAATGGCTGTTTTTAACTTTTAACAGTGAACCCTACGGGGAAAACTAGCCTTTCCTGTAAGGCTGTATTTTCCCTTTGTTTTACATGCAAATTCTAGCCCTACATCAAGATTTCGGTTTGCACGCAGCGAGTTTTCGAGCTAAATTAAAATACAAACTGGCTGAAAACAAAGCGAAATAGTTATAGCTTTTGCTTTTTTACGATTCCTTTGTTTGTAAGCTCTCGTTGCTCTTTTGTTGAAGGGAGTTTTCATGTAACATTTCAAGTGAAGTTAAAAGTATAAGTTTATGGTAAACTGCATTGCATAGGGTCACATGAGATGCTTCACATTCATGGCAAAATATGAAATATACGTAAGAAAACATACGTAAGAAAACATACGTAAGAAAACCCTTAATTTTTTGAATCCTAAGTAAGCGAGAAATCTGACACAAATTTCTTCATCCATATCCATTCTTTATAGTTGCATTATTTTATCAGCTCACTGCTTCATGACGATATGGGGGAATGAGTTCGCTAGACTTTGAAAAATAACTCAGCTTTGACGTCACAATAGGCAAAAAAGTAATAGCACTGATAATTGGTGGGTTGCAACCATCCCCTGGGAGTAAGAGAACAATGGAATGCTCGCCATGCTGGATGAAATTTGCATTGTGAATAAAGAAAATCCTTGGTTAAAGTCATCCAACATGGCGTCTATGACGTAGCTTGCAAACCAAGAATAGCGAGAACAGTACATAGCAGAGATGAGTACCATAAATAAAGTAATAGGTACAAAGGTAAAAGTCACTCGTGGTAGACTGTTATTGTAGACTTTCTCTTCCGAAACAATATACAAATTTTTCAGTTACATTGTCGTGGAAGTTACTCACACTAACTGGAAGTTTATCAGTTTTTTATATTTCCTTTTATGTCGCTGATTTCTCGAGTGCTAAAAAGTGAAAGTCTTCATGAAAATTTTTCTGTTAACCTTCATAACCTGCTAGGAAAAATAAATTAGAATAATACCTTAAATCAGGTAGTAAATACTCTTCAATTGGAATAACTGAACCCCTTTCAAGACAGTAACGGACGATAGGTTCGTAAGCTGCAAAAACTATTTTATTTATCGATAGTGTAGACAAAAATAACAATTCAACGGATAGCATAGTGATTTGCTCTGCTTCAAAGAAGCATGCGCTAGATCTGTATGACCGCGCAACGTTGTTCGACAATGTAATCCGCTGTCACCCAGTCTCAAGGCCTGGTAATGTGGGGATAATTCAGCTGACTCATTTTCTCTTCAAAGACAACAAATACAATTAGAAGCATAATAATTCTCAAACCAATCACTTTATTACGAATACAATTAGGTTAAAAAAACCAACCTGAAATAGTTCGTTTGGAAAACATATTAGATTGTAACACAATGAAATTTGCAATTTGCTAGTTGCAGCAACAAACGGGAAAAAAACTGAATTTATTTTGCAAAATTTACTGACGAAGACGTTGTGCGTACAGTTGGTGTGTACCAATCTATGTTATATACTCAGCACCAATCTCCCTCAATATAACGCGCCGCGCACTGGTGGCGTTTTGAAATTTTGAAATTCGAGTTGTTTATTGGTAACCAAATTCAATTGTTTGTACTCTGTAGTATTGTTTACAGCGAAGTGACAACCTTCTTCGTTCAAAAAAAACGCAATCATGGTTACTGTAATCAACGATCAGATCATCCTAGAAGAAGAATACGACGAAAATTATCAGCCAACAGAAGAAGGTACATTCAGTGCCAATTGCGAATTGGGACCGTGGTACCGGTACCGTCTAAAATTCATCTATGTTCCACTCTTTTTATTGCTAAAACTACTTTTTTAACGCTTTAAAAGTTTGTAAAATAAGTTGAATATACACATTTGACTCATCGCTTCCGAAATTGCCTTATTGAACAATAAAAACATATATCTCAGTTCTCTAATATACATGGGAAAATTTTTGTTTACATTTAGTTGAGCTTTATGCATTTCAAGAATGAGCTCACTTGCACTTTATCTCTTGACCACGTTGATGATGCACTAGCGAGCTTTTGAAAAGTAAAAACCCAGCCTTAACTAATAAACAGTCAAAGTTCATCATGAACGTTGACAATGTTTAGTTTATGGGGGAAAATATAAGTTAAAATAAAGTGAATGGTTGATAAACCCAAGAGTTTTGTTCCATGTTTGTTGATGTAGATTGTCCTGGTAATTGTAGTCTTGAGAAGGACTGTTGGTGTTGATGACTGACATTTCTGCATAAGATGATGCCTGTTAAGGTCCAACAGTCCTCAACACTTGACTATCCTGGACAATTTACACCTACAAACTAGAAAATCAAAATACGGTACTGGGAAGAAGTCAAATGGATTTCATAGATTTTACTTATGTTGTTGAATGATAGCACACCATTGAATTTGATTTTAATCATTCTATGTAGAAATTTTTGAGTATGCTGAGGCAATTGGAATTGATCCTCAAAAAGAAACGCAATTGCTTTGGATTGCAAGAGAAGGTATTGTGGCACCTTTGCCGCAAAACTGGAAACCATGGTAAGAAAGCTACGCTTTACATCTTTGTAAATGTAGATGGTCCAGGTTGGTATAGTCCTGAGAAGGACTGTTTTTGTTGTTGTTGATTGACGTTTCGACATCCTTAGCGGTAGTCATCTTCAGAGTCAAAAATGACTTTTGATGACTATACCAACCTGGATGATCTACATTTACAAACATGTAACGATACTCCCGGGTTCATACCATTTACTTTAAAGCAAAGCTTTGTTATTGTGTCAATCAGTATTCTTTTCAAAAGCTTTCACTCGGGTTTTTGATTGATGATTAATGGCAATAAAGAAATGACATTGTGAACTCATCACTAAACATATGTCCACATGAACCTAAGGTTGGTGACATTTGTGTCACACATCGACCGCATTATCCGTATATTGAGATTAAACTGTGATGGAATTTTTGATAGAGTGAGCACAATGTGATTATTAATAAATTTAATACAATTTGTATGCATGCATGGTTGTTGAATTTTGCCCTTTCTTGATTCCTTGGGTAATGGTTTTGCAGCCCTAACTTTTTTCTGTATTCATATATTTTGTTTTATGTTGTTCTCTTTTGAACATTTATGATTAGATGAGACAATTTTGGTGAGCAATGCTTAAACATGATATTGGATGTTTTGTTTTTGTGCTTTTGAGAAATTCACACTATCACAATACCTGCTTGGTATCATAACCAGGAAACAGAGAAACTACCATACAACTTCAGCATGAAATGTTGAGCACTGTTATTCACGAATAACTAATCAATAGCCCCCACACTCAAACAACCTTTGAATAAACTATATAGAACAGGGACCAAGGAAATTGGATGATCAAGTGGGTTAATATTCATTTATGCAAGTTTTACTTTATTTGTTTCTATTGAAATCAATTGTGTTTACTTATTACATTATATGAATATGTCCCCACCAATTGTCAGTCTACTCCGGTTCCCTGTCAAACGCAGTATTTGCTCATGTTCCTCAATTATTTTAAGTTAAAAAGACTTAGTTTGATACTCAACTATCGTCATATCCATTTCTCTATTGCCTGTAAATTGAATGAATGAAATACAGACGATTGAAGAAAGTACTTAAAAGTGTTCTTGCCAATTAAAATACTTCGAATGATTTCGACTATTCTTCAAGTTTGGATTCACTGTATTGGAAGTTCAACTCCTTGTACAAAGATAAAAATAACGTTAAAACTTAAAAACATTCGAGACGAATTAACAAGCCAGTCGTACGAAAAGTCCTTTCAATGAAAAATTATATGAAATCAAACAAATACTTCCTTGGGATGAACAGATTAAGTTCTCTCCAAAAAATAAGATCTTAATTGGTAAATTATAAGTAGAATATAAACTATCTACGTATGTTGTGAAAATTCAGCTGGTTTTTAAGTCGACGCATAACGATGTTATTTTTAAACGACTATGTGCAATTTGGCCACTGGTTAAACCTAAATTTAGCGAATTAAGTTCAGCTTGCCAAATGGAACTTATTAGATCTGTATGTTTCCGTAGTATGTTTCCTGTCATATTAGTGGTGCTTTTTCAAAACTTCATGTTTGAATATTAAGTTGTTTTTTTTTATGTTGGGAATCGTTTGCTACTCTTCGAAATTCACTCTACACGTAAATTTTTTTTCTTTCCTGTAGCCAGGATCCAAAAAATGAGATATATTATTTCAACTTTGCCACGGGCGAGCATATGGGATCATCCATGTGACGAATATTACGAAACATGGTCGAGGAAGAGCGAAAAAATTGGAAATGAGCGGTGGGCAGGTGAAGAAAACAACCGAGAAGAAAGGCTCAAAAAAGAAGAAAGATAAGAAGCCAAAATCACTGGATTTTCCCGATAAGGTACACGATAGGAAACATACAGGTGCGCTCATAGAGTTAGTGGACACCTGTACGTGGTTTTTCGTAAATATTTTGCCTGGTAAAGGTTTTGGTCTTTTAGCAATAACTAATTGTTTGTTGTACACAATTTGTCATGACATTTTCCCATGTTCATTAGAGTACGCGCTGAAACAACATTTTACAAGTTACATATGATAGCCGTGTTCATTTTCGCATTATAATTCTAATACGGCATAGGATTATCGGATTACGGATTTGGTTGACCATCGCCACTGATTATAGAATTTCTTTCATACAAACCAACATGGCCGAAACGTATCAACGAACCTATCTGTAAGTTACATAAGTGAACAGACTATCGTATGCAGCTCGTAATTTTCAAAACGTAATCTGATCAATACAGGAATATGTCATTTGAAATTCTTTACAAAAATATATTGTTATCAGTCGAAAACGTAGCCTTCGTAGCTATATTACGTGGTAATGACGTCGGTACGCAGGCTATCCAAAATGTATCAGCAATAAATTCTTGAAAAACTTGGTGTCTAATTTCTTACGAGTGCACCTTTACATGATGATTTACACGATGATGGTAAGGGATGATGATGGTGAGGGATGATGATGGTGAGGGATGATGATGGGGAGGATGATGATGAGGAGGGATGATGAAAGGATGATGATGGTGAGGGATGATGATGGTGAGGATGATGATGGTGAGGGATGATGATGGTGAGGGATGATGATGGTGAGGATGATGAGAATGATGTGAGAAGAAAAGAATGATGATGGTGAAGATGATGATGAAATGATAATGGCGAGAGAATATGAGGTATATGATAATGGCGAGAGAATATGAGGTACATGCCCCCATCGACCAATCATTTATAATAGAAGATAAATGATTTCATATCATGGAGGTAAATGAGGTATATGATAAGATGGTGGGGATGAGATTAATGACTCTTTACAGAATAAACTGACAACGTTGAAACATTTTTATTTAGACCGTTATTATAAGCTTCAACAATTCCAGGCTTATGTGACCAGCAAGATACTCGTACATTCAACTAGCATTAAAACAGTGACTGATATACAGATAAATCTTTATTTGAATGCAATGCGTCAAACGTACGGTTCTAAACAACAGAGTGTATAGATATTAAACATTAATCTTTATTTCAATATAATGCGTCAAACGTACGTTTCTAAACAACAGAGTGTATAGATATCATCGTTATCTCGTATTTTGGCCACTAAATATAAACATCCATGTACAAAAAAATACACCACTATACATGAAATATGCTCAATCTCAGAAGACCCAAAAATCATGCTTTCATGCTTTCATGCCAAAAGTTGCATAATAATTAGCAAAATCTAAGCCCTATGCATCTCGATCCTACCGTTATCAATAGTAGTTAACATATGGCTATAAATTATTGTCATGTTTTTGTTTATTTTTGTTTGTACGAAGGTTTTTACGTTCTCTCGTATTTTCTTAGAAGAATAAAAGTCTCCCAACATCTCTCGGACCACTCAAAGCAGAACCTTTAGCTCCACTACGAGGGCAAGCAGGCAAAGCTTTTGGAGCATCTCTTCCCGTTGGTGCATTGAAGCCATTGAACAAGCCATTGGGAACGTTAGGATTACAACCGTCCAGCTCAAAGTCTCTTGGCACTCTTAAACCTGTAATTATCATTTATTTTATTCTGCTGTCGTGGACTTGAGTAAGATTATTCGAAAAAAGGCGTGTTTTCCTGATTACGTTACTCACATAATCACATGACCTCAAGTTGTACTGTTTCGTGTGAGTTTAATTCGGTATTTAGTGCGATTGTGCACATTGTGCAACAAAGGATTGACCAGTTTTAATCCCACTGTCAAACTTTACTAACAAATCTTTTTCTCTCTCAATTCAAGATGCGTACTCTTAACTGATGTAGCTAACATTTTTACCGCAGCTTTCTTCCTCGAATGAGTTGGATAGAAACTCCATCAGCACCAACAATTTTACATTAAGCAGTGGCGTTGGCGAGAAGATTAATCTAACTATGGATTTCCCCGACGATGACAGCCAGGCAAGTATCTCTTGTACCTGTAACTTTATGTATTCAAATCGCTGACTCCATTGTGTTCTCCGTTCTACAATATACAGGAGTCGCCAAGGCTTGACGTTCACTTGGACACAAATGATCTTAAAGCACTTGGTTACAAGGTATTAAGTCGCTTAAAATGCTCAATTCAAACCGAGGACACAAGCATTTCTATTTTTACGCATTTAACATTTTGTTATTATCGTTAAAAGGGATCATCCAGGTTTAATTCTGGTCTCTACGAAGTTAAAAATCTGAACTTAGAGGTGTGTAAATCATCATTGTATGTAATGTATTTAGTGGAGAAATCAATATCATATGGAACAATCTTTACATCGCATACCGAGTGTTTGAACGTGTTCGCATATTTTGTTGTGCGATGAAATCGTAAGTAACATCCACATGATTTTCGAGTTTTTAAAAGGCAGATATGCGTAGACGTTGACTATGCCAAAAAAATCAATCTAAAAAAGAATTGGATGACAAAAAGTATAATTTACTTTGCCTTGCGACAGTCACTGATAGCTAGTTACAACTTTCATCCCTTTAAAACCATTCAAGCAAACTACGATACAGTTCTTCATTTTCCTCTTGGATTGTTTTTGCCAGAAGAAATAACTCATGTGCCGTAAGCTGGATCATTTTTATGTGTAAATATAAATGCTTTGTAATGACGTTACAGGATTCAAATGAATTTAACAGCGACATTTCTGAAGCTGCCAAAACACCAAGCTCGTTGAACGATACGCATTCGAGTGAGAATGAAGAAAACGCTGGAAACGTAAGTTGTCACTGGCAGAGCCAGGTCGCTTATTCGGCCCTGCTATGTTAATTTTTATGTGCTCTCTCACTTTAAAATGGTCATGTTTTAAAATTTACACATGCAGCAGATTTAAAACATGCGGGCTCGCTATACGCCACTGCTAAAAGTGCATTTAAGTTTTCGATCACGTGGGCGTTGAAAGAAAGTAAATTTGGAATTTGACACTAATGATACTACTGAAGGCAGTCTTTTCTTTTTATGATGCTCACGTTCTTGACTTCACGAATACGACTCACAGATTTTTAACTACTAGTGTCAGTGCTTCAAAACAACTTAGAAGTACAGACTCTGTAACACTGAAGAGCAATACGCAAAATTGCTTACACGTTGTTTGTGTAAGCATTCGCCGAAGACTTGATAGAATTGATGATTGAATATCTTTCTCATGCCAATGATCATGTAAGCGCACAACTCTGTCTTTATCGAAGGCAGAGGACGTTGAAAGAAGTGATGAGTGCATCGACGTCCGATATTCAATTCACATTTATTGAAGGAACAAAAAAGAGCACGTATAATAATCTTTTGTTTTTGCCATCTTGTAGTTACCATTTTTGCAAGAAAAAACAAAATACTTTTCTGATATAGGGTGTTTGCAATATTTGTTTTTTTCTGCTGCCTTTCATGTTGCATGTTATTTTGCTATGCGATGATGATTACGACGACTGTAGTGTTGTTTTTTTTTCATCACAGAATTTTGGCATCAATTTGGCTCTATCGGATCGATTAGAAGGCATGAGTGCTGATCTACTGATGCCATCTGGGATTAACGACAAGGTAAGAAAACGATTGTTCTGACTCAAGCTTCTATCATACCATATGCCATGCTCACTCAAAGCTGTTCTACAGTCTGATTGGTTGAACAATGAACGAACTTCACACAACTATCAGCCTTCTTTACCCACGAAATCTGATACAATCTTGTACCACTATCATACTATAAAATACACAAAATGTCATACTTCAAAAGCTGTTCACCAATCTAATTGGTTTGGTTGCGAAAAAACCTAAAATACCTTTATCCTTCTATTCGCACGAAACTATTGCTTTGCATGAAGCGAAAATGAAACTGTTCTTTTCAGCCAGTAGAAGATTTATTGATGCAACAGCTACGCACGTATGTGCCCTAAAATATTTTGGTATACGATTATATTGGATCCCGATTCATGTTGACGGGGGTATTCATGTCGTGATAAACTTTACTTTCAATTATCTTATCATTTTAGGATACCGACTTCTTTCGAAACAGCGATTCGAGTTTGGAGGCGCTAAAACAGTAGGTCCTATAAAATCTATAATTTCATTTGCTTCGGAAATCATCAAGATTGTCTTCATTAGTTTTTCTTCAAAAGAATATGCAAACTGACTGCCCATATTTCAAGTTTTTGATTCTTTTTTATTTTTGTTATAATGGCGTTAGTTTCGAGGTGTAAATGAGGGAAAATGGAGGTTTAATGGTTTTGCTTAGGAAATAGTTCGTAATCAGCTTCGAGAGCATTAATTCTCTGCTCGATGCTTAAATCACTTCACAATTTTTATTTTGCCTGACAGACCTCACGAAAAAAAGGATGAAAATAAAATCACCGTAGTTGATAAGAACCAGTCAGACAAATATATTGAGTAAGTATGTAGTCTACATTTCTGCTGTATGTACATGTTTTTGTACATGTAAACTGTATTGTAGATTTATGTTTGAAAAAATCAAGCATGATCGAGCATGTCACTGCCTGCTTATTTTAGAAATTTGTCAGAACCCAAGCTAAATTCATCAGATGAGATTGTGAAAAGTGACGACGTTTCCCCTATGAAGGAGTTACGAAAGAAAAATGTGGAAATAATTTCGAATTTGAAAACGCAACTTGAGGAGGAGCTGGAGAAAGAAGAAATTAGACTGCGTGCAGATTACGCTACAAAAATGAAAGAACTTCAGCTGAGAACACGAGACGAGCATTTGGAAGAAGAATCTCATCTTCAAGAAGGCTTGCAGGATGCTATTAGGAAGTTGAAATCCGAACTAAAACTCAAGCAGGCCGAAGAGGAAGAAAAACTCCGAAAAACACATAACGAAGCACTGGAGAAATTTCAAACGATGTTAAAATGTGAGAGAGAAAAGGGAAGACGAAATGAAAAAGGAAAGTGATACAGAATTAAGTAGATTAAAAGAAAAACAAACGACGGCAGAAGAAGCAGAGAAACGAATTTTAGAGACACAACATAAACAGATTATCCATGACTTACGAGAGAAGTTGGAGAAAGAAAGAGAGAGCGTATGTAAATAATATTAGTTTTGATTTCATGCTGATTGCCCATTTACCGGAATTACCTTTCTGTAATTCAAACACAGGATTTCGCATAGACATTCCCTTTTCCCCGAAAGTTATTGCAGTGGTGTTGCACAATTTTCAATGGAAATACACAGCACTTAAAACTTTCCATCCAAGTGATTTGGTGATTGTTAAATGGAGAAATATATTTTGCTTAAATATAGTCTCTGGAAGAAATGCAACAACATCATCAATATGAGATGCAACAGATGAAATCAGACGTGGAGGAACAACATGAAAAGGTAGATATTGTGATTAACAAAAAGACTTTGTTGCTGCAGTTTGTTTTTCTTAAAATACGAACTATAAACGTTTTTGAGATCGGTTATGAAATTATGTCGGTATGCAAAGAAGGAAACCTATATTCATCTACTGTTTAGAGTTAGCTAGTTGAATTTTGACGATTTGCAAGGCTATAGAAATGAAAGATATCAGTGATTATATAGATCACGTAAATAAAATGCAGAAACGTGCAGGCGTTATAAGAATATTGCATGCTGGGCCATTTTGTGCGACGTTCGTTCAACGCTTTTCTTGGACTTTTTCCTACTAGCTAAAAAGGTGTTAATATTTATGCTTTATTGAAATGACCGATGGCTGTTTGTGGTTGTTGCTTACTATGGTTCTGTAGAATGAACAAAAATAATTTTTTTGTGTATAGAACTAGAGTAACATAGTTTAACAATGTTGAAAGATGCAGTTGAGGATTATTGTAACATTTGTACTCGGCATGATAAATATGCTCTTCGGTCATTTCTTATCATAAGATTTTTTTTCAAGGCATTACAGGAAATGAGAGATAAGTTGCGGGAAAGTCACGAAAATCATGTCACGAATTTGAAAAATGAGGCGACTGCAGAACAATATAATGAACAGTTGAACGCGACAAAGGTTTGATGTAGTTTTACTCGTTGTTGTTGCAAATCGCCCTTTTTTTAATCAGTCTTGATTCGTGTTTTCTCCAGAAAAGTTTTGAAAAAGAGATCGAAATTGCTCGAGAAAAGCACAAAGAAGAACTTGTAAGTTTGGGTATTTTAGCTAAAATGATCGATTATAGAGTAAATTGTTTGAACCCGGGAGTATCGTTACATGTTTCTGGATGTAGATCGTCCATCTTCATGACTATTACTGAAGTTGTCGAAGCGTCAGTCAACGTCAACAACATCAGTCCTCAGCACTCTATTAACCTGGACGATCTACATCGACAAACATGTAATAATCGATTGTCTTAGTTAAAATATACATTAGTAATACTTGAAAGCGTTTTCGACGTTTCTTAGCCATTTTCTGAATCGAAACAACGCTTACAAATACAATTCAACTTTTTCCAAAGATTTTCTCTTCCGCGATTTGTTTTTGAGATATTTTGTCTCGCGTAGCTAAATGGATCGAATGAGTTACATTTTTGAGATTACAATTTTATCTCGTTAATATTATCACATTTGCATGACCTCAGTTAATTTACAATCAAACTCAATTGGATTTCGTTGAATTTTAATTGAATTTTAATAAAGTTGGTTCGATGATTTTTTAATATTTGAGATTATTTTTAAGTATATCAATAAGAAAAAACAGTTCGATAACTAATACATTCCCATGCAAGTCTCAACATAAAAGTATAGACAGTCGTCGAAAAAAATCACATTACAGTTTTAATAATTCTTTCGTTCCTGTTTCAGAGAAACTTTTAAAACATCTTCTTTTGTCAACAGGAAGTACTGAAAGACGAGCATGAATCAATGATCTACAAGACAAAACAGGAATTCAAAGAAATGGTTATAGCTACTGACCACAATGTGCCTTTTATTATATTCAGCTAATGATATAGTGTTCTATGTGTCATGTATTTTGTGTTTCTATTCTAAATCGATTCATCCATGTTTATTAAAAGGAAATGAAGCAGCAGTTCGAGCTTAACGAAAAAATCGAGAGAGAGAAAAATAATATGAAGCAACTGAAAGACGATGAGATATCAAAAGTTTCTGCTCAGTTGGAAAATGAGCGGTCGGCCATTATGGCTGACCACGACAAATTGGTAATTTGTTAAAATATTTTTCCGTTGCAAGGAAATGTGAATTGTAAAAGGAAACTCCTATCAAAAATAGTTTCTTTTATTCCGAAGAGCTTAGCCGAATTACAAGAGATAGCATTTCAAAGAATTTTCTTATGTCTTGCACTCATGTAATATTTTACACAAAACATTACCCCGTCAGCCATCTTGGATCACTCTCTTACGTCCATGAAATCACTAGTAGGATTTGCCACCTTCTATATCTTCTGAAGTAAAAGTCGAAAGACTACTAAAAGCATTAGTAGCAGGTCGAGGGCAAGGCAAAATAAATTGTAGCCGCTGATATGAAATTCAAAATATCTTTCTAAAATTCCATTTTTATGAATTCTAAAAGAGTAGATTGTCACCAATCAAAAATGGCTGTTGTAGTTTATTTTATATATTTTAAATTATTATCTACATTGCCTACACTGCGCGACCATATTTCATCTATGCCTGCTCCAATGCTATTGATTTAGTTACCGACAATACACACCTTACACTCATGACGGTGCTTACGATTTTTTCTTTTTTTTACTTTTTGTGATGAATTCAGGCATTATGATGTTGCATATAATTGTCATTTAGAAAGCCGGCGTTGAAAAGATGATGAGTGAACTTTGTAAACGAAAGGAAACGTTGGGAAAAGAGATAAAGAGCGTTGAAGATGAGGTAATTTGAGAAATTCTAGTTCTCGATACTTAGTGCCTCCTTTCTAGAAGGTAGGATTACTAGAGCCTTGGTGAAGATTCAATTACAAATCCTTTCACTGTAACGGCTCAGGTGCCGTTTGCACGAAGGCCGAATGTCGCTGTTTACTGGATAGCAATATTTTTGAAACCTTCAAGAATCTCTTAAAGGGAAACGATCTACTATTTCAAATGGAAAATATTGATTCTAGAATTACAAAGTTTGTTCATCCTAAAGAAAATATAACTATTTTTTTTACAAGTTTGAAAAAATACTATCCAATGGATAACGCTATCCAAGCTTCGTGCAACCGGCCCCTGAGGTTCATCTGTATTTATTCCTCTAATATACGGTTATAGTCTCCTAATATACGGTTATAGTCTCCTAATATACATCTATTCATGTACTATAACACATTTTGCTTTAACATATGATTCCTGTGATGTGTGTGAAGTGGGATGTTTGTATCCAACGAAGAAAGTATTCTTTCACCGTGCAGTTACCTTGGTTTTCAAAGTATACGAATCTTCGATGCAATTTATTCTTGTTTGTAGGAAAATCTTCTTTTTGCCAGAAAAGAAAAATTACAAAGGGAGTCGTTGAGACAAGAAAAAGAGCTTCAGGTTTTATGAACTTTTGGATGTAGAGTATGTGGGAATTACATGCAATGGGTGGAGAAAAAAGTAGCTCGAAAATCTTGTGTGCTCCAACATTACAATGACCGCAAACTCACAAGTGAAGTTGTTTCGAAATATCCCACAAACGAAAAGATTCATGTGATGTAATGGCCAGCCTAGTAACAAGTTTGAACATTATTAAAAACCTATAGGCAGAATTAAATTGTTCGGAAAAAAAACTGAAAACCGTCAAATGATGACGAAATTTTATGAAATGCTTGGGAATGTATGGAATAAATAACCAAAGAAGCTAGTCACGATCATATCTAGTTGTTGTTTGACCTGCAGAAGCTAGTCACGGTCATATCTAGTTGTTGTTTGACCTGCAGAAGCTAGTCACGGTCATATCTAGTTGTTGTTTGACCTGCAGAAGCTAGTCACGATCATATCTAGTTGTTGTTTGACCAGCAGAAGCGTGACGGCGTCAATATACTCTTGCTATTTGTCAAGATTTATTTTTCTTTCAATCGCTTGATTGAAGGTATAGTTGACGATCGTCCATCATATAACATTGTTTTTCAACAGCATTGTTTTTTATTTCTACCCATTTCTTCAAACGTGACGAGCTACTTTTTTGTCCACTCGATGTAAATGTAGTCGTTTTTTATGTAATTGTACATGAAACATGTCTTACTGTATACATCATTTAACTACTGCTTTCTGCCCAATAACACATTGCTGCTACATCAAAATTTCGGGCTCTTTAAAAACAGTTTGTTCTGTAATGCAACTAGAATCACCATTCAGTAAAAGACGATGCTCTTAGACATGAAAACCAACAACTGAAAGAAGATATTTCAAATCATAGAGAAATCATAGAAAAAATTACAAGGTATGGAAAACCTAAAATATCCTTCACCCATATTGTTCAATAAGAGTTTATCGTAGTGCAATTCCGCCTCCCCTGTGTCTTTGAAAGGAAACAATGGGTCATATGCATTCTGCATGTATTGTAATTAAAATATAAAACGACCTACACGACATATGTGAATTTATAGATATTCATGTAACATCTCATTCTTGCATACACATATACGAACTGTATCGTATGTTTATCTTTTTTATTCTACGTAATATCACAATCGATGACATTTTCCATTTTCAGCGGAGGCTTTCTTGAACATGCTATGTATGTAAATATTTTTGTGATTTTTATTGTATTTAGAGAAAAGAAAGAAATGCAGCATGATGTTGATAATTTAAAAGAAGAGAAAAGGATTTTACTAAAGGAGATCAGGTATTAATTATTTGGCGAAAATCATTTTTTCTTCCTGTACAGGCATGTAATTTACTGTAATGGCTTTTTCTTTCACAATTTATTATCAGTCATTTCTAATAAAAATTTTCGTTAGCTACTTTTTGTTGATATTCAACCAATTTTCTTCGTATAGTCTACGTAGGTGATAAATTTTCATTTCAAAAAAATAATCGAATAAAGCGCGAGCATTTTTGTTGCCGAACAACGAAGTAGAACATGATTTTGACCTCAGACAAAAACCTCAATAGTTGAAAAAGTAAACATGCAAACATTGTTTCTAAGAAAGTCACTATAGTTTTATGAAAAGTCACTAGTTGAAAAAGTAAACATACAAACCTTGTTTCTAAGAAAGTCACTATAGTTTTATGAAAAGTCACTAGTTCAAAAAGTAAACATGCAAACATTGTTTCTAAGAAAGTCACTATAGCTTTATGAAAACTCAATAGTTGAAAAAGTAAACATACAAACATTGTTTCTAAGAAAGTCACTATAGTTTTATGAAAAGTCACTAGTTGAAAAAGTAAACATGCAAACATTGTTTCTAAGAAAGTCACTATAGCTTTATGAAAACTCAATAGTTGAAAAAGTAAACATGCAAACATTGTTTCTAAGAAAGTCACTATAGTTTTATGAAAACTCAATAGTTGAAAAGTAAACATGCAAACATTGTTTCTAAGAAAGTCACTATAGCTTTATGAAAACTCAATAGTTGAAAAGTAAACATGCAAACAAAGTTTCTAAGAAAGTCACTATAGTTTTATGAATTATTACTTCATTTATTTGGTGTCATAGCACTTCAAATTATGCTTGCACAACATGAAGTAATAAGTATTTCGTCTTCGCAGTGATTTGGAGTTACGAACTGCGGCCTTTAAAAACAGAACTGAAGAGATGTGTGAACAATTTGAGAACGAAAAGACGAACGACGACTGTTTGAAAGTACCAAATGATTCTTTGAATGAAAAATGTGTCGACAGCGAAGATGAAAATGAAATTCTTCTCGTGGAAGATCTGAATGATAAAAAGGCAGTTAGTTCACACATTCTGATTTGTTTAACCTTTTTCTTGGTTCGCTGTTGATAATAGTCTTGAATAAGTATTGCTCATTTGGTCAGTGGCAAACCTAGCCCAATGTTTACTTTGCTGCTAAGATTCTTTTGTTTACTCACTGGAAAACAATGAGTGGAATTAATTTTCATCGCGAAAGAATGATAATTTTGCCAAAGTATATGCGTATCAAAGTATAATTTGTTGTGTTGTCCGTCTTGCCACCTTTTTTACAACCAAAATCATTTGCATCTCTTCGAATATTCCAGCGTACACCAAGTACTCGTGATGAATCCAGGACGCAGGACAGAGCAGGTAATCATTCATTTTGAATTGGAATCAGATGATCCAATAGAAGGATGGGCGTCAGGAATGTGTGGCTACGAAAGACTGAAAATTTTGCTGGTAAAAATATGATTATTAAAACATGCGCTTCGTGTTCTTTAGGCTTGAGCGATGGTCAAATATTAGAAGATGGTGAACTGCCACCGTTTATGCGTTCCATCTCGAAGAAAGAAGCTTGGGTTGCCGAACTTGATTCCGATCCAGGTCAGTTTTAATTTGACATCAAGGGACCGGCGGGGGTGATTTCACAAGGAATGGCGACGTGTGTAAGTATTATATGAGAAAAGCATGGAAAATTAATTTTTTATGAAGTTGGAAAAAAATTACGTCGAAAGCGATTGACCGAATTATACCGTGAGAACGCGGTAAAAGTATTGTTTTTTGTTTCAAATATAAAATAATTTAATGATAAATTTCCTGTTTTTTTACTTTTCGTCATTTTCGCCTGGCATTTCAAAATTTAGAAGAAAGTGATTCAATGCTATGAAAAAATAAAAGATTAATTATTGTTATGTTTGAATTACGTTTGTTCCATCGATTGACGAGGCTTTTTAATCTTTGTAAGCTATTCAAAAATGTTGTTTAGTAGCTGAATTGAACTATACAGGCTTTGCATCAACCGACCAATGTTATACAAGCTGCTGTCTTTCCTGATTCAGACCCCATGCGGTAGATTGTTGTAGAAGCTGTTTGCCTGTTTGGTGTTTTTATAATTATTGACTTTTGTATGCGTTACTGATGTAGTTTTAGTCACCAGCACATTGCGAAAGTAAAAATGTAACAAGTTTTGTGACAAACGTGATTTGCCATACAATCTCTTCAATTGGCATTCGTCGTGTTGTTGTGTCTACCTACATGATCCCTTTCTACATGATCCCTCTGTCTACCTACATGATCCCTTTTACGAGAGGAAACTCAACAACACTTTTGCGATAATCTTTGAAATTTTCCTTCAGAGTTGGAATTTTTGAAAAGTCAAGCTAAAGTTAAGCTCAAACACTCAAAACCGTAAGTAATAGTTTGGCTTCATCCTTTTCCCATTTTCAAAACAATATTTCTGGTTTGGCAATTTTTGTGTATTTTTCATTCGCGTGCGGATCAGCTATTGGGTTCAAGAAGTGGCGAATTTAAGCTTTTGCAATAGGAAGCATTCATAGTTTATATAAAAATGTCTGTCCGTACTGTACATAGTTTATAAGGCATATTCTACCATGTTTTACCGTTTAAGAGTATTTTGAACTGCGTGTTTGAATAATTTTACACGTTCGTGATTTCATCTTACCAAATTTCGCAAAAAAAACCTAGCTAAATACACATCATGCAGTCGGTTTATACATCGAGCTATTTTTCTGCAATGAAAAATGTGCAAAGTTTGAGGCGGTTTGCGGGAATATCGTACTGTATGCATATGTACATATATACAAAAACAATGCGAGAATTTTCCGTTTACGTTTTTGAGAAATTTGTCGACCATCTTTTTCATCATTCTATCTTACTCGTCAATGAACAGTTCGTTGAGATAATGGTTGACATATCTGTTCTTGATATATCGCCTTTGAAATGCATTCTGACTCAATATAGCATTCCTTTTTAAAAAACTTCATAGGAAGAGAAGTTCATTGTGGAAAAGACTTGAGGATGAAGAAGACGCCATAAGTAGGGCGAAGGAATTCCTAAGAAATCGTTCAAGTGCTCTGAATCGTAGAAAGGTAAAGTATCTGTGTCAATGAAGCTAAATTAGTCAGCATATACATGACTGTATCATAATGAAGGCACTTTAACAAGGCAAATTATTCCGTAAGAATCGCTTGTTGGTATAGCAATACTTTTTTGTTATTTCCAGCTTAGATGAATGCTGTATTAGATATTGCTATTTTGCTTATGTTTTTAATATTTTATAGAATTATATAGAAAACATTGCCAGTAGATCTAGGAATGGAAGAAGACATAAGGTCGATTGAAATACGTATTTCTTTCAGTAATAATGCGTGCATTGCACGAGAACAGTTTCTAATATTTTTGTTATTGCAGGCATCGTACGTTGAGGACATTAAGCATGCACTTGATGAGGTAATTTCTGTTGTTAAAATTTGTTTTGTCTCTTTATTATCATACGTATAAAAATGGCATCAACATTTCCTAACAGCTGATAACAGTGTAACATACAGCCTGAGTCTCTCCAGCTAATCAAGCTTATATGCATGCGTGCACTTTCTTCAGTCTAATCATATTAAAGCTTACCGTAAATTTTTGCTTTAGCGCCGCGCTGCTTATTAAATTTCCTAATTCTGAATGTGGCGCTTATCCGGGAAAGGTAGTGGAGGGCGCGCACCTCTCCTCTAAATCCATTCCTAACTTTATTTTTCAAATCTCACTTGAAATAACTCCTGCTGTCTATCATGATTAAGAAGTGTTCAAATTGACATGTTAATGATAATAGAAATTGGTAGCAATTCCGTTAGCATTTGATTCCAAATACACAGTTTTTCTTAAAGATAAAGAGTGAAATTCAAATTTTTTTTCTTTTCAAGCCCTTAGTCTGAATTTTATCTTTTATCAAAGTTCTCGTATCTGAAATGTTTCTATATATCATGTTCAGGAAGAAGCCGAGGTAACCGAAGCTTTATATCACGTTAGCGCCGGCGAGAATCTACTCCGTCAGAAAGAAGACAGAATAAGATTGCTTGAAAATACATTCGCTGAAGACTTGGTAAGTGATGAGACACGGTGCTCGCCATATGGCGACAATCTTCTTCAACTCGTCCATTTCACAAGTTTGCAGGCTTCGTAGAGCTTAACATAGAGCATACATTGATAACGCGTTCGATTTGAAACTATGCTGCTTTCACTTACATTGGATGCCTTCAGGATCTTTAAAGATGCGAATCATGAAACTGTCTATTCACACGAACTTACCCATATATATCCATACATTTAGTCGAGTACTTCAGCAGACAGTGACTCAGACATCATTCTGGAGAGGGGACGTCATTTGCACCGCAATCGTGGTTATGGATCTGCCATTTCACGCCAGTATGCAATTGAGAACACTAAATCACGTGGCCATCGTATCAAATATGAGAAAAGGAAACGTCGTCTGACAAATCCCGACGATCTCAATCGAGAAACAAACGATCGTTTAATGTCTTCTCTACAAGACATAAACAACGAACTTTCTCGAATTTGGTCATACATGACGAGTGTTTATCATAGAGTCGACAGACCCAACGATGTAAGACCTCCAATGAATAGGTGAGTAAATAAATTGAACTAAAACTTGCGGGGATATTTAAGCTACTGTGTGTGATTCAAGGTACAAGTGGTCAAGGTGTTGGTTAGTGTATAGCAAAAGATCCCAAACTTTCACCTCATCGAATTAAATTAGATTTTAAACTATTCATTCGACATTAATTTTTTGATTTTTTTTACATTTGGATAAATCAGACGATTCCAAAATACAAAGAGGTTGACTCGTTATTGAGAACTTTTGACGAAAGAATATTTTTTTTGACATTCTTAAATTGTCTAACTTTTTTTGATACGCCCTATACATGCTGATGTTTTAATCCTGTCTTTTTTCTGGTGGTTGCAAACTTTTGGAAATCTCTAGTTAAAGTACCTTGATACGAAGAAATGGCGTTTCTCGCTTTTGCATTGCTACAACTTGCAAAACCTTTTGATGTGTTAGCTATAATAAACAATTACTAAATGGTTACCGTGTTTGGATGGCCTGATCCAAACACGGGCATCGACAAATCAATCAGCGGACGTGTTTTGCTTGTGTTATTTTGTAATAAGATATGATTGGTAATTGTGGCGTTAGATGCGTTTTTGTTTAACGAAATTTTATTTGTTGTGTTTGAAGAGAAAATGAACCAGCTGAACTCACGATGGAGAAGAAGTGGATAAACTATTTCGGAAGTAAGTGCCTGCTCTTATGAGAACTATTCTCGCTTACCTGCCTTAGAACTATTCTCGCTTACCAAAATATTTTTGCCCTCTCTGAATGCATATGTTGTGCATGAAGAAGTTGTAGTATCCTGCGCAGCGACCAATAAACTAAATTGTCCTACATTAAAAGGTCTCTAGAAATATCTTGTTTTGCCATTGACATTAAAGGTATAATTTTCAGACCTGAAACTCTTTTTATTGGCCTTCAACAAACAAGACGTGCTGTCTAAATGACTTTAAAATATATCAAAATGGTGCGACCTGGGCCGAAACTAGAGCGCTAACTGGGGGGGAGGCGGTGTGAATATTCATATATTCAGCTCTGCCCTGCTGACTTCTTTTGAAATTAAAATTGACTAACAAACAAAATCAGTCGAGCAGTGCTGAATTATGAATATTCACCCTTAACGGTCCTGGATGCGACTACACGACGTTTTGCCCTATGTTTACGTCTTAGATTGCAGAGTAGCTACATTGTTCGATTAACTTTTATGGGCGAGAAATTGTTAATTCCTGTAGGTAACAGTGGATTACATCATCAAACAACAACGTTACGTGGCCCATCAGATCTTGCATATGCTTCTTTAAGGTAATCAATGGTTTAATGGTTCTGTCTATTGATTAAAATATTTTTGGATCTGAACTTTTCAGAAATAAAGAAGGATTGAAATGCCAACAAACCGGGCATTCGTTAATGTTTTGGGAGCGTTCACTTACTTCAAGCAATGAAAAATTTTTTTGGAGAATTCTTTTGATTTTTGCCAGTGCTAGAATTTTTCTTCGTTATTGCGATATTGATATCGTGAAATTTTAAGAAAAGACAATTACTGTGAAGTTCTTCGGGATTTCAAACATAAAATCGTTGGTCAAGAGAACTACCGTATAACTATTAGAGAAGGTTATAGTTGCTCACCTCATTAGTTTATTTATGTTATCTTCTCAGCGATGTGCTCGCTTTCATTCTTTGCCTCGGGATACGTCAAAGCTGAGTTTGTTTTTTTTTTAATCTAGGGAACACATTCCCTCGTACCGTCATGAAGAATTGCCAGTAGAAAATAATGGAGACCACAAAGAATGGATGAGGAAATTCCATTCAGATTTCTCTCATACTTCGGATTTTAAAGGTTTCGTTAGGTATCCTTTTTAGTGCAAATTTCCATGGACTTAATCAGGGCGTTTCCGGGCATATTAATGACATGCGATTCATCATGAACTTATACTTCACTTCAAAAGTTAGTAAATAGACATGAAAATTCGCTTCAATCGTTTCTCGTTTATCAAAAAGCTAGCTCATTTTCAAGGTAATCTGTATGAGGTATGATTACACATTTTTTGAGCAACTTGTGCTGCCGGTTGTTTTCTTGCTATTTAGAACGTTGTGTTAGCATTCCACGATCCGTGTAGTTTAGATAAATATATTTGGTAGGCTATTTGTTCGCCAAAAAGGACTTTCCCAAATGGGTTGCATGCACATAAAGCAAAGTATAATTTCTTTCGCGCTGACGTGATCAAACTTCTGTAGTACCGTTCATTTCATATATCTGCGAATATATTTCCTTTGACAAATACAATTAGCGACAATTTTGGTAGAAGTGTTGGAATGGTCGCTCCAAGCACGAGTTTATGGTCAAAGAAATTTACCTTGGATGACATTGGAGAAGTGAAATATTCTTAAATGTTTTATATGTTTGAATTATATTTATTTTTACATAAATGGATATATGATTCGTGTGTTCGTTTTGTCCATGCTTATATTGCCTTGATCCATGTTCGAAGAACTTCATAATTTCTTTCTTCCAGTGGCGCGTTATTCAGTGGGCTATGTAGGCAGAAGCCTACAGAATCGGGCTTTCGAGAGGCCCGTTGTATCTAGACATAATTAGTTTTTAGTTTTTGCCATTCCAAACTAGTCAAATGTTCTTAATTTAAACCTTTTATTCTGTTGAAAAGCGTACGATGTACTGTTCAAATGCACCACGCTCATGAAGTTGTGTGTTTTTTCCCAGTTTTAAGTTTAAATTTATTCCTTAATATTGATACTATGAGTTACAAAAACAAGCTGGGAAATGCAAAGGCAAAGGAGCGTAGGGAACGCAGATGTCATCAACTGGACTTAATGGGAGGAATAGATATCCGACTTAAAGACAACTTTGTCTTAGCCTACAGGCCCCGTAATTAGTTAGCCCCACTGCTTTCTTCCTAATTTTCTTTAATGAAATCCTTTCCAATCTGTGATCATCCAATACTTCAAATCCGAACATGATTCAGGTGCTGTAGCTTTCATCGTCATGGTAGTGCAGTATAATGACTGGGATACTGTTGGTTGGTATTGCTGGTTTGATAGTGCAGTTAGGTTTTATGACCACTGGTTATGACTGGGACTATGTATGGGCTGATATAGCTAGCTGGGTTGGTAATCCCCCAGCCACCTCTTCGAGTTATCATTCATTACTTATAATTTAAATTCTTCAATGGCCCAATCGACAATACACGATAATCTTTTTATGATAATACAGGTGTGGATAGAGGAGGATTGGTACTGACTATTTGGTACATATTGTTATATTTTTGCATTGTGGAACTGATTCAAGATGGCGAACGATTCGGTGATAAATGCGACAGCACGCGAAAAATGTTTGGCGGACCATCGCAAAAAACTTCTTGAACATCGTGAACTTGAGGCCAAACTGAAAAAAAGTGAGTTGCTTCTTTCGTAATGTCATCTTACATTCGCACGAAGCCAAACAATCACAAGTCATTTCTCTGAATTGACTCTAGTCAAGATTTAAGAGATTTTAGGTTAAAGAGGCATTAGTGAAAAAAGCAATTTGAGGTGCAAGATGTAGCTTAAATTTTTATATAGCTGCGAGTTTGTTCTAGTGGATGAATTTTTATGTTTTGGTTTGTATATTTATGCCGAATTTCATGAGTTTTACTGTTAAGAAGATTTTTAAGCACTTGATAATTGAAATGGCTGTGTTTGTGTTTTTATATGCATATACTATTCTAGGGATAGAGATGAATTTATTCATTGAATCTTTATTCATATCAGGGCCTGTGACACAAGACAAGTTAATTAGCAGTACATAAATAAAGTCTTAATGTTGCAAAGACTGAATTTATGTTGATTGGTTTTCAACCACTTATCAATTCTTTGGAACATAGAAAATAAAAAAAAGAAGTTCAGAGATCCAAGTCACTTGGTTTAACCCTAAATAGACATTTGTTGTGAAAAAATATGTGGAAAACATTAGTAAGAAGATTGCTTCGGAGATATTAGCTCTTCGTTGAGCTAAATACTTTGTTCTTTCACATATTGTTGTGAAGTCTTGGTTGTTTTTAATAAAACACATTCAAACTCAGACTTTTGCACAGTATAAGTATAGAAAATTTTGCCAAGAAACTGATGCTGAGTCTAATCTCACCAATTTGCATATTAGGAACTGCTGCCTGTACGTACGTGACATCACACTTTAAAAATGCGAATTCTACCATATTTGTACATATTGATCAACAACTACAGCAGCTGAATAAACATATGTAAATCAAAGCAACCCTTGCAATACCTGCCGATAGTGCTACCAACTATGAAATTATTGGCAGTTATTTTTCAAGGCCAACAATTTTTTCTACTGTATTTTAATACTGTAGAAACAACTCTGTTCAAACCTCTATCAAAGGCATTAAGTGCAAGTTTAAATGCTTCACTTATACGTAACATTAGTAGACAAAAATTCTTGACAAACTAGGGAATAAAACAGCAATGTTTGCTAGTGACAATTTATGAAAATTGTGAGTGTTTTAACAGTAAAAGCACATTTTTTAGTGGTAAAAATTACATTTCATGGATTCATAAAATGAATAAGGTCTTAAGGTTTAATACAATTGAATATAGTGCGGGAAGAGCTGAAAGAGTTTACCAAGGATTATGATAAGTCTGAAAATGATTTGAAAGCACTTCAAAGTGTTGGTCAGGTATGCACAGCTCTGCAGTTATTGTTCTAGAAATTATATCAAATTCCCATACATATTAGTAATATTCACATTCCTGTAGAAAAAAAATGTCGACCAATATGTAATTTATTATAGATTGTAGGAGAGGTATTACGTCAGCTGACAGAAGAGAAGTGTAAGCTCTTTAATGAAATATTCTTTACCACCTTTGGGCAATCTATGTATTGGAATAGAATTCTGTTTTTTTACATATTGATGTGGAAATATGGTGCTGTATTTGGGAAGAAAGGGAAGTTTTTTTGACAAAAAAGATCATTTCGATATGCACTTCAAAGAAATCACTGGCTTGTAAACTATTGTCAATGCTTTGCTTGATCACTTATCTTACCAAACCTACAATTGAAAATATACGGCTCTACTTGCTAAATTTTGGCATTTCATTGAAGCACAATACCATTATAATCAATTGCATTTTCTGTTAAACCTACATAGTAATGGCGCTTTCTTGGATTTTGAATAGCATATTCCCAGATCAATCCTTATCAGCAAACTATAGGTGCCATATGCCCTGTTAATAACATTTTGATATTTTTCATTTTAGTTATTGTAAAAGCTACTAATGGACCTCGATATGTAGTTGGCTGTCGACGTCAAGTTCGTAAAATGCGACTTATTTTTCTTGCTTGTATTGTTGCACCACCATTAAAGTGTTTTTAAACTGGCAAAAATTTCCCCAAAATGATTCGTACATATTTAGATACATTTTTGACCTTTATTATAGTAGAAATGACGACTGCCATATGGAAATTATGGATTTAGAGGGGCTCTTCCATTTATAAATACAATGAGACCATCCAATCACTGTCAAGAATCATTCGCTGTTATATTTTTGAAAAATTTTCTACTGTTGAAATTGTACAAGTGTAGAGATATGTTTGGAGATAAATTCCTGTTGGAATGTGTTTGTGGCATTTGTTTGTGACATGGTAGGATTCAATGAAATTCGTGAGATCATATTTTACAGGTGGACAAGAGCAAGTTAAAAGCTGGAACTCGAGTGGCACTGGACATGACCACGTTGACTATAATGAGGTGCGATAGAACTGTCAAAAATAGAATAGACTGCATTTCTTCTTAAATTGAAATTTTATGATTAGCTGAAATCTCTCTTTTATTTTTTCGCCTTCTCTGCTTGATCAAACTTTTTTGTGACGTTATGAAAATATGTACCCGGGACTGTCTTTATCTTTTTTTTTTGATATATTCCCGTACCTATTGTCATCATCATTTATCCCTTCACTTTACCGTCTTGTAGCTATAGCGCATTTGACATTTCAAATACGGCTTGGGTGAAAGCCTGCTAACATCCTCATGACGTAATGATAAACAACTGGATCCTGTACGTAGGTTATTTTTAATTTCAGGAGTTTGCCTCGTGAGGTGGATCCACTTGTGTACAACATGACCCATGAAGATCCCGGAGACGTTAAGTATTCCGATGTTGGCGGACTGGGGGAACAGATACGAGAATTGCGCGAGGTACATATAGAGCAGGATGTATATGTTTGTTTTATTTACATCGTTTTAGTAACGGTGAGATATTACCAACCCTCCGACATAAGTTAGTTTAATCGCAAACTTCACTTTGTGATGCTACTACGTATGTTTTGTGTCTTAATAGTAACTATAATGTAGTTCCATGATGGCGTGTATTGACGTAGTCAGCCTGCAAATGTGGTAATGTTTTGTGTTTTCTTACTGCAAAATTGTTGATTTCTAAAGAAATTAATGTTAGCTAATGTGTAGAAATGAACAATCACTTGAATAGAAATGAACAATAAGAAATGTTTGATCACGTATGTATCTTAATGCTTGGTGTTTATCTACAAAGTAGTTCGCAAAATTATTTTATTCGGCAGTCTTCTTGATTAATTGATTTTTGCTTGAACTTGATTTTTACCCAATGAGATTAACTTATGTTTTAAGAATTGAAATATTTGGTTTGAAGAGTGGTACTCTTTCCTTACTTTTGACTGCAATAATCTTCATACAAACCTGAAAATAGAGAATTGCGTTTTTTCCAACTAGTGAAATGCATTTTGTAACAGACATTGCTGTGTTTTAAATGTGAACGAATTGATGTACTTTCCTTGCAGACTATTGAACTGAAAACAGTCAATCTAGACTCTAGAGTCACGTATTGTCTAATAATCTCAATTGTCATGCTCATTTCCGTGAGTTACACGTGTTAAAGTTTAAGTTAAGTAAACAATTTTTGTCCGTTTAATTTAGGTGATTGAGCTACCACTCACAAATCCAGAACTTTTCTTGAGAGTCGGCATTCAACCACCAAAAGGATGCTTGTTGTATGGGCCACCAGGTGTGATTGGCTTTTGAAGATTACCTCAACTACTTTACTATTTATGTGAGCCTGTTCAATTATTGAACAGTTGAGCAGCGGTCATTGTGGATTCTGCTCTTCGTTGTCGACTGCTTTGAAAGCCAAAAAGCTTTGCCTTTTTTTAGGTACCGGAAAGACGCTACTTGCAAAAGCTGTGGCCAGTCAATTGGATTGTAATTTTTTGAAGGTACGTATGGTTGATCACTGAATATTTAAGGTTTTTTATATGCATTCGTTTATGCTAGATGAATCTGTGGTGTGGCTGATCTAGTTCACTTCAAAATATATTACAGCAACCAATTTTTCTATCTATTTACATTTTAAAATAGCTTAAAAGCAATTCGATTTGTAAGATTTTATTCGGATGATTTCCTTCCCATCTGTGTCAAAATTATTTTACTATCCTTTGTGTAATATTTCCATTTAGTTTACTGGGATTGATAGTAAGATTGTATATTGATAGCAGTGATTTTTAACATCGACGCATTTGTCCGGTGAAATTATTCTCTACAATATATTATAAATAATTAAAAAAAAACATTTAATGCAATCCTTGGATAGAGCAAGTAGCTAATAATGATTATGACCGTGATAATATTATGAAACAAGACGCCTATCAGACGTTCACGCGTGAACAGTGTTTGAGAACAGTGTTTGGTTGTATATGCGAGTCCAAGAGTTGCCAAATAGTACAACGAAAGTCTCGGCAATGCAGTCTCACATGTGGCCGTGAAACGATCAAACAAAGATTCTGATTGGTTCCACGACTTGGTGTCAGTCACGCGTGATTTGTGTAATCTCTTGAAATGACGCGAAACCAAGTTTGAAACTTGGGATTACTTTTGGAAGCCCTAGTAAAAAAAGCATTTATGTTTTGTCCATATGACATTATGAATGAAAAATTTAACTCTTTAGTTCGATTATGAAATCCATGTAAATATAAGACCGGCTGTAAGGACGACATTGTTTCAAAGCATTTCCACGTATGAAATTAAATATTTTTCTTTGGCATGTATGGTTGAACCATTGACGTAACGTTTAGGTCGTGTCAAGTGCCATTGTTGATAAATACATTGGAGAGAGTGCGAGATTAATCAGAGAAATGTTCGGTATGTGGGTGTAAAAGTTGTCTTGTTTTTGCTGTTTTTCAATTTATGAAGTTATCTATTTAAAAAAATATATTTCTCTGTTTCATTGTCCCTTCAACTTTGATGAGCTCATTTAGCAAGGGTGCAAATAAAATTTTTTCCAGTTGAAAAAAAACCACTTGGCATTGTTCATGTAAAGTTATTTGAATCGTCATTGATATATCTTCAGGGTATGCGAAAGACCACGAACCTTGTATAATTTTCATGGATGAAATTGATGCAATCGGTATGAAATATTTCTTATTTACGACTTTGCTTCCCTTTGGCAATAACGATAAATTTTCTTGTTGGTCAGTGTCTATCAAATTCAAGTGAATTATAAATATAACAGTGAAAGTAGCTAGTATTAATTTTATGGTCAGCATTTGTTTGGACAAATCGTGCTAACTTTCTGTTAAGGATGCAAGTTTTTTTTCTTACGTTACCCGCGCTGTTTTTAATTCCCTGTGCATGACTTTAATCAAACTCGTAATAATTAGTTGAATAATTAATGTTCGTCGCTACTTTCTGCTTCGATCAACTGGGAATCCTCATTATTTCATGACAATTTAACCGGAAATAAATAACTTACTGTCTTTTTGTTTCTACGTTTAAAAGTCAAACAGGATTTTTTTCTCTCGTAATTTTAAGGTGGGCGTCGGTTTTCTGAAGGAACATCTGCCGACCGAGAAATTCAGCGTACTTTAATGGAGGTAGAGTCCTTATTACTTATTTTTTAATGAAGCTTTTCCATTCCATGACATAAATGATATGATTATTTAATAAGCGTCTAAGAAATGGCCTCCCAAGAAAAAACAAACGGCATCTTTATTTCATGAAGTTCATCGTTTATTTTGCTTTTGAATTTAAAAATAATGGCACTAATAATGATAGTATTTCTGTACTTTATATCTTATTAAATAATTGCACGTTCTGACCGTGGCTATAGGGGGTGCATGTTAAGGGTAAACAGTTTCCCACAAAATACTAATATATCAAACAATTAAGCAAAAGCAATGGTGATTTGTGTTCAATGGAGCACTCAATTCAACGAAAAGTAGCCACCGATATCTAATCCACTATACGGCTGCCTGCCACCCTACACACTATATAACAATCGTAGATCTATCCCTTTTTCACTTTTCTTAGAAGTGTCAAGTGTGCTGTGGTTATATGTTTGTCAATGTGTTTTAGCTGCGTACGTATATAAATGATAAGTACATGTAGTTTATTAATTGTTAAGTATTTGCTTTCCTTAGTTGCTAAATCAAATGGATGGATTCGATCGGCTTGGCAAGGTAAAATGACAATTTAAAATTTTTTCTTGATTTTTTTCATGTCACGTGAAAACCGTGCATGCAATTGGTTTGACGTTTTTTAAAGGACGAGGCATGCGCAATCATGGAAAGCAAGTTTATTTGCTCATAGCGTACATAAAAGTTGTTAAAAATTCTTCATGTGATGACTCGCAGTACATGATGACTTCACACGTGTCCATTGAAAGCCCTGAGTTGTTTTGAAAATTGGTTTTCTTTTTACTGTCTACTCCGTATAAGCTGTAGGACTGCTCATTAGAGGAGCAAAAAATATAAATTAAATAGTATGTAAAAATATCGATGTGTTGAGCTCAGATTCATTCTGGCAGATCGGTTTGCACTGGCTAATGTAAATACAACTATTGACCAATCGCCGCACGCGTTTTTATTTTATTGAATTTTTCATAAAATGTTGCTCAGGTGAAAATGATCATGGCAACAAATCGACCAGACACTCTAGATCCCGCCTTGTTACGTCCAGGAAGACTCGATCGAAAAATTGGTAAGAAGTTTATACGGCATGTATTCCGCTCAAGGCAAAATAGTTACGCTCATTATGTGCACCAAGTTGGCTTTCACTTTTCTAGTTTTCGTCCATAAAAAATAAATCGTTTCAAATAGTATCGTCTGGATAGTCAAACTGTTCCAAGTGTTTTTCCTTCGAATCACATTCTTAAATGTTTTTTTGTTTCGTTTATTTTGCGTTTTGCTGTTTGCATTACGAAGTTTGTTCACATTTGACAGTAAAATTACGCGTTTATGACTGTGGTCGATTACGGGAAAATAATGGACCGCCAAAAATGTTTCTGAGCCAATCAAAGTGCGCCATTTTGCCGGAAGTGACGCTTGTCGTATAATAAACGGAAGTAAAGATTATTGGCGATTAACTTCTCGTAAGCGGACACCCTTGGTACCACAACTTGGTGTACGCTTACGATGTCTGCGGACACCCTTGGTACCACAACTTGGTGTACGCTTACTGGAGGTGTCTGCGGACACCCTTGGTACCACAACTTGGTGTACGCTTACGGTGTCTGCGGACACCCTTGGTACCACAACTTGGTGTATGCTTACGGGAGGTGTCTGCAGACACCCTTGGTACCACAACTTGGTGTACGCTTACGGTGTCTGCAGACACCCTTGGTACCACAACTTGGTGTACACTTACGGTGTCTGCGGACACCCTTGGTACCACAACTTGGTGTATGCTTACGGGAGGTGTCTGCAGACACCATTGGTACCACAACTTGGTGTACGCTTACGGTGTCTGCGGACGCCCTTGGTACCACAACTTGGTGTACGCTTACGGTGTCTGCGGACACCCTGGTACCACAACTTGGTGTACGCTTACGGGAGGTGTCTGCTTGTGAGAGATTATATAAGGGATAGAATAATTTGTCAAGGATCCGAAAATGTGTCCGCACTCCGCTTACCAGAGAATAGAACATTTCTCTTTACGGTTCTGGCTTCAGCGTTTGAATACAATTTATTTTCATATTTTCAGAAATTTCTTTGCCAAATGAGCAAGCTCGAATGGACATTTTGAAAATTCATGCTGGCCCCATAACTAAGCATGGAGAAATAGGTAAAGTTCGTATGTCTTTGTTTCTGTGTTGTTTTTTTCTGAATTATGATGCCTGTAAATAAAAATAAATAGTTTTTTAACCATAATATCGTCTCTTTAAGATTATGAGGCTGTCGTAAAGCTGTCGGACGGTTTTAATGGCGCAGATCTTCGAAACGTTTGCACCGAATCGGGTATGCGTGTTATTTGCACTTTATTGTTTAGCTTAGTTTAGTTAGACAGTTTCATGACCTTGAGTTGGTCGACCTTATGAAAACCATTTGAAAAATGCCTCGGGGAAGCTTTGGTTTAAATGTCCTTTTCTCGCAATGTAATTTGTTGACTTTGAATACCCATCCTGTCGTAAAATTATCTCCTCGTCCTCCTATAATGCATGACCGCCAAGATATCTAAGCTGATTGGACCGCCAAGATATCTAAGCTGATTGGACCGCCAAGATATCCGAGCTGATTGGACCGCCAAGATATATAATCTGACTGGACCGCCAAGATATCTAAGCTGATTGGACCTTGGGCCTTACTGCTATTCACCTAAATTACGTACCACACTACGTACATTTGCAAAAGGCATGCGCAATGGAATATTATCTTTAGGATATCCCATAAACTGCGAATATTGAGTATTGATATTAAAGCCCAACATAACTGTTAATGGAACCATTATAAAGAGCTGTGGTGAATGAAATTTTATTGATGACGTCATCAATAAAAACCTTTTATCTAGTTCTTTGTAATGGAATGGCTGTATTAAAAGTTGTATGTTGGGCTCAGTGGGTTGTAATTTTGATATTGAAAATTCGCTTTCCGCCTAGCAAATCTCTGGCCACGATTTTTGACAAACTACGAATGACTTATAAATTTCGTTTCGTGTATTCCAAACCGATGTTTAGGAGTTTCATCTGTTAAATTCCTCGCGTGTTGTGTCCCCATGCATATCAAAACCGATCTAAATTGAAAATATGTGTCAATCTTAGGAATGTTCGCCATCCGTGATGAGCGGGATTTTGTAGTTCAAGAAGATTTCATGAAAGCAGTACGAAAGGTGTCCGACAACAAGAAGTTGGAGACTAAGCTTGACTACAAACCTGTGTAGGACACGGCTTTTGCAATAATTTTTCTCGAATGGAAGCCAAAATCTCTTGGATGGCAACATACAACGTTTACATTCAAATTGCTATTGTTTTATTCATATTATGGTAGAACTATATTCTTCGTTATTGAAAAATAGATTTTTTGTTGATTGCAAAAATATTTTAATCTTGTTTTTTTCTCGATGCAATATGGCGTAAGTGTCACACGAGGCAATTTGCTGGCAAATTGTTATATGTAGAGAAACAATACGTTTTTCTGTTTTTTGAATTTTCCATTGTATTAATTTGGACGCCATCTTAAAATATGATTTTTATTTTCGACCACATGGACCTCCCCAAGAATAAAAATTTCACATATCACACATACATATTCAAAAGATTAAACACCTACTACCCTTATTATCGATGAAACAGCGCAATAATTGTTGATTATGTTTGCAAAACAAATTATGCAGGATTAGATTGTGCATTAAATTTAATAATTTCTGTCTTGAGATTTCACTTTGAGTTTGTGCTCGTTACCGTAACTTCAGATATAAGTTAGTTGATTTTGATTTCGGGAACCACTGAGTATTTTAATAAAATACATAACAACGCAATAACTCCAAATAACGTAAGCATTTTATAAGTCGAAAAGTTGAAATAAAATGTATAGTTATCTTTGATATTATGTCGTTCGTCTCACCGCCTTCAGTATACTAGAAGTAAGTTTGCTTGCTTATGCTGCCTTTAAAACTACAAATGAATTTCAGATCAAATGAACACATATATACGTGTTTTGAAGAATGCCTACGGGGGGTAAGGTTGTTCACTTAAATCGTTATTCGTTAACACTAGTGTTCTGCGACTCCGTTTCTTTACCATCTGATGATGTGAGCAACAGTCAGCTACATGATCGTTTTCATTCATCATAACGGTCAACAATTTAACTAAAACTACGTATAGCTGTTTATTGTTTGAAGTTCATCATCGACATGTTTTATTTTCACCCGTGTTTCCGTTATATACATTAATATGGCGTCGATCGTCTTTTGTTATATAAGATGGCTACGTCTTAATCTTTATATAGCACGTACATATGTACATTACAAAGCAGTCAATGTCTTAGACATTATATGAGCGACGACAGCTGATTATATCAACATTAAAGTTAATTTTTCCATATTTATCGTAGCAGTAACATGCAAACCAGGTGCAGCGAAATCCTGGTTTAAAGTAACCATTTGGTGTGCACACAGGAACGTGGACATCTAGGTTGCCCTCCATCACCAGTTTCAACATTTTTTGCGTGTTCTCACGCAAGGTCCCGATGCTGTAAAATTTAAATTCACACTTCTCGTTAAGAGCGTCACGCGGAATGTTAATTTTTGCGATATTTTCCAGTAAAAAATATTGAGGCAGTCAACAAATCAAAAAAATACCAGAAAAATAAAACTTTATTACAATTTCGAAAGCCCATGAAAACGCTGGTAGAGAAAGCAATTATATGCATATTGACGAAACCAGTAAAAAGACACCTCTAAAGTCTCGTGCAAGTTGCTACATGTTTGTTCTAATGCTTGTCTGTTTCGTGTTGTCTATGACATTAATTTGGTAGTATTGCATATAGTGTCATATTTTGTAGTCCAAAATCGTAATATTGCTTGATATTTTCAAATCCCTAATCCTTTAAAAACTAACCTCCTAACATTGCACTTTTGCCTATGACCATCATTAGTCATGAAAATATATCAGCTGCAAAGCAAGTCCGGTTTTTTACCTTCCTTTATCAATGGCATGTTGTTTTTGCCTTTTAAGAATTGATTATTTATGATTTAACAGTTAATATTTGTCGCATTAGCAACCCATTTTCAAGCATGATGTATATTGTATAGTAACGATTTTCTTGACAACGGCCATGCATGTTTCTTGTTTTCTACCTATTGTCATGGTTATCAAGTGCAGCAGCTTAATTGCTTTTGGAGAATTTTTGATCAATTATCAATACATCTTGTTGTACTAGCTACTAAAAGTTGACGTAGCCAGCCCGCTTTTTTAGCGCTGGTATGTAAATATGTTTGTGTTACTCACTGTGAATACACAATAGATTCCGAAAGAATTGAATGATTTATAATGGTCTGGAGTTTACACACCAGGACTAAACCTTTGCGGGCTGGCTACGCTTTCGCGTAATCTATGTTATCTCATCAACATGGCCATTCCCGTGCGCAGCGTTTCCGTTGCTCATTCTTACCTTTCTCTACAGTCACGAGGCGAAAGCTGTATGCCATTCCAAAAACAAAACATAAAAGAAAAATTCGCATCGACATATTTTCACTATTTTGCGGTACTTGTTGTTTCCAATGACTTAATTCAATCTGGCAACGAAATATTTCACGTGTATCTTCAGGCAAGATGCGGCTTGAAATAACGTACGCTATATTGTCGCGAGCATTTAAATGTGTTCACAGTACACTATAAAAGGGAAGCAAGCTAATTTATCTTCAGATGTCATGCCTGAGACAAATATCCATGAAAGGTCATTTTGATTGTGAAAACACCCTGTGCATGAAGGCGATATTGCTATCTCGAATATTGCACAAATAGACGCGATAACTTCCTTTGTTTCTTCTCAAGATAGCTGAAGAAGTAGTTTCGCGGCTTTGTTAGGCATTACATAAGCGATCAATTCATAAATTTATCTCATTTCTCTGTCACACAGATAAGTTTTCATGTAAATTCGGTGTAAAAAAGCGGATTTTTTAAAATCAGTTATTGTTATATGGTTTAAGTAGCGCATTGTAGAACCCTTATGGTTAGACCGTTAGAAAGGTTACCGGTTATCGACCTTCGTCTAACAAAGTAGATTGCAAACAGCATTGCGCATAAGCCTAACCATGAAAGCACAGGCGTGGAAAAATCCATGAAATGTACATGTGCAATCGTGTTGGTTCCAGCTAAATCAAATAGTTTTAGAACTATACAAGCCGACGGCGACTTACCTTTGATAGCACGAGCAGAAATTCACCAATTTTTTATTCTGTCTTGTTACTTAAAACTTCTCATTAAAAGAATCACGCGAGAGACTTACTATACAATTACTATAAGATCAGTGTCCACAAACAAGCTTTTATAGTTAGTTAAACAGTCTATGTCGTAATTGAAATGAGACCCATTCTATTATTAAATTTCTTTTCTTAGTCTGATAGGTCCGCCTCGTCTAGGAAAAAATATTCACCCAAAGCGTTTTCCATTGTTTTTGACCACCTTCTATCCTTTAGCTTCCCTATCATGAATACCTAATCTGCCCATTTCTTCTTCGTTCGTAACGTCTGTTTCCTGCACAAACATGCCCGTTGAAGTCAGCAATCACCCACCTCTCACCAGTGGTGCTCTGTATCACTTCATCTAGCTCACTCTAGAACTTCGGATTCTCTTCTGATTCACATATTACCTGTGGGCCATAAACACTTACTACATCAAATATTACACCTTTGATTTTTAACTTCAAGCCTCTAGAACATATTAACAAGCTGCTTCTTCACGAAAAATACAACTCCATTTCTCTTCCCATCGGCAGCAAAATAATACAGTTTGAATCCTGCTCTACGAAATTCTATCCGTGTTGTCTTTCCACCAGGTCTCTTAAACTCATTAGATATCTACTTTTCTCCTTTACATCTAGTCCAATTAGTCTCACAGCTCCATCGTTTAAAGCCCTGCACTCAATGCTAAACTTTAGCCTCTCCTCTTCTTTTTCTGCCTGCGAATGCGTCTTCTCCTCTCTTTCGGCATTTTGGCCTGGGAAGGACATCGCCAAACTATTATCCTTTCTAGGTATGAGAGTTTGACAAAGGTCAAATGTGTTCCATCATTGAAGATTATGAGCCAATTGAAATATAAATTGAGGGCGTTTGTAAATAAATATATAAGATGTCATATTAACTTAGAATAATAATCACAACACGCAGATTCCATAAATTCTAAGTTGTATTTACAATTTATAATTGAAATTATTTTTAGTGGCTGAAATTATGTAGAGTTGCCTGAAAATGGGAGTTGCCATTAACGTCAGTCTTAAGGTCTTCATAAGAAAGTCTTTTTCTATAGTCTTTGATCCAAGTTGTACGTAATTACTTTTAGTAGCAGTCGAATGATCGATGTTTGTAAACTTATGTTCCCTACAAAACCAATATTCACTTCAAAATACAAAAGCGCTTAAAATAATCACATGATGTACTTAATAATTCGAATGTCAAAATTAGCAACAAAAATGGCAGAAAGTGGCCACATGACTAATACAAGAATCGGAATTTTCTAACAGAAGAACAGTAGATGTCCATTATTGTCGTTGTTTCTACAACGCATGCGGAGAAATAAAGAAACAGTGATCAACAAAAACTAAATTGTATCACAGGCCGTTTGCTGTAGTATACTATCAATTTTTCTTCCTTCTCATTTACAATTGATAAGTTGATACAAATTACAAAGGCGTAATTATTCAGTGTGCTATAACAAGCTTCACTGTCAAAAATGTCCATGTCCTTAATAGAAATGATATGACGCATTCTAATCACATTTCGTTATATAATGATATCGTTCTTTCTGTCCAAGAATTTGATCTTCCATAAGATTGTCCACATAATTTTTAATCTCTATCCGTATGCAGGTGAAAAAATAGCAAACCATTGATCGAAAGATGCATTAGGGAGACCGTTTGTTGTTAAGTAATAGATATCCCCAAGGTATCTACCATCTAGAAATTCCATCAACTCTTTTGCTTTGGCATTCCGTCCCGTTGGGCTGTCGACGATGACAGAATTCGATCGTGAAAAGCCGTGATCGTTGATATCTTCGAAGACACTTTTTATAAGGGATTTTCCTACTTCGATGTCTTCGCAATAAAGTGGACCAAGTTTGTAACCTTCTTCAGGGAAGAAGGCTAATCTCACAACAACGTAGCCTAAAATTCTTCCATCTTTGTTGAACGCTACTCGGGCATGCGTACCAGGCGAACCTAACCACATTCTCAAAAGTTTTTCTCGTGTGTATCCGAACACTTTGTTGTCATAAACGAGCACGTCGTGCATGTTATTTACATCGATATGATTCAACTGAAAATGGCTTGAATAACCTTGAAGTTTGTCTAAACTTCTTCTTACATTGAGATCGTAAATGCCAACTGGCCATTGACAAACAGCACCAAACATCTTCTTTAGAAATTCAACGTGTGAAGCTAGAGCGTACCACACTTTTATTGTACTTCCTGGCTCTTCATCATGGCGTTCTCTCATAACTTGTATAATACTTTCAAAGTAGCCCAGTTTTCGATACTCTTTGTGGATGATGAAAGAGCCGAAATGCATAACGTTTGAGCCATATTTTACTGCGGAAATTGTTGCAACAGGTTTCTTTTGTGACTCCACAACATATATCGAGGCATGCTCGTGTTCTAATAGGCAATCAACATCATTTATACAAGGTCTCCATCCTTCGTTTGCCAAAGTTAACTGGTAAAAGTGTTTAAGTAACGTCGATGTTCTCTTTACCATTCGTAAGTTGATCATCTTGCGCACATATGAATACTTATACGAAACGAATAACTTGACATCCACCTTCCACAGCAAAGACTGTCCACAGCAAAGGCTTCCACCACATGTATTTGACTTCTTTTTTTTTGGCTATCATGTTTCATGAAGACGCATATCTTTTAGAAAACGTTGATCAGACGTCATGACTAACGTTTACAAATTCTATGCAAATGTAATCGATGTTCTGCTTGACCTCTATATGACGTGGATTTTAAAATTTGAAATTTGCCATATTGGTTATGGATTATTGATAAAAATTTTCCGTAAATATATTGCTCATATGCAAAGTCAAATGTCAATTTTTTTTTGTCTGTTATTGGATAATGTCCGTGCAATGAGAAAAATGTTCATGTTTTTAAACGAGCATATTGACAGACGCATGTGAAAACTGAAATGCACAGCATAGATTCTTTGTATAACACAATGCAATTTTTTTCCTCACGTCTAAGTTAAACTTCATAAATGCCTAGACTATACAAATGCGATTTGTACACGCTTATTTTTATCGCTTGATATTTCCATTGTGAAAGCAGTATCGTCTCCTAGTCTTGTGACAATTTTGCTTTCTGTAATAAATTCTGGCCTCAACGCCGTTTTTCGGCTTTGAAAGATTGAATGCTTCGACCACATTTAAAAGGAAAGTTTGTTTGTACATAGTTATAGCGTTTGGTGAAAAAACATACTTATAAATAACGTTAACCAGACGTCATTATGACGTTTACAGCGTTTTGGGAATGCAAATGTCATGTGACATAATGTTGCGTACGTGACATAAATTCAACGTAAACAAACAAGTCAAATTTGAAAACCAAGTGCATTTACGTTTCTTTGAAAAACTAACCATCTCTTATCGATACTTGGCCAAATTTTAAAATTTGCTGAGTTACAACTGTTACTGTATAGGTGTGGATTATTGATGTAAGTTTATTGTAAATATGTCTTGGCTATATATAAATATATAACAGCAATGTTAAAGGTCAAATTTTTTGTCGCACATGGCTTGCTCGTGCAATATTCATAGCATAAGTTGATTGCAATATTGATTGCATCTGCAAACTTTCTGTAATAAATTCTGACCTCGACGCCGTTTTTCGGCTTTAAAAGACTGAATGCCTTGACTACATATTTAAGGTAAGTTTTGTTTTCATAATTTTATATAACGCTTGTTGAAACACCATACGTGTTTGATAAAGTTGACCGGACGTCATTATGAACGCTTACAGCGTCTTGGAAACGCAAACTCCAAGACGCGATTTTTGCGCATGACGTAAATTCGACGTCTATTGAAGAAGACAAATCCAAAAACAAGTGCATTTGTACTTTTTTAAAAACTATCGTTTAACGATATTTGTCAAATTTTAAAAAATTGCTGAGTTTTAACTGTTGCTGTACAGGTGTGTATTATTGATGTAAGTTTATTGTAGCTAAATATTTCTTGGCTACATATAAATATCACAGTATAGGTATTATATAGTATTCTCACTCTCGTCGGAACCTTTGTACTTTTTGTCCTCGCGCATTTTGGCAGTAAGGAAAGAGGAGTGAGATTGCTGAGATTTGTCCTACAGAAATGTGATTTTTGCAATTAAACGTCGATATTTTTGCGTTTTTGTCCACCGATTGGCTTTAGCTGAATAAAATAGCTGCTTTGAGGATATATATTGCTTAATTCTATTCTTAGTTCCATATTTTTCTCCAAGCACTTATGATGAAACTACGCAGTATTATCCTCAAAGTAGTTCTTGTACAAAGATAAAGCCGATCGAAAATCGAAAATCAAAATAGCGTGTAAGAAAGTGGATTTTTTAAAATCAGCAATTGTTATAGGGTTTCAATGCTGGTACTGTAGAAGACTTAGAAAGGTTATTGGTTTTCGACTTTCGTCTATCAAAGCAGATTGGAAACGAACAAAGCGCATAAAGCATATGAGACCTACATTAGCAATCAAGATACAAGTACAGTCTGAAATACAGACATTAAAAAACCACGAAATTTATAAATACAACCATGTTGGCTCCAGCTAAATCAAATAGTTTTAGACCTACAAGCCTGGCTACGGCGACTTTGGGAGCCCGAGTAAAAATTCAAAAGTTCATAAATTATTTTTTTATTAATCAATTAAAACGACTCATGAAAAGGATCACGTGAGAGATCATATAATTACTATAAGAACAATAATCAGTGTCAAATAACAAACTTTAATAGTTAAACTGTCTATATCGTTTTTTAAAATGAGATCCATTCTATTATTACATTTCTTTTCAAAGTCTTGATATTATTGACATTATACTTATATAGACATTTAGGAAGTTTTGTTTATTTGAATCTCCGTAAGTACAGTGCTCGATGCGTAAGAGGAGAGCATAAATATTGATAATAATAAGAAAATACACAAAAACTACAATTTCATCCCGACAAGCACAAGCTTATAATCAAGCACATGCTTTTGTATTCATTTAAATATTATCCCCTGAAGAGTGAGAAATCACGAAACAGGCTTGTCGGGATGAAATTGTAGTTTTCGTGTATTTTCTTATTATTATCAATATATAGCCATTTGTGTTTACATTATACTTATATAGACATTTTCATTGTCTTTTCATAATTTATTTAAAATGAGACCCATTCTTTTATTACGTTTTTGTTTTCATTGTCTTATCGCTCCATAACACGATCTTCCGTAAGAATTTACATATAATCATTAAACTTTGTCTGTATGCAGGAGACTACATACAAACCATTGCTCGAAAGATGAATTAGGAAGACCGTTTGTTGTGTGGTAATACATACACCTAAGATATTTACCATCAAGAAACCCAATGTCAGCTCTTGCTCTTGCATTTTTTAGTTGCCGTTCGTTATGATTATTGTGATTATAGACAATCTTGAAAACACTCTAATAAGCGATTTTCCTTCTTCGATTCCTTTGGAATAAAGTGGACCAAGTTTGTAACCTTCTTCATGAAAGAAAGCTAATCTGACAACAACATAGCCTAAAATTCTTCCATCTTTATTAAAAGCTACGCGGGCATGCGTCCCAGGTGAACTTAATCACATTCTCAAAATTTTGCTCGGGTGTATTTAAACAATTTGTGACTCTCTCTGTCTTCTTATCACATCTCTTACATCTGACATGAATTTTTAACCCTTGTCCTTGATACCTTAATCCATTGAACATTTTTTTGTCTTTATTTCTCCACTTTTTACTCTCTAAAGTGTCTTGATATCTCTACCTTGCGAATCTGTATAAGGCATTCTCTCTTTTTTCCTACCAAACTAATTATACAAGTCATCGTACCACCTTTGTTTCACCTTCTTTACCACGTTTATTTAACCTTATCATGTTTCTTCTTTCACTCCTTCTTACTCTCTTGTCTTCAGTCCCTCGTTAACCCACTTTTTCTGGCAATTTACGACCTTTTCTCTGAAAACACTTCTGCACATCTTTATTCCACAACAAGTCTCTTTCATTATTGTTTTTTTCGGTTTTCATCGAGCATGTTGTCTTTGTTCTCCTTATCTTCCTAACAACTTTAACTATCCTAAAAACTGCCATTTTGTGCTGTATGATTACACTCTTTTACCTGCCCATAGATATAGTAGATTATATCTAGAGATTACTGACGAGCCGCCATATTGCGTGACATCCATGATAAATACAAGATGGCGTGGGAACCGGGCAAAAAACAGAGTCACTATAGGGCAATTGATGTTTTTCGCAATTTACTTCTTCTCATTGTTTTCAAACTCTTGCGATGAAGTTTTATTGGAAACAAATCTTTATTTCAAGTGTTTTGAAACCATATTGGACAGTTATAATTGAAATACGGGTGAAAATATCGCTTTCGAAATATTGTGTAAATTGGTCGTTATGTTGTCTCAAGTCGTTTGTCCACTAAGAGAAACAGATTTTTTCAGCTTTAACTCCCATACTGATTTGTGGCGCATCGGAATATGTTATATTGACAATTTACAGAAAGATTGGGGAATCAATCTGAATATTTCTGACAAAAAAGCGACTTATTCGAGAAAGCACTCCCACTGTACTCGTACCAGGGATGGCATTCATTCTTTAATCATTTTTTCTTTAATCTTCTTTAATGATTAAAGATTTGAATCAAAACTAAAAATTGTCTTTAATGTTCCTTATTTATGCTCTTACGTCTGAAATAGTGTTTATCCAATGTCACATTAAAATATTAAATAACAGCGTATTTTCTCCGTGGTTCACTTGTGCATTCACTATGTAATATGAGGTTGTCTTGATGAGAATACAGAGCTTGGTGACTTGTTAAAGTCTCAAGATGGCGGCAGAACAAAGTAAAAAATTTATATTTCATATTTGCATTTTAGCACTATTGAATATTTAGCTCAGGAATATATATTTCCTTCTTGACAATTTGTTGGAAATTTTGTTAAAGTTTTAGTGGTTTTCTCGAAAAGTTTTCTTTAATTGTCTTTAATTGTCTTTAATTGAATTAAAGAATAAAGAAAAAAATTTTTCAAAAAAACCTTTAACCATCCCTGACTCGTACTGATATGTGAGATTCAAACACGGTTTAGAAAGGCCATCCGACTTTGAATGAATGAAAAGAGAAGCAAGGAGATACATAACACTGCAGCACTACTATCTACTGACAAGATCTTAGCTTCATTAAAGTTAGTAAACTTAACTGAAGGAAACTTACCTCATCTCAAGTAATTGTATCCAGGAGCATTGGCTATACTGATGAGATCTTACAGCTAAGTGTTTCAACGAAAGAGAAGGAACTTATGTTCAGAAGTTTGTTATATTAACAGTGGTTATTTCAAAATCTGACATAATTACATTCAAACACATAACCCAAGATACTGTTACAATACTATTTTTTGAGAGAGTTATAAAGCTCTGTATAAAGTATTTTTTACCAGAGCTAAGGGGTTCATTAAATTTATATATTATCTTATGAAATATTTGATATGGATGTCATCGGTGGCATATCCAGAATGAATGTTTTACACTTGCTATGTAAATTTCACTGCATCATTGCTCATTCATTAGAAATCTATTGTTTTTACAGTGAGTGAACACAGCAAGATTGAGATAGAATGTGCAAATAAAAATGCTGGCTATGGCTGAGATTATTATAAGATATAGCTGTGAATAAAATATATGTGACTTTTATGCTTATCATACTTAGTTATAGTATATGTTTTTATTATGCTATAGCTACAACACCATCTATGATACCAGTTGTTTCCAATGGCAATACAATTTTATAACTACAAATGTCTAAATTGCATCACATTATTAACATGCAACTAATGACTTCTGACAAAAATTGTATCATACTGCTCAGTTGGTTCATTTTATGACACTTACATACAAAGATAAGTAAACTACTGATATTTCTTTGTTCAATACATGACAGCCCCAGCAACTGCCAACTGCTCTGTTGTAAGTGAAAGCATGCTAGCTGAAGAGACACAAAATGTTGATAGGAGAGTTGTAGCATTATTAAACAGTTCCACTCTTTGGCATGATGATGTACTGACCTATATCAGTGGATACATATCCAAGAAAATTACAAGTTGCATCAAGTGTGCTGAATGTGCAACTGCCTTAACCATAGAGAATGATGACCAACCTCTCATACCTGACCACTCATACTGTCATGAAGGTTCATTAAAGTCAAGCTTAACATCTTTCAAGACCTATGGCAAGCTTACAAGTCCATCCTCCTCATTGGTAAAAGTAGTAAAAGCAGCAGATAAAGCCCTTCGATGAAGATTACTTTTCCCATCTTTTTGTATGTATTCAATATCATGTATTTCAATGTGGACGAACAATTATGGGAACTAAAGCAGACGAAATCCGTTTAGTTTGGTAGACAAACGCCTCGAGACAACCAAACGACCAATTTACACAACACTTCGCAAGCGATATTTTCGCCTGTATAATCGAATAATAATTGTCTAATATGGCTTCAAAACATTATTAATAACGCTTTGTTTCCAATAAAACTTGATTCGAGAAGTTTGAAAACACTGAAACGAAGTAAACTGCAAAAAACAACAATTGCCTAATACTCGCCTTAAGTTTTTTGCCCGGTTCCCGCGCCATCTTGGATTTATCATGAATGTCACGCTGCCGTCTTAATAAGTCTTATATTACGTCACACTCGTCAGCGATCTAGACCTACTATATCTATGTACCTGCCACTACTTTGCAATCACTAATATCATTGAGATTAAATCTTCATATGTCTATCTCTTCAAGACAGAAATAAATTCACCACATGGCTAATACAAGAATCGGCTTTTTCTAACAAAAGAGCAACACATGGCCATCATGTTTGCTGTCTCTACGACGCATGCGGGGTAATAAAGAAGCAATGATCAACAAACACGAATTTCATCACAGGCCGTTTACTGTAGTATAGTAACAATTTTTCTCCCTTCTCATTTACAATTGATATGTTGATACAAATTACAAAGGCGTAATTATTCAGTGTGCTATAACAAGCTTTACTGTCAAAAATGTTCATGTCCTTTTTGAAATGATATGACGCATTCTAATCACATTTCGTTATATAATGATATCGTTCTTTTTGTCCAAGAATTTGATCTTCCATAAGATTGTCTATATAATTTTTAAACTCTATCCGTATGCAGGTGAAAAAATAGCAAACCATTGATCGAAAGATGCATTAGGGAGACGGTTTGTTGTTGAATAATAGGTATTCCCAAGATATTTACCATCCAGAAATTCCATCAACTCTTTTGCTTTTGCATTCCGTCCCGTTGGGCTGTCAACGATGACAGAATTCGATCGTGAAAAGCCGTGATCGTTGATATCTTCGAAAACACTTTTTATAAGGGATTTTCCTACTTCGATGTCTTCGCAATAAAGTGGACCAAGTTTGTAACCTTCTTCAGGGAAGAAGGCTAATCTCACAACAACGTAGCCTAAAATTCTTCCATCTTGGCTAAACGCTACTTGGGCATGAGTACCAGGTGAACCTAACCACATTCTCAAGAGTTTTGCTCGTTTGTATCCGAACACTTTATTGTCATAAACTAGCACGTCATGCATGTTATTTACATCGATATGATTCAACTGAAAATGGCTTGAATAACCTTGAAGTTTGTCTAAACTTCTTCTTACATTGAGATCGTAAATGCCAACTGGCCATTGACAAACAGCACCAAACATCTTCTTTTGAAATTCAACGTGTGAAGCTAGAGCGTACCACACTTTTATTGTACTTGCTGGCTTTTCATCATGGCGTTCTCTCATAACTTGTAAAATACGTTTGGCGTAGTCCAGATCTCGATACTCTTTGTGGATGATGAAAGATCCCAAATGCATAACGTTTGAGCCATATTTTACTGCGGAAATTGTTGCGACAGGTTTCTTTTGTGACTCCACAACATATATCGAGGCTTGCTCGTGTTCTAATAGGCAATCAACATCATTTATACCAGGTCTCCATCCTTCGTTTGCCAAAGTTAACTGGTAAAAGTGTTTAAGTAACGTCGATGTTCTCTTTACCATTCGTAAGTTGATCATCTTGCGCACATATGAATACTTATACGAAACGAATAACTTGACATCCACCTTCCACAGCAAATACTGTTTCATGAAGACGCATATGTTTTAGAAAACGTTGATCAGACGTCATGACTAACGTTTACAACTTTCATGCAAATGTAATCGATGTTCTGCTTGACCTCTATATGACGTGGACAAAATTAAAGAAGAATAGTGCACTTTCGTATACGTTTTCTGAAGAACTTCTCGTCGTTGGTCGATATTTGCCATATTTAAAAATTGCCATGCTGGTTATAGATTATTGATAAAAATTTTCCGTAAATATATTGATCATATGCAAAGACAAATGTCAATTTTTCTTGTCTGTTATTGGATGATGTCTGTGCAATTAGAAAAATATTCAAGTAGTCATGTCATTAAATGAGCAAGTCTAGTTTGCATGCCCTTTTAAGATTTCACTTTAGCCTTATATAACAAAGACTGCTGTGAGACTGCTGTGCTTATATAACAAAGACTGCTGTTATTATATAACAAAGACTGCTGTGAGAAAAATAACAACATATTGATACACGCATGTGAAAACTGAAATGCACAGCATAGATTCTTTGTATAACACAATGCAATTTTTTTCTTCACGTCTAAATTCAGCTTCATAAATGCCTGGACAATACAAATGTGATTTGTTCACGTTAATTTTTCTCGCATAATAATTCCATTGTGAAAGCAGCATCGTCTCCTAATCTTGTGACAATTTTGCTTTCTGTAATAAATTCTGGCCTCAACGCCGTTTTTGGCTTTAAAAGATTGAATGCCTCGACCACATATTTAAGGCAAGTTTTGTTTTTCATAATTTTTATAACGTTTGTTGAAACACCATACGTGTTTGATAAGGTTTGACCGGAAGTCATTATGAACGTTTACAGCGTCTTGGAAACGCAAATTCCAAGACGCGATGTTGCGCATGACGTAAATTCGACGTCTATTGAAGAAGACAAATCCAAAAACAAGTGCATTTGTACTTTGTTAAAAACTATCGTTTAACAATATTTGTCGAATTTTAAAAAGTTGCTGAGTTTTAACTGTTGCTGTACAGGTGTGTATTGTTGATGTAAGTTTATTGTAGTTAAATACTTCTTGGCTACATATAAATATCACAGTATAGGTATTATATAATGTACTCACTCTCGTCGGAACCTTTGAACTTTTTGTCCTCGCGCATTTTGACTCTCTCTGTCTTCTTATCACATCTCTTGCATCTGAAATGAATTTTTAACCCTCGTCCTTGATGCCTTAATCTATTGTCTTTATTTCTCCACTTTCTACTCTCTAAAGTGTCTTGATATCTCTACCTTGCAAATCTGTATAAGGCATTCTCTCTTTTTTCCTACCAAACTAATTATACAAGTCATCGTACCACCTTTGTTTCACCTTCTTTACCACGTTTATTTAACCTTATCATGTTTCTTCTTTCACTCCTTCTTACTCTCTTGTCTTCAGTCCTCTCGTTAACCCACTTTTTTCTCGCAATTTTACGACCTTATTTTCTGAAAACACTTCTGCACATCTTTATTCCACAACAAGTCTCTTTCATTATTGTTTTTTTCGGTTTTCATCGAGCATGTTGTCTTTGTTCTCCTTATCTTCCTAACAACTTTAACTATCCTAAAAACTGCCATTTTGTGCTGTGTGATTACACTCTTACCTGCCACTACTTTGCAATCACTAATATCATTGAGATTAAATCTTCATTGGTCTATCTCTTGAAGACAGAAATAAACTCATCACATGGCTAATACAAGAATCAGCATTTTCTAACAAAAGAACAACACATGGCCATCATGTTTGCTGTCTCTACGACGCATGCGGGGTAATAAAGAAGCAATGATCAACAAACACGAATTTCATGACAGGCCGTTTACTGTAGTATAGTAACAATTTTTCTTCCTTCTCATTTACAATTGATATGTTGAAACAAATTACAAAGGCGTAATTATTCAGTGTGCTATAACAAGCTTTACTGTCAAAAATGTTCATGTCCTTAATTGAAATGATATGACGCATTCTAATCACATTTCGTTGTATAATGATATCGTTCTTTTTGTCCAAGAATTTGATCTTCCATAAGATTGTTTATATAATTTTTAAACTCTATCCGTATGCAGGTGAAAAAATAGCAAACCATTGATGGAAAGACGCATTAGGGAAATCGTTTGTTGTTGAATAATAGGTATTCCCAAGATATTTACCATCCAGAAATTCCATCAACTCTTTTGCTTTTGCATTCCGTCCCTTTGGGCTGTCGACGATGACAGAATTTGATTGTGAAAAGCCGTGATCGTTGATATCTTTGAAAACACTTTTTATAAGAGATTTTACTACTTCAATGTATTCGCAGTTTGTAACCTTCAGAACAATTTTGTAAGCTTCGTCATGAAAGAAAGCTAATATGACAACAACGTAGCCTAAAAATTCTCCATCTTTATTGAAAGCTACTCGGGCATGCCACCCGTTGAACCTAACCACATTCTCAAAAATTTTGCTCGTTTGTATCCGAACACTATGCTGTCATAAACTAACACGTCATGTTTTTTATTTTTATTGATTTGATTCACCTAAAAGTGGCTTGAATAACCTTGAAATTTATCTAAACTTCTTGTTGTATTGAGATCGTAAATGCCAACTGGCCATTGACAAACAGCACCAAACATTTTTCTTAGGAACTCTACTTGTGAAGCTGCAGCGTATCACACTTTTATTGTACTTACCGGCTCTTCATCATCTTGTTCCAGTATAGCTTTAGGAATATGCCTCCCGAAGCCCAGGTTTCGATAGTTATCGTGGAGAATGAAAGAACCCAATTGTAAAAAGCTTGAGCCATATTTTAGGGCTGACAATGTTGCAAAGGGTTTTTTTGTGACTCCGCAACATACAGCGAGGCTTGTTTGTGTTCTAATGGGCATTCAACATCATCTATACAAGGTCCCCATCCTTCGTTTGTCAGAGTAATCTGGTAAAATGTTTAAGTAACGTCGATGTTTTTTTAGCATTCGTAAACTGATCATCTTGCGCTTAGATGAATTGTTATATGAAACGAATAACATGATATCCACTCTCCACATTCAGTAAACACTGATTGCCTTCACCATATATATTTAAGTTGTTCTAATTATTATCATGTTTCGTGAAGACACATATGTTTTAGAAAACATTCACCAGACGTCATTTTTTAACGTTTACAACTTTCATGCAAATGTATCGATGGAAATCAGGAAATGCCAATATCATGACACGAAAATGGGTATGATATAAATTCGTTGTCAATAAACTGCTGAAAAAGAACTTGTGCTGTATAGGTATGAATTATTGATGTAAATAAAGTTCATTGTAAGTATATCTTAGCTATATATGAATATATAGTTGCGCTGCTACAATGTTAAATGTCATTTTCTTTGATGCACATTGGATTCTCGTGCAATATTCATCAGAACATGCAAAAAACCAGAAATATCCTATTCTGAAACAAATAAGCTCTTATCTCTAAAATCTTATTGTGATGCATTTGGTAATGCAAATGACCACAGCTACATGTTGGGGCAAGACGTCAAAATATGATACTTACAAGTTTCAAGCCATCCTCCCATTTGTTTTCTTTCTCAGGCTTTCCCGATTCCTGATTAGATTTTAAAACTGGCCATCAAATTTTACATTGTTTGAACAAATCGACTTGGACGTCAACAAGATCAATGTTCTGGAGGAAGGCTTTTTGCTGGTCACTGTGACAGCAAGTTAATTGGTGAACGATCATATTTAATTTTAAACATGATTGTCTGTATAGACTACAGTCACTGGCAAAGAGATTGTTAGCGCTAGTTGCATAGAAAGAAGTTAACAAAAAAGTTGGAAAATAATTTACTACTCTTTCTAAAGATCATACGCCAGGCTACAAAAACAAAAATGATAATATCTGAAAGCATGTGTAGCGTTTGACCGTATTTGAGCTTACAATATAGTTTCAAAAAACTTTAAAATGTGAGCGTGTTTTTATGTAATTTTCCACAGAAGTAGCTAATTCCATTCCCATTTTAGTTGAAAATGTTTTATATTTTCAAAATTGCACATTTAATGTCTACCGTTACCATTTTGTGTTGGAAAACTCCTCTCAGCTTTCCAGTTGCTGGTTCAACCACACTTTGGGGACTGTATCTTTCAACACATTTAATGAAGTCACTCACAAAGTCTTGCTACAAAATCTACTACATCAAATTATTTACATCTATTTTTACTAATTGTTTCGTACATCAAACCCTTAATTAGGAACCTGCGGGTGAATCACCAGGAAGTTTTGAGTGCATACTATACCTAACGGAACTGATATCTAAAATTTCTGCACGTAAAGCTCTTATTTACAATAGTGTTAATTTAAATAGTTCATTCCCAGTCATGCAATCTAAATTACACAAAACCTAAAATCATTTATAAGGAGTTCCACAATATTCTGCATGACAGTGACTCTATTGTAAAGCACATTAAAAGGCAATATACATACTAAACAAGGGATCGAATATTTTTAATTTGAAAGCTTTTATCCAAAAACAACCATGGAAGGTGAGTATGCAGTGAACGATTATATGGACAGCAGATGAGACTGTATTCTAAAGTCATCATCAGAGAAATATCAATATGAATCCTGGATTCATATTATTGGAATGAGACGCGCTTGCATAGTAATGCGATGAATGGAAGTTTGTAAAAAAGCTTATGATAGAGGTCTTAAAATTTTAAAAAATACCATTTTAAGAATAATGCTTATGCCAACAAAAAGAAGATAGCTGTTTGATTTGACTTCTCTACAGTTAAACGTAATGTAAGAATGTTAAAAATATATTATGAAATATATAATGAGGTGTTTGTTCGGCTGAAATGGAAGTGACCACAAAATGAAAACTTGAATGAGGTCGAACAGTAATTTATCTCGTCGTTAGATGTAAAGGCAACCCCGCAGCCGAACTGAAAAACACGACAAACATCAATGTCAATGAAGAAATGGAATAAATTGGAAGAACGTCAAATCTTATATTCCGTTGATCGAAAATAAAAGAATATACACGAGAAATGTGTTATATTTATTATTTAGATTCACAATGTTTGGTTTCAAACGTGCTCTTTTCCTTCATCATCGTTTACTTTCCAGAATTTGTCAGCCACACAAAAAGAATTGAGAAAAATTGCAATTGGCAAGTAAGATCATGTTTGCCAAAGTTAATATTCACTACCGTGCACACTGGCTTTGATAAGTACGTGTAGTTTATTAATTGTTAAGTATTTGCTTTCCTTAGTTGCTAAATCAAATGGATGGATTCGATCGGCTTGGCAAGGTAAAATGACAATTTAAAATTTTTTCTTGATTTTTTTCATGTCACGTGAAAACCGTGCATGCAATTGGTTTGACGTTTTTTAAAGGACGAGGCATGCGCAATCATGGAAAGCAAGTTTATTTGCTCATAGCGTACATAAAAGTTGTTAAAAATTCTTCATGTGATGACTCGCAGTACATGATGACTTCACACGTGTCCATTGAAAGCCCTGAGTTGTTTTGAAAATTGGTTTTCTTTTTACTGTCTACTCCGTATAAGCTGTAGGACTGCTCATTAGAGGAGCAAAAATATAAATTAAATAGTATGTAAAATATCGATGTGTTGAGCTCAGATTCATTCTGGCAGATCGGTTTGCACTGGCTAATGTAAATACAACTATTGACCAATCGCCGCACGCGTTTTTATTTTATTGAATTTTTCATAAAATGTTGCTCAGGTGAAAATGATCATGGCAACAAATCGACCAGACACTCTAGATCCCGCCTTGTTACGTCCAGGAAGACTCGATCGAAAAATTGGTAAGAAGTTTATACGGCATGTATTCCGCTCAAGGCAAAATAGTTACGCTCATTATGTGCACCAAGTTGGCTTTCACTTTTCTAGTTTTCGTCCATAAAAAATAAATCGTTTCAAATAGTATCGTCTGGATAGTCAAACTGTTCCAAGTGTTTTCCTTCGAATCACATTCTTAAATGTTTTTTTGTTTCGTTTATTTTGCGTTTTGCTGTTTGCATTACGAAGTTTGTTCACATTTGACAGTAAAATTACGCGTTTATGACTGTGGTCGATTACGGGAAAATAATGGACCGCCAAAAATGTTTCTGAGCCAATCAAAGTGCGCCATTTTGCCGGAAGTGACGCTTGTCGTATAATAAACGGAAGTAAAGATTATTGGCGATTAACTTCTCGTAAGCGGACACCCTTGGTACCACAACTTGGTGTACGCTTACGATGTCTGCTGACACCCTTGGTACCACAACTTGGTGTACGCTTACTGGAGGTGTCTGCGGACACCCTTGGTACCACAACTTGGTGTACGCTTACGGTGTCTGCGGACACCCTTGGTACCACAACTTGGTGTATGCTTACGGGAGGTGTCTGCAGACACCCTTGGTACCACAACTTGGTGTACGCTTACGGTGTCTGCAGACACCCTTGGTACCACAACTTGGTGTACACTTACGGTGTCTGCGGACACCCTTGGTACCACAACTTGGTGTATGCTTACGGGAGGTGTCTGCAGACACCATTGGTACCACAACTTGGTGTACGGTGTCTGCGGACGCCCTTGGTACCACAACTTGGTGTACGCTTACGGTGTCTGCGGACACCCTGGTACCACAACTTGGTGTACGCTTACGGGAGGTGTCTGCTTGTGAGAGATTATATAAGGGATGGAATAATTTGTCAAGGACCCGAAAATGTGTCCGCACTCCGCTTACCAGAGAATAGAACATTTCTCTTTACGGTTCTGGCTTCAGCGTTTGAATACAATTTATTTTCATATTTTCAGAAATTTCTTTGCCAAACGAGCAAGCTCGAATGGACATTTTGAAAATTCATGCTGGCCCCATAACTAAGCATGGAGAAATAGGTAAAGTTCGTATGTCTTTGTTTCTGTGTTGTTTTTTCTGAATTATGATGCCTGTAAATAAAAAAATAGTTTTTAACCATAATATCGTCTCTTTAAGATTATGAGGCTGTCGTAAAGCTGTCGGACGGTTTTAATGGCGCAGATCTTCGAAACGTTTGCACCGAATCGGGTATGCGTGTTATTTGCACTTTATTGTTTAGCTTAGTTTAGTTAGACAGTTTCATGACCTTGAGTTGGTCGACCTTATGAAAACCATTTGAAAAATGCCTCGGGGAAGCTTTGGTTTAAATGTCCTTTTCTCGCAATGTAATTTGTTGACTTTGAATACCCATCCTGTCGTAAAATTATCTCCTCGTCCTCCTATAATGCATGACCGCCAAGATATCTAAGCTGATTGGACCGCCAAGATATCTAAGCTGATTGGACCGCCAAGATATCCGAGCTGATTGGACCGCCAAGATATATAATCTGACTGGACCGCCAAGATATCTAAGCTGATTGGACCTTGGGCCTTACTGCTATTCACCTAAATTACGTACCACACTACGTACATTTGCAAAAGGCATGCGCAATGGAATATTATCTTTAGGATATCCCATAAACTGCGAATATTGAGTATTGATATTAAAGCCCAACATAACTGTTAATGGAACCATTATAAAGAGCTGTGGTGAATGAAATTTTATTGATGACGTCATCAATAAAAACCTTTTATCTAGTTCTTTGTAATGGAATGGCTGTATTAAAAGTTGTATGTTGGGCTCAGTGGGTTGTAATTTTGATATTGAAAATTCGCTTTCCGCCTAGCAAATCTCTGGCCACGATTTTTGACAAACTACGAATGACTTATAAATTTCGTTTCGTGTATTCCAAACCGATGTTTAGGAGTTTCATCTGTTAAATTCCTCGCGTGTTGTGTCCCCATGCATATCAAAACCGATCTAAATTGAAAATATGTGTCAATCTTAGGAATGTTCGCCATCCGTGATGAGCGGGATTTTGTAGTTCAAGAAGATTTCATGAAAGCAGTACGAAAGGTGTCCGACAACAAGAAGTTGGAGACTAAGCTTGACTACAAACCTGTGTAGGACACGGCTTTTGCAATAATTTTTCTCGAATGGAAGCCAAAATCTCTTGGATGGCAACATACAACGTTTACATTCAAATTGCTATTGTTTTATTCATATTATGGTAGAACTATATTCTTCGTTATTGAAAAATAGATTTTTTGTTGATTGCAAAAATATTTTAATCTTGTTTTTTTCTCGATGCAATATGGCGTAAGTGTCACACGAGGCAATTTGCTGGCAAATTGTTATATGTAGAGAAACAATACGTTTTTCTGTTTTTTGAATTTTCCATTGTATTAATTTGGACGCCATCTTAAAATATGATTTTTATTTTCGACCACATGGACCTCCCCAAGAATAAAAATTTCACATATCACACATACATATTCAAAAGATTAAACACCTACTACCCTTATTATCGATGAAACAGCGCAATAATTGTTGATTATGTTTGCAAAACAAATTATGCAGGATTAGATTGTGCATTAAATTTAATAATTTCTGTCTTGAGATTTCACTTTGAGTTTGTGCTCGTTACCGTAACTTCAGATATAAGTTAGTTGATTTTGATTTCGGGAACCACTGAGTATTTTAATAAAATACATAACAACGCAATAACTCCAAATAACGTAAGCATTTTTATAAGTCGAAAAGTTGAAATAAAATGTATAGTTATCTTTGATATTATGTCGTTCGTCTCACCGCCTTCAGTATACTAGAAGTAAGTTTGCTTGCTTATGCTGCCTTTAAAACTACAAATGAATTTCAGATCAAATGAACACATATATACGTGTTTTGAAGAATGCCTACGGGGGGTAAGGTTGTTCACTTAAATCGTTATTCGTTAACACTAGTGTTCTGCGACTCCGTTTCTTTACCATCTGATGATGTGAGCAACAGTCAGCTACATGATCGTTTTCATTCATCATAACGGTCAACAATTTAACCACAAACTATGTATAGCTGTTTATTGTTTGAAGTTCATCATCGACATGTTTTATTTTCACCCGAGTTTCCGTTATATTCATTAATATGGCGTCGATCGTCTTTTGGTATATAAGATGGTTACGTCTTAATCTTTATATAGCACGTAAATACATATATACATTGCACAGCATTTAATGTCTTAGACATTATATGAGCGACGACAGCTGAATATATCAACATTAAAGTTAATTTTTCCATATTTATCGTAGCAGTAACATGCAAACCAGGTGCAGCGAAATCCTGGTTTAAAGTAACCATTTGGTGTGCACACAGGAACGTGGACATCTAGGTTGCCCTCCATCACCAGTTTCAACATTTTTTGCGTGTTCTCACGCAAGGTCCCGATGCTGTAAAATTTAAATTCACACTTCTCGTTAAGAGCGTCACGCGGAATGTTAATTTTTGCGATATTTTCCAGTAAAAAATATTGAGGCAGTCAACAAATCAAAAATACCAGAAAAATAAAACTTTATTACAATTTCGAAAGCCCATGAAAACGCTGGTAGAGAAAGCAATTATATGCATATTGACGAAACCAGTAAAAAGACACCTCTAAAGTCTCGTGCAAGTTGCTACATGTTTGTTCTAATGCTTGTCTGTTTCGTGTTGTCTATGACATTAATTTGGTAGTATTGCATATAGTGTCATATTTTGTAGTCCAAAATCGTAATATTGCTTGATATTTTCAAATCCCTAATCCTTTAAAAACTAACCTCCTAACATTGCACTTTTGCCTATGACCATCATTAGTCATGAAAATATATCAGCTGCAAAGCAAGTCCGGTTTTTTACCTTCCTTTATCAATGGCATGTTGTTTTTGCCTTTTAAGAATTGATTATTTATGATTTAACAGTTAATATTTGTCGCATTAGCAACCCATTTTCAAGCATGATGTATATTGTATAGTAACGATTTTCTTGACAACGGCCATGCATGTTTCTTGTTTTCTACCTATTGTCATGGTTATCAAGTGCAGCAGCTTAATTGCTTTTTGGAGAATTTTTGATCAATTATCAATACATCTTGTTGTACTAGCTACTAAAAGTTGACGTAGCCAGCCCGCTTTTTTAGCGCTGGTATGTAAATATGTTTGTGTTACTCACTGTGAATACACAATAGATTCCGAAAGAATTGAATGATTTATAATGGTCTGGAGTTTACACACCAGGACTAAACCTTTGCGGGCTGGCTACGCTTTCGCGTAATCTATGTTATCTCATCAACATGGCCATTCCCGTGCGCAGCGTTTCCGTTGCTCATTCTTACCTTTCTCTACAGTCACGAGGCGAAAGCTGTATGCCATTCCAAAAACAAAACATAAAAGAAAAATTCGCATCGACATATTTTCACTATTTTGCGGTACTTGTTGTTTCCAATGACTTAATTCAATCTGGCAACGAAATATTTCACGTGTATCTTCAGGCAAGATGCGGCTTGAAATAACGTACGCTATATTGTCGCGAGCATTTAAATGTGTTCACAGTACACTATAAAAGGGAAGCAAGCTAATTTATCTTCAGATGTCATGCCTGAGACAAATATCCATGAAAGGTCATTTTGATTGTGAAAACACCCTGTGCATGAAGGCGATATTGCTATCTCGAATATTGCACAAATAGACGCGATAACTTCCTTTGTTTCTTCTCAAGATAGCTGAAGAAGTAGTTTCGCGGCTTTGTTAGGCATTACATAAGCGATCAATTCATAAATTTATCTCATTTCTCTGTCACACAGATAAGTTTTCATGTAAATTCGGTGTAAAAAAGCGGATTTTTTAAAATCAGTTATTGTTATATGGTTTAAGTAGCGCATTGTAGAACCCTTATGGTTAGACCGTTAGAAAGGTTACCGGTTATCGACCTTCGTCTAACAAAGTAGATTGCAAACAGCATTGCGCATAAGCCTAACCATGAAAGCACAGGCGTGGAAAAATCCATGAAATGTACATGTGCAATCGTGTTGGTTCCAGCTAAATCAAATAGTTTTAGAACTATACAAGCCGACGGCGACTTACCTTTGATAGCACGAGCAGAAATTCACCAATTTTTTATTCTGTCTTGTTACTTAAAACTTCTCATTAAAAGAATCACGCGAGAGAAGACTTACTATACAATTACTATAAGATCAGTGTCCACAAACAAGCTTTTATAGTTAGTTAAACAGTCTATGTCGTAATTGAAATGAGACCCATTCTATTATTAAATTTCTTTTCTTAGTCTGATAGGTCCGCCTCGTCTAGGAAAAAATATTCACCCAAAGCGTTTTCCATTGTTTTTGACCACCTTCTATCCTTTAGCTTCCCTATCATGAATACCTAATCTGCCCATTTCTTCTTCGTTCGTAACGTCTGTTTCCTGCACAAACATGCCCGTTGAAGTCAGCAATCACCCACCTCTCACCAGTGGTGCTCTGTATCACTTCATCTAGCTCACTCTAGAACTTCGGATTCTCTTCTGATTCACATATTACCTGTGGGCCATAAACACTTACTACATCAAATATTACACCTTTGATTTTTAACTTCAAGCCTCTAGAACATATTAACAAGCTGCTTCTTCACGAAAAATACAACTCCATTTCTCTTCCCATCGGCAGCAAAATAATACAGTTTGAATCCTGCTCTACGAAATTCTATCCGTGTTGTCTTTCCACCAGGTCTCTTAAACTCATTAGATATCTACTTTTCTCCTTTACATCTAGTCCAATTAGTCTCACAGCTCCATCGTTTAAAGCCCTGCACTCAATGCTAAACTTTAGCCTCTCCTCTTCTTTTTCTGCCTGCGAATGCGTCTTCTCCTCTCTTTCGGCATTTTGGCCTGGGAAGGACATCGCCAAACTATTATCCTTTCTAGGTATGAGAGTTTGACAAAGGTCAAATGTGTTCCATCATTGAAGATTATGAGCCAATTGAAATATAAATTGAGGGCGTTTGTAAATAAATATATAAGATGTCATATTAACTTAGAATAATAATCACAACACGCAGATTCCATAAATTCTAAGTTGTATTTACAATTTATAATTGAAATTATTTTTAGTGGCTGAAATTATGTAGAGTTGCCTGAAAATGGGAGTTGCCATTAACGTCAGTCTTAAGGTCTTCATAAGAAAGTCTTTTTCTATAGTCTTTGATCCAAGTTGTACGTAATTACTTTTAGTAGCAGTCGAATGATCGATGTTTGTAAACTTATGTTCCCTACAAAACCAATATTCACTTCAAAATACAAAAGCGCTTAAAATAATCACATGATGTACTTAATAATTCGAATGTCAAAATTAGCAACAAAAATGGCAGAAAGTGGCCACATGACTAATACAAGAATCGGAATTTTCTAACAGAAGAACAGTAGATGTCCATTATTGTCGTTGTTTCTACAACGCATGCGGAGAAATAAAGAAACAGTGATCAACAAAAACTAAATTGTATCACAGGCCGTTTGCTGTAGTATACTATCAATTTTTCTTCCTTCTCATTTACAATTGATAAGTTGATACAAATTACAAAGGCGTAATTATTCAGTGTGCTATAACAAGCTTCACTGTCAAAAATGTCCATGTCCTTAATAGAAATGATATGACGCATTCTAATCACATTTCGTTATATAATGATATCGTTCTTTCTGTCCAAGAATTTGATCTTCCATAAGATTGTTTATATAATTTTTAAACTCTATCCGTATGCAGGTGAAAAAATAGCAAACCATTGATCGAAAGATGCATTAGGGAGACCGTTTGTTGTTAAGTAATAGATATCCCCAAGGTATCTACCATCTAGAAATTCCATCAACTCTTTTGCTTTTGCATTCCGTCCCGTTGGGCTGTCGACGATGACAGAATTCGATCGTGAAAAGCCGTGATCGTTGATATCTTCGAAGACACTTTTTATAAGGGATTTTCCTACTTCGATGTCTTCGCAATAAAGTGGACCAAGTTTGTAACCTTCTTCAGGGAAGAAGGCTAATCTCACAACAACGTAGCCTAAAATTCTTCCATCTTTGTTGAACGCTACTCGGGCATGCGTACCAGGCGAACCTAACCACATTCTCAAAAGTTTTTCTCGTGTGTATCCGAACACTTTGTTGTCATAAACGAGCACGTCGTGCATGTTATTTACATCGATATGATTCAACTGAAAATGGCTTGAATAACCTTGAAGTTTGTCTAAACTTCTTCTTACATTGAGATCGTAAATGCCAACTGGCCATTGACAAACAGCACCAAACATCTTTTTAGAAATTCAACGTGTGAAGCTAGAGCGTACCACACTTTTATTGTACTTCCTGGCTCTTCATCATGGCGTTCTCTCATAACTTGTATAATACTTTCAAAGTAGCCCAGTTTTCGATACTCTTTGTGGATGATGAAAGAGCCGAAATGCATAACGTTTGAGCCATATTTTACTGCGGAAATTGTTGCAACAGGTTTCTTTTGTGACTCCACAACATATATCGAGGCATGCTCGTGTTCTAATAGGCAATCAACATCATTTATACAAGGTCTCCATCCTTCGTTTGCCAAAGTTAACTGGTAAAAGTGTTTAAGTAACGTCGATGTTCTCTTTACCATTCGTAAGTTGATCATCTTGCGCACATATGAATACTTATACGAAACGAATAACTTGACATCCACCTTCCACAGCAAAGACTGTCCACAGCAAAGGCTTCCACCACATGTATTTGACTTCTTTTTTGGCTATCATGTTTCATGAAGACGCATATCTTTTAGAAAACGTTGATCAGACGTCATGACTAACGTTTACAAATTCTATGCAAATGTAATCGATGTTCTGCTTGACCTCTATATGACGTGGATTTTAAAATTTGAAATTTGCCATATTGGTTATGGATTATTGATAAAAATTTTCCGTAAATATATTGCTCATATGCAAAGTCAAATGTCAATTTTTTTTTGTCTGTTATTGGATAATGTCCGTGCAATGAGAAAAATGTTCAAATAGTCATGTTTTTAAACGAGCATATTGACAGACGCATGTGAAAACTGAAATGCACAGCATAGATTCTTTGTATAACACAATGCAATTTTTTCTCACGTCTAAGTTAAACTTCATAAATGCCTAGACTATACAAATGCGATTTGTACACGCTTATTTTTATCGCTTGATATTTCCATTGTGAAAGCAGTATCGTCTCCTAGTCTTGTGACAATTTTGCTTTCTGTAATAAATTCTGGCCTCAACGCCGTTTTTCGGCTTTGAAAGATTGAATGCTTCGACCACATTTAAAAGGAAAGTTTGTTTGTACATAGTTATAGCGTTTGGTGAAAAAACATACTTATAAATAACGTTAACCAGACGTCATTATGACGTTTACAGCGTTTTGGGAATGCAAATGTCATGTGACATAATGTTGCGTACGTGACATAAATTCAACGTAAACAAACAAGTCAAATTTGAAAACCAAGTGCATTTACGTTTCTTTGAAAAACTAACCATCTCTTATCGATACTTGGCCAAATTTTAAAATTTGCTGAGTTACAACTGTTACTGTATAGGTGTGGATTATTGATGTAAGTTTATTGTAAATATGTCTTGGCTATATATAAATATATAACAGCAATGTTAAAGGTCAAATTTTTTGTCGCACATGGCTTGCTCGTGCAATATTCATAGCATAAGTTGATTGCAATATTGATTGCATCTGCAAACTTTCTGTAATAAATTCTGACCTCGACGCCGTTTTTCGGCTTTAAAAGACTGAATGCCTTGACTACATATTTAAGGTAAGTTTTGTTTTTCATAATTTTTATAACGCTTGTTGAAACACCATACGTGTTTGATAAAGTTGACCGGACGTCATTATGAACGCTTACAGCGTCTTGGAAACGCAAACTCCAAGACGCGATTTTTGCGCATGACGTAAATTCGACGTCTATTGAAGAAGACAAATCCAAAAACAAGTGCATTTGTACTTTTTTAAAAACTATCGTTTAACGATATTTGTCAAATTTTAAAAAATTGCTGAGTTTTAACTGTTGCTGTACAGGTGTGTATTATTGATGTAAGTTTATTGTAGCTAAATATTTCTTGGCTACATATAAATATCACAGTATAGGTATTATATAGTATTCTCACTCTCGTCGGAACCTTTGTACTTTTTGTCCTCGCGCATTTTGGCAGTAAGGAAAGAGGAGTGAGATTGCTGAGATTTGTACTACAGAAATGTGATTTTTGCAATTAAACGTCGATATTTTTGCGTTTTTGTCCACCGATTGGCTTTAGCTGAATAAAATAGCTGCTTTGAGGATATATATTGCTTAATTCTATTCTTAGTTCCATATTTTTCTCCAAGCACTTATGATGAAACTACGCAGTATTATCCTCAAAGTAGTTCTTGTACAAAGATAAAGCCGATCGAAAATCGAAAATCAAAATAGCGTGTAAGAAAGTGGATTTTTTAAAATCAGCAATTGTTATAGGGTTTCAATGCTGGTACTGTAGAACACTTAGAAAGGTTATTGGTTTTCGACTTTCGTCTATCAAAGCAGATTGGAAACGAACAAAGCGCATAAAGCATATGAGACCTACATTAGCAATCAAGATACAAGTACAGTCTGAAATACAGACATTAAAAATCCACGAAATTTATAAATACAACCATGTTGGCTCCAGATTAAAATCAAATAGTTTTAGACCTACAAGCCTGGCTACGGCGACTTTGGTAGCTCGAGTAAAAATTCAAGAGTTCATAAATTATTTTTTTATTATTCAATTAAAACGACTCATGAAAAGGATCACGTGAGAGATCATATAATTACTATAAGAACAATAATCAGTGTCAAATAACAAGCTTTAATAGTTAAACTGTCTATATCGTTTTTTAAAATGAGATCCATTCTATTATTACATTTCTTTTCAAAGTCTTGATATTATTGACATTATACTTATATAGACATTTAGGAAGTTTTGTTTATTTGAATCTCCGTAAGTACAGTGCTCAATGCGTAAGAGGAGAGCATAAATATTGATAATAATAAGAAAATACACAAAAACTACAATTTCATCCCGACAAGCACAAGCTTATAATCAAGCACATGCTTTTGTATTCATTTAAATATTATCCCCTGAAGAGTGAGAAATCACGAAACAGGCTTGTCGGGATGAAATTGTAGTTTTTGTGTATTTTCTTCTTATTATCAATATATAGACATTTATGTTTACATTATACTTATATCGACATTTTCATTGTCTTTTCATAATTTATTTAAAATGAGACCCATTCTTTTATTACGTTTTTGTTTTCATTGTCTTATCGCTCCATAACACGATCTTCCGTAAGAATTTACATATAATCATTAAACTTTGTCTGTATGCAGGAGACTACATACAAACCATTGCTCGAAAGATGAATTAGGAAGACCGTTTGTTGTGTGGTAATACATACACCTAAGATATTTACCATCAAGAAACCCAATGTCAGCTCTTGCTCTTGCATTTTTTAGTTGCCGTTCGTTATGATTATTGTGATTATAGACAATCTTGAAAACACTCTAATAAGCGATTTTCCTTCTTCGATTCCTTTGGAATAAAGTGGACCAAGTTTGTAACCTTCTTCATGAAAGAAAGCTAATCTGACAACAACATAGCCTAAAATTCTTCCATCTTTATTAAAAGCTACGCGGGCATGCGTCCCAGGTGAACTTAATCACATTCTCAAAAATTTTGCTCGGGTGTATTTAAACAATTTGTGACTCTCTCTGTCTTCTTATCACATCTCTTACATCTGACATGAATTTTTAACCCTTGTCCTTGGTACCTTAATCCATTGAACATTTTTTTGTCTTTATTTCTCCACTTTTTACTCTCTAAAGTGTCTTGATATCTCTACCTTGCGAATCTGTATAAGGCATTCTCTCTTTTTTCCTACCAAACTAATTATACAAGTCATCGTACCACCTTTGTTTCACCTTCTTTACCACGTTTATTTAACCTTATCATGTTTCTTCTTTCACTCCTTCTTACTCTCTTGTCTTCAGTCCCCTCGTTAACCCACTTTTTTCTGGCAACTTTACGACCTTTTTCTCTGAAAACACTTCTGCACATCTTTATTCCACAACAAGTCTCTTTCATTATTGTTTTTTTCGGTTTTCATCGAGCATGTTGTCTTTGTTCTCCTTATCTTCCTAACAACTTTAACTATCCTAAAAACTGCCATTTTGTGCTGTATGATTACACTCTTACCTGCCCATAGATATAGTAGATTATATCTAGAGATTACTGACGAGCCGCCATATTGCGTGACATCCATGATAAATACAAGATGGCGTGGGAACCGGGCAAAAAACAGAGTCACTATAGGGCAATTGATGTTTTCGCAATTTACTTCTTCTCATTGTTTTCAAACTCTTCCGATGAAGTTTTATTGAAACAAATCTTTATTTCAAGTGTTTTGAAACCATATTGGACAGTTATAATTGAAATACGGGTGAAAATATCGCTTTCGAAATATTGTGTAAATTGGTCGTTATGTTGTCTCAAGTCGTTTGTCCACTAAGAGAAACAGATTTTTTCAGCTTTAACTCCCATACTGATTTGTGGCGCATCGGAATATGTTATATTGACAATTTACAGAAAGATTGGGGAATCAATCTGAATATTTCTGACAAAAAAGCGACTTATTCGAGAAAGCACTCCCACTGTACTCGTACCAGGGATGGCATTTATTCTTTAATCATTTTTTCTTTAATCTTCTTTAATGATTAAAGATTTGAATCAAAACTAAAAATTGTCTTTAGTGTTCCTTATTTATGCTCTTACGTCTGAAATAGTGTTTATCCAATGTCACATTAAAATATTAAATAACAGCGTATTTTCTCCGTGGTTCACTTGTGCATTCACTATGTAATATGAGGTTGTCTTGATGAGAATACAGAGCTTGGTGACTTGTTAAAGTCTCAAGATGGCGGCAGAACAAAGTAAAAAATTTATATTTCATATTTGCATTTTAGCACTATTGAATATTTAGCTCTGGAATATATATTTCCTTCTTGACAATTTGTTGGAAATTTTGTTAAAGTTTTAGTGGTTTTCTCGAAAAGTTTTCTTTAATTGTCTTTAATTGTCTTTAATTGAATTAAAGAATAAAGAAAAAAATTTTTCAAAAAAACCTTCTTTAACCATCCCTGACTCGTACTGATATGTGAGATTCAAACACGTACAGCAAGATTGAGATAGAATGTGCAAATAAAAATGCTGGCTATGGCTGAGATTATTATAAGATATAGCTGTGAATAAAATATATGTGACTTTTATGCTTATCATACTTAGTTATAGTATATGTTTTTATTATGCTATAGCTACAACACCATCTATGATACCAGTTGTTTCCAATGGCAATACAATTTTATAACTACAAATGTCTAAATTGCATCACATTATTAACATGCAACTAATGACTTCTGACAAAAATTGTATCATACTGCTCAGTTGGTTCATTTTATGACACTTACATACAAAGATAAGTAAACTACTGATATTTCTTTGTTCAATACATGACAGCCCCAGCAACTGCCAACTGCTCTGTTGTAAGTGAAAGCATGCTAGCTGAAGAGACACAAAATGTTGATAGGAGAGTTGTAGCATTATTAAACAGTTCCACTCTTTGGCATGATGATGTACTGACCTATATCAGTGGATACATATCCAAGAAAATTACAAGTTGCATCAAGTGTGCTGAATGTGCAACTGCCTTAACCATAGAGAATGATGACCAACCTCTCATACCTGACCACTCATACTGTCATGAAGGTTCATTAAAGTCAAGCTTAACATCTTTCAAGACCTATGGCAAGCTTACAAGTCCATCCTCCTCATTGGTAAAAGTAGTAAAAGCAGCAGATAAAGCCCTTCGATGAAGATTACTTTTCCCATCTTTTTGTATGTATTCAATATCATGTATTTCAATGTGGACGAACAATTATGGGAACTAAAGCAGACGAAATCCGTTTAGTTTGGTAGACAAACGCCTCGAGACAACCAAACGACCAATTTACACAACACTTCGCAAGCGATATTTTCGCCTGTATTCGAATAATAACTGTCTAATATGGCTTCAAAACATTATTAATAACGCTTTGTTTCCAATAAAACTTGATTCGAGAAGTTTGAAAACACTGAAACGAAGTAAACTGCAAAAAACAACAATTGCCTAATACTCGCCTTAAGTTTTTTGCCCGGTTCCCGCGCCATCTTGGATTTATCATGAATGTCACGCTGCCGTCTTAATAAGTCTTATATTACGTCACACTCGTCAGCGATCTAGACCTACTATATCTATGTACCTGCCACTACTTTGCAATCACTAATATCATTGAGATTAAATCTTCATATGTCTATCTCTTCAAGACAGAAATAAATTCACCACATGGCTAATACAAGAATCGGCTTTTTCTAACAAAAGAGCAACACATGGCCATCATGTTTGCTGTCTCTACGACGCATGCGGGTAATAAAGAAGCAATGATCAACAAACACGAATTTCATCACAGGCCGTTTACTGTAGTATAGTAACAATTTTTCCCTTCTCATTTACAATTGATATGTTGATACAAATTACAAAGGCGTAATTATTCAGTGTGCTATAACAAGCTTTACTGTCAAAAATGTTCATGTCCTTTTTTGAAATGATATGACGCATTCTAATCACATTTCGTTATATAATGATATCGTTCTTTTTGTCCAAGAATTTGATCTTCCATAAGATTGTCTATATAATTTTTAAACTCTATCCGTATGCAGGTGAAAAAATAGCAAACCATTGATCGAAAGATGCATTAGGGAGACGGTTTGTTGTTGAATAATAGGTATTCCCAAGATATTTACCATCCAGAAATTCCATCAACTCTTTTGCTTTTGCATTCCGTCCCGTTGGGCTGTCAACGATGACAGAATTCGATCGTGAAAAGCCGTGATCGTTGATATCTTCGAAAACACTTTTTATAAGGGATTTTCCTACTTCGATGTCTTCGCAATAAAGTGGACCAAGTTTGTAACCTTCTTCAGGGAAGAAGGCTAATCTCACAACAACGTAGCCTAAAATTCTTCCATCTTGGCTAAACGCTACTTGGGCATGAGTACCAGGTGAACCTAACCACATTCTCAAGAGTTTTGCTCGTTTGTATCCGAACACTTTATTGTCATAAACTAGCACGTCATGCATGTTATTTACATCGATATGATTCAACTGAAAATGGCTTGAATAACCTTGAAGTTTGTCTAAACTTCTTCTTACATTGAGATCGTAAATGCCAACTGGCCATTGACAAACAGCACCAAACATCTTCTTTTGAAATTCAACGTGTGAAGCTAGAGCGTACCACACTTTTATTGTACTTGCTGGCTTTTCATCATGGCGTTCTCTCATAACTTGTAAAATACGTTTGGCGTAGTCCAGATCTCGATACTCTTTGTGGATGATGAAAGATCCCAAATGCATAACGTTTGAGCCATATTTTACTGCGGAAATTGTTGCGACAGGTTTCTTTGTGACTCCACAACATATATCGAGGCTTGCTCGTGTTCTAATAGGCAATCAACATCATTTATACCAGGTCTCCATCCTTCGTTTGCCAAAGTTAACTGGTAAAAGTGTTTAAGTAACGTCGATGTTCTCTTTACCATTCGTAAGTTGATCATCTTGCGCACATATGAATACTTATACGAAACGAATAACTTGACATCCACCTTCCACAGCAAATACTGTTTCATGAAGACGCATATGTTTTAGAAAACGTTGATCAGACGTCATGACTAACGTTTACAACTTTCATGCAAATGTAATCGATGTTCTGCTTGACCTCTATATGACGTGGACAAAAATTAAAGAAGAATAGTGCACTTTCGTATACGTTTTCTGAAGAACTTCTCGTCGTTGGTCGATATTTGCCATATTTAAAAATTGCCATGCTGGTTATAGATTATTGATAAAAATTTTCCGTAAATATATTGATCATATGCAAAGACAAATGTCAATTTTTTCTTGTCTGTTATTGGATGATGTCTGTGCAATTAGAAAAATATTCAAGTAGTCATGTCATTAAATGAGCAAGTCTAGTTTGCATGCCCTTTTAAGATTTCACTTTAGCCTTATATAACAAAGACTGCTGTGAGACTGCTGTGCTTATATAACAAAGACTGCTGTTATTATGTAACAAAGACTGCTGTGAGAAAAATAACAACATATTGATACACGCATGTGAAAACTGAAATGCACAGCATAGATTCTTTGTATAACACAATGCAATTTTTTTCTTCACGTCTAAATTCAGCTTCATAAATGCCTGGACAATACAAATGTGATTTGTTCACGTTAATTTTTCTCGCATAATAATTCCATTGTGAAAGCAGCATCGTCTCCTAATCTTGTGACAATTTTGCTTTCTGTAATAAATTCTGGCCTCAACGCCGTTTTTGGCTTTAAAAGATTGAATGCCTCGACCACATATTTAAGGCAAGTTTTGTTTTCATAATTTTATAACGTTTGTTGAAACACCATACGTGTTTGATAAGGTTTGACCGGAAGTCATTATGAACGTTTACAGCGTCTTGGAAACGCAAATTCCAAGACGCGATGTTGCGCATGACGTAAATTCGACGTCTATTGAAGAAGACAAATCCAAAAACAAGTGCATTTGTACTTTGTTAAAAACTATCGTTTAACAATATTTGTCGAATTTTAAAAAGTTGCTGAGTTTTAACTGTTGCTGTACAGGTGTGTATTGTTGATGTAAGTTTATTGTAGTTAAATACTTCTTGGCTACATATAAATATCACAGTATAGGTATTATATAATGTACTCACTCTCGTCGGAACCTTTGAACTTTTTTGTCCTCGCGCATTTTGACTCTCTCTGTCTTCTTATCACATCTCTTGCATCTGAAATGAATTTTTAACCCTCGTCCTTGATGCCTTAATCTATTGTCTTTATTTCTCCACTTTCTACTCTCTAAAGTGTCTTGATATCTCTACCTTGCAAATCTGTATAAGGCATTCTCTCTTTTTTCCTACCAAACTAATTATACAAGTCATCGTACCACCTTTGTTTCACCTTCTTTACCACGTTTATTTAACCTTATCATGTTTCTTCTTTCACTCCTTCTTACTCTCTTGTCTTCAGTCCTCTCGTTAACCCACTTTTTTCTGGCAATTTTACGACCTTTTTCTCTGAAAACACTTCTGCACATCTTTATTCCACAACAAGTCTCTTTCATTATTGTTTTTTTCGGTTTTCATCGAGCATGTTGTCTTTGTTCTCCTTATCTTCCTAACAACTTTAACTATCCTAAAAACTGCCATTTTGTGCTGTATGATTACACTCTTACCTGCCACTACTTTGCAATCACTAATATCATTGAGATTAAATCTTCATTGGTCTATCTCTTGAAGACAGAAATAAACTCATCACATGGCTAATACAAGAATCAGCATTTTCTAACAAAAGAACAACACATGGCCATCATGTTTGCTGTCTCTACGACGCATGCGGGGTAATAAAGAAGCAATGATCAACAAACACGAATTTCATGACAGGCCGTTTACTGTAGTATAGTAACAATTTTTCTTCCTTCTCATTTACAATTGATATGTTGAAACAAATTACAAAGGCGTAATTATTCAGTGTGCTATAACAAGCTTTACTGTCAAAAAATGTTCATGTCCTTAATTGAAATGATATGACGCATTCTAATCACATTTCGTTGTATAATGATATCGTTCTTTTTGTCCAAGAATTTGATCTTCCATAAGATTGTTTATATAATTTTTAAACTCTATCCGTATGCAGGTGAAAAAATAGCAAACCATTGATGGAAAGATGCATTAGGGAGACCGTTTGTTGTTAAGTAATAGATATCCCCAAGGTATCTGCTATCTAGAAATTCCATCAACTCTTTTGCTTTTGCATTCCGTCCCTTTGGGCTGTCGACGATGACAGAATTTGATTGTGAAAAGCCGTGATCGTTGATATCTTTGAAAACACTTTTTATAAGGGATTTTACTACTTCAATGTATTCGCAGTTTGTAACCTTCAGAACAATTTTGTAAGCTTCGTCATGAAAGAAAGCTAATATGACAAAAACGTAGCCTAAAATTCTCCATCTTTATTGAAAGCTACTCGGGCATGCCACCCGTTGAACCTAACCACATTCTCAAAAGTTTGCTCGTTTGTATCCGAACACTATGCTGTCATAAACTAACACGTCATGTTTTTTATTTTTATTGATTTGATTCACCTAAAAGTGGCTTGAATAACCTTGAAATTTATCTAAACTTCTTGTTGTATTGAGATCGTAAATGCCAACTGGCCATTGACAAACAGCACCAAACATTTTTCTTAGGAACTCTACTTGTGAAGCTGCAGCGTATCACACTTTTATTGTACTTACCGGCTCTTCATCATCTTGTTCCAGTATAGCTTTAGGAATATGCCTCCCGAAGCCCAGGTTTCGATAGTTATCGTGGAGAATGAAAGAACCCAATTGTAAAAAGCTTGAGCCATATTTTAGGGCTGACAATGTTGCAAAGGGTTTTTTTGTGACTCCGCAACATACAGCGAGGCTTGTTTGTGTTCTAATGGGCATTCAACATCATCTATACAAGGTCCCCATCCTTCGTTTGTCAGAGTAATCTGGTAAAATGTTTAAGTAACGTCGATGTTTTTTTAGCATTCGTAAACTGATCATCTTGCGCTTAGATGAATTGTTATATGAAACGAATAACATGATATCCACTCTCCACATTCAGTAAACACTGATTGCCTTCACCATATATATTTAAGTTGTTCTAATTATTATCATGTTTCGTGAAGACACATATGTTTTAGAAAACATTCACCAGACGTCATTTTTTAACGTTTACAACTTTCATGCAAATGTATCGATGGAAATCAGGAAATGCCAATATCATGACACGAAAATGGGTATGATATAAATTCGTTGTCAATAAACTGCTGAAAAAGAACTTGTGCTGTATAGGTATGAATTATTGATGTAAATAAAGTTCATTGTAAGTATATCTTAGCTATATATGAATATATAGTTGCGCTGCTACAATGTTAAATGTCATTTTCTTTGATGCACATTGGATTCTCGTGCAATATTCATCAGAACATGCAAAAACCAGAAATATCCTATTCTGAAACAAATAAGCTCTTATCTCTAAAATCTTATTGTGATGCATTTGGTAATGCAAATGACCACAGCTACATGTTGGGGCAAGACGTCAAAATATGATACTTACAAGTTTCAAGCCATCCTCCCATTTGTTTTCTTTCTCAGGCTTTCCCGATTCCTGATTAGATTTTAAAACTGGCCATCAAATTTTACATTGTTTGAACAAATCGACTTGGACGTCAACAAGATCAATGTTCTGGAGGAAGGCTTTTTGCTGGTCACTGTGACAGCAAGTTAATTGGTGAACGATCATATTTAATTTTAAACATGATTGTCTGTATAGACTACAGTCACTGGCAAAGAGATTGTTAGCGCTAGTTGCATAGAAAGAAGTTAACAAAAAAGTTGGAAAATAATTTACTACTCTTTCTAAAGATCATACGCCAGGCTACAAAACAAAATGATAATATCTGAAAGCATGTGTAGCGTTTGACCGTATTTGAGCTTACAATATAGTTTCAAAAACTTTAAAATGTGAGCGTGTTTTATGTAATTTTCCACAGAAGTAGCTAATTCCATTCCCATTTTAGTTGAAAATGTTTTATATTTTCAAAATTGCACATTTAATGTCTACCGTTACCATTTTGTGTTGGAAAACTCCTCTCAGCTTTCCAGTTGCTGGTTCAACCACACTTTGGGGACTGTATCTTTCAACACATTTAATGAAGTCACTCACAAAGTCTTGCTACAAAATCTACTACATCAAATTATTTACATCTATTTTTACTAATTGTTTCGTACATCAAACCCTTAATTAGGAACCTGCGGGTGAATCACCAGGAAGTTTTGAGTGCATACTATACCTAACGGAACTGATATCTAAAATTTCTGCACGTAAAGCTCTTATTTACAATAGTGTTAATTTAAATAGTTCTTTCCCAGTCATGCAATCTAAATTACACAAAACCTAAAATCATTTATAAGGAGTTCCACAATATTCTGCATGACAGTGTAGAAGCACATTAAAAGGCAATATACATACTAAACGAGGGATCGAATATTTTTAATTTGAAAGCTTTTATCCAAAAACAACCATGGAAGGTGCGTATGCAGTGAACGATTATATGGACAGCAGATGAGACTGTACTCCAAAGTCATCATCAGAGAAATATCAATATGAATCCTGGATTCATATTATTGAGATGAGACGCGCTTGCATAATAATGCGATGAATGGAAGTTTGTAAAAAGGCTTATGATAGAGGTCTCAAAAGTCTCAAAAATACCATTTTCAGAAGAATGTTTATGCCAACAAAAAGAAGATAGCTGTTTGATTTGACTTCTCTACAGTTAAACTTAATGTAAGAATGTTAAAAATATATTATGAAATATATAATGAGGTGTTTGTTCGGCTGAAATGGAAGGGACCACAAAATGAAAACTTGAATGAGGTCGAACGGTAATTTATCTCGTTAGATGTAAAGGCAACCCCGCAGCCGAACTGAAAAAACATGACAAACATCAATGTCAATGAAGAAATGGAATAAATTGGAAGAACGTCAAATCTTATATTCAGTTGATTGAAAATAAAAGAATATACACGAGAAATGTGTTATATTTGTTATTTAGATTCACAATGTTTGGTTTCAAACGTGCTCTTTTCCTTCATCATCGTTTCCTTTCCAGAATTTGTCAGCCACACAAAAAGAATTGAAAAAAATTGCAATTGGCAAGTAAGATCATGTTTGCCAAAGTTAAAATTCACTACCGTGCACACTGGCTTTTCACCAGAACAAAGGGAATATCTGTTCCGGAGACGTGAACTTTTTAATTCGCATTTTTCGTATAGAATGTACTGGAGGACATGCCTCTTGTATATTTAATAATGTGGCTTTGGAATGAGCTTCAAGATTAACCTAACTGCATTATACATATATATCTTACTTTTGCATCTATTATTAAGGTTTCTAGTGTTATCAAATATACAATGTTCTCGCTCGAAAACAGTATCTTCCACTTGATTGTTTATCTCATCAAAACTTAACCGAATAACGATGACAAAAGAGCGAACCACTGATTGAAAGATGAATTAGGGAGATCATTTGTTGTTTGATAGTACGTACATCCGAGATGTTTACCTTCGAGGGATTCCATCAATTCTTTTGCTTTCGGATTCCGTCCCGTTGGGCTGTCGATAATGACAGAATTTGAATGTGAAAAGCCGTGATCGTGGACATCTTTGAAAACACTTTTTATAAGGGATTTTCCTACTTCGATGTTGTCGCAATAAAGTGGACCAAGTTTGTAACCTTCTGTGGGGAAGAAAGCCAATCTTACAACTACGTAGCCTAAAATCTTCCCATCTTTACTGAAAGCTACACGAGCATGCGTACCAGGTGAGCTTATCCACTTTCTTAAAAATCTTTCTCGTGGGTATCCGAACACTTTGTTGTCATAAGCTATAACGTCATTTATGTTATTTTCATTGATTTGATTTAAATGAAAATGCGTTGAATAACTTTGAAGTTTTTCTAAACTTCTTGTCACATTAAGATCATAAATATCAACAGGCCATTGATAAACCGCACCGTAATTCTTGTTATAGAATTTAGCCATTAAACCTGTTGCGTACCACACCTTGTTAATGGCCGATGACTCATTATGGCGTTGCCATATTGCTTGAAAAATACGTTTGCCGTAACCCAGGTTTCGAAAATCTTTTGGGATGATTAAAGATCCAACTTGGTTAACTTCTGAGCCATATTTTACAACAGACATTGTTGCGAAAGGTTTCCTTTGGAACTCCACAACATAAAACCAAGCTTTCTCGTGCTCTAAGAAACAATCGACATCGTTTACACAAGGTCTCCATCCTTCGTTTGCCAGAGTAATCTGAAAAAAGTGTTTAAGCAACGTCAATGTTTTGTTTACCGTTCGTATTCGCATCATCCTGAGAATTTGTGAGTTATACGAAACGTTATCTTTGGAAGTTCACTCGAAGAATGATTTTATCAAGCAGGTAATTTGTTATATGCATGACTATGAGTCATGTGACAAGAGGAGCTATTTAACCTATAATGACGTTAAGGAAGTTTACATACACCAACCGCGAAGCATGACGTCAAACTTGTTGTTCATGTATTTTTTGTTGTAGATTTGCAATGCATGGTGTAAAGATTTAGTACAAAAGGAGACTGACAAATTCATTCCGGAGGTATTCTGGTTAGATACATATTGAAGCAAAGGTCATTCGAATGCAGTCGTGTGACCTTGTCAGTGTCTCAGAAAAGTTGTATTGAACTCTTCCATATCAATTAAAATATATTATTTACTTTATTTCAATTGCTGACTAGTTTAATGTTCGCTATCTCTTGTTATGAGAAACGTAACAATTGAAGAACGTTTGTTGTGTCATAATCATAGAACACGACCTCTAGCTACGCCACTGATTATCAAACTTATTGAATGCTCAATTACACTGAACCGAGTTCAAGAGTACACGTTTTACATCCCTTTCAAAAAAAGTGTCGATTAAAGTTTTGCTTCTCATCGATATAATTCTTTAAAAAAAATTATCGAAAATGAGTACATGAGTATATTTTCCGACTGAAGAATTTAATCGATGGTCAATATATTTGCCAAATTAAAAAATCACTGAACTTAATTAGACCTCTTGCTGCAATAATGAATATCAATGAAATGACAATCAAAACCACAACCATTCAAGCTTTTTTAATCAAAAATTTGTCGTCATGGTGATAAGCTGAAGCAAGGAAAGGATGCATTTAGACCACTGTCACAGGAAATATGACCCTCCGCCCATAAATTTTCTCTCCCTCAATTGAAAGACGTAATACAAAATTTAAAGGTAAAAACTTTGTGTTTCTTATTTTAAATAACTAAGTGAATATTTACCAAAGCTGGTTAGTTCCTTTTATTTCGTTTGAGCACATAAGTTGCAAAGTAGTTCATTGTTAGTGTCGACTGTCTACTGAAGCAGTTTTTGAAACAGGAGGGAACGCGAAGATAACTTGCTGAATGTTTTGCAATGCAGACTGTCTTTGTGAAACGTTTTGGTGTCATTCATTCGATCCTTTGCATGTTTGCGGATTGTTTTTCTGAGTCACTAATTTTACAGCCACCTGCTCCTTGTTAGACGCCTAAATAAAGAAATTTTTGCCTACGCATGACGTCATCGCCAATGTGTGATTGTTTTTCTGACTGGTGTGATAATATTTGAATAATTAAAACTTATATGTTTGTATAGATTGCAATATCTTAGATCACTTGTGATCTAGGTTTTAAAAAAAAATTTCACCACAGTGGCGTAGGAAGTACTTTAAGTTCGAGGGGCCTTAAACTTCAAGGGCACTTGCTGGTGAAAAGCTATTTGACGTTGACATGTGTTTTTTTGGTGTACCATGCTAATGATTCATAGACACCAGTATCATAGCTCTTTATAGTTTAAATTTTGACCTTAATCTGCATTCTGTTTCAAAAAATTTTTCTGTATATGTCTTATTACAAATCGAATCTTTTAATTGTTTGTTCATCTCGAGCAAAGTATTACATACTGTTTTTCAATGGAGCACATGATAGTTATAAGGAAGTGATTAAATGCCTTTCATGCAGGGCCAATCAGTGGGGATATTGAGTTTCTATGACACTAAAGAAACCTTGTCGTCCTTTTATACATACACAATTTTGATGATTCTTCAATGCATTATCAGTTTGCACCATTGAAAAAAGTTCTTTCCAGTGATTTCTCTCAAGATTATGTTGCGTGTTGTTGTGATTCCTGGTGTGCATGTTACGTCACGACAGTCATGTTGGTGTTTCAATACAAAAGAATATTTTGTTAATGCCATTATTGGCACCAGCCGGCGTGGGCGAGCCACATTGTTGGTTTGATGCAATCCAAGAATACAGAAGTGGCCCACTCTTTTTCTGGAATTCTTTTACCTTGATTAGGTCATCTAACTATCCTATCTAAAGCACGTTCTTACCATCACAGAATCATCCCACTATAAACACAACTTCAAACTTAATACCTGTTCACTTAGCGTTCTTTGTACAAAACAAGTGAAATTTTTACTTATACAATAAAACTTGATCCCACTGCTTCACATTCCAAATTAGTAGTATTTGTGCTCACAACCATGAACAATCGCTCCTTTTTCTTTGTGGGACGAAGTATTGGCTTCGCTATACTAGCAGTGGTATAATTTTTGCGGTGAATGCACGTTTTTTATGTTGATTTAAATTTGAATTGAATTGCTGCATTTGCTTAGAATGAGGGCATTTTCTCTCAACATAGAGCTCATTAAAACCCCTTTTCACAAATGAAGAAGGACACTTCAACTCAAAGAAAAAGGGCACTTTTTGTCTGGTTTTCAAAGTTGGATGGACCTTGGCCTCCTTGACAATCCGGTTGCTACGTCATTGTTTCAACATTTCTCTTATTCTTTATTACACGCGTGAAAAATAGCATTTCGTGCAACGCAGAGTCATCACCAAAGTGTGATAGTTATGCTGAATGGTTTGATAACATTTGACTAAATTTATAGATCTTAATGAATTGTAATATCTTGGAATTTTGGTTTTGAAAAAGTTTCACTGTTTTTTTTGAGATAAAATTAAAATTTTGTTAGGGTCCTAAGGGGGGCGGCAGATATCTTAGGAAACATGGCCCCCGGAAACAATTTTCTTTGGGGGGACAAAATGCAGATTGCTCGTGATTGAGTAACGAAACCTGAGTATTTAGCAATGAAAATTGTAAGTAATCGATTTTTTGTATTGAACCAGATAAATAAACAATGAAATTTCACAATTCTTTTTCGAAAAGTAACGATATCTCTAAATAAAATCCCGGATGTTGATTTGTGGATGCAGCCTTACACCAAGTTCACTCTTATATTAACTGACACATTTCTATTACAACACCAAACAGGCAAACACGTGTGCAAGTGCAATGGTGTGACTTCGGTGTGTCACCACTGGTGTTGTTTGTCGTTTGTAAAATTGTCAATACATTGCTTGGTTTAAATTAGAGTATTAATTAAACAACCGTGTGTGCTTGTGTATAAAAAATTCGTTGGAACAAAATTATGGCGTCGAGCAGCCCTTTGGTAGATGCAAAAGAACGTTTGTCCGAAGAATATAAGGTTTGGAAGGTGCACCATCCAAAGGTATTTTATTTAAGGACAGATAGAGATAGTATGTTTTCAGTTTTCACGTATAACGTCTAACGTAACTGTGGATTTGCAAATTTTTTGAAATATTAGTGTTTGTAATATAATGCTTTACTCTGGTTTTTATTTTAACCAAAGAAATTGTCATTTTAATGAAAATCTGCAAACTTTGATTTTGATTTTGTCTATCGAAGGATTATCATCCAGTCTTCTTTGGTGCTTATTGACCAAAGAAATGTTTCTTTTGTTGATCATTAGTGGGATCCAAAATGCACTTTTTTCCCAAAGTCACATAATCACATCACAATATGGGGAGGCACTAGGGGTGAGGGGAGAGGACTGAGCCCAACAATAAATTATGATAGGCAAAAAATCTTCCCCTAAGTAGCACAAATCACACATTTGGTAATGTAACTGTCATACTTAATAATGACAATTTGATAGTTGTACTGTACTTGTCCTTGCAGATATGTATTATATCTTTTTGATTTTTTGTTCTGAGTAGGATATTATGGGGAAATATTTTGCCTTTGGGACAAGCCCCTTCAATATATTAAAGTGCAGAGTGGAACCTTATGATATGACACAGTCATTAATGCGTTGTGTTGTTAAACATGTAGTTAAATTGTTTTAAATTGTTGAACTGATGAAGATTTGTCAACTATATTCTTCACGTGTCTTCATGTTGTTTATATCTTGGCTTTTGCTTTGAAAAGGGCTTCATAGCTGAGCCACAAAAAGATGAAGGAGGCATTCTAGATTTACTTCACTGGAAATGTGGTGAGAAATGTTTTTGCCATGTATCAAATAATTGAGGATTAACAAAAACTTGAGGATTTCTTAATTTTAATAAGTACATCAAAGTTCTCTATGTTTGTGAAATCTGCCATTTGCAATTAAAAATTCAAGTTATCAGCTTATTTTTGAGTTTAATATATGTCTATACTATTTATTTAAACTTTTCTGAAAATTATCTTCAATGTAATTTTTACTGGAAACTCTAAAATTTTAATTGAAAACTTTTTTATAGCAATCCCAGGGATGGACAAGGTACAATCTTTGCACATGGTTCGAACAATTTTAAATGAATTTTACCATTTCCCATACCAATATTATTATTGAAAATGCAAAAGGTGACAAAATTACACCATTTTCCCATTCTATTAACTGCTAAATATTCTTTTTATGTAGACCCCATGGGCTGGAGGGTCTTACAAGCTTACAGTCAATTTTCCCAATGATTATCCATATTCGCCACCAAAATGTAAGCAGTGTATGTGCCAAAGAAGTTGAATAGGTTTATTGCAAGTTATGTTGTCTGTCTCTCTGTTCATTTGGCTATTTAAGTTAGAGCTTTAGCCTCAAAAGATAAAATTATTGACTTATTATTTTATGTTATAACAAGTATGAAAGCACATGTTGTCTGTTTCTTTGTACAATTTGCTATTTAATTGAGGTATAGCTTTAAGCTCAAAAGGTGAAATTTTTGACCTATTATTGTATGTTATAAAAAGTATGAAAGCTCGTAATGATTTATCAAATTTACCGCTCTATATGACTCATTAAGTTAAGTTGTAGTAGGAGTAATGATTGAATCTTTCAATTTAGCAGAAAAAATATGGAAATTTTGTTCAACGTTTTGGAAATTTGACGGGCTTCGTCTCCTTTTGAAAATCTTACGCACTTTCAATTTTAGCTTATAGTACTTCTAAAAAATTAATGCCAATGTATGATGTATGTATACTACCTACATATGCATTACTAATGGCACTAAGAAGAGCGGGTCAAAACAAAGCTAAACCAAATGCCAAAACATTGAAATAAACGTTCGGAACGTCCATTCGGACAAATATTCAAAATTCATTTCAAAAACCAGGTGAACTCGACAATTAATCGATATTTATAGGCAAGTTTTGTCCTCCTATCTTTCATCCAAATGTTTTTCCATCCGGAACCGTTAGCCTTTCTCTCATTGATAAGGAGCATGGATGGAAACCACAGACGACCCTGAAGGAGGTGATGATTTTTTAGTTACGTTACTTTTCTACATTGTAGCTACGGATATTCAGTACATTTTTACTTATTTTCCGAAACAAACTATAGATGTCTCAAAGTAGCTACCAATGCATCAAAAGAAGAAACGTAATACATGCTTTTACCCTTTAGGTCTTGGTGGGTATTCAGTTGCTTTTGAGCGATCCCAATTTTGACAACCCTGCTCAGGCTGAAGCGTCCGCAGTGTATTTGTAAGTGTCTTTCATATGTATTTTTCAAAAACATTTCTTGGTACTGTCTGACGATAAAATTTTTGCAATTGTTTTGTTTTGTCGACAACGACTGGTGCGGTGGAAGTGATTTTAGAAATAGGCATCTTCCACCATTCTTTTGCTCAGCCAGCCAGCAAGTTTACTCATTTTGCGTAAATATTTCGCAGTGTTTATTCCCCGTAAAAAAAAATGGAGTACCATAAACAATTTGAAATTTACATGTAGCACAACCTCACTGCTACTGCCCGCTCTCCATGACCACTGCAAGAAAAACCAACCCATCGGAAACGATCAGTGTGCCAATCAAGTGTGAAATAAGTCAGCAAACATACGTACTCCCGTGCACCTGTCAGTTATGAGAAATTTTAGAATTTCTACCGACAACTCCCACAAAAAAGCCTAAACAGAAGAAAGCCCAAAGAAGTCAGCTCTTGTGCCTATACTGCTGAATTTACCGTGTATTTTTATTTATCTGCAGCAAGTACTCTAAAATATGAAGCGATTGCAACGTACATTACAGAGGAATTTCTTTTGTTTTAGCAACAGTCCCTCTGATTACGAAAATCGTGTCGTTTGTCAAGCTAAGGAAATGGCTTTAAAATGAATGGACAAAAAAGACAGGATTTTTTAAATATTCAACAAATTCTACATATATATGAATAAAACATCGATGGGTTTGTCTTCATGAAATTTTCCAAAGCATGATTGCAAAGAACTTTGGTTAGCTACTACTTTGCGGATGTTTGCCTCGATTTTGTAAGTTGCAGTAGGAAAGCGAACTTTTGTAAAAGTAAACTTGTAAACCTTTATGGAATGAAACCTTCCCCATATACATACACATGATATTATATACATTAGTTACTTCAACATTATTAGTTACTTCAACAAGACGTACGAGAAACTTTTCTCTTTCGCACATTTTTTGCCAATTTGAACGCTTTTGACGAGTTAAGTTGTTTTCCTTTTCTCTGTCTTTGTTTCTTTGTCTTTTATTGTCTGTTAATTGATAGCATATTTCTTTAACACTCATATCTTCTTAGTATTGGTGCCACGCTATGCGAACACCTCCTGACCATGATTCAGGAATTGTTGTATTTTATTGACTATGAATCTGGCCTTACGTTCTGCATGGTTTTTATTATTTTTGAATCAAGCATGTTTTGTTTTGTTTTGTTTAGTTTAGTTTTAGTGTAGCTTTTAGCAGTGTTGTTTAGTTTTACTTTGACTTTCAAGTACGTTCCTGTTCTTCTCAAATGTTAAAATCACTTTACTTTAAAAGGTGTCTCCTGGAAGCTTCATTATGTCTTTTGACAAATACTCAAACAGGTCATATCTTCGCCCTTTGGGATTTTGAAAACTGCATGTCACGACCTTCGAACTTGTACAGCTGTCCTTTATTCATCCAGTATATGCTCTATAAATTCTCGGAATGTAAAAATGATTCTTTGGTTTTAGTATTGTTGCACATACTAAAACCAAATGGGAGGGGAGGGGATCGGTAGTTAACTTGCCCAAATTTTTTACGTATTAAAGTGTCATTTGATTTGTGATAGTTTACAATCACATACCGGTTTTGTGTTTTAAATCAATTGGTCAAGTAAACTGACATCCGTAGTTACCGATTTCGAAGTGGGCCGGTTGCTAGCTCCGAGCACCAAAGGAGTGAGATTGAGATTATCTTAAGTCCTATTCACACGACATAAACTAACCCAGGTTTAACCTAGGTTAAACTTAACCTACCTCTTGAGGTGGGTTGAGTTAAACCTAGGTTAAACCTGGGTTAGCAGTGTTTACACGCAAAAAATTCAACCTGGATTAAACCTGGGTTAAACTTAACCTACCTCTTGAGATGGGTTGAGTTAAACCCAGGTTTGTTTATGTCGTATGTGCATCTTTATGTCTTTATGCATCTTATGGTTCACCCCCCGGGAAAATTTTTGATTTCTCAGAATTGTAAATCATTATTTACGGCATTTTGAGGACACTTATAAGTTGCACTTAAACACAAAAGAATTCTTAAAATAACAGTGGATTTTCGAAAACAGTTTATTAATTTCTGCTTTACTCAACCAACTACCTCATATTGCTTAAAGAGTCACTAAAACTTATAAATATATTCCTGTTTTCTGAAAACTTTTGATTAAAATACTTATGCAGAATGTTATACCATTAACACTTCGCAACTGCAGGAATTCTGTTCGGCTAATTGATATATTCAATTTCCTGTTCTGTTTGTTTTATTTGTTTGTGGTTGGTACAAGTATTACCCGACAGAGGGCAATTATTATCATGTACATGCTTCACCTGCAGTGCATGCAAAGTACATAGTTTTTACAGTTCAACGTTTTGGATACGATGTTATTTCCCACCTTATGTGATCAGGAATGTTAAGCCGGTAAGCAGTTGCCTAGACGACGCGATTTTCTTTCGAAATTTGACTAGTATTTTAAACTTCGTGTGTTAATGACCGGGACGTTCCAGTTTCATGTGTTAACGCGCTATTCCATTAAAAAGACATTTAAACGATGGAGGAGGATAGCTGCCCTATCATATTGATGACTGTTCTTGCCAGGTGCTTGGCTTTGCCATGCATAATTTTTTCTGCTCGTCTGCATTTGTGGTATGTGAACCTATCGAGTCGAGACAGAGCTCGGCTATTTATGCATCATCAAGACAAACTGATACAACTTGTCAATGGTAGTATAGGCGTATAGTTAGTTCATTTCGTTGTTTATATGTATCGCCGATGTAGACTTGACGATGTTCAATGTGTTTTAAATACTGTTCAAATTGTTGAGCTAAATATTGAGAAGATATCAGACAGTGAGGGATTTTATACAGAATCCATCTGTATAAGGACTATATTACGTACAATACAAGTAAGTATTGCCATGTTATTGCTAAATTTCCTAACTTTTTTCTCTTGATAGTACTCAGGTCACTCAGATAACGTAACGAGTAAGGCTTTATTATACAGTACAAGATCGGACATATTTTCTGCATGCTCTCAGTGCACGCATGTGTTTTATAATATACGACCATATACCTATGTGTAATGTCATGTTACATATATATTTAAATTTTTATATTTACATCTGTTTTATTTGTGACAATTACTATATACCTAACGCCACACATACGTTGCCCGTTTTGAATGAAGGAAAGTTTTATCTAACTTGATATTTATTGACATTTAAACGTTGGCAGGTTTATGGAACTCGATGGCCACGTAAACACACAGACAACAAATTTGCAAATTACATATTAATTTACATATTTGGGCGATTTTTTTTCCTGGATCTAGTGAAATGTGTTTGATGAGGTTGACCTTCGTTTTTCCAATGGCTTTCTTCAAATTTTGGTCCTGCTATGTAAATTTCAACGCATTACTGTTCATTTCTTTAGAAGTGTATTGTTTTTGCAGTGGGTAAACACAGAAAAATTCGCATAGCAGGATCTAATGTGCGGGCTGCCAACGCCAATTTCAATTATTTCCTTTTTATAAGAGCCTATTCTAAGATCTTGAGTTCGTAATATTAAGGGACCGCGGGGCGATTGACAATTGTTGGCTCGTATTTATATACGCATGTCATAATCCGTTGAAAATACGGCATATAATGCATATATGAATAATAGCCCCCAACTATCGATCTTCCGCGGTCCTTGATATTGAAGGATCATGCTTGACCTATGGCAAATTCATTACGGCAAATACTCCAATTCTAGCCTGAAAAGTTAAAGACAATGACTTGTGATGAAATTATTATTACAATATCATCATCATTAAGTTATTGAATTATCTTTACATCACTTAAACTAATGATATCAAATATGATGGCATTGTGGCGAATTAATCTTACCCTAAAACTCTTAAACATACTTCGGTGTACCTAAAATGTCCTGTCATGAATTTTTGAAGTTTGCAACAATGCTATTGATCCCTTAGACAAAGCGTTTTCTCAATAACGTTACTTTTAGTTTAGGAATGGCCAATCTCCTAATACCAGTGTTGGTGATCTTTTGGTGGGTTGCGAACGCCTTAACTTCGGTGTTTTCCAAAATTGAAATGTCGAATAAGGAGCAATCAACGATTGAGATGAAATGGCTCGACTTGACATTCCTACAGTTGTTTCTTGGTTGCATTTTCTCCGCGTTTTCATTAATCGTCTTTCAGGGTAGATCGTTAAGCTTAAAGAACGTCAACAGTTATCATAGTATTCTGGCTATCATTGGCAATATTGTCGGCCATCTTGCTGTCAATGTATCCTATACATTCGTTAGCTCCAGTGCCACTCAGGTGGTTAAGTCTTGCGAACCAATGTTTACGTTTTTCTTTCTTCTTTGTTTGCAACAAACTAAAAACAGCGGAAAGGAGCGCATGACGGCTGACGTATTCATGTCGATAGTGCTCATGTCACTTGGAACGGCGCTATTTGTGATGTGGGATATCACGTTTAACATTTACGGAATTGCAGCTGCCGTTGTATCAAACATTGCCTTTCCACTTCGAAACATCGCTTTGAAGAGAGCATCGATGTACGATGGTCCATTTGAAAAGTACTTAAATTTGTCATTTTATGGTACACTTGGGCTTTTCCCTCTCCTATTTTTAAAATTCCTCCTGGGAATAAAATCATTTGAATTTTCATATAATGGAATACTATCCGCTACATTTCACGGATTATACAACCTGGCATCGATCTCGGTCCTTCAATCTGTCGCACAACTCAATCATTCCATCCTGAACTTTTCCAAGCGTTTACTCGTCATTACACTTAATATCAAGTACTTCAGGCTTCTAATGACTTGGCACATGGTTATTGGTCTAATAATTATATTTGCCGGTCTAGCATTGTATATCATTCATCAGCAAAGCGACAAGGACTGGATACGAAGAGCCTTTAATACAATACTTAACAATCCTAAACGCTATCTAAAATCAAACATAAAAGCTATAACGTTGGTTTGCCTGTTTTTTGCCATTGTTCATAATACTATGAAAGTTGAAATTAAAGAAGAAACTCTCCCCCAAACACCAAACATGGCGGCCGCACGCGATAAACTTACCACTGCTTGGATATTCAATAAAGCTGTGTCTCGGTTATTCATTGATGATATTAAAGCTCTGCAAAGCCAAAATAAAAAGCCTGTGCATGTGTATTGTGGGACGATGAAATGTGTGAGAAAGATAGACAGTCTAAAAAATCCGTTCATCGAAGGAAAGTTTCTTCTTGTTTCCGACATGTTAAGTGAGACTCCTCTCAAAGGCTGGGTCGAACGTCATGCGTTATACAAGATATTGATGGGAGTTCGTTTTGAGTGGTACCTAACCCAAGCTATATGTCTTGGTCACTTATGGCGATACGGTGGAATCTTTTTCTTTCCCCGGTATAGAAAATACAGCGATCAAAAAAAGGAGGTGGATTATTTATTTCCCTGTGTTGTGTTGCAAAGTAAGCCTGAACAAGTCCAGTCGCAACGTAGCAAGAGACTATCACCCAGAAGTGTCACTGTCATTAAGAGAATGAAAGAATTTGTTGCCGAAATGAAGAACTGGAATTCTGTCAATCTAACAGCAATGTTCAGTAATAACATCTGGAACGCTTTAAGCGGACACTGCAAAACTGACAGGCACTGGTGTGCATATTTGAATCGTAAAAGTTTGCGCGATCTTTATAAACGAGAAGGAATCCCGCTTCATGATGGAGACCAACATTTCGGAATTCTATCATACGATAGCCAAATTGGCAGAAGAAATCGTGGAAATATAGGCGATGAAATTCAAGGAATTACCGGCCTCCAGTTCCTGCCGTTCGTCGACTTCTTTCGTGATAGGGATAGAAACTTATCTCCCTCCACCGTCGGTGAGCACGTGATGTTTTTCAACGCATGGTGGGGGAAAGGCCGTGATAATTGGCCGCCTCGATCAAATATTTACCCTGTCATGTTGTCTATTCATACAGATGGGAGATTTCAAAACGCCATTCGGAAATCTTCTCATAAGATCGAATTTCTCAAATCCAGAGAGCCGATCGGCGCCCGCGATACGAGGACACAAAAGTTCATGACAAGTATTGGCGTTCGCTCATTTTTCTCTGGATGCATGACGTTATTTCTGAAACGCCCACGCGAGAAAACGAAAAGAACTGATGTAATCTATGTTGTTGATTTAAACAGAGAACATCGCGCACTTCTCCCAAAATATATACGTGAAAAAGCGAAATTTATATCCCATACTGCAGATTACGGTATCAATTATAACATGTTGACCAAAAGACGTTATTTACATGCGTATAAACTGTTGGAAATCTACTCGCAAGCAAAGCTCGTCATCACCCAAAGAATACATGCTGCTCTACCTTGCGTTGCCATGGGCACGCCAGTGATCTTTTTCAACGGGAGAAATTTGCCCGGAGGAGGAGGATTGAATCAAACGATTTCTGATCGAGTGAAAGGTCTCACAAACATGTTTCACACGATTGATCTTTTTAGGATAACGAGCGAAGAAGCGCAAAAGAAGCTCGAGGATTTCAACTGGTCCCAACCCCCGAAAAATCCAGATTTTGCCACTCGTATGAGAATGATGTCATCTATGTGGTATATAATTCGCCAAAAGGATGTCTTCTACGAAACTGCGCTCCGCTTCGGAATGCTACCGCTTACTCCAAAATGGATGATGAATGCGGAAGGTCAATCTCATATATTTCATCTCATTCTTAATGCGCGCGGAAGCAAAAAGCGAAGCGATTATTACGTCTTAAGTTGGTATCAGTGGCGTTGCGTGGAGTCTGTATTGCGTCATCACCCAACTGCGCGATTGTATATACACAGCAACACACTAGAACAGAAGTCATTTGACTTTCTGACAGAGGTCGGCTATCAAATTACAGTAAAGAGATACAAAATAGATGGTTTGATTGGAAACACGCCTTTGAAAAATATCCACGCTCCCGATTTTGTTAGTGCCGCCAAATCCAGGACTTTAAAACGGCTTGGGGTCTTTAGGTTACTGCTGTTGTATCAATTTGGCGGAACGTTCTTGCAAGATGACACAATTGTGTTAAAACCCTTTATAAAGTCCCTTGGAAATGTTAACAAAATCAGCCTGGACGAAAAGTCAAACGTAGTGACGTGGATTCTCTCGTTTGAAAAAGGCCATACTTTTCTTCACGATATTCTACAGGGATTTTCACGAATTTATAGCAAGGAAATGAGCCCCGGAGAAAGAGACACTTTAATATCTAAGGTTTGTGTGTCTTTTAAGAACATTACTATTTTAGTTGCATGCAATTAATGATGTCTGTATATAGATCTTTCGGCTTTTGAAATAGTAGCATGCATTAATGCGAGGTAGTAATCTTTTTCGAGACCTCAAAATTTTCTCGTTAAACAAACTTCATTTGCAAGTTTTTTCGTTCGTGTTCATTTTCACATGGAAGCTGGTTCCGAACTTGCATCAACTTTACTTTTAGGCCCGTTTCAAACGTAGCATTTTACATGAGCCGAATGCATTTAAATAAAAAGATAATGAAGAATTTTATCGCATTTTCTTTTATCTTTAATGCATTCGGTGCATGTAAAATTCCAAGTTTGAAACAGGCCTTATTAGGTAAAAATGATCCATTGAATAATTTCAATAACTGCGAGTAGATGCCTGGACAGTCAATTGATTTACAAGTTGTTTCGTTCTCTACTTAGGTTTGGCAGGATTGGCAAAAAAATGCGGCGACAAGAAATTCTATCAAAATTGCGCAACAAGATCAGTTTCATTCCACAACAGCTAGAATGCTAAGTGGGAACAACAGTCTTTACGAAATGATCAAAGAAAAGACGTTTGTGGTAAGGGTGATCGACGCAGAAAAGTGCATTAAAAAGTTGAATAGAAGCGAAGTCATATTGAAAGATAACACCTTTTGTAAAAGCATCTATAACGACCATTGTTTAATATGTAGCAAGCAATATTAGCAAATCGTTTTCTCATTAACGTCTTAAAAACGTGAATAGATTTCTTGAAGAAGGTACAACTAGAAATAATGTACTCAAACACCAAAATCTTTATCCGAGGGTCTTGATCGGTGGACATTGTACATTGTAATATATTTCAATCTTATCCAGTATCCACTGATTAAAGGTGCAAACAGTTTTATGAGAGTTGAGGAAAATGCTCTTGTACAGGCTTCTTTATGTAAAGGAGTAAATACTTTGATTTTTACTTTGCTACATAATATGTCCCACATTCTTAAAAGAGTGGGGAACTTTTGTTTTCCTCTTAGCAATTTACGTCCGATTGAGGAATTACATCTGGTTATCGCGCGTCTCGCATGACACGTCTCCCACCCCCACTATTGTCCTACACCTGTATATGCATTTTCCATTGATATGTATTGCTACATGTTTGTAAATGTAGATCGTCCAGGTTGGTATAGTCCTTAGAAGGACTGTTTTTGTTGTTGTTGAGTGACGTTTCGACAACCTTAGCTGTAGTCATCTTCAGAGTCAAATGACGTCAGTCAAAAACAACAAAAACAGTCCTTCTCAGGACTATACCAACCTGGACGATCTACATTTACAAACATGTAACGATACTCCCGGGCTCAAACCATTTACGATATGTATTGCATTCAACATGTAAATTTAATACGCAAATGAAAAGCGTTGGTGGCCCAGTTCGTAGTAATCAGACCACACTAGCGGCCCGCCAGGTAAAGGGTTGTATGAGAAAAGTACACAACGCTAATATATGCCAAACATGGGGTCCGTACAAAAAGTAGATGCATTTGCTAGATTACATTGTATACAATCGTATTTTCAATACTTTTTATCGAATGCATTGATTTGCTATACACAGCCCGTAAATTTGATTTTTCAGCTTTAGAAAATTTTTGCATGGAAGGCACGGAGATATAATAGAGTTGAGGAGAGTTGGGTTGAATTCAGACGAGAGTTACCTTACCTTGAGTGCATGCCTGCCAATTGTTTGCAGTTTAAAGTCTTTGATGAAGAACAAACAGATTTTGTATCTTGATATGTCAAACTTATAAGTTCGGAGATGTACTGTCAAATCACACGAGAAGATATTTAAAGATGTTTTAGTTTGAAGCATGTTAACGTCTTATTAAATCGCTCATTTATGTGGAAGTAGTGAAGTACCATGATAAATTATCGCTTAACATCGTTAAAAGTAACGAATTCCGATTCCTTGTTCTCCTTGTTAATCGATCGCTCAAAAGTGTTTCGATCGGCATGCCGGCTAGCATGCTAGTTCACAAGGGTATAGTCAATGAAAGCAAATAATTTCAACACTTTTTTTAAGTGAAACAAAACCAACTCATCCGACATGTCTTATGCAAGACTTTTTCTTTCATAGTTTTCCTAAAACTTAAAAGTGTTATTTAATTTCTCAGAAAATTACAAGAGTGGTCATATAGTCGTTAAACAACTATAACTTTTGTGTTATGGATTTGATTGTTGAGAAGTTTATTCTTCAAAAGTCGATGGCTCACCCATCCGTTATAGGTTCACAAAAACCGTTTCCAGCAGAAAATTTAAGGAAATAAATGATAAAGCACACTCCAAACAATATCATCTTTTAAAGATTTGAGTTATAATGGGTGTTACTATTTGCAGTTAGACTAAGGGATTTGGAAATAAATGACAAGTTCTTTCTTCAGAAGCCTTCAGACCAGGGAAGACCTTATTGAAACTTATGTAAATCACCTCATAGAAAAGCAAAAGATTTGGATCGTTATAATTCTTACTACTATCCCGACAAATCTGACCTGTAACACTTCATTATAACAATCCTAATGTTTTGGTTTTCCCTGAGGCGATTTACATGCGTATTTTCATTATAATTCTGTCGCAGAGTCTCTGTCTTCATTATAACTCTTATATGCTTAGTAAATATTCACCTAGCTTGATGATGACTTTAAAATAAAGTCAAAATATTGCTCCGAAAAAGTTCATAAAGGTCCAATGGTATTTAATATTAAAAACCAAACAATCCGTCACCAATGTACAACGGATGCACTTCAATCGTAGGTGTACCTGTCGTGCTTTGTACTTGCACGACTTCCAGTAATACATCGACTCGTGCTAGTACAAGACTACAAGGCACATCTACTTCTAGCTGTTTTAAACATGGTAGTTGTAGTCTGGTAGAATGCGTTAGAAAATATTAATTTAAGAATGTAGCAATTAAAGATGCGAGAGTCTGTGTCGTGTCTAATAGTTGCTGGTCACAACATTAAACTTATTAACTGCGATTTGCCTTACACCCATTTTACTCTCAAGTGAAGTTCAGTGGTCAAGCCAGCCAATATTAGTTGTCCACGCGTGATGTACACGAATTCACGAAAATCACGAAATATAAAAAGACCATGATGGCGGCGAATCATCTGGCAATGTGCTCGATTCGATACCCATTTTATTTTATGTTTATATGCTTATAAATATTTTATTTACGTTGTAAATGCGTTTTGAATTCAATTCATGATAAAGAACTCAGCATTTGATGTCGCAGCTGTGGATCATCAGAAACTCTTGAAAAGATTGGATATTGTTGGTCCATTCCATCTGTTGTAACGTTAAATCACAACATACATAACTGATTATCATTTGTTTGATTGGCTTGATTGTCTGGAAACTTATGTGCGAAAATGCTGTTGAAGAATTTAGACGCTTTAAAGATTTGGCTGACTGCTCGACTCGAAAAAATGTAACTATAAGTTTTTTCTTCCATGTGATGTTCATTTTATGCCCCTCGTATTAACAGTGAATAACATGCAACTCTGACCCACAGCAAATCGGATTTCGACACCAAATAATATATCGCTGAACCAATTTTCATCCAGGAAAAGAAACATGCAGTACATCCATTTGAATCAATTTGGCTTAAAGTTACATATTTCACATCAAAGATATAAGTAAATATTTATAAATGTATGAAGTTCCACACACCCTGCACGAGACCTTAATCTAAAGTTAACAAACCTTATTTGAAACCTTGTGTAATTTTGCCGAGGTTTGTATTATGATATTCAAGTTTCAACTCGCCATTTGCAGCACATGTCTTGTCATTATGTCATCTATGTATAAATTATTGTTGCTGTGACGACAAGAAGAAAGGAAAAATATTTTACACATGGAAAAGGAAACGAATGATGTGATTTCTAAACTCTGCACTTTTTCGTTGATAATTTATACTTAAACTTTTATGATTTGTTTGCTGAAAGCTCGAGATCATTACTACCTTGTTTACATAAAGATTTTAGGTATTTTGTAGGATTTTTTATCTGATGGTTTTGTTTTATGAATCCAAATATACTTTGTCTCATTTTATTGCTTCACAACAGATGTGATGCTGATCCTGGAGCCCTTGCCAAATATGTGGTTGCGTTACTAAAAAAAGACAAGCCGTTGGGGGATCTTGAAGAAATTTGCATTGATCAACTGGAAGTTTTCTTAGGCAGGAGTAGGTTTGCTTATAGATGTGTGTATCATTGAGAGATTTCCATGTCAAATTGTCTTTTCTGTTCTCTAAATTGATGTGTTGAACACACTTGCTTTGAATTTTAGACACAGTGTCATTTGTAAAGACATTATTTGAAGCTCTGAAGAACAACTCGTATATACCTGTTGCACCAAAGTCTGTAACGCCATTACTAAATGAAACATCAAAACAGGTTACACCTCCAATGTATAGCCTGAGCACTACTCCGGAACCAACAAACGCAGCTCCTGAGAGCAATGTGTCAAAGCAGATCAGTCCACCGAAGTTAATTAAACAAACTGGGGAAAATGAAATCTTACCGGGCCAAGCTTCTGGTGCAAAGCCAGGTCACTTTTCAACCAAAGACAATGTGTCCCTGCAACATCTTAACAAACCACCTTCGCCTAGACCCGATAACAAGAGGGTATTGAGTACTGATGAGAGTTTTCGACCGCAGGCTGAAGAGGTAAAATTTATGAATGATTTCACTGTGCATACATAGAAAAGTATTGCTACATACATCCAGCCATGGCTTACAACAACAGCCAGTCAATGGACAATGATCTCACCTCAAAACAAATTATTTCTTGACGTTGGTGGGATTTATGTGTCTGGTCAAAAACCGACATTCACAAAGTTAAAAATGAATTTGACTAAAGCCTGTTTTCCACTAGCCTCGTATCGTAGCAAAACGTAACATGGCGCATGCGTGCTTATGAATTTGATGGTCAATATGCCTAAGCACGCATGCGCCATGTTACGTTTTGCTACGATACGTTACGATACGTGGCTAGTGGAAAACAGGCTTAAGTTGACTTTACCGATCGCGTTTCAGCCGTTACTTAGAGTGTTATTTTGCATTAAGAGGATTAGGTTTGTATTAAACTTGAAGTTTTGCTTGTGAAAATCAAATCTTATTCAGTATTTCATTGTCAGTCTTCGGTGCTCGATGAGGACGATCGCGACTTCAAACGAACTCGAAAACCCGTTGAGGAGGTAGAGGAACGAGAAGAAAAACCGATCCTGACAATCCATAGGGATACATACCAGTCCTCGCAAAGGGCGAAAAAAAGGCGCTCTGAATCGGATCGTGATATAAGCGCACCTCGTGTTAAAGTATTAAAAAATGAACCCACCGAAGATATTAAGGATGAGTTTGCAAAAAACAAAAATAAAGACGAGGGTATGGACGAAGACATTACAAAAAGAAAAGACGGCAAAGAGCAATCTTCAAAGCATAACTTAGCTGATAAAACAAGAGAAAGTTCTTCAGGTACAACGAGTGTGTTTACGTAGCTAGCTAGTTGCACGTGTTTTTTCGCTTGCATTATTTTTTCGTTTGGGGTTTGATTTTGTTTTGAATTGTGTGAAATCTGTTTCGAACAAGTCAAGCATCTAAATCGAATCGCGAAAATGTCCAGTCTGAAGTTCAACTGTTATCCTTAGCGAATAAGGATGTTTGTTCAACGGTAAATTTCTCAAAGTTCACAGAGTGGTATTTGTTAAGAGGTTTTGAATAACTTCTTTTTGTGGGTCCTCAAACACGTGACGTAGCACATTTGCTTTTGTATCTTATGAGCAGGATATTGAAAAACTATTACAGCACATATTTTTTGATAAAGTTACCGTAATACACAATGAATATTCTCCTGTGAAAGGAATGTCATATGCAAGAATGTTATATGCAGTGCGGTGTTTGAAATTAAATTAAATGAATATTCCTTACTTTGTTAGGTTTTAATTATTGCCTGTGCATTATGACAGAATCACAGTTTGAATGTGACGGGAGAATCGCGCTGATGTTATTGCACGAAGACACTCGTCAAATTAAATTTGAATTATAAACATGGAGATTTGATTTTTTTGCCAGATAGAGAAAATTCACAGCGAACATCGGACAAGGGAAAACCCAGGCACGAGGATAGACCGTCTGCAAAAAGTCGACTGTATAAGAGCAGGCCATGGGGAAAACGTGGGCGATGTCGTGATTATGACGGTAAGGAAAACTACACTTATTACAGACTTTAGGAAAATATGGAAATTTGAAGGAATATAGGCGTAAATTTTCGCACTATGTCCTGCACGTTTCTGCCACTTCTGCTAAAATCACGTTTTGAAATTGTTGTGTCGATGATGCATTGTATCGTGGCTTCCGGTTTCGTGTTACTTGACACTACAGAATGGAGATTATACAGAAAAGTCCCTGATCATGAGTGCAACGCTTTCAACATGACTGGTTTTCTTTCTATTCCTTGTTTGGTGCCAATACGATATTTGCTAGTGAAAATCATTGCGTTCTGTAGGACCGAAATAAGCTTCACGGCCCTATTTATCAGTTGTTTCTAACAAAATGGAGGCGCTCTCGCGCCATTTAAACCATCATGATCAACTGGTGGCAAAACTCCGCTGAACTATTGCTGTCTCACTTATCTAATTTTTTTTATCAAACATCGTGTTTTGTTGTTGATTTGGTTATTTTCAGAAAAGTTTACGTTTAGCGCATACTTTTCTGTTGGGTGCATTCCACGAGTATTGCTGAGGGAATACGTAAGGGTTGGGTTTGTTTTCCCTTTACGTTTCACTTTACGTAAATCATTGCATCTGGCGAGACAATCGGGAAATATTTATCTTATATGTGTTAAAAGGAATTTCATCACGCCAATGGGAATGTTCAAACAACATGAAATGTGTCCTGTGTGAAAGTCGACATAGATTGTTGACCTGAGTGTTGCTTGAGCCATTGGTGGATTTACTGGTGGATGTGCTTACCTTACCTAGCCTTGGCTAGAGGAGGGGTGCATTTACGGAAGGAGGTGCGTACCTTATCTAACCTTGGCTAAAGGAGGTCCAGAGGGGTAATAAATTCACATACGAAAAGTTAATGTGCTTAGCGATCAAGCAAAAAAATTTGATTTGTTATTGATGGTGCGCACTTCCAAAAAATATGCCCCTGGTGTAGCAAAAGATATCATTGTGTAGCAATAGAATTTAATGATAAAAAAATTCCCGGTGACACCAAAAATGTTGCCATCTTATTCTCATTCAAACTAGAGAAGCCCCCATCCCCTACGTAATCATTCTAAATCCATCCATGGCAAGAGCTGTCTTTCTTCAAAAAGTTTCAGTCATTGTATATTTTGTGAAAATATCGCATTATTTATGAAAATATTTTTTACAAAAAAACGACGTTTTGTTCAGTTTTGGAAAAATGGTATATTTGTTGTGTTATTTATTAACCTTGAAAGATCATAGAACTTAAAAACATGGTTGCCTTTGTACTGGCGTTGCCAGCCTGCGAGTTATGGCCTGCTACGTATGCAACTTTTTGTATGTTCGCTCACTGTGAAAAGAAAAAACTTCTAAAGAAATCAGTAAAGTTAATGTTCTGAAATTTACATAGCGGGACCAAAACCCGTAGGCTGCGGGACCATAACCTGAGGCTCGCTGTGCTTCGATGAAATTGTCGTCCGTTATCGGTTTGCATATTTAGTGTGGATGTTGTTGAAATAAATTGTTTTCGATTGCTACTGTGGCCAGATTTTACTTACAATTTCATTGGTTAACACAAATTGTCGGTCATCAAGTGCGACTGCTTCAAGCTATTTCAATTTTCTGCATAAATCAATGTGGATAATGATTTCTGTATCCATGGTGTACATAACTTGGGTTAATTCTTGTGTTAAATGATTTGATAGTCGTTCTTGTTTTAACCCTTGTTATTTTCGACGTAATTTTATGAATCTCTTCCATTATATTATGCCTTAAACACACTGACACTTTCATAAAACATAATTTTGGGAAAGAAGCATGATGTCGTAGGGCCCATCTGTCGTCCTCATAGCATTTATGAAAAAAATATCCTTTTTATGAAATAGAGTGATTTTGAATATTAAGTTGTTTGAAAGTGGCAGATTGTTGTTTCTGAGCAGACAAGGCCGTGTGTAAGATGTGCCTGGGCATATAGACGGCTGTCTGGATGTGACAGATAGTTATGTCTGGATATATAGGCATGCCTGGGAGCGATATATAGTTTTGTCTTGGTAGATAGGTATGTCTGGGAGTGACAGATAGTTGTGTCTGGACAGTTAGGCTTGTCTGGAAGTGACAGGTAGCTGTGTCTGGGCAGATAGGGCCATCTGAAAATGACAGATATTAGTGTTTGGACAGTTAGGTAATCTTGTTACTCTCGATTTTTTTATGTTGTCCACTCTCGTTAAACTGTCAATTTTTGCTGAACATTGACTAGAAATTAACAAGAAACAAGTGTAATGCTTGTAATATTTCGTCAAAGCCACTTTTCCTTTGTATTTTTCTATGACACAGTATGACAAGATGATGTTAATGAATTGATGTAAGTCAACTGTGGGTGTATTGATGGCAAAATTTCCGGTATTCTATAGTGAGCTTTTGTTTCATGACTTAAGTCTGGCATATTTATGAGCCTCGTTGCCTTTCTTCCCACTGACACAGTATAGAAACATATAGTAGTCTCACTCACTGTGCAACTTGGTGCTGTATATTTACTTAGATTGCTTGCTGCGGCCTACGGCTAGCAATCTCTGCCATCCTATCGGCAAAAAAAAAGCAATTGACTGGCTGCCACTATACTAATCACATGCGCTACACAAAAAAATCTTTAGAGTGGGACTACTGTTTGTGTCTATTTTGTGCCACTGACTTCCAAACATTGAGTTCCAAGATACCGCTGTAAATAACATGCGTAAGCGTAATATTTACATCTTGTGAATTGCAATTGATAGAAAAAAGTCCCTCCTTAATTGTATATCTTTTGTCTGAAGCCCTTTGCGTTATTCAAATTATCTTGTCGTCCTGTTTATCTTTCAATTGTTAGGTTTTTTTGACAAAACTTGGTCTTCAATATATTCCTGCAAAGCTAACTTTTCAGCGGAGCTTTGAGACCATGACGGCAAAAAATCAGGTGTTTGACAACCCTAACAGCTGTGCCCAGTCCTCTTTCGATCTCCAGTCTTATGCTACTTTGTTATGAAAATTTGCAAATGTCAACAGCATATATAGAAATAGTGTGCCGTTTAATTCATCCACAGTTTCTGCTGTTAACAATTTTGCGATGTCTTTGTAGAGAAAGGTTATTGTATGAGAGGCGAGTTGTGTCTTTATGATCATGGTAATGATCCCTTGATTGTTGGCAGTGATCCTATGAACATTCCAGGAATCGTGCTTGGTTTTCAGCGGGCTCCTCATCCCGCCGCGTTTATTTCTGAAACGGCGGGCTTGAATCCAACGGGTATGTGAATTATTGCCTAAAAAGAAATTGAATTACATTACATGATACTTTACATCATAGCATTTTTAGTTTTGAAGCCAACTTTGTGGCGCAAAAGTCGGGGGAGATCCAATTTTCGTTATATGAAGTATATTGCAAATGTTCTTAAAATCGCCCACTCGCTCTGTATCGATTATTTCCCTGAGGGTGATTTGGGCACTTTAAAATAGACAGCGATACACGTCGCTTAGGTGAATTTGTCTGGCACTCTCTTTTTCGCTTACAACATTGTTCAGTGTTTGGATCAGGCGTCCCAAACAATTGAAAATCACAATGTGATTAGTGTATAAAAGGAATACCTACCTTTCTCGTACAATTTAAATAGAACGCATCAATTTTTTATACTGAACTCAATTTTCATTGCTCCTTCTTTTTTTTCGGAGGCTTTCACTCTTTTGTAATTAATTTAAGGGGGCAACCTATCTTCGTCAAAGGCAATTTTTTAAACTCGAATGTTTTGCTAACTGTTCAACACCTGCTAGGTATCAACATATCAAATTAAACTAGAAAAGGAGCTCTATCATAAAATGAAATTAAAAAAGAGTTTCAGGAAAATGTGCAAGATTTATTAGATGTTACATTTTCATTTCCATTTTGAATTAAATTTCGAAGTTAGGATAGTTTTATTTCTGTTATTGGGATAGATTAATGAGTGCAAAGGTTTTATTCACGGGGATGGTTTGATCACTGAGATAGTTTGATTATTGAGACTGAGATGGTTTCATTATTGGACTGGTTTGAGCACTAGAATAGTTTAATAACTGACATGGTTGATCGATGATTAGTCAGGGGGGTGGTTGATCATTAGGATGATTAGTCAGGGGGGTGGTTGATCATTAGGATGATTAGTCAGTGGGATGATTGATCGTTTAGATGATTAGTCAGTAGGACGGTTGATTATTAGGATTGTTAGTGGGATGGTTGATCATTGGGATAATTAGTAAGTGGGATGGTTGATCATTTGGATAATTAGTCAGTGGGATGGTTGATCATTGGGATGATTAGTCAGTGGGATAGTTGATTATTGGGATGATTAGTTCATTGGTTGATCATTAGGATGATTAATCAGTGGGATGGTTGATCATTGAGATGATTTGTTAGTGGGATGGTTAATCATTGGGATGTTTAGTCAATTGGATGGTTGATAATTGGGATAGTTAGTTGGATGGTTAGTCAGTAGTGGGATGGTTGATCATGGGGGTGATTAGTCAGTGAGATGGTTTCATCACCAGAATTTTTCGTCATTTGGATGGTGGGTTCAAAGGGATGATTTATTCTAATGCATGCTAATTCACACAATAACAGCACGCGTTATTTTATGACGAAGAATGAGCTTCAATTGTTACATTTCAAGGTTTGACGATGCGACCGGCTATGCCCCATATCCCCTATCCTGTCCGTCCCGCTGCACATGTGACCGCTAACGTTCGCGTTCCTACGTCGGCAATATCCGAGAACAACACTTCTCGGTCAAAATCAGACGAATCTCGAACTGCTGTAGCTCAAACGCCAATTGCAAATGTTAGACCAAATGTGGCAATCGCTCGCTATAAAGGTATATGAATGAAATTTTAATTCAAACGCAAACCAAAGGAAACGACACCCTGTTTTTGTGCTATAACCCTTCAATGGTGTGAGAGACTAATGTTTAGCAGTAAATTGCTTTTGCGAGAACTTATATTAAATTGTACAATTTGGCGTCGCAAACTTTTATCAGAAATGACATGAAAGAAGCTCGCGTGATTTGTGTATTTTTTAAATAATAGTGCTGTGTTATTGTAAGCGTTTTTTTAATTTTCTTTAATTTTTAATTCGTCGGATTGACTAAACAGTCTGCCATCTGTATTTTTTGTATTGCCAGATACGTACATTGCATGTACTTACTCACCCATAGATACTTGATATCTACGTAGTGAGGATTTGTTATGGAAACACGAAAAATTTTTTCTTTTAGACGTTATTCCGAGTGTTGGTGAAATGTATAATCCCGAGCAACCGTCTTTTGATGGTCGACAGCCTGAGAAACCTTCGGTGTGGGCTCGACTTGGTATGCAGAGCTCCCATATTGCCAATATGCACATTCAGCGAGGTCGAGAACTTGTACAAGTCATGACCGCCCAGGTGCCTTCCGTTGTGTCTTCTACAGGTTTGTCAACGCTTTAATTTTTTAATTGATCAAGTCAAAAACGAAACTTGGCCATTTGTCCCTTTAGGAGATCTTTTCGTTTTTCTACTAGCGGTAAATATGTGAACAAAGTCCTGTTTTAGGAAAATGGAGAGCGAGCTCTTTCGGTGCTCGACGTACACATTTCGGCCGATTTTTGATTCCTCCTTCATGAACAGATCAAGTCTTGGATTTTGTTTTTTTTGTATACTATTCCTATTCTTCAATGCGTTTTGAGTATTGTCTTGTTGCATGTGGACTTGTTGCTTCGGCATTGTATACATTTCTACTACGTCATAGTTATATACCTTGCCTCCATGCTAGTTACTGCTTGTGAAACAATTGATCCTCACCTTGTTTGCCTATAAATCGTTTATCAACAATTATTTCTATATTACTCAGCAGGAGCTCAAGATATCAAGAATACAGCGACAGCTGTTAAGGGTGCCAATATTACAACTGTCCCTCCAACTGCAGGAAGTGTGCCCGAGCAATCAAACCCGCCAACAACGAACCCCCCGCCTCGCAGATATACCAACACAGTTTTGGAAGTGAAGAAGTTGCCGCCGAACCTCAACAACATTGCCACTTTGAATGCTTACTTCCAGAGATTTGGAAAGATAGTAAATATACAGGTGTTAAAAGCGGTCTTTTTCTAAGTGATACGTGACTTCTTGTGTTCTTTTTCTTGGCTCATACAAGACAGCGTCGATTTCTGACGTTTTAACTGACTTTTCGACAACCCATTTGCTTCTCAAGTAGTTTGACTTGAATAATTTTACTGGATCATTTAAGAAGATTTTCATTGTACATATACTTGAACAATGGCTTTAGTATACTTAAGTAATTTGACTTGGAAAACATATCTTGTCGTGCCGAGGTTCTTATGCTAAAATCAGTAGATCAACAACACACGGCACTTGTACATATCAGTGTAAATGAGACCTAATACTTTCTTATTTGTATTATCATAGGTTTCCGCTTTTGGTCAATCAGATATGGCGTTGATACAATTTTCCACGAACTTTGAGGCACGCGCCGCGATATCATGTGCGGATGCGATTCTCGGAAACCGATTTATTCGAATATTTTGGCATAAGCCTGACTTGGAGCAACAAAAGGTACAGAAACTTAACTAAGTGCATAGCATGATAGTCTGTGCTTCCATTTTACCATGAAAATTTACTTAAGGAATGGAGGGAGGGTATTTTTGTCAATGATTATCTTTTGAACCGATGTTAAAATGAATGCAAACACGGAGTCTGTGTGTTACTTCATTTGATTTTCTTCAGAATAAATTCATTACATTTCAGAACGACAGAAAAGTACAACTCGAGAACAATAAAACTGCCGTGAGCAATGCGAAACCCATTGTCAATGATAAGGTTAGAGTTGTGATAGCCATGTTAGCTACTGTCAATGATAATGTTAGAGTTGTGATGGCCATGTTAGCTACTGTCATGGTAATGTTAGAGTTGTGATAGCCATGTTAGCTACTGTCAATAATAATGTTAGAGTTGTGATGGCCATGTTAGCTACTGTCATGGTAATGTTAGAGTTGTGATGGCCATGTTAGCTACTGTCAATAATAATGTTAGAGTTGTGATAGCCATGTTAGCTACTGTCAATGATAATGTTAGAGTTGTGATAGCCATATTAGCTGCTGTCAATGATAAGGTTAGAGTTGTGATGGCCATGTTAGCTACTGTCAATGATAATGTTAGAGTTGTGATAGCCATATTAGCTGCTGCCAATGATAATGTTAGAGTTGTGATAGCCATGTTAGCTACGGTCAACGATAATGTTAGAGTTGTGATAGCCATGTTAGCTACTGTCAATGATAATGTTAGAGTTGTGATAGCCATATTAGCTGCTGTCAATGATAAGGTTAGAGTTGTGATGGCCATGTTAGCTACTGTCAATGATAATGTTAGAGTTGTGATAGCCATATTAGCTGCTGTCAATGATAATGTTAGAGTTGTGATGGCCATGTTAGCTACTGTCAATGATAAGGTTAGAGTTGTGATGGCCATATTAGTTACTGTCAATGGTAATGTTAGAGTTGTGATAGCCATGTTAGCTACTGTCAATGATAAGGTTAGAGTTGTGATGGCCATGTTAGCTACTGTCATGGTAATGTTAGAGTTGTGATAGCCATGTTAGCTACTGTCAATAATAATGTTAGAGTTGTGATAGCCATGTTAGCTACTGTCAATGATGATGTTAGAGTTGTGATAGCCATATTAGCTGCTGTCGATGATAAGGTTAGAGTTGTGATGGCCATGTTAGCTACTGTCAATGATAATGTTAGAGTTGTGATAGCCATATTAGCTGCTGTCAATGATAAGGTTAGAGTTGTGATGGCCATGTTAGCTACTGTCAATGATAATGTTAGAGTTGTGATAGCCATATTAGCTGCTGTCAATGATAAGGTTAGAGTTGTGATGGCCATGTTAGCTACTGTCAATGATAAGGTTTTAGTTGTGATAGCCATGTTAGCTACGGTCAATGATAAGGTTAGAGTTGTGATAGCCATGTTAGCTACGGTCAATGATAAGGTTAGAGTTGTGATAGCCATGTTAGCTAATGTAATGATAAGGTTTCAGTTGTGACAGCCATGTTAGCTACTGTCAATGATAAGGTTAAAGTTGTGATGGCCATGTTATATACTGTCAATGATGTTTTATTGTCTTTTACTCATATGCTTTTTTTTCTGAACATTTAGCCAGCTGCTCCAATCATGTTTCAGACTGGGCAAACAACTTTTAAGTCAGCCGTTTTATCGACTGCTGTGGAAAAGAAGAAACATTCAACCGCTAAAGTGGTTAAGGTGCACTTCCTGCTTTATAGATTTTTCCTCGTCTTCTTATTTTGTGCTTTCTTGCTACATAAGATTTTAATTTTCCCCAGGACGTTGTAAAGAAAAAGGTTATGCTACAAAAGCAGAAACAAGAGTTACTATGCAAACAAATCGAAAACCAAAAGGTAGCAATCGATTATTAGGTTTAGTATTATCTGGTCTAGGATAGCTACTCCTATTTATACGTTTGGGTGTGTGTTCGCAATTCTGCAGAAACGTTTGCCGTCTGGGCGTCCACAGCCATTGTCTTGCCAATTTTCTTGTGACATTTTAATGATGGTAGGATGGTTTATGTCTTAAATTGTAACTTTCTCTGTCTTTTCCTGAAAGTTCACGTTCAGTCTTTTTGGAACTGGTTTTTCTTTAAATACACCTCAGCGTGATTCTATTTTTAAAAAAAGAAAAAGTAATTAAAACTATAATAAGTTTGATTTCAGTTTTCTAGTTGCTGCGTGTCGAGTGACTAGCGTTTCTAGTTGTCAACCAGAATAGCTACAAGTTCATTTTTATAATTTTTATGGTGGATATGTCTATTTTCGAACTGTTATGCCGGTGCTGTTAACAACGACACAGTTAAAAACAAATTCGCAATGATTAATCAGTTACAATGACCGTGCTAAATTTTTTCTGTAGCGATGTACTGAATCCCAAAGCTAGTGCATTATTAAAAATACTCCAATTAGCAAACTGAGATTATATTGTGAACAAGAAAAGGTCATGATTATTACTTATGTTTTGATGAACAAAATCTTTCGATTTAATGAGCTTGGAAGTGGATATGTGTACGCTGTAGGCAGTGTTTCCTACTATAGCTTTTCAAAGAACGAGGCTAACTATATAGAGTTACTTATGTTTTACTTATATATAGCTTTTGATAAAGAAGTTAGAGCAAACAAAGAATTTAAAGCCTGCGGATAAGGAACAAATAATGCAGGTATGAAGCTGCTGCTTTTGATCTCATTCATCAACGTGAAGGGTTATTATCTTATACGTATGTGTATGTGTGTACAGCCAATCATGGACATATTTGTACGTTTATTTGTAGAAATGAGAAAAAAGGTTTGTACCAGTCTGTTGACATTCTTTTTAGACTCTCAAGATTGTCTCCGAAAGCGTATCGAAACTCCAAAATGAAGTTAAAGTTAGTGCTGCATTAGTGAGATCAAAGGAAAGTCCCGCTCGAGCACGACAAGTGGTATGTTATTAGCAGAGACTTAGATAGCACATTGACTGCGAAAGCTTTCATCACGAGAGATACAGCGTAATGATCATTCTCTGTTAAGGAGAAATAAATAATGCTTAACTGAACAAATGAAGCTTAGTGACCATTCCTTGTTAAGCAAGAATAAATATTGCTTCACTGAACAAATGAAGCTTAGTGACCAGTTCTTGTTAAGCAAATATAAATATTGCTTCACTGAACAGATAAAAATGTTTCATAGGCATAATTTACCATCTAAACTTGATAACCATACATCTGCCTACATTTAAATTACTTTAAAAAACAACTGCCCCACATAAAATGCTAAGTATGGCCAGTGCGGAAACTGATATCCAATGTAGTGCAGATAGGCACGAAATGTAGTGGATACTTGAATAAGGTCGAGTGGGATGGAACTGCATTGGACATTCAGTGTGGGTGTGAGTTTAGAGATCAGGAGGCTTTCTTGGCTACACTCCCAATATGGAAATTTTTGTATGTATATAAACGCACACCTTGATCATTTCAAATGTTCGTCTGATGACGTCTTGTGTAAAGACGAAACTTCACTTTCAATAAATTATAATTTCTTACTCGATGACTATACTTAGTATTTTATCTTGGGTAATTTTTTAAACACTGATCCGTTTCCTGCGTGGCGAGTCATTCGCTATTGAAGTACTGTCTTTATTACTTCGAGTGTTGTTGAGTAGCTCAATACATCTCGGGTAATAACGTCATTCGCCATCATATTCTTACTAAGTGTTAGGAATAAGCTCTCCTTCCATTATTTGATGGATAAAAATACTAACGTAAAACATCATTTGTCTAATAAGTATGTTAACTTGCAAAGCAATGCGTGTAATTTTGTGTTGAAAAAACATAATTCGATATGAACAGGCAATCAGAGCTGGAATTAACGATCTATGCATTTGTAACAGTCGACTGTATCTGTGCATGGCGCTGATTGTGAAGTGTGTTTTCATTGATTTTGATTTTCCTCTCGCTTAAGGCTCAGAAGGAGTTATTGGATCGGGAGTTGGACCTCATTACACATGAACAGACGGGAGAAGATACAACGGAATTAAGACATAGAGTCGAAGAGTTGAAGAAGGAGGTAAATTACCAGCAAGAGTATTTTATTTGAATTGAAAATTTGAGCCCGTTTTGTTAGTGCAAAATTGTATATGGTGTTTCTCCGTTAAATTTCCGTAATCTTAGTTTGTATGATTTTTGTTCGAGTTTAATTTGTGAAACAACAGTCCGTCGTTATTGTATATTTTGCAAAATCGAATGCATGTACAAGTTTTGTTGATCTAATGTAGGGGTTGACCTATTGTAGATGTAAATTTTGGATCAATAGCATTATTTATTTGATCAATACTATAGAAGTCTATTTTTGTGAGTTACTTAAATTACTTTTATTGTTAAAATGATAGTCAAGTGAATTTCTGAATAAAATCTCTGCTGCTGGTCATTGTATTGTAGGCGCAGTCCCTTGGTCTTTTAGATGCGAACCAACGTGGTGGTGGTCGCGGTCGTGGTCGTGGTGGACGCATACATTTGCGTAGTTTATCTCGTGGTTCTGGTGCCAGGGGTCGTTCTGTGGTTTCTCGTTCTGCAGCAGTCGTAGATAATCGACCAAAAGTTGTCGTGGTTGAAAGTTACAATTTGGAAAAGAAGAATCTCGTTAAACAACGTTTGAAGGTGTTTATTTCTCACTTAAAGTCGAAAATTCCATCTCAATAGCTTTTGCAGGGCCTTTCGGGGAGGCGTTTGGTTCATCATTTCAGCAGGATCTTTCGTAGAACGCTAATTAGGGAGGGGGCTCATATAAGCAGGTCAGTTGAGCATAGCTGAATATACGAATTAACACTTCCTCACCCAATTCAATAGGGATAGCTGTGCATTTGAACCGCCTTGATGTTATTACCCGCTTTGACAATTAATCTTTTCTAGAGTCGTGTTCGGAACTCACCTAAAGCATGTCTTAATTTGTGTTGTATTTTAGGTATTTGGTGAAATCGAACAGATAGAAGAAGAAAACGAAGGTCGACGACTTGTCGTTACATACCATACTCGTAAACAAGCAGAAAGTGTAAGATAAGTTTCTTTTAAAAGAGTTTTTAAATCACAAAAGTTTTATGCGTATGAATGATGCTCGAAAATATACCTTAGACCACGTTAACGCTGCTCCATTTGTGTTCGAGCGCGTTTAGAAAGTGTGGTATTGTCGCTACGGTGAAAGAGACGTTTTCAAACTTATCTACTCTGGTGCAGTTAAAATACAAACCGGGCCTGTTACTTCTTCAATTCGTTGTCGGACAGATTTAGAGTAGTATAAACGTAGTCTTAACGTGCATATTTTCTTCGTTACTTTCTTCTTTTTTTACTTAATTTACATCATTTCTATATCATTTTCAACCATTTATTTATTTTTATGCACTCTAGGCAATCGCGCACGTGTCTTCGTTAAACATGGATGTCACTGTATGTTGGCAAAGACGAAAATCCATCTCAGCACTACATGAAACACCTGTTAATGTAAAGTCATCAATCGGTTCAGAAGAAGAACTCGTCGACTCGGTGAGTCTATGATTGGTGCATGCGTATTAGCAACAAGGCTAATCGTTTATCCTAGTATCGTTAAACGATATGATTATCTCTGTTATAAATTTAGTTAATTTAAGTAAATATGATTATTTACTTATAGAAATTTTTTTGTTTTTGATAAAAGATCTCCAAAATTTTTGATGATTTACGTTTCAACAAGGGTGTTAGCATGTTTTTTTATTAACTGCGTATTGACGTTTTACTAAAATGTAGATTAAGAATTTGCGGGTCAAACATTTCATGTTTAACAAAGCACGTATAACCAGTATTAAACAAGTTTGCTTCTTATCATGTATGTGATCAACTTCATGTATCAACTTTCGTAACAATCAAAAATGTTAGACTAAACACGGGCAAGTTAATAGCTTGAGTACGAAATAGAAATTTTCCTGGTTTATATGGAACAAGAATTTCAAAAGCTCACGAAGCTAGCGTACATGCATGCATTAACTTTGAAAGGAAAGTCCATTAAAGTATAGAAGATTTGTCCCGCAATAAGGCAATACAAGTAACTTAACTAGTAAAGTTCATGAAATGATTTCTAACCACTTTTTATTGTTTCAATTGGATAAGGAAATAAAAAATGAGCGATGAATTACGACATGTGTGAACCAGGCTTTAGATGGATGATATAATGCCTTGGTGTATTAAGCAACACCACAAATGGATTTTCATATTTTTTACAGGGGGGCTGCTAAAAATTTTAGGGGGGTGAGCTGGTGAAGAAGTGACGTAAAACAATGTGAGGTACTAGAATCAGGGTGGACAATTAATGCAGTCATCAAAGGTTGTGTAGAAAGTTGAAATTTTTCCCTGAAAAACTTGGTTCGTCTGTACAAATGATTTGTTTTGCTAAAAATTTGGGGGTTAAAATGTTATTTAGATGGGTGAGCAATTTATTTAGGGGAGTGAAATCTGATGTTTAGAGAGGTGGCACCCCCTGCACCCCTCCCCTTCCCCCAGTAAATTCGTCCCTGAGTAGCGCCATGATCATATTATACATTCAATGTAATCCTGGTATTTTGAAACCATTTCAACACGGAAAAGTAGTGTGTACCCTCTTCACCATCTCGGTGAGCATGTCTACATCTATTGCGGAGAGGGGTGAGAGGAGGGAGGGATGTGATTTGACTGGTGCAATACAACCAACTCACGCACACTGGTTTGAAACAATTTTTTTAAGGAAAATGCTTTGGATGCAGAAACAGAAGAAATGTTGCTGGAAGGCCACATGGATGATGAGGATGATGAAGAAGAAAGAACATGGCGACGTTGATGAGTGATCATCATTATTCCGAACTGTTTCTCAAGAGGATGTGGTGCATGCACAGAACGTCTTGTATAAGAAAGGTTTGTCTGCCAATGGATGGTCAAATATTGGATTTCTTATTTGTGATCGCATTGTTCAAAGTATTTGGTGAGCAATCGACATTTCATGTTGACGAGCTTGAGAAATCTACAGTTGTTGCAATGTGAACAAAACGTACTTGCTGAAGAGTACTATTTCCCGATTTTGTGTCAACCTCTGTGATGCCTACCGTCTTATGTTACATGGTAATAACGAGTACAGCGTCTATAGCTATAATATCAAGGTACAGTACTGTTATCGATAGCTGAAAGTTTGTTGAGAGGGCTGGCGCTGCTTCACAATTATGGATGACAGAATGTACAGAGCCACTTGGTGCTGTTTAAAATGAGGACACCACAAATGACTGTACAACAAGTGCTATTCCATGAATGGTGTACAGTACAGCTAAACAGCATTAAATTAACCCGATAAATTTGCTGATTTTCAAAGTCAATGATGGCGTTGATTGGATTGTTGTTTGGAACGACTTTGGACCTATTAACGACGTTTTTAGCTGGATGTCGGTTGATATTTCAAAGAAAATGTTAAATGTATTGCTGTTATATGTTCAAACGCATGATGTCGATGTAGATTATTGATTGAAACCAAAAAATAATAAAAAAGAAAAGGAAAAAAATAAGGCACAAAATATAATTCGGGTGAATTAATAGGGAAATGTAAAAAAAAATGAAGGAAAATTCTAACCCCGCTTCCAAAGAAATTGTTTTATGATAGAATCTGACAAATTTAAAAAAAATGTGCGATAATGTGCATGAAGTGTAAATAGGTATTGAGAAAATCATCCGTTAAGTATGGCTACATTGGACAAAGAAACCGACTGCAAGATATACCTTAAAAATATTTTAATCAGTGGAAAACGCAGGGAGTTAACCTGTAAATAAATGAATATGTACTTCCGATATTGAGAAAATCATCCGTTAAGCATGGCTACGTTGGACGAAGAAAGCAACCGCAAAATCTATCACAAAAGAATATTTTAACCAGTGGAAAATGTAGGGAGTTTACCACAGTTAACCAGTAAATAAATGAATACGTACTTCCCAAGAATGAGGTGCAGTATTATGAACGTTTTTTATGTAAGTAAAAAGGTATGAAGTATATAAACCAATGCGACCTATATATATCCACTTTTTTACCATACTTCGATTTTCTGTCCCACATTGGGAATTAACTTTTTTAGGTGGTCAAAATCTCTTGTCAATTTCCGAGGGTGTCTTAGGAGGAACAATCGCGTAAAGCACGAATTAAAATTTATTTTTGCTTTTGTTCGAACATCTTTGTGTTTGTTGATGCACAACTGACGAGTCTCGCTGAGGCGCAATGTTTACTACACAGAGCTGACGTGTACGTTGCTTGCATTTGATACCATTTGCATGCATTCCGAAGCACGTGTGGCTCATTGATCACCGATCCAGCAAAATCAAAGTTGCGACAATACGGATGCAAGTGTAAAACTACCGTCAATGGGAAATTTTCTGAAAAGCTCGCTGGTTTAAACATTCAATAAACACAATAAAGCGATGTCTCATTCTAATACTCGATTATTTCGAATAAATGTGGGATGATGCAAAACTAGCATTTACTCTCGATTTTATTTTGCTTTTAAGAGATGATTTACTCAGCGGTCGAGTGAGTACTTCATGTCAAACGCACTTTCGTTCTCTTTTTGTTCTTTCGTTAAATACACTCTTGCAGGGTGACCACACGCACACTCGCACAGTACCTGCTGTCTTTGTTTGGGTTATTCCTACATGTTTGAAATAATAATAATAATAACAATGAAGCCCGCCGCACACTGGTGATCTTGCCACGCGTACTTGTTATTCGTGACAAGTGCGATCGACAAAATTTCCTAGTGTGCGTGGAAGTTTTGAACAACATTTGTCATTCGTGACAGATTAGTCAAATATCAAACGCGCACACTAGGAAATTTTGTCACGAATCACACTTGTCACGAAACACGAATAACAAGTACGCGCGGCAAGTTCACCAGTGTGCGGCGGGCTTAATGCTTAATATTTATTATGAAGCCCAGTCAGTAGTAACTACTGTAATCAATTAGGGTTCTTGAAAAATCTCTTAAAGTGCCCATTAAACCATATATGAAGAAAACTTCTAAAATGACAGTGTACTTTTAAAACAATTTAATGCATATCTCTTCATTCTCTAGGTATTGGCGCTTTTTTATGTCAAATTTACACAATTTGTGAGATCACGGTGCCGAACGAGGTCTTGCATTATCAGGTATGTTTTCTACTATGTTACTTCCAACTTTCTTCGTTGTGAAGTCGTGATGGTATTTAATATTGTTGATAAATTTCAACAAAATGTTGAGATTTGAATTGTGCCATGTGACGTCGCAGGTTATGTAAATGTCACTTCAAAAGAAGTTCAATACCTCGAGAATGAAAAATCTCGCTTCATAAGCACTTCAAAGACCTAAAATGCCCTTGCAACTATGAACACATGCAAATTATTTTACTTTTGAAACTGGAAAATTTTGAATCAATCGTATTGCATGCAGATGCAGGTGACGGATAATAAAGTATTAGCCCATACTCATTTTTTCTTCAAAAATACACACGTGAAAGCATGAGCAGTGACCCGATTTACCATTTGGAGTTTGAACTTTGATATGCGTGCTACAATAAATGAACTGAATGATAAGAAAACTTTCTACTTATGGGCAGTGCAAATGGTTGCCTGCTCGATGTTGTGTTTATAATTAGTCCTTCCGTGTTGCGTAACGTATGCATGATCGAGCAAGTTTGCATATCGTTTACAATATGCAAATAGCATTAGCAGTTTGCCACGCAAAACATATTTTGAAGTGTTGGTTAGCAAGATGACTGTTCAATGGCAAAGATCAAGTAGCTATGAGAGCGCTCTACCCGATGAAAGCTGCGACATTACCGAAAAACTTTGCCCATCGGTTACTCTTCCACGCACACTTTCAAAATCGGAAATCAATGGCAACGCGTTACTCCATAAATCGACTGAAGACATATGGAAAACGTGTACACAAAAATTAGCTCTCGAATTTATCGATCTCACTTACCAAGTTAAAGTGTCAAGAAGTGGTGAGTTTTTCCTCAATGTAATTGTCATGGGGTGCAAACACTTCAGTACTTTGCTATATTTTGGCAAATACAACTACAAAATGTTCAATTTTAAGTGCTCCTGCATTGTACGTAGGCGTTGGGGTATTCAATGAATTTTAGCTATGATTTCCGCGATGGACCTATGTTTGTGGCTATTTTTTCTCTAAACTTATTCACTCGATATTAATCTCTTAATCGTCCAGCATACACGTGTCCGATATATACAAACACTTGATAATATCGAACGCTCTTGGTACTTGTTTGGGAGAAATACATTCCATGAATCAGCATCAATTCCCCTTTTCCTATATTTAGCCACAGGAGTTTTCTTGCAACATTTAAAAGTGCAATCGTTTATCTGTTGTTCTGTACTTTCCTTGCAAAAGCCAGAGTTTATTTATTAAGCTGTTTGCACAAATTGTGTGGAAATTGTATTCACGGTTTTTTTTAAGTAGGATACAAAGCTGTGTTTCTATAGTCGAACAGTTGCCATGATTTTTAAAAGCACGTACAAATCTATCCAATGGACATAACTTATTTAATTTGTTGTGACATCTTTATTATCATATGATTGTGTCAATATTTGTTTTAATGATTGCTTCAGCAATTTATATTACGCCACAAATAGTATATTTGTTATAACAATGTTGTCGTTAAGATGGCTTGCACAAACCAACCGACTGGAAATTCCTTTATTTATTCGAGACTTCTTATGCTTCATCTTACTGATGAGCAGATTTAGCGAATGTCTTGATTGTGAAATGCAGTGGGTGGTGTTCATATATCGGCGTTTCAGTAACCAAACTTCCTGGCAATACTTTGAACTGACGTTTGGTTCTGGATCATTTATTTCAAATAGTGATGCGACGGACCATAGCATTGTGGGAGGCAATATTTCAGTATTCCAGTTCTTGAATATTTTAAGAGTCTTTGTATGTTATATATTTTTAAAAATTGAGATTGGAAAGAATATATTCAAGTGAATTTCTCTGATAACGCAACTGAAATTGGGTCGATTCGATTTGCTGAAATCATTTGACGCTTCATTGTACTCACCCACTCGTGATTGAGATCCTTATGTAAAAAAACAGCGCCATCTCTAACAAACCCAGCCTGACCCTCTCAAACCGTGATCAACTTGTCCATGGTCCCACGGACTCCACCAAACATGCCTTGACTACATTGTTCGATGAATTTTTTGGCATCATTTGTTAAATAAGAACAGCAAAAATAGAAACATAATGCATTTCTATAAATAGCTTTCATAATACATGAGCAATTAAAATTTCTCAAACGCTATTGTCTGCATTCAGGCATTGTTGACGAACAACCGCCTCCAATCAACATACCGTTGAACAAAGAGCTGTTTTACTAACACCCTCATACTAAAAATATAATAATCATGAATATACATACTTTTAAGGTGCAAATACATTTAGCTAGCTGAGCACTAATTAACAAGTGCGTTTCAAAAGACAGAAAGATACGATAAGAAAGATACTAGCATACGGCATGGAAAGCCAGTAAGAACAAAGGGTTAAAGTGCGATGGTTGCAAGCATAGTTCCGAGTGGTGGCTGAAAATATATTAGCAGAATCACGATACAAGAAGGTTTTTATCTGCTCTCGAGTTCTCCAAAAGGTCTCCATAAGCCTATGCAAACACAGTAAACATAGGAGCTATATGGCAAAGAATGGTCAAGATCGTCTATAAGTGTGCTATGAGCATGGTACAAACTACTATTTAATCAAGGGCTAACGAAGTCTGGAGTGTTTTCTGTGTTTATACAAAAATTTTCCCCATGTTGCATCACATGGTCATTAGATTCATGCCATTAGCTATATATGACCCAACAGCATAAAAGGAGATTAGCATTTGACTCTCGGTCGGCTATTCTTTAAAAAAGCATCATTATTAGATAACAATTTTGCAACAGCCAATATAGTCCATGATTTTCCCATGACTTTAAAATACAGCTTAAGCGCGAACACTCATCACACAGCATAACATGTATAATCACACTCGGATCATTTTAAATACTTCAAGTATTTCTAGTTTCCAAATGCAAATATTTCTACTCACACCAAAATTAAAACCTTACTTTCCACTGTTCATATACAGTTGAGGTTCGCAGGCATGCTAGATATTATGTTACAACTAAAGAACTCGGATAGATCGACTTGATTAAGTCGAAAGCAAAAGCTTACGCAAAATAAAGCATCTTTGCGAAGGGAGATCGGTGGTGCGGCGCCAGAGTGAAAAATTGTTTGCGTATACTTGGTTATATTAATCAGTTTCCGGTCGAAGGGGAACTTTTCGTGGAATATACTTGATTTTATTTCTTTTAATTGACACGACAATTATTTAGTTTGCTCTCTGGCTTCACAGATCTAATAATACACTAGATAGTGCAACTGACATAAAAGTTGAAGCCGGGCATATTTACTTCCGGAGCCCCAAAGTTGTGAGAATCAATATGGCGTTGTATTAGAAAATATGTGGTCCAAGTTAATATCTCGCAATTATTAGCAAATCGCGGAGGTTGCATCAACTTTTTTGCACTATTTATGAAATAAATCATTGTGACTATAGTTTGTAAGAAAAAAATTGCAGAATACGCCAATACATCGCCGTAAAATTGATTTCAAGTGTAGCTCGATTTGAAAGCATCAGCAGCGACTAAGGCTTAAGTACTGGAATTTACACATCTAAATATCGTATCACAGCACAATCTGCGATAGTGTGGCTTAGTTCGCGTGGCAAACACAGCGATATCATACTCGATCTATGGATGTATTGTAATAGAACAGGCATATTACAAAATCAGTCTGAAATTGACACATGTTACAAGCACAAATTAAATATTTTGCTCAGAATAAATAATTTAGGTTTGATATTTTCAATAACAAGAATGTGTAGAAAGTTTTATATGCATATACATGCCTGAATGGTAAAAAGACAATAAAATGTTGAAAACAGTAGCATAACATCACCATAACAGTACATTAAGCACTGTGGGCAGTGGCCATATAACCCACTGGTTTAGACTATGTCAATACATTGTTTATATATATGTGTAAAACATAGTCAAGACTACAAGTCTGGTGACTCTTCTTGCTTTAACAAGTAAATATTTTCCCCGTGTTGGACAGAGTGTATTGTATCAACCTGTGGTATCAACAGTTTCACAAGTGACCTGCTATTTTATACTTCACAAAAAATTTGGTGTAGCAGAGGTAGACTCATAATATAAAACAAATTCCGAAGAAGCAAGACAGACTCTATGACATAGACAAGCAAGACAAGCAAGACATAGACAAGACATAGACAAGCAAGACATAGACTCTTCGAGGTAGACTCTTCACATTCTTTCTGTAAATAATTTCTGAACGTATTAATTACTCACATCTTGACATAGCTATATTCGTTTGCCGACCAGAAACACCAGAAAAATGCATTTCTGGTACAATAATCCAGTGCAATATTTAATTATGTACAGTGAACAATATACTTTATATAAATCGTGAAAAATCTTTCAAACTGTTATCTCCAACTCGTTTTACTTAACAATAAATATTGGAAGATAATTCTACGACGTTCGATTGAACATTTTGTGGCAGATTGTGCTGTGATACGATATTTAGATGTGCAAATTCCAGTATCTTAAGCCTTCGTCGCTCCTGATGCTTTCAAATCGAGCTACACTTGAAATCAATTTTACGGCGATGTATTGGCGTATTCTGCTATCTTTTTCTTGAAAAACTATGGTCACATTGATTTTTTTCATTAATAGAGTAAACCAGTTTATGTAACCGTCGTGACTTGCAAGTAATTGCAAGATATCAGCTTTGACCAGATATTTCCTAATACAACGCCATATTGATTCTCACTACTTTGGGGCTCCGGAAGTAAATTTGCCCGGCTTCAACCACCACTTATGAAATGTAAGCCGTTGCACTATCTAGTGTATTATTAGATCTGTGTCTGGCTTTCATTGAGTGCAGAAATTTGGAAGTTCTACGTCGGCTTAAAATTAGTTGCCACATTTGGGCTGAATGAAGAAAAACTGGCACCATGAGTGATCACGTATTTTTTCCCTCTCAAATTATAGAATCAAAACAGATACTTCATGGTGCTTCTGGAGAATTTCATACGGGAGAACTTATTGGCATCCTTGGTCCATCAGGTAATATCTTCTCCTTCTGTAGAAAATAAGATTCACTCACCTTTCTCGTCTTTGTGTAGAAAATAAGATTCACTTGCCTTTCTCGTCCCTCTGTAGAAAATAAGATTCACTTGCCTTTCTCGTCCCTCTGTAGAAAATAAGATTCACTTGCCTTTCTCGTCCCTCTGTAGAAAATATGATTCACTTGCCTTTCTCGTCCCTCTGTAGAAAATAAGATTCACTCACCTTTCTCGTACTTCTTTAGAAAATAAAATTCACTCGCCTTTCTCGCCTTTCTGTAGAAAATAAGATTCGCTCGCCTTATTAAAAAACAGGCTTTATTTACATAGATACTCCTTGGTAAAATATATTTTGCGCAAAAATCTGATATATATTAACTTCAATTTGTGGGGTAAATTTGTGTTTTGATTAGGTGCTGGAAAGACAACTCTTGTCAATATTCTTGCTGGATACAAGTAAGTACAAGTCTAGCGTAGCGCAAAGCCTTTCTCGTTTTTAGGAATTTCGATAGGGCAATCAGAACTCGTCTTTCAATAACTAATAATTTTTTTTCTTGTGTCAGCAATCGTTGACCGCTTGAGGTTTAACTTCAAACCAAAACACATAGCTTTTTGTCTTTTAAAACATAATAGACAGCATTAGCACTTTCCTTTTCTATTGAATCCCCTAAATGTGTGTGTGTTGGGAAGAGGGGGAGGGGGGCAACAAGTTTAACTTCATCGAAAGAATTTCTTTAATTTCAAAGCTTAGTCTAAACTCAGCTCCCAGATTATGCATTAGAGCAACCTGCACACTCCATGTGTCTATCAATTTAGAAGTTTCGCGTTGGTACATTCTTTGTTTGAGGTTGTAATTAAGAAAAAGGAACTCTGTATGGAGTTCTCTACAATCTTGTAACATTTCGCAGAACCCATAAATCTGGAGGCATGGTACTCATCAACGGCCAAGCTCGTGATTCCGCTGAATTTCGCGAGTTATCATGCTACATTATGCAGGACGACATTCTATTGCCATATCTAACCGTAATGGAGTCGATGATGGTGCGTTTGAAACTGTGGGATTACGAAAATTTTTAGATTTCAGAAGGTTATATGTGTGTTTAACAGGTTTCAGCTTCTCTTCACTTGAAGAAGGAATTGGCGAAAGAAGCGAAAAAAGCTATTGTAAGTTGTTTATAATCGACGAGAGTTTACTTTATTTTTCAAGGAAATTATACTGTCTTAAGAGTATGTCTGAAGACGGTTCCGTTAAAGATGGTCTATTATCAGACGCACTTTTATTTGAAATTTCCTCTCAATGTCCAGTGTTTAATTAGATTCTAATATAGGAAAATTTCTTAAAGGAAATTTTTTTAAAACAGAGACATTATATGAAAAAATTTACCTGAATATCAACTTGGGTGCGGTAAAAATAGTCTTCAATATTTTTCACTAACGAAGGGATAAGCCATCATGGAAGGATTATCCCCTTGGTTAGAGGATCCCCCTGTGATAAACCGTCTTTTGTGAGTCTGTAATGATTTAATGATGGCGATCAAATTTCAAAAGGTGAACAACATTCTCAGTCAGCTGGGCTTAGTGGAACTTCGCGACACTCGATGTAACGATATATCTGGCGGACAACGCAAAAGGCTGGCCATTGCTTTGGAACTTGTCAATAATCCACCGATAATTTTCCTTGATGAACCAACAAGGTACATTATTTTATGCGAAGCATGGTTGTCGTCCTATCATTTTACATGCCCTCATTTGCACAACTGCAATGTTTTGGAGTATATAGGAAATGCGTTAAAGAGAGCCTTACAATTTATGGGAAGTTATAGATTATGGCTGGCTTTGATAAATGTCAAGTTATGTACAGGGACGTCGTGATGAGGGGACCCACAATCTTCCAACCTTTTTGAAGATTACCTCTTACGGACTTTCTAATGACCATGTGACAAATATGTCACAATCAGGAAGCCAAATAAAAGTGAATTGAGAAAAAAACTCCGATGCTTTAAATGCTCTAGATGTTTGGTTTGTGTGTGAGTAGCCTTTTGCATTTGAGAAAGTTTTTAAACCCTACGTCGTAGAGCATCTGCAAAAAATTTTGCCTCCAGCATTTTTTCTCAATGTGCAAAGATAACCATATATATTCCTATGTTTTGATAACTTCCTTTTTTTGTCCGGGCGATAATTTCATTGTTGCTCGCCTCCTGTATTACCAAAGTTCCACTTTGTCTTTCTTTCAAACGACTAGAGCATACTTTTCGGAAGATACTCTTATTGCTGTTGTCATGATGATTCGTAATTTCACATTCATTATTGATGTTTTTATCTATTAAACGATTTGCTATAAATTTATCTTTGTTTTATCGCAGTGGTTTGGACAGTTCGTCAGCCTACCAGTGTATACACCTTTTGAAAACATTGGCTTCAAATGGACGTATTGTTGTATGTACCATACATCAACCAAGTGCAAAATTATTTGAAAGATTTGACAAAGTAAGTATGTAGCTGTTGTCCTTTACTTTTGATTGCAGTTATCGCAACACTCCTGTTGTACTCTGGTGATCAAATAATGTAGATTGTGAGGCAAGGCTTAAAGGTCTTGCTCCCGGGCCGATCTCAATGCAAAATATGGGCAGTAGTTTGCAAAAGTTTTAGGTCCTATCTAATACTTAAGTGTGTGTTTATCACGATTTTGTCGTATTTGATACGTTGAGTAAAAATTTTATTTTGTCAATATAGAATGTCTATATTTTTGAGATAGCTCTTATATACTTAACATATATAGCAGAAGTAAAAAATACATAGTTTTGCAATATAAGTCAAAATATTTTGACAAGTTGAACTATAGTCGGAAGATAAGTTGGCCAAGTGAAAAAACATGACTTTGAAATACTCAAACTAAAGTTGTTCCGGAAAAGTAAAAATGTAACGTGCTGTTGCAAAGAAACCGAAGATAGGTCTGTGTGCTGTTAAAGAAATTTTGAAGAATGGAAACGTTGCGGAAAGGCTAAGATACCGGAATAGAAAAGGCTGTTTCTCGGGCAACAACGAGAAGTCAACATAAAAAAGTTCAAAATGGTCATAAGAAAAGAATTACCTTCTACTACAATAAAATGGGGGCTTCGCCAAAGAGCTGGAGGGAATGCATTTAGTGTAAAGAGTGAAGAGACTAGTGGTGGAGCAATGGGGGAAAAGCAGATAAAATCAATTTTTTAAGCTTATCGCTGGAAGAAGAATATTAGTCAAACTGCCATAATTGAAAAATGGAGTGGTGTTAATGTCGATAAAACACGTATGCTGTTTGCGTCGATGTTTAGTCATTGTGCTGCAGTAACCACTGCTCTTAGTGGTAGTTGAATAATGAAATAAAAGTAAAATACAGTTGAACCTGTATTAAGCGGCACCGTATTTAGTGGTGCCCCTGCGTTAAGCGGTCATATGGCAAAGTCCCAAAAGTTTCTATTAAAGTAAAAATACTATTGAATTAACCTCTATTAAACGGTCACCTCTATTAAGCGGACGAGGTCACCTTTTCCAATGTTCCAAATTTAATTTTTCCTTGTTTGAATTTGAAACTGTATTAAACGGTCAGCAATTTGAACTTTTCTCTCGTTAACTTTGCCTTCAGCCATTGAAGCAAAAACATATCTCCAAGAGATATTTGCGCGAAATTTCTAAGTTATAACTACCTCCTCCGTTGACACGCTTTCCTTTGATTATTTTTTAATCAGTTTTAGCTGTGACATTTTAGCAAATAGTAAATTTACTATTAAGAAAAGAATTATTGCTTTACATGAGTTGTTCTGGGTTATTTGGCATGTATGTTGAGGAACAATGGCGTTTGGTTCAACTTTAGTTATATTAAATACTTCATGTAGCATGTCTGGTGATTTTCCTGAAGACCTGTGATAAGCGGTCATACAAGAAATCCACAAGATTGACTGCTCAATACAGGCTCTAGTGTACTAAAAAAATTTGAAGTAATTCGACAAAACAACTTTTTAGCTAATCCAGGTAATTACTTTAATTCGCCAAGTAGTCGAATGTAACATGCGAAATGTGTAAAACTGTGGAGAGATCTAGAATACATCATTTTCATTAAATATTCCGGAGTATTTTAGCTAAGAAGTGACCTAAAACTTTTGCACAGAACAGTTTCAGTTTGCTTGCTTTCCTACTGTTAAAGATGGAGTACAATTTTTATACAACGCCCCAATGGGAGCCTGTGCTTTTTTTATTCGATGCATGATACTATTTGTAGGTTTTTTACGACTTTTCTTTGAACAATTTGTTTTCTAGCTTTATTTGTTAGCTGACGGAAATTGCGTTTATCAAGGAACAGTGGATGGCTTACTGCCATACTTGACAAAACAAGGCTTGGATTGTCCCAACTACCATAACCCTGCAGATTATGGTAACAAATTGTCTATGTTTTTACTAAGTATATCGATTTTAAGCTTTCGTGATGCAGCTATGAAATCCTTTCAATGTGAACTCCTCAATTTCCTGCTAGGACCAATTTCAAGTCATTAAATTTTATACCATTTTTATGTGTGTAGAGAATTTATTCCATCTCAGGTAGTACTAGAAAGATATTTTATGGGGCAATGTATGTCATGCTCTATTCATTCTGTAATTCTTTTGTTATTACTGGCTTCAAGCATAGACAATACTAATTCTAATAGCAAATTTTGGATAATTATTGTGTCTCAAGTTAACTTTACCTAAGAATATTTGCTGTTATAGTTTTTAATTCGTGTAATTCTAGAGAAGCTAAGGAAAATGTGCTTTGCCATTTGTGTGACTCACGAAAAAAGAATTTCGCTAAGTCCTTTTAACCAATACCACAGTCAGTCAAATTTGATTGGCAAAATAATAAAAAATACAATAAATATTAATCCCGAAATCCTAATTCGAACTGAACTTAACATTTTATATATGTAATAACTTATCATAAACGTAGTTTGGAGGTGTTTCCATTCAGGCTCTGTTCAGAGAATTGCCATTGAAAATGCTATTTATTTCAAAGGACCGTGTTATATAGTGCACTTTAAACGGTTGTATTGTGAAATTAAGTTTGCATGAATGTTAGAGATCTCGAAGTCGTGATCTGTCGTGATCTGTCGTGAAACCACGACTTGATGGTGTTATCTCAAACGAAAATATGTTTGCAGCCTGACATTTAGTTTTTTTGTTTATTAATAATACATCATTTTGTTTAGTTATTGAAGTGTCCTCTGGAGTGTACGGAGATGCGGTTCCCTTATTGGCGAAAGCATGGAGTGCACATGTGGCCGAAAATATGAAATCTAAAAGGTGCTCTACAAGCAGTAGCGCTAGTACAAACTTCAAAAATGTGATGAGGTCTGTTCTTCCATGCACAATGAAAATAAAGAAAAAGAGTATCTTTGGTGGTGTTAGTCAACTATCACAGGTATGTAAAGCTTGAAACTCATTCTATTACATGTAGGTCGACATTCTGCCAATGCCAAAGGCCTTCTCTATAACGCGTAAAGTTTGTATCTATCGTTTATAAAACCTCGGTATTTTCAAATATCTAGTAGAAAACCAGTCGCCAATCCCTGTTACGAGAGTTTCGTTGACCTAAATAATGTCAAAGATGCACATGACGGTTGTCATTGCTTTTAATTAAGCTGTTGGTGTGAATGTTCCATAATAATATATACTTCTCGACAAGGAACCCTTGTCTCTTGACAAAATAATAAAATACGCAAGTGTAGTGTTGTCACCCAAATCCTTCGCCCTAACAGCATCAAACCCTTATTGCATGTTCCACCCTTCTCCTTATTGTTTCACATGTATGTAAAAACACGTTTGTGGAAACTCTTTATGAGTGAATATTGGTGAGAAAATGCAAGTAAATCAAAACTTTCTACGTTTTCAGTTCAACGTTTTGTTCAAGCGAGCATTACAGTCCTTGCTGAGAGATCGATTATTCACTCATCTTCGTGTAGTTTCTGTAACTTTATTTGGCGTTCTCATTGGCTTGATGTATCTTCGCATTGGAAATGATGGCAACAAAGTGTTCAACAACACCGGCTGCTTGTTCTTTTCACTTCTATTTTTGATGTTCACGGCACTAATGCCAACAGTTCTTACATGTGCGTATGTTTGCTACAGGCAAAACACTTGATGCTTTTGTTGATATTTGTGTTGCAAGCTTCGAGTGATTCTTCTGTTAATGTTTCTGTTGCAAGTTTCCAGTGACGCTTGCAAGGTTCTTTGTTAAACTGTTGTGATGCCTCGATTAACATTTGGAGTGGTTACTCACACTTAACTTTTTCTCTTCAGTTCCTATAGAAAAACTGGTGTTTATTCGAGAGCATCTTAACAACTGGTACAGCTTGAAATCGTATTACTTAGCAAAGACCATGGCTGATCTTCCTTTCCAGGTTGGATTTTCTATTAATTTACTTATATAAAATGGCATTTGATAAACTGGAGAGAATTTCTTTGAAAAAGCATCCGAAATTTAAGGTTATATTAAATGATATTTGTTGTTATATAGATCGCTTTTCCTGTTATCTATTGTCCCATTGTGTACTTTATGACAGAACAACCATATGATGGCATGCGATATTGGCAGTTCTTGACCATAACTATTCTGACGTGTCTTGTTGCTCAGTCGATAGGACTGCTCATTGGAGCACTGGCGCCTACTTTGTCGGTATGTTCTACTAAATATATTGCGTACAGTGTATTTTGTATGAGTCAAAATTTGGTGATGTTGGGATTCACTGAGATCCTTTGATTTGTGTATGTGTACAGAGTGATCTGATTTACCACTTTTGAAAGCGTTTTGAAAGTTTGAAGCAAAAAAACGAACAAGCGTTTTGAAAGTTTTTACGAAGAAATATATATGGCTACACGAGGCATACCCTTATTTCCATTCTCTAACAGACTATATTTCCATGTCATCTTCAAATCTTATTAACTTATATTCGCGCTGGATTTCGTCAATATCTTGCTCTAGCTTTCACAAACGTAATGCATTTTAAAATACATTAGAAATACAATACATTACAATGCATTTTTGATACACTTCAGGTATCAAAATACCTGAAATGTTTACAGATTTTTTTAAATGAAGACTTCAACAAGACAGTTTTCTGAGCCACGCGTTCTCCCCTTGTTTGTTTGAAGATCATTGTATAGGCTGACCTACAATCTTGACTGAGTTCAGATTGCTTGAAGCTAAAATCTATATAGTATGAGCTAAAACAGTCATTAAAATTGTAAATGGCTCTTTATATAGACAGCTGTGTATGTCGCCCCAATAACTGGCATACCGGTCCTACTATTCAGTGGATTTTTTGTGAGCTTGGGAACCATTCCGAACTACTTGCAATGGCTCACATACATCTCGTACGCGAGGTATAGCTGGGAAGGGATCGTCGTCGTTATTTACGGCAACCATCGAGCACCGCTCGATTGTGAGATTCATCAATGTATCTTTCGTAACAGCACGGACGTGTTGAAAACGATGGAGTTTCGGGAAGATGCATTTGGAATGGAGGGTGCCAAAGTTTACTTGAATTGTTTCATTTTGGCAGGATTTTTTATTGTACTTCGTCTGGCAACGTATTTGGCGCTTCAATTCAAGTTATGGTCTCACAGGTGAGACGAACGGATGGTGCCAATTAATATTGCTTAGTTAGATGACTATTGTTAACTTATGAAATTCAGTCAGAGCTGGTGTCTTATATTTTTCATTTTAGATGATTATTTCAACTCTCCGACTGTTTCTCAGTACAATAACTTTCAAACGCCACATTTTCTAGATTTACTTCATGTAAGAATTACAGAGCAACGTAATGCAATTGAAAGCCACGCACATATAGCACTCAAAAATACCTTTGGTTACATTGCTATCTTCATCACATTTAATTTTCACAAACTGTTTTTTAAGAAGCCTGAAGTTTCATGAAGAATATGCATGAATCAATCTTCCACTAAATCATAGACTTATATATAATCAGCATGGCACGATATTACGTTTGTGGATATTTAATATTTTGTGTCGTGTAAGACTTCATTTTACGTTACACTACTTTAAGAAAGCCAGCTTTGAATGGATATAGCATGCTCTACATACAAAGAGATTATGGCTTATCGCTCTGTATAAATAATGTCTTACTAACCGCGCTATAGAAAAATAATGAAACCATATTTTTGAAATTTGTGTTCATTGAATGTTCTTAATTCTTTTTGCCGAATGCGAGCTTACTTAAATTCAAAATTGATAAAATGAACGACTCAATTAACCAGCAGCCATGCTACTGCTAAAAAATATGACTTACACGCAACAATGGATGCAGAATTAGTCAGAGTACATTTCAAAATAAATACTGTTGGGGCCAAAAGTCTGAGTGCAATCATGGGGCTGAGTCTTTATAATTCTTTATTATTAACACATTTGTCACTGCATGAAGATTCGAAAGCGCAAACAATGCAGTAAACTATTTCAACATTGATTCATAACATCTCGATTCAACCCAAAAAGTTACGAATTTCACATTCTGTCGACGTTTAACATAGACCTGTACAGCTTCTTTTCATATACATGCAATAATCTTCTTTTAAAGTGGTGACTCTTGGCTTCAAAGATCGTTGTTTGGTAGAAAAAGATTCTGATTTACTGAACCTTTCTAAGGTTCTTTACACAGCGCCCCTTGAAAACTTGTCTTCTCAACAATCTTGCCTTGTGAAAAGCTTTCATTATTCAGGGATTATTGGACTTCCTATTTCTTGCCATCCTTTCTTCAGGAACACTAATTGATCCGGATTTATATGATTATCTTAATATAACAGTAACTGACAACAAAAGTCCCATATGAGCATGCTCCAATAACATTTCGTATTTTCCAAACTCTCAAAACATTTTTGTTAGAAATTTAGATAAAATGTAGACTGGACTCAGACTTTAGACCCCCGGTGTATATAAATAAGATCGTCAGAGTAATTGTGGATCCGCCATGTTGACTTCTATTTTACTAAGAGTTTTCTTTCGAGTTTTCCGGTTTACGTGAGCATGCTTGAACTGTTGAACATACATGAAATGCATCTCTTGCTTTTAGCTTGTACAGTAATGAATGTTATGCTTGTCAGTCTTGTTAATTTTAGACCTTTACTTCTTGCATTCAGTTTTCGTACTCTTTAAGGCCATGTATTTAATTGAAAGGAGCTTAGCTATTTATACACTACATCATGTAGAACTCACAAGCGCCAAGAATGTTTATAGTTCTCAACTCGTTGGTTACAATTGTCGACACTCGACTTATTTACAACTCGTGACTCACATTAATTACGATCAATAACACCTATTGTCTATAACCTATGATACGCTTGGTTTACAACCTGTAACACCAAATATTTATAACCAGTAACATCCACAATTTCTATCCCATGACATCCGTGGTCTAAAACCCATATTAACCACAACGTGCAAACTTTGAACCTCATTATTTTCAACCCGTAACAGCTTCAGTTTACAAACTACAACACAAATTATATACAACCTGCAGTTTGCTATCCATAGTTTAAAACCCATAAAACAGATTATTCAGAACAACCAACATTCGTGTTTATACAATTCATAACAGTCATGTACAACTTGGACTCACATCTGCAGGTTGTAACTTGTTTCAATCGGTAGTTTGCAAAAATTGGCTTTAAAGATTATCAAAAACCTAAAAATTATATGTCTTTGGCTTAAATAAAGACGAATAACCTTTTTTACAATGTTATCTCTGGTCCAACTTTAATTTCAAGGAAATAAATATGTCCCAGTGAAAACAGTAGTTTGCAACAAATGGCTTTAAAGATTATCAAAAACCTAAAAATTATATGTCTTTGGCTTAAATAAAGACGAATAACCTTTTATACAATGTTATCTCTGGTCCAACTATAATTTCAAGGAAATAACTATGTCCCAGTGAAAACAGTATCTTGAAGCGCGTAAAGGTTGTGTCGTGTCTTATTGGAATGAAACATTGACAAATATAGGAACACGACTGTTATCAAATCTATATTTCTTTCCGCTGTTAACTTTTTGTATCGATCGAAAACTGAAGTTTTATTATTTTATTGATGTCGAGTTCGCAATTTCTCAGGACAATGATTATCATACAACAAGTTCCTCCTTCGGTCTAACAAATTTGAAGACGTTTTATTTACTGGTTTGCTAACCTAGTCTAGGATAATCTCGGATAATGTCGTTAATTTTGTAAAGTTTGATGACGGCATACTTCCGCCTTCGGCTTGCCTTCAACATAATTCAATAAATATGACCACAGGTAATTCTTGTATTTATTTTTGAAAACACTTCAAATTGATGAAATTCTATTCTGAAAGGCAAATTCATTACTAATTACAGTGTCATGACACGTATGTTGATTATGCTTGTATCTGCCACGCAAGAGAAAGAAAAGCTTTCTATGCCTGTAAATAAATCATTATTTCCATCATAAACGGCCACTCGCGACCAAAATCATTAAGCCAGTTTTTTAAAACAATCAAACATCAATAAATCCTTAATTGTTAATGATATCTCATTTTAAGGACAGTGAATATTAATACTAACTCAGCCCACAGAACAAATGTTCTTTGTCAATGTGATACTGGTGAGATGAATTGTTCTCACCCAGGCAAATGGTTTGTCAGAATGTGTATAGAAAATGCGAAGTTCTGTTATTTTGATTTTGCAAATAGAAGTTTGCCGTAACTAGCCGTTCGTTAAAGATTACTGACGATTTAGAAGGTCACAAGAAAATTTGAAAAATGCTCTATCATCATCGAATACGTGAATGCATCAATGATAATAGATAATAGCTTTTTATCTTTTGATCAAATTGTTTTTATGATCTTTCATAAACGTCAACAGAGACTGTTCAAAATACAAAATCGTAACACATGTCAATTCCTAGTGAAGTCTGAGACAACCTTTCGAAACTGGAAACAAGCTCATTGTTAGTGAAAGTGAGTTGGGCCAAGACATTCTTTATGTGTTGTACAAAGAATGCTTGTAAACATGCAGTTCTCAAATGACTTTCTTTTTTATCGCTTTAATTGATCTCTTTTCAAATCTCAATCTTTTGGGTGACAAACCCATATAGTTAAAAAATGACAAGCATTTGTTATGTTTTCCGCTTGAAACATTCTAGACAGTTATCTATTTTTTAGGATCGAAAAAAGTGTGAACCAATTGTATTTAAATATCATATTTATGGAAAGTTGTTTTCTTTTAGTATTCATCACAGCACGTCGTAAAGCAGTACGAAACAGCGAGACCACTAGAAAGCGCATAAGAATTTTAGTATTCACTGTACGTCCAAGTAGCTAAGTTGAGCTGATCGTCATCTGGAGATTTTCAAAAATCAGCATAATGGCCATCACATCAATTTTATGGCTCTTAAGTGTCATCCTGATCTCACAAGGCAAAGGTAAGACAGGAAATTTATATAGCTATTCTGATTGTCAGGATATTTTTGTTTTGATTTTTTCATGAGGATTTAGCAGTAAGAGTATTTATAGATGCCAAAAAGTTTAAGATACTTTTCAAACGTAGCTGCTTGGAAACTACTTACGATCGAGACAGACTTTAAATACATAATGACTTAATGCAACAACTTAGTGCGTTAAACGATTTATATTCGGCTTTTCGAGTGAAACTGATTGAAAATGCTATTCCAATATACATACATTCTTACGTTAGAAGATGAGCATGCAAAGCATTTTGAAACAACAAACTTTATATACCTTCCACGATTTATTTTTGAAATGCTATGTTGAAAATAAAGGAGAAACGTCATTTTTTATGTTAACGATTGATGTCGTCAATCATGCTTACACTGACGTTGCAGTTTATTTTTTGTCAAGAGACAGCAAGAGACTGATAGTTTTAAGTTAAATATCATCTTTATGGAGAAGAATTTACACAATTTGTCTTTATCTTTCATATATGGTGTTATGAAGGCTTTTGTATTTTACCTTATTTATTTACCAATTTTACTTTACTTACTTATCATTACCCCCTAGCATCACACCTATGTTTTATATTTGCATTCAAATAGCACTTTGCAGACGTCATGTGGCAAGGAATGTTCTCATCATTGGTTGCCACTGATCGTTGCTTTATCTTTAATCCCTATAATCAGTCAAAGGAAAACATAATTGAATGTAATTATAGCAGACTCCGCATTTCTCAAATTGCTAGAACAGACAGCTTTCATTTCTTTGCAGAAATCGTCATCTACAACGATTGCATCGATTTTCATTTAAATGGATGCAGGTGAGAGCAAGGCTAACCTGGCATAAAGCTATTCGCCTTTTTATTGAATGTAGTATTGTGTTGAGGAAAATTTCCTTAGTTCACTAGCTTCATCATTTTCCATTAGAGAAGAGTGTAATATCAACAGTTAATCTGTTCAATATTTGAATATAATTCTTACAAATGTTGTAAGAATGTCTATTTGAGGCGGAAAATAGACTAGGGTATACAAAATTGCTGTGGATATATATTATTTAGCTGCTCATATAATTTAGAACTAAGAAAATTAAAAGTTTAATCTACAAGACAAGATACAGAACATTATAGCTGTATTTTCGTTAAATCAAACACAAATGAAATCAGACCTTTTTGTATTTACCACGAAACTTTATTGAAAGTTTAACACTTGTTAAGTTTCGTGCATATAAATATCATTACCTCAAATGATCAGTATATGAGCAGCACATGAATGGCATGATTACTAAATGTGCGCAATCTTTCATCTACAAATGTACTGCCGAGCTGTTCTTGATTTAATGGTTTTTTGATACGCAAATCTCGTGTTGCTTCATATAAATTTTTCTACACGACACATGCTGTGATAAAATAAACCTGTCAAAAGACGCTTATCAACCAAGTGTTAAGTGTTTTAGATTATGATGGGAAAACTCAGAACGCTGCGAGATCCGTGCGACACAAGGCAAAGGTCTTAGAATTTTTCTGTGCAAGCTATACCAAGAGGCATAGTTGACGAGTTTGTCTAAATGACTTCCGAGGAAAAACATAAACAAATAGTTTATGATATTAAACTGACAAAGCTTCATAATTTGTGCATGAAAAAGGGAGAGTTGATACAATGCAAAGCCCTTTTGGGAGCTCAAGCCTCCTTAGACTAACCCCCGAATTTCTTGCATTCGTTCTGAAGTGTTGAGTGACAAAATCCCTTTATTAAATGAAGATATGATCTTCGCACTTTGCTGGACAATTTAAGCAATCGTCTCAGGACCTGAAAAAATCAGGTGACTCTTCGAAGAGGTCATGGGTTCGAATCCCGTTGAGTCACCTGATTTTTTCAGGTCCTGAGACGATTGCTTAAATTGTCCAGCAAAGTGCGAAGATCATATCTTCATTTAATTTCAAATACCGCACTGCATAAAAAACATTCATACGAAAATCCCTTTATCATATAAAGCAAAGGTCAAAATTCCTTGTGATGGAGCACCCCTAACTTCTCACATTTTCTAAAGTAATGATTGATCACATTTTGTATATTTCAATTCATTGTACAAATTCATGCTCGACTTCAGCTTGAAAGATTGACATACTAACGACAATGAAAGGAAACTTTCATAAATTTGCATGTGCTCTTCTGCAAGCAAAATCTGCTTTCGTTCAGCAAAATTCAAGATTTCTATTTCTTTTGCAGTTTCAAAAACATGTCTTACATCAAGGCGAGAACTTCGCTTGGCTATTACAACGAAAAAAACGAACCACCGTGTGAAAGATCCATTGACAGGTCTAATGTATGCCGTGGAAATGGATGGACAAAGCTAAGAACAGTTGACAGTCGTTCTGTGGTAGGGACATGCCAATCATAAGTTTCTCTCTGGAATCGCCTAATCTCTCCAACCAATTATCGGAACGAAATTTGCTTTTTTTTAGAATACTTTATACGACTCGAATATATGGACAGCAAAAGGGGTGAAACAGACTGCCTTCAATCCCATGTTTTGGAGCACAAACGTTAGCGAGATTTGTGTCCAGGCTGGAGGTCTCGACTTCAAAATTTCTGTCCAAGCCCCTTCAATGCGCAGTCTTTTCTTCGAAAAGAGAATATTGAACACGAATCCTCAATTTTGGTTAGATGCCATTGTCATTAAACCTTTGAGAAGGGAATTCAATTTTGTTCATGGTTGCTACGAAGCCGGGTTCAATGTTGGAAATTCCACATCTGTGCGTGCTCGTTTGGGCATCGTGAGTCTTAAGAAGCCAGGTAGATTAATAGCTAAGCGAGCAACCAGTTTCAGTACTCCTATGTAAAAAAATCACTACATTATTCATTTCATTATTTATTATTCATTCTTTCGATTATTCATTTTCATTATTCATTTATGCATCATTTATTGTAAATTAGAAATATAATTTTTTCATTTCGACGGAATACGGAAAAGTAAACATAGCTGGACCAAATAAATGAGCTGATTTATAATATGTTTTCTATATCTTAAATAATAAACACCACATACACTATACTTAGTTCGGCTAAAGCAAATAAAGAATATTCACAAACATGAAATAAAGAATATTCCCCCTCAAAATTTTTGTATTGCCTTTAACGCAGACCAGGGGCCTTTAATAGACACGAGGCGATTAATCGAGTGTTAACGTCATGTGAGCAACCAAAACTGATGAAAATTTCATTTTTCGAGCACAATAGACTACCCCCACTGTAATGATAATATTCATCAGCGTAGTATTAATTGTAAGGGAGGTGTCTATTTTAGACGGAGCATTTTCTGGAGAGAGAGGCTTAACACAAACTCGCGAGGCGTTTATTTGATGAGGGGGTGGTGGCTTGTAGGATCACTTTTCTGATATAACTTCTTAAAAATTTATTTTTCCTTTTTTCAATGTAAACGAGCAGGCAGCTCTTCCTTTCTCGACTTCAAAAATTGCTGCAAATGTTGCAATTTTATTTCTTACGATTATAATTGTGAGACTTTTAATCACATGGTGATTTCAGGGACGCCATCCCGAAATCGAACCTGAAGGAGGGGCTACGACTTATATTTACTAAATTTACTACGTCTTACTTTGCCCCAAGTTAGGCTAAATTATATAAATGTTAGCAAAAACTTTATCTTGGGGAAAAGTGATGAGGCTCAAGCCTCCCCCCCCAGTACGCCCTTTGGCACTGCGCCTGGATCTAGTTCGAGAAAAATCATGTGCACCTTTAATATATTTTGACAGGTTGCCCTGATAAAGACCAAGCTATTGGACTAGGAGTTCATGTCCCAGGAACAACGCAAGAATCGACAATATACTCATCTCGACATTTTATATCCCCAGGTGATATTAAGATACACGTACGTTCGCGTCCTGTAGGTTAGGTACTCATAAACGAATGCTGATTTGCAGATGAAGTACATACACATATTTAGTTATAATATGTGTATGTACTTCATCTGCAAATTAGCCTTGTTATCAGATAAAAATCCGTACATCAAGTTAGTTTTCTCCACATATTTACCATTTATGTTAGAACAAGGATCAAACGATTTGTAATTTTATATATTTGATTTACTTGTTAATGTAAGAGTATGTATTTATTATTACTAATAATACTCCTATTATCATTTAACCTCAACAAATTACAGTTAAGACAGTTTCTTTCAAAGCGAACATTAGTCAATTTGTAGCAAATAAACTATGTAAAACAACTAATGCAATAACCTTAATAATAAATAAACACTTTCTTGTTTCTGCAAATGGTTTGAATTTGGGTTTATTATTCATGTTCCACCGGAGTGCTTATTTTTTCACCCAACATATCGGATAACCTGAAATGGAATTAGTGCAGTTTTATAAGTCTTGCATACGATCCATAGTTGAGTATGCATGTTCAATATTTCACGACAGTCTCCATTGCTTTCTCTCGCATGAACTTGAATCATTGCCTTTCTGGGAGAGGGGAAGTGAGACATTTCATTTCAACACGCTAAACACAAAAAAATATGATTGTAGATTGTTTTCATCTGACGTCATTGCAACCAGGTTGGTGTACCAAATAAAAAGAATTTTAATGAAGTTCTTTCGTTTAGAACACCAAAATGGCGGCTTTATCCATTGTCATCAGTTGATCATTATTCAGTGCAAATTGTCGCGCGATCGACCTTTTGAGATCACTTTTTTCAATTGTAAGCTCTCAACCGGAACAATTTCACACTGCTGCATACAATTCAAAGGAACGTGATCGCAAAAAGTTGATCGCGCGACAATTAGCACTGAATGGAAATCAGCCTTTATGGGACCAGCACAGAATAATGGTTATACAGATGGGTCACTCAGGTGTACAGCGCGTCCTCATGTCGGCCATTATTCCAGCCAGATGATTAGGGTTTTTGAATTTTTCCAAAACTGGCTGGAATAATGGTGGCCACAACAATGCGCGGCACGACATGCGCGAGGACAAAAACATCAAAGGCTCCGACACAAGTGACTCTTCTGTATATTCTTATTCTGTGGTTTAACTTTCACTTTTGTCGAAGTTGTTGTTGGCTGATCAGTGATACATAAGTTAGTGTAAAGAGGTTGCTGAGTGTCCGACGCAATGAAAAGACGAGTTTTTGTTATCACTCGACGGCATAAACTGTGGGGCAGCAATAACGAGACTCGAGATGTTAAATGAGAGGGCAAACAATTTACTTGCGTCTCAAGAATTCATGGTGTAACAGTCAGACAAGATGACTACTCTCTGTGTAAAATTTCCCTCAAAGTTATGTGGCCTTTGTCAACTTTAAAGTGGAAAACATTCTGCCATTAAATTTTTCCATTCACTAGAATTGAAATTTTGTGAATTGGAAGAATGAAGTGTGGAAACAAGGCGTACAATATAGCTTTAATATTGATTAGAGGTATTTGGAACTAATCCTTCATCTTTATAAAGAAAATACGTTGGTAAATGTCCCTTTGGTAACAAAAGAAACCGAGGCAACCCTGTTTAACATTTTCACCATAGTGTTAATAAGAAAGAACATTGAGTTCCTTTCCTATCATGTTGGACTTTTCAGTGTCACAGTCAGTGTTTGGTTATGTTTACATTATAAAACACAAAAAATACAAAAGTATCGATAAAAAGTAATGTAGGATCGAGATGCATAGAGCTTAGGTTATGCTAATTATTATGCTAATTATTATGAAAAACAAGAAGGGACCCGTATAAAAGCATGGTTCTTGGGGTCTTTTTGAGATTGAGCACAATTCATGTATAGTGGTGTATTTTTTGTACATGGATGTTTATATTTAGTGGCCAAATTACGAGGTAACGATGATTACGGCTTT